>NC_053497.1:123783736-124383736 GCF_905171775.1 Rana temporaria
AGCAGAGAGGACACAAGTGGAGCAGAGCAGAGAGGACAGAAGAGGAGCAGAATGGAGCAGAGAGCACAAGAGAGGAGCAGAATGGAGCAGAGCGGACAAGAGCAGATAGAACAGGAGAATAGTAGAGAGCAGAGGAGAAAAGTAGAGTGCAGAGAAAAAGAGCGTACTTGGTGGAGAGGACAGGAGCGGAGAGGACAGGAGCGGCGGAGCGGAGAGGACAGGAGCGGCGGAGCGGAGAGGACAGGAGCGGCGGAGCGGAGAGGACAGGAGCGGCGGAGCGGAGAGGACAGGAGCGGCGGAGCTGAGAGGACAGGAGCGGCGGAGCTGAGAGGACAGGAGCGGCGGAGCTGAGAGGACAGGAGCGGCGGAGCTGAGAGGACAGGAGCGGCGGAGCTGAGAGGACAGGAGCGGCGGAGCTGAGAGGACAGGAGCGGCGGAGCTGAGAGGACAGGAGCGGCGGAGCTGAGAGGACAGGAGCGGGGGAGCTGAGAGGACAGGAGCGGCGGAGCTGAGAGGACAGGAGCGGCGGAGCTGAGAGGACAGGAGCGGCGGAGCTGAGAGGACAGGAGCGGCGGAGCTGAGAGGACAGGAGCGGCGGAGCTGAGAGGACAGGAGCGGCGGAGCTGAGAGGACAGGAGCGGCGGAGCTGAGAGGACAGGAGCGGCGGAGCTGAGAGGACAGGAGCGGCGGAGCTGAGAGGACAGGAGCGGCGGAGCTGAGAGGACAGGAGCGGCGGAGCTGAGAGGACAGGAGCGGCGGAGCTGAGAGGACAGGAGCGGAGCGGAGCTGAGAGGACAGGAGCGGAGCGGAGCTGAGAGGACAGGAGCGGAGCGGAGCTGAGAGGACAGGAGCGGAGCAGAGCTGATAAGACAGAAGAGTAGCAGAGTAGAAAGAGGAGCAAACCAGAGAGGACTGGAGAGGAATGGAGCAGAGTGCAGATGAGGAGCAAAGCTCAGAGAAAAGGATAGGTGTGAAGCAGAAAAAAAAGTAAAGTGGAGCAGAGAGAACAAGAGATCAGCAAAACAGAGGATAGTAGATCAGCAAAAGAGAGAGGACAGTGGATCAGGTGAAGCAGAGTAGAGGACAGGGGAGCAGCACAGCAAAGAGAACACAAAAAGAAAAAACACATGAACGTAGTTTGCGCACAATATAAAAAATAAACTGTGTAGATGAGAGGGATTGAAATGACACAAGAGAAATCATATAACACAAGACAAAATAACAGATATGTGAGTGCAATATATGACAAGGGATTTAATTTAGCAAAAAATACAGTTTATTAAGAGATTGCAAATGATAAAAAACGTATCCAAAAGGAAATGCATATCGCTTCTAAATTTCTACATGATAGCAAAAAACTGTTCCCAAATAATTCAACTAGAAAAAAACACAATACATACACATACTGTACATACATATATTAGAGGCAAAACTATTTTTATTATTTTACAATAAAGCTGAGCAGATCTAAATACCTCATGTCAGGATATCTCTTTCCCTTAGGGGAATCAATGCATTATTTAACAGATGCCAGGGCCTAATAGGCATAGGCTCCTTTATACATGCATTTGGCATAGACGCTTCTGTTCCCTTTTTAAGAAACAAAAAAAAAAAAAACATAGGCCCTTGTTTCTCCTCATTAAAATCTTTTTCTTTTTCCCCTGTTAATGAGGGAACATTTTTTTTTTCTTCTACTCTGAGAAAAATGCAGCTCGTCTTTTGAACGCAACTCTGAGCGGGCAGAAGCAAGCGGCCCCTGGTTTCATCCTGGTAGAAGAAAGCTAGTGAGAGAGAAAATTACACCGCTTTAATTGATTAAAGAAAAGCTCTGCGGTAATGAGCCCAGTTTGGGGAATGTTTGTCGTTCAAACAGCGTTTGATCCGCTAACAGGGAGGTAAATTTTCAACATGGACAAATGCCGCATCCAGGGTGGCTCTCTGGTTATTTACCCTGTTCGGGACTTTGTTCTTCTGCGGCATTTCGGGGCTTTCAATTAACGAGTAACCGAGGCGCGCTGTGAGATGCGGCCTGTTTTCTCTTCCAATTAGGTGACCATTAGTTAGACTGCGCTGAGCAGTGGGAGGGGAAGAGAGTCAAGCAGAGGCAAAGGGAACATACAAAGGGTCAGGCAATAATGGACCGATGAAATCAGATACCGAAACAAGGGTAAGCAGAACATTTAGAGGTGTTCCCAACAAAAAGTCACAAGGACTTTTCCAAACTCTAACCAAGTAAAAGAAATGTAGCTGGGAGTCTATTCTTTAAAGGGGACCTCATGGGGAAGTGATATAGAAGCTGCCATTGCAGACTTATTTTTATAGGGAGGTCATTCTTGCCTCACGGACAGGCATTCAGTTTGTGAAATGTCGGGACATCAAACCTGCTTACTTGTCAGTGGGCAACATCAATCTATGTAGTAAGCAAGGATGGTGATGAATACCCTGGTGCATGCAGCTTTTAAAAAACAAACAGTCTCTAAAAGCAGGGCCAAATTTCTTTCCTGACGGGCTACTTTTGAAGACTCTCACCCAGCAATTTATATACTTTGCAAAGGTTTTAGCAAACGTCGCTATAGAATCTGTCTGTCTTGTGGATACTTAAACAGATCAGTGCACCAACTTCCTCAAATTGACCATTAAACGGGAAGGTCTGCCTGCTATACTCAAACAACCTCCATGCTGTGAAAACTGAAAATCTACATCTCAGCATCCCTGTACACGTTTTGGCCAGTAATTCAATTTGATCAATCTGGGTACAACCAGCATGTCAAATGTTTAATGCAATTATTGGCAGCAGCTAGCAATAGTCACTGTGTGTACTCGCTCCGTGTATCGCCCCTTTTATGCTTCACACAAAACGATGCACACTTACAACCAGCTGATGATGTTAAAGGTCAGACAAAAAAAAAGTTACTATAAGTTAAGAGTAATATATCTTGAAAAATAAAATGTTTGCTTCCCCCTTATGTTGCAAAGTCAGCATACTGGGGTGTACAAATGTCTTGGCTGTGATGCTTTGCACTAGGGGATGGCAACATTTATGCCCACTGTTGGTCTTGGCAGAGCAGTACTGCCTCCCCAAAATGCAACTCATTCAACTAAATGTTACCGCATGCAATGCCCGGTTGGTGGTTGCAGTGCAGGGTTATGGGTGTTTAAGGATTGAAACAAGCAGTGAGGAAGCAACACGTCTCCTCATTGTCTGCCAAATGCCTGCCTCCTAAGTGCCTGTTAAACGTCCTCTAAAGAACAAATTACAGCAGGCTGCTCTTTAGCAGCCAACAGAAGTGTAAATAAGCCCTAACAACTTAAAATGTAGGGGGGGGGGGGGGATCACTGATTATGAAAACACTGTGCCATATAAAATAAAGTAACAATTATTTAGGTTATTAGGCCTAATGCATACAGAGCCCTGGCTTTGCTCCGCTGGAACTCCTGGCAAGGAAAAAAAATGCTTAAAAAACACACTTAAAGTCGCCTATTGCATATAGCATTTAGGCAGGCACGTTCAGTGTTTTTTCTGCTCTTCAGCTCCTCTAAACTAGCTTTTGATCTTTTTTTCCCCCCCTAGCCTGTAAAACGGTCCTTTTCTAATACACCTGTAAATGCCTATGTGTGCATAGATACTAAGGCTGGGTTCACATATATGCAAATTGGATGCGTTTTTAACTGCATCCAATTTGTACAACATTTGAATGTGACCGCTTTCAATGAAGCAGGTTCACACATGTGTGGTGCGGCCGCGGTGCGGTTTTGAAAAGTGTCCGGTTCAGGTGCAAGTTCAGGGAAAATTTTTCACCTGAACCAGTGAACAGAAACGCATGGGACATCGGACTGCAAACCGCAGCTGCATATACAGTGCTCAGCATGAGTACACCCCAACAGATTTGTCAGAAAAGCTTTGCTATCCATTTAGAATAAACATTTTTTCATGTTTTTCTACCTCTTACAAAACCACCTCCAGAATTGACTATGCTTTTGCTAACCCCTCCATGCTGATGGACGTTTTAGACGCATCTTATTTGTCCAGTAGTCTCTCTGACCACAGCCCCCTGCAGATCACCATGTGCATCTCCTCCTCTCGTAGCGGCTCTATGTGGCGGCTTGGTGTGCAGTGGATTTCCCAACCTGACATAGCGGAACAAGCCCCCCTAGCCCTACGTGCTTACTGGGACTCTAATGAAGGGTCATCATCTCCTGAGATAGTCTGGGATGCTTTTAAGGCATTCACAAGGGGCCATTACATCTCGGTCAGGGTACAGCAAACTGCTGCCACGGTGGCATTGGAGAATGGGGTGGAGTTGGCTTCCGCCCACTATGGATTGGATCCCTCCGCCTCAAACTTTGATGCGTTGCAGGCATCCAAACGCAGTCTTCACCTTTACGTAACAGAGGTTACTAGATTAGAACTGTTTAATACGAAGCAAACATTTTTCGAACAGGGGGACAGGAATGCCAGACTGTTGGCAATGATGTCCCACCATTACACCCCGAGTACAGTGATTCCTGAGCTCACCTCTCCCACGGGTGATGCCATCTCATCTCCCGAGGCCATTTTGCTAGCGTTCCGTGACTTTTACCAATCCTTATACGCCACCACATTGCCCACGGGTTTAGACCCAAAAGGAACTGGAACTCCTCCTAGATCCAATAGCCCTTGGTTGGCTCTCCGATTCGGAGAGATCACATCTAGTTGCCCCAATAACCACCGAGGAGGTTCTTTCTGTGATTAATTCCCTGTCCACTGGCAAGGCTCCTGGCCCTGATGGTCTTCCGGTTGATTTTTACGTAGCACATGCCGGCATGTTGGCTGCCCCGACTGGCTGCCCTGTTTTCTCATTGCCTGAAGCGGGGCTCTCTCCCACCCTCCATGGCGCACGCGCATTTTATTCTCATTCCCAAGTCTGGTAAAGATCCAAAGTTACGTGCCTCCTATAGACCCATAGTGCTTCTTAACAACGACCTCGAAATTCTGACTAAGCTCCTCACTGCTAGACTTAACACTTTACTTCCCTCCCTCATAGACTCCGATCAGACTGGTTTCAAGACCCACAAGTCTACAGATATTAACCTTCAAAGATTGTTGACTAATCTTCATGCACAACATGACAATCAGGGTACCAGAGTAGTTGCCTCTCTTGATATTGAGAAGGCATTCGACTCAATAGAATGGCCTTTCCTGTGGGAGATTCTACGGAGAATGGGATTCCCCCTGGTGTTTATACAATGGTTGCAGACTATATATCACTCGCCGACGGCTGCCATTCATTTAGGGGGTCAGCCATCTCCTGTTTTTAAGCTTGCTAGGGGTACACGGCAGGGATGTGTTCTCTCTCCGGCCCTCTTTGCCATGGAACCAGTGGCTGAGGCACTACGTGTCTCACCACACATTAAAAGACTCCGTCTGGCCTGGCTGGAGGAGAAGGTGGCCCTATACGCAGATAAACTCCTCCTTTTTCTAAACGATGCCGGCCCTTCTCTACAAGGGGCACTGCAGGTCCTAGAACGATTTTCAGAGGTGAAAGGGCTTAAAGTCAATTGGTCGAAGTCGCAATTGCTTGCTATAGATGAGAATGCTAGGGGAGGGGCTTGGATTCTCTTCAGCTACAATGGGTGGACGAATTTACATACTTAGGGGTACGTATCTCGAGGAATGTGGCTGACTTCATTCCACTGAACTTGACCCCAGTAGTCAACTCAGTCAGGGCCAAGCTGAAAGCATGGGAGAACCTCTCTCTATGCCTGTTGGGGCGTATCAATCTTATCAAAATGAAAATCCTTCCCAAGTTTACACATTTGTTTCGCAACTCCTCAGTGGATCCCCAAATCATTTTTTTCCCACCTAAATCAAATTTTCTCCTCCTTTCTATTGGGCCCACGCCCTCCCCGCTTCAAGTTAACCACTCTCATGCGCCCTTGTTCGCAGAGGGGCCTAGCATTCCCGGACTGCCACAAATATTTCATTGCGACTCAATTAGTCACTGCATTCTGGTGGCTTGCTCCGGATAGATCCAACTCGGCCTGGGCCACTGAAGCGGCGATGTTACAATCTGCGGAGGCTTTGTCAAACCTTCAATTGCAGGGTCCGAAGGCTCCGTACAACCTGACCCCTCTATGTGCACCACCCTTAGGGCCTGGAGGGAGGGCCTGGCCTGTGAAAAGTATCCTTCGACAGCAGTATCCCTGAACGCCCCCCTTTGGAACAATCCCACACTACGTCAGTTTTTCAACATCCCAGATCCGGTGGTGTGGACCAAGTATCATATTAAAATCCTCAGGGATATCACTTCAGACCTCTCGATTTTCGATTTTGATCATTTAATGTCTAAACACAACGCCCCGCCCTCACATGGATTCAGATATCTTCAGTTGTCCCATGCTTTCAGGGCCCAGTTTCCACCAGGCGAGAGGCAGCTGGTGCAGTCTGACTTGGAGCGGATTTTGCGCTTCAACTGTACAAACAAACCCACCTCCGTGTTATACGCACATCTCCTCCGAGTCTCTTCTCCTGAGTTGTCCAGGCTCCGTCAGCAATGGGGCCAGGATGTTCCGGAGCTGGACTCTGAGGACTGGGTGGATGTATGGGACTTCCCATTTTAAATACTGGTCTCCCTGAGAGATCACCTCATTCAATACAAGATTGTCCATAGAGCGTATCTCACTCCTGCCCGGGTGCACCGGATGAGGTCTTCCCTCTCCCCAGAGTGCTGGCGTTGTGACCATACTCAGGGGGACTACATTCATATTTTTTGGCCCTACCCGGTAATTAGTTTTTTGGTCACAAATCTTTCTGGAGGTGAACAAATTGAACGAAAAGTATCACTATTGTCCCATCCCCAAGAATATGCCTGTTGGGGCTGGTGGAGGACCTGTTGCCCAGGGTGGCTGAGAGAACCCTGCTGGGTCTCTTGCTGTTCTATGCCAGGAAGACCATCGTCCTATGCTGGAAGCAGAAGGCCCCTCCCTCACTGGGTCTATGGAAGACACTTGTCAATAATGTGATACCCTTATACAAAGATACCCATATACATAGAGGCTGTCCGAAAAAATGACAGGGTCTGGTCTAAATGGTTGGCAGAACCCTCCACTGCGGCAGCAGATTAGGAGGCTTCTTTGATTTCTGATAACATCGTTTGAAGTCTTGCTGAACCGTCCCCTGTTAGCACAACAACTTAGGTGAGCTAGTTCACCATCATCCTACCCCTGGAGCTGGAGCCAGACCACCTCATTGATGATGGTTTATTGTGGTAGTCGCAAATGCTCTAACATATCTTGGTTCTGTACTGCTACCTTGCAACCCCTGTGCGGGTCCCGGGCGTGATGTAAGCCAGATGTTGGCTGTGCTATTGTACGTTTGTATTGTTTATGTGTTTCTACAAATAAAAAAAAATATATATATATATAAAAAAAAAAAAGACAATAAATGAATCCTATGTGAGGAATAAAAAACACACACACTGTATGTATGTATGTATGTATGTATGTATATAAAATTGATAGAAAGGAAGAGAGAGGGAAAACACATAAGAATCAGTCATTATCTATTCCTTATTGTTCTCTAGCTCTTGCCTATCCACTAAATTACTGTACATAGCAATTGCACAAAAAAAGCATTTCAATGCATTCTCTGTATTAATCTTCAGGTATCAGTTCCAGTTTGCAGTTACATGGAAGGTGGAATAATAGAATGTACACCAATCTGTCATATATATGCTGCTTGGCAGGAGCCCTTAAAGCAGCAAGAACAAGATTAACTTCTGAATGTACAAAACCCGTAACCTCTTAGATGCCACAGTTGGGTCGTCAAGCACCACCCGATACAAAGACTAATGCCGCGTACACACGATCGGACATTTCGACAACAAAACCGTGGATTTTTTTCCGACCGAATGTTAGCTCAAACTTGTGTTGCATACACACAGTCACACAAATGTCGGAGATTTTTGAAGGTCAAGAACGCGGTCACGTACAACACTACGACGAACCGAGAAGAATGAAGTGCAATGATTCCGAGCATGCGTAGGATTTTTGTGCGTCGGAATTGCATACAGACGATCGGAATTTCCGTCAAGAACTTTTGATGTCAGAAAAATTGAGAACCAGCTTTCAAACATTTGTTGTCGGAAATTCCGACAGCAAATGTCCAATGGAGCTCACATCGAACATTTGATGTCGGAAATTCCGATCGTGTGTACGCGGCATAAGAATGGCCGACTAGAGCTGGCTAATATTAAGACAGATGGCTTAAAGGGGTTGTAAGGGTAATTTTTTCCCCCTAAATAGCTTCCTTTACCTTAGTGCAGTCCTCCTTCACTTACCTCATTCTTCCATTTTGCTTTTAACCACTTCCATACTGGGAACTTATACACCTTCCCGCCCAGACCAATTTTTAGCTTTCAGCGCTGTTGCACTTTGAATGACAATTGCGCGGTCATGCTACACTGTACCCAAACCATTACAACCCCTTTAATTCACCAAGCGTATTTAGCACTTTAAATTGATTGTAAAGTCTTGTTTTTCTATAGTTAAAAATAACAAACATGTTATACTTACCTGCAGCCCAGATCCTCCTCCTCCTCCTCCTCCTCCTCCTCCCGGGTTCCTCCTGTTGTGTGCCCCAACAGAAAGCAGCTTGCTATGGGGACACCCGAGCTGAGCCACAGCTCGTTGTGTCCATTCAGACTGCTTTCGCTCCTCATTGGCTGACTTTAATTGACAGCAGTGGGAGCTAATGGCACAGAGGAGAGGAGTCTTGGGCAGCCGAGACGATCCTGCAACATCGCTGGATCTAGAGGCACTTAAGGTAAGTATTAGGGGGCTGCTGCACACAGGAGGCTGTTTCTCTTAAAGAATTAAGATTAAAAAAACTTCTGCCTTTACAATCACTTTACGATCAGCGGTAAAATATTGCATTTTCTTTTCTTTGCAAGTCACTAAAAAAGGACACTAAAATACCACGTGCACAATTTCTTTAAATGATATGGTATTTCAGCAGTTAAAACTTGCCAGCACCATTAACCAGGGAATAGCTGTGGTTGTAAAGGACCAAGGATGAGCTCTGGCGTGTTTGCAGAGCCCACGTGCAAAGCCCGCCAGGAAGTCGGCACTGCACTGCGCTAATCACAGGCAGGGAGACATTTCCCGATCTCTGCAGCCGCGCATCGGGACAATGTCTCACTGCCTGTGGTTATCGCAGCGCCAACTTCCTGGCGGGCTCCGCACATGGGTTCTGCGAACACGCAGGAGCTCATCCTTATAAAGGAGCAGACACCCGCTGGAAGTTTAACAACTTTGAGTCATCTGCTGTCAGCAGGATTCCAGCTGAAAGCAGAATGTAAACAAATATAGAGCAGACCTTTATCCTTGCATACAGCTTGGCCGGCCGGGAAAGGAGCAAGCAAGCTGCCGCTTTGATCATTCTTATCGTGCAGAGAATCGGCGGCTGAAGACAGTGATATCTGAATGATGTCTGTAGCTGCAGGCATCATTCAGATATTATGCACAAAGTCGAGGACGTTGGACGTCCTCAGTCGTCAAGTGGTTAAACACAAGGTTTTCATACTTATCTTTCAAAGGAAGGGACTCGAAGACTTGGTTCACACTCGTGCAATGAGGGAAACCGTGTGTGTGTATGCCATAACTTTATGACCATTAATCGGTTAAGTGAAAAGCATTAGTTATCCCGTTACAGTGGCATCTGAAAGTTGGTGGGATATTTTAGTCAGGAAGTAAACATGTCATCTCTAAAGTTGATGTGTTGAAAGCAAAAAGAAAAAAAGTAAATGGCAGTTTGTTATGGCTGCATAGCCGCTGAGTGTAAGGGGTACGTGAGCATCAGGACTGGACCACAGAGCAATGGAAGAAGGTGGCCTGGTCTGATGAATCTGGTTTTCTTTTACATCATGCGGATGGCTGGGTATTTGTGTGTCGTATATCTGGGCAAGAGATGGCACCAGGATGCAGGCTGGGAAGAAAGCAAGCCAGCAGAAGCAGTGTAATGCTGGGAAACCTTGGATCCTGCCATTGATGTGGATGTTAGCTGACACGCAACACATACCTAAACATTGTTGCTGACCATGTACACCCATTCACAGAAACGGTATTCCCAAATTGCAGTCCTTTAAGAAGGATAATATGCTTTGTCACACTGCAAAAATGGTTCAAGGATGGTTTGAGGAACACAAGACTTTAAGGTTTTGACTCAAGAGGTCAATCCAATCAAACATCTGTGGAATGATGCTGGAAAAAAAAGTCCAATCCATGGAGGCCCCACCTCACATCTTACGGGACTTAAAGAAGAATTCCATCTTTTCCTTCCAAAAACAGATGCACTGTACATGTAAATGAATCACAACCCCAGTATAAGTTTGGATGTAACTTACCTCCTTTAGCTGTATACAGCAGGTTTCTCTGCCTGATGTCTACAGCTGACTGAAATTTTAAAGGGATCTGACTTCTTGCTTCCTTCCTTTGCCAGTCCTGATACATGTCCCATGATCCTTTGAGCCTCTGTAGTTTCAAGGCGAGCTATGAGAGTCACTTGTACCAGTTCTAGGAGTTGACGTGGGTGGGTCCTAGGGTTACTGTGGGTGTTTCCGGACCTGAAAGGTGTAAATCTGTCATAACTCCTCCTGTGTCATTCTTATCTTGCATCAGGCAAAAGAATAATGCCTTACTGCAAGATTACAGAGGAAGGGCAATGGGAGTTATGGAGGCGTTTCCTTCATATGTAAATGAATCACGTCACAGAGAGCTGGGCTCTGGGAGGGTGAGGTCCGAGGGTCGGATCCATATTTAACTGGGCAGGATTGAATTCTAATTGTGATCTATTCAATCCTGCCCAACAGCAGCACTATTGTGTATGAAAATTAAGATGTCTCTTTCTGGAATAATGCTGTGATCTGCGAGGTGGGACCTGGGAGGTATGGACTCTTCCTGTAGGTATGACTGGGTGGGATTGAATGCTAATTAGGATGTTGAAAAAGGTGTAAGTGTCTGCGCTGTGAATTAAACTAGTGGTTGAGTGGGCAAAGGGAAGGGAAGGGGGGGGAAGGGGAAAGAGTGGGGTGATGTGAACCTGGGAAGTGGAAAACTATACAAACAAAATGGAATATTGTATAGTTTTCCACTTCCCAGGTTCACATCACCCCACTCTTTCCCCTCCCCCCCCCCTTCCCTTCCCTTTGCTCACTCAACCACTAGTTTAATTCACAGCGCAGACACTTACACCTTTTTCATCATTATCCATTGTCTTTATTGGACAGACTTTTTTCTTTGTTTGCTGCAGTGTCCACATTCACTTCTTGGCCCCCCATCACCTCCTTCCCTTTCCCGTTTATCCAACACAGCGCAGGAGTTTCACTTAGTGCTAATTAGGATGTATTGAATCCCACCCACCAGAGCTGTGAAGGTGGTTACATCGTTTGCAAAGTTCAAATGGCTACAAAGGGGAGTTTTATAGACTCTAGCTGCTGCAGAAGTGGCTGTGGAAGGGACAGAGTCTATCAGCAGGATATATACAGAGTCACATGATACAAAGTCACAACTAAACCCGGAATATCAGGGGATCTGCAGAAAACAGAGCAACATGGTAACAGATGTATGATCTATGCTTGGATTGATCATTCCATTTAGTTCTAGTGAAAAAATATATAATATATATATATATAATATATATATAAATAATATATATATATATATATATATATAAATAATATATATATATATATATATATATATATATATATATATATATATATATATATAGCCAGACACTGATACCAGCAACCCTAGGGATCTTATCGTAATTAAATGGTTTTCTAAGGTTTATGCTTATATACTATACAAGCATTCATATATTTTAGGTAGAATGAACCAGAACCTACCTAAAATTTAACAAATTCATAAACCTGATGTCTCTCTCAAGAATTTGGCCTGGAACAGCTTCGTAGGCATCCTCGAGCTGCTTTTGTAGCAGGGTTTTTTTTTTTTTCCCTTTGCCATTTTTTTACATTCATTATTTTGTTGCTGTGTTCTTTATTTTATTATGATGAGGATGTTACAGAAGGCTCAGGCATTTCTGCTGTAAGTGATGTTTTAATTATCCTCGCCCTCTTTGGAGTGCTGCCGTTTCGGTCGGATTTCTTAGCCTCATCTTCTCAAAACACTTCCCCTTAGGGAGAACGCTGACTGCGGAACACGGAACCCATCAAACTTGTCCTTGATTTTCATTCGAGCTGACAGGGGAAGCGCTGTTTGATGGGATCAGCAGGATAGGGCATTGGGAATGGAGCGAGGGAAAAAAGGAGGTTTAAAAGGAAGATTATAGATTAAAGTACAAGTTGTTCCCCCAGAGATCAAGCAGCCTAAAAAATAAAGCAGGTGTAAAAAAATGTCTGTCCACTAACCGGAAAGGCTCAGTGGGGTAGACAAAATGTAAAGTAAAACTCCAGGAAAAAAAAAAAAATCCTATAGTATGCCTGCAGATTTGCAAAGATTGAAGCTCATGTCATTGCTTGGCTCTATAGCTACTGAGACGGACCTTTGCAGTGTATGTCCAGAAAATAAGTGCACTGAGGAGACTTCAAGAAAAAGCTTGGTGCCGTTTTACAAACGGGAATGTGAATGCTGAAAACTCCTGTCCTCCAACTGTTGCTACATCTGCAAGAAAGCGAAATCTGATTGTTTTTTGACAGGTTTAGAAATCCACAGCTTGTGACATAGAAAATACAAAAAGTATTTTGTTTTAACATTAAAGTAACACCTGTCATTGGCCACAGCAAGCAAAGTGACCCTGCAGGCACCTTCCGATAACAAACAATACCGTTACATCTGCTTGCCGCTTCAAAATACTGCTTTAGCCATCAATCTTTATAAAAAAAAAAAGAAGAAGGTTTTAAGAAATTTTCTAAACAGGTAGCTCCTATCCATAGCAGAAGAAACAGTCGGCCAAAAAAGCTCCTCATCTGCCTGCTTGCAAAGTTTCTTCTGATTGAACACTGAGCCAAAGTTTAAAAGTGAATCCTAAAGTGCAAATATACCCAAAAAGGGAAGTTCTGCTTGTTTGCCTCCTCCCCCCTCCTCGTTACCATTTAGCCCTTTTTATTTATTTATTTTTTTAGAGAGGGGGAGCGGGGACCTAGTTTTGAAAAGTACCCTCTCCGACTTCCGCGCCTCTTCGCTTGCAGCCTTCTGGGTCAAATCACAGGTCCAAGAAGACTGCAGGACCATTTACAAAGTGCATTGTGAAGCCTGTTGAGGTTAATAGGCACCGAAGGGTGGTTATGCTGCTTAAATGCAGGGTATTTATGTACATGTAAACAAGCCCTTACAGAAAGCTAAGGAGTTGAGCTTTAATATATTGCAGCTTAGGTCAGTAATACATGGAGCAAAATTCTTTCCTGCAGCCAAAAAGGAAAGAAATGAACTTGATTCCCCCATTAGCACAGACAGTGCTGATGTGGAAATCCCTCCTGCCATTGTCTTCTCCTGAAAAAGGTAAGACACTGTGCTTAGCAAGTAGAAAATTATAACATATTAGACACGAATAAGTGAATCAAACATGTTATTAAAATGTAAACATCCCACTGGTGAAGAAAAGTGCTCATGCATAAACAATTAATAGGAGCTCCAATGTTCAAACCCAGGTGACCCACCTGGATGTGCACTCACCTCTATGTGTTGTCCACCTATCACTAGAGTGGTCCTTCACGCTTTGTAAGGATTTATAACCCCTAGATTGCTTTATCCAAGGTCATCTTTATTTAGGATTGCCCTCCATGGATGGGAAGAGAAAATGACAGACTGGGGGCCCCCATAGTGTAAAACCGTTATTTTTTTATTTTGTAAAACACAATTAAAATATGAAAGACGCACCCACATGGTTTGGTACCTAAGCCTGGCAGCCGGTGTGATCAGCATGTGTTTTTAGGTGGGGTAATCTAGGCAGTCTCCGTTGGACGCCGCTCATTTGCAACGAGGCTCGGTCCTTGTGTTTGATTTGGGGCGGATGTAATGACGCGATGACACAATCAAGCCTCAACGTGTTTCAGCCAATAGGAAAGGCCATCATAAGGAAGCTCTGTCTTCTCCAGGCGGGGGACGCCATCCCAGCCAGAAGAAGACGGTGATCATCGCTAGGGATAAGCGCAAGAGAATCCGGCATGCTGGTTGTACCCAAGTTGATCCACATTTAATACACGGAACACTCATGATACAGAATACACAGGGCATTATGATTTTTTTTTAATGAAAGAGCAGAAGCTATTTAATGGCAAACTGTCTCTGATTGGGGGAAGATGGATCACTGCTCTGACTCAGAGCTGTGTGTACATTTTAGCTTGAGCTACTCAGTTCTGTAAACACGATTTTCCCACAAAGTAGAGAAGTATAGAATAGAAAACACAAGCAAATGAGTCTACTGCTATGTATGGTGGCTAAAAATAAGAACACAAACTATTCACAAGCACCAACAGGATGCTAATCATAATAAATAGAACATATAAAATGCACTAAATCTAACAAGTTTTTCAGGAATTTGCAGCTCTGGAATAAGTAAAATTCCCTAATTTAGGATGTTTTGCATCAATTTCAGCCCAAGGTAAAACTAGAAAACTGATATACATTACAATATTAATAACACTACTGTGTGGTGGGTTTCATAAAAAAGAAGTGTTTTTTTAAGTTTTTTATTTTAAGAATCATACTTGCCTGGATAAATGCAACATCGCTCCGATGCTGCAACTGTCCCCTGCCAGCTCCAAGACTGAGAAATGAATGATCAAACACGCTGATTGCTTGGTTCTCAGAGCTCCGTGACATAAGCCGAGAGCTGCTGACTGTCATCTCTGTCTGCTCTAACCGCCCTGCCCCTCCTCCCCAGTGCCTACTGGAGCACTGGGCTGTGGAGGGGCGGGAGCAGCTGGTCCAGGCTCTCAGTGGCTCACAGAGAGGCTGAGCAAGGTACTGGTTCAGGGCAGATCCCTACCATATTGTCACAATCTTTCCAGAGCCTGAACTGGCTCTGTGACGTCAGCCCACTGTCTCGTGCCACCCTTTACCAGGAGTGCAGAATGCACTGCACTCCTGTGATCCACAGGAGAAGTACAGCCAAACAAGCGTTTTCTTAGTGGCCATGATGCCATTTTGTACTGTGGACAGATACAGCACGGTTCCCATTGTCTACAAATATTATTAATGCTGGGTGGGGAAAAAAACAAATTATTCTGGTAGCTGGTTTAGTAGATCAGGAAAATGTGTATAATAATAAAAATTAAAAAATAAATAATGGAAGTACTCTCCAACTGAATCTAAGACCTAGTAACTAGGTAACACACGGATATCTAATCAATACCTTATTAAATTACACAAAGGTTTATGCTTAGATCTTAGATCTTTAAAATACACATCTGTTTACAATCAACATAAAAAAACCTCACCATTCATGTTGGTGATACATAACATATAGAAGCTTATAAAAAAAAAAAAAAATTGAATCTCGAAGCATTCGCTTCAATTCACAAGACGGCCTGGAGAGGAATGTTACAGATGAGATGCAATACAGTTTAAAATTGGTGACTATATTAAAATACCAAACTATGAGAAAGATAGGAAAATGTAAGAAATTTCCGAGTGATTGATAAACCAGGAGGTTTTTTCATCCTTTGCAACCGCTGTTGCTTTAGTCTAATTTGTTTTCTTGGCCGTTTTACACTATGCGGCACATAAATCAAAGAAATGCTAAGAGAAGCACATGCTTCAAGGATTGGCATTTCAAAACGACTTGCAAAACGTGTATTGGACGCAGGGCAAGAGACAGAACTGGGTGACCTGTACAGGCGGCAAGCAAAGCCATGGTGATGTGGTTAATTAAGCTTGGTTGGAAACTTTCTGGCCTACACAAAATGGCTTTACAGAAATTTTCTGTCTTCAACCTTTAGTACTGCTTTATGGCGAGATTGAAGATTCAAAGACGAACTATAGGCAAAACATTTTTATTTATTTTGAATAAAGGAGGGTTTTTATTAGATTCAAAAGGAAAACGGGGCGCAACAATGCAACCTCTTACAGAGCACTGTACACGCAGTGAAGTAGGTACACAAGAAAATCGCAATGTCAGGGCTGGACCGTTCAGTGGGCCCAGTCTGGTTGCATAAGTAAAAGAAAACGAAATATATAGAAATTACAGATATCTATGTATCCAAGTCCATCAGCATAGTAATGAATAGTCCAGTCTTTATGGAGAAACAGCAACTTATTAATAACCATAACAATATAACAGGGGTTCTAATCACTCTCCACTCAAAACTAACAAAAATATTTTCCTTTAGTTATACTTCAAGTTCATAAAACACAGCCCCTTATTGGGTTCTGAACAAGTGAAGATATTGATGTATTCCGAAGCAACCAACCAGTAATTGGACCATCTCGTGCGACATTAGTGACATGTCATTGACACAGGCTACAAATGGAAATGTGCCAATGGCTTATGCACATTTCACCAAGCCCCTGATGTCTGCAAAGTTCTGATAATCAATTTAACGAAAGTTTGGCAAAAAAACACACCCAACAATGTACCTGAACTGAAACCACATTTACCTGTGTAAACTTCGTTATGGCGGGAATGCCATACAGAGTAGTAAATAAAGAAGAAAAAATACATATTCACCTCCAAAAATCATCTGATCTCAGCTTGTACTAAGGTTGCATGGCCAGCTAAGTATTCCTCATGTCAACATTCGTCTTGATGATCTGAGAGCTGCTGTATCTTTCCACGATTCCTTCAGACTCTCACGAGAGATTTAACTTATGCCAAAACCCAACAGTTGACTGAAAAAAGCAATAGGAAGTGTGCTGACACCATCCCAACAGGAAGGGGATACTGGTCCTTGGGAGTAACACAATGTGATCAGTTCCTTCGGGGCAGCAGAAAATTCATCTGTTAAAGTTTAGAAATGGAAAGAAGAAGCACTCAAGCAGAGACCTCCCCCTACTTTCTACCAAAGCTGAAACAACATTTTTGACTGGAGATGTTTTATATAAGGGTAACTGGAATTTTGAGTAGACTTCGTGGTTAAACCAGAGGAGTGGTGACCCTGGGGCCGCTCCCCACTGCTACACACTGTATTCAATTGCTTCTGATTGCAGAGCTGCAGCGGAGCGAGCAAGGCACCAAGCCATGCGGGGGAGGCTGCCTTCAACACTCCCCCATCTTAAGCTATCCCTCTGGGATTTCCAATGTCTCCGGAGGCAGCCGGAGTTGGTAGGTGGAGCTGGGGGTGTGGCTGCCTCATCCACTTCTCCCACAGACTCCTTCATTCAAGGAGAAAGAGGCGAGGACACAGCCCAAGTGTCTTCATTTCTGGGCATGCAACAAGTCACTTTACATGTCACCCACAAGTCATCCACTGAATAACATACCAACCTGCCCTATGCCACCCCAGCCTGCCCTATTCCCCCACAACCTGCCCTACCCCAGCCTGCTCTATACTACCCCAGTCTGTCCTATGCCACCAAAACCTGCCCTATACCACCCAGCCTGCCCTATGCCACCCCAGACTACCCTATGCCACCCCAGACTACCCTATGCCACCCTAACCTATCATTTACAGGGGCCACTCGGGTGTGCGTCCCCGTGACTGCAGGGCGCTGGACAGGATAGACAGGAGGGAAAAATGACACCATGTTTTGTCGCACCAGGTGACACCAACCCTAGTGACGCCACTGGAAATCATACACGCTGCCCCTGCCCAGACACACCCGTAAGAATCCCCTAGTCATTGTTCATTGGTTGATATTTGTATAAATCCTCCTGTTTGCCTGTGCTTGATTGGCTGATTTGTGAAGCAACTAGGCTCTATTGTTATATAAATAAAGATTGCTCCCATTATCAGACAGTCGAGCTGTGGAGCCAAGGATGTAAGGATGGTTGTCATGTCTGTGTTACTTGGGAAGATACGGGAAACAGGGTTGTACTAAAGATGCATTATACCAAAAGGCTGAAAGTGATGTGGATTACGCGCAGTGTATAGTGGAATTTCCATGACATCATGTGGGCATTTTGGCCTGGAAAAAGACCAATTTCAAATACAGGACTGACCTGACCCAACCAATCACTGACATGTTTAATATCCACAACCCTTTGCGTGCTGCATTGTCTCTATTCATATCCCCATTCGTCCAGCTAATGATATGACCATAAAATATGCTGTATGTGTGCAGCTCATTAACAATGATTGGTCACATACCTGTGTGTGAGCAGGAAAGAAACTGCACATACACAGAGAACTGCATCATCAGCAAAACCATGGATGGATATTGCTATAGCCTTCTCAGAGTGTGCACAAATGGTTCCACATATGCACCTTTACTCTAGGGCTTGTTAATTGACATAACTAGTGGTGGACTCTACTACCAATCAGAGATTAAAAGAAAATTACACCCCAAATATTACAGAAAAAATATATAAGAAGCGGTTTCCCATAGCAACCAGTTAAAATGCAGCTGTCTCTTCCCTAGAGAAAGACTGAATAGAACAAGTCTGGTGGATATATTCAGCATATTCACTTTTTTCTATCCATATCATTTGGCAGCTGACATGTGTGCAGACTGCCTAATAAAATGAAGCTACAAAATTAGAGATTAAAGTGACACTAAAAAAAAACACTAGATTCAAGTATGTATTCTTAACTTAAAGAAGGACATTCTATTGCTCTCAGCCTACTCTAAATTCATTTTTCCTGCTGTGATTTGACTTAAAGCGGGGTTCCACCCGCTTTTTTTTTTTTTTTTAAGTCAGCAACTACAAACACTGTAGCTGCTGACTTTTAATAAGGACACTTACCTGTCCTACTCGCCTGCGATGTCAGCTGCCACGAGTCTGATCCCTCGATGCTAGCCGCTCCCGGCGCCGCCATCATCAGTAAGGAAAGCTTCATTGGTTTCAGTGACCAGAATAAATGAATATTCTGCCCAATGAAATTAAGAAATGACGAGCCTGAACATGTTTTTTACACTGCTTTTCTCTGGCCAGGAGTGAGGCATTTAAAAAAACTGGCCAAACGCCCAGTCTGCATGGGACCTCAGACTGGCCAGAGGACCATTGTCTATGCAATGTAATCCTCAAGGGTATTTCCCCCAGTGGGTTTTTTGGGCAGCTCAATTATTGAATTATGAGACAATGTACATAAAAAAAAAAAGGGGGGGGTTTTATTTTATAACACGTACAAAAAGGATTTTCTAGTAGTCAAGATATGAGTTACGGTAGTACAAAAGTAATTAAAATTCCATACATATAGGTAGAAAAAAACAACAAATTCTCATACAGCTTGGCATGTGTAGATACAAGCATGTAGCAATTTCTAACGCGTTTCAACCCTTAAACGGGTCTTCTTCAGAGGTTTTGTTGTAGCTAGGAGAGATTTACACATTAAATGTTTTTACAAATATTCCCCCCCCCCCCCCCCCACAGAGGATTAGCAAAATTACCAGATCAATAAGTATGGGCAGGGCTTGATAAAATCTGGGCACCTGGTCGCAATTGCGACGAGAAATTGTGACCTGGCGTCCGTGCCCGCCGCTAATTGAGGCCGCAGCGGGGGAAGTGGAGGCGCACGAAGACACAGGATCCTGTGTCTCCATGTGCCCCCACCTCCCCCGCCGCGTGATTGCGGCGGGCCCACGACGACGGGTAATTGAGGCCGCGGCTTTGCAGCCTTGTGAAGGCCCAAGCTTCCTTCTGTGACCTGCCGCCATCTGGTGGTGGCCGTTGGCATTACAAGTAAAACAGCAGTTCATAAAGTGCTTTTTCATTGTTTTCACTGCCATTTCCTTCCCTCCAATTAGAACCCCCAAACATTATATATTTTTATTATTCCAACACCCTAGAGAATAAAATAACGATCGTTGCAATACTTTCTGTCGCACCGTATTTGCGCAGCGGTCTTACAAGCGCACTTTTTTGGGGAAAAAATACACTTTTTTTAATTAAAAAATAAGACAACAGTAAAGTTATCCCAATTTTTTTTATATTGTGAAAGATAATGTTACGCCATGCAAATTGATACCCAACATGTCACGCTTCAAAATTGCGTCCGCTCGTGGAATGCCGACAAACTTTTACCCTTTAAAATCTCCATTGGCGACGTTTAAAAAATTCTACTGGTTGCTTGTTTTGAGTTACAGAGGAGGTCTAGGGCTAGAATTATTGCTCTCGCTCTAATGATCGCGGCGATACCTTGTGTGGTTTGAATACCGTTTACATATGCAGTGCTACTCAGGTATGTGTTCGCTTCTACGCGCGAGCTTGGCGGGACGCGCGTTTTCTGGCTCCTAACTTTTTTAGCTTGCTCCTAGATTCCAAGCAAATTTGTCAAATCCTGCGTATGGGTATGGAATAGTATGAGCTGAACTCCTTCATCAAATAAAGAAGGCCTTAAAGGGTTCCCAGGCTGGTATCCTGACGCCTCCGCACTCCTATACAGGTCACCCCCCAGAGAAGCAGAGTGGTCACATGTAACTTACAGGAAATCACCGGATAGGGGTGGCACCCCTGAAAGTGGTAGGCCGGGGAGAGGGTCAGACACCTGCGGCAAAGCATTTTTAGAAAATATATATATATATATATATACATATATAAAAAAAAAAATATATATATATATATATATATATATATATATATATATATATATATATATATATATATATATATATATATATATATATATATATATATATATATATAATTACTTATTGGCATGTATATGTGAATATATGATTGGATCATTTTAATGAGCTGTCATAAAAGTCCCTTGGGGGTGGGGACACTACACATCAATTAATTGTATTTCATATAATCAAGGAGAATACAATTAATAAATAGTTCCTAGGAGATAAGTAAAAAAAAAAATGGGATTTAAATTAAATTGTATTTTCTATTTTTTTTATTTTTTTATTATATTATGTTTATTTAAAACTTAATTTTCACTTATAAAAATTAAGTTTTAAATAAATATTAAAATTAATAAAAAAATAGAAAATACAATAATAATTTAATTTAAATCCCTTTTAAATTAAATTGATTTTATACTTACCAGAAATAGTGGTTGCTATGCAGAAGTCCGTAATCTGCCTCTTGATCATCCGCGGTGGATCTTCTTCCTCCGTCCTCCTGCGGTTTCTTCCTGTGAATGGGGCGCGCTGCCTTCTGGGAACTGTGTGTATCCCAGAGAGCATTCGGCCCATTCACAAAGAGCCGTGCGGCTCGCGCATCCGCGTTTACTTGCTTTTAGGCACGTCGGGCATTTTTTTCTGCCAAAATGCTGCTGCTCGTGAATGCCTGTATTCACCTATGAGTATATAGACCCATAGCAGTTGATTTACTAAAGGAAATCCACTTTGCACTGCAAGTGCACTTGGAAGGTCAGTCACTGTAGATCTGAGGGGAAGAGCTGAGATGAGGGGAGGCGCTTCTGATTTTATCATCCAATCATGTGCAAGCGAAAATGCTGATTTTTATTTTCCTTGCATGTTTCCCTCAGATGTACAGTGACTGCACTTGTAGTGCAAAGTGGATTTGCCTTTAGTAAATAACCCCCATAGGCTAATATTGAGGGGTGTTTAGAGGCAGAAAAAAAAAAAAAAAAGGAGGCACAAGATGTCTCTAAAAGCGGCATTTAAAACACCTCTTGTGCAATGAGGCACACAGCCACTCATCAAGGTCAGACTTGCTATCTCTTCATTCTATCTCAAATAAATTTGTTCATAAAAGTGCACAGAACACAAACACGCCACAAACAGTGCGGTGCAGGAGTGTTACATTGTGAGATTTGGGATCCTCAGTGTTCCCAGGATCTTATTGTAAGGATCAATGGTCATACTTTTTATACTATATGGTCTTAGTCTCATATCATGCCATTAAAGTCCAGTACTCAGCAGGGTGTATATTTACAACCCTTCTTTTTCCCTATGGATACATCATACCTGGCTAATGCCCTGGACACTGAAAACCCTGAAGTAGACACCGCTACCCCAGTGAACTACACAAGCAGTTGTCTGCTGCATTATGAAATATGGGAGGTCAGCCACTCAACACAGGCTTAAAGTAGAAGTCCATCCTAACACTAAAATCCCTGCATCTACAGATATCCACAATCTAAGGCCCCTTTCACACGGACGGATAGAATGGTGCTTTTAGCTGCAGATTTTACCGCAGCTAGAAGCACACAATGCATTCCTATGACACCATTCACACACTACGGTTACCCGCGGTTTTGTGCGGATAGAAAAAATAGAACTGGATGCATCCAGCTGCGAAATCCCGCAGCCATCGGCACATAACCGCAGGTAATCGCAGTGCACTGTGTCAGCTGCGTTTGGTATGAATCTTGAGGGGGAACTCCATGTCAAATTTCAAATAAAAAACCGGCATGGGTTCCCCCTACAAGAGCATACCAGGCCCTTGGGTCTGCTATGGATTTGAAGGGGAAACCCCGTACGCCGAAAAAAACCGGCGTGGGGTTCCCCAAAATCCATACCAGACCCGTATACGAGAAGCAGCCCAGCCGGTCAGGAAAGGCGGTAAGGACACGCGAGCGCCCCCCTTAACCGTGCCAGGTCGCATGCCCTCAACATGGGGGGTAGGTGCTTTGGGGCAGGGGTGCCCTGTGGCCCCCCCACCCCAAAGCACCCTGTCCCCATGTTGATGAGGACAGGGCCTCTTCCCGACAACCCTGGCCGTTGGTTGTCGAGGTCTGCGGGAGGGGAGATTATCGGAATCCGGGAGCCCCCTTTAAAAGGGGTCCCCAGATGCCGGCCCCACCACCCTAGGTGAATGAGTATGGGGTACATTGTACCCCTATCCATTCACCTGGCAGAATTTTTGTTTTTTAAAAACACTACACAGGGTTTTTTAAAGTAATAAGTCAGCTCCGGGGGCCCCCCCCTCTCTTCTTTAGCTCTTTTACGAAGGGGGGCCCTGCTTCTTCGATGTCTTCTGCCGGGGGGTCCCGGTCTTCACCGCCGTCTAGTTCTCTTCCGCCGGGGGTGGGCGCTTTCTTCTTTAGCTCTTTTACGAGAAGCCCCCTCCCGGGCTTCTTCCACGTCTTCTGCGGGGGGGGGGGGGTCCCGGTCTTCACTGCCATCTGGTTCTCTTCTGCCGGGGGCCCCGCTCTCTTCTTTAGCTCTTTTACGAGGGGGGGGTGCCCGGGCTTCTGTCGCCTTCTGCCTTCTTCTTCGATGTTGACACGTCGTTTCCTCCCGCTGTAATGCCGTGTGCGCGGCTCGCACCGATTTATATAGGCCTCTTATGACATTACAGTCCCATCCTGCTCCGGGTGCAATTAAACGATTATTTGTTTCGGCCCTAAAAGTAACTATGTAAAAATATAGCATACCTGGAATTCTTCTTTAAGCCCTGTGAGCCATTTTTGAGCTAATGTAAGGACTATACACATTTAAATTCCTTCTTTAATACACTACAGTCCATACACCAAACAAAAACACTCTTGCAGTGGCTCCCCCTGCACTGCAACAAATAAATTATTGTTAAGTCTAAAGGTAGAGAAAAAAATAAAATAAAATACTTATCCTACTCTTTGCTCCATGCTGTGCAATCAGTTCCTCGAAGCCTCTTCTCCACAGTAATCCGGCTGGCAGACGCACTGTGACATCATCACATATAATGCAACATCAATAGTCCTGCACGGTATGTGAGGATGGCAAGGGCCCAGCCACAACCTGGAGTGTCAGGGAGAAGAGTTTAGTGGCAGAAGCCTGCTGGAGCAAGGAATTAAATATTTTATTCTCCTACCCCTAGATCGATGCTGGCCCCCCAGTACACCAGTAAGACCCCTGATAACCTCAGTAAAGCTCTCCATAGACAGCAGTAGAAAGAAAAAAAAAAAGTTTAATATCATTGCTGAAAACTTGCTTGATTTGTCCAGATACAAGAACAAACAAGTATGCTTTTGAAACACTTCTGCTCTATCATACTGGCAGACTATAAACAAACTGAGAAAGGGTTAAATCCATCAAAAAGCAGCCATTACATTAGCCAACTCTTTATTAGTGCCGACATGCAGTTTTCCGAAAAAATAAAACATCATTATTTGCTTTACATTACAAAAATCGCCATGGAAACTTGAACTGTAAGACTGTGTACATCAGGATCTTACCAATTGCTTCATCATTAGTGTTTGCTTGATATATATAAAAATATACACACACACTTTTTTTTCTTCTTTTTTTCCTGACAATTATTACACTATTCTGCCTAAAAGCTAGCAAACACTAAACAAAAGAAAAGTACGGATTTAATGAGAAGTAATGGCCGGTGTTCTTCACTGATCACTGCCAGTAGCTGGATCACGTTCACAATTCTTAAAAACTCAAGCCTTTAAAAGAATAGCCTGCAAAACTAAATTTTATGAAAACCGTCACCCTAAATAAACAGTATAAATTTTGCTGTAAACAGAGATTATGTATTTTACATGCATTTTCTTTTTTTAAATCTACATACAAGATTGATGAGTTGTAAAAATCTTGTGCAAGTTTACAGTATGTTTAAAGACCTATTTTTCTGTGTCTAGTTTCTAATATAGTGGAACCTCGGTTTAAGAGTAACTTGGTTTGAGATTGTTTTGATTTGCAAGCAATTTTTTTTTTTTTTTTATTCTGACTCGGTTTGTGAGTGTTGACTCGCAAGATGAGCAAAATTCAAGCTAAATAGACCTGCAGTACCCCATTTGTCATGAGGTACGGGGGCGCAGGAGTAGAGCCAAAAATAGGCCTGCAGTACCTCATTTGGCCTGAGGTATGGGGGTGCAGGAAACGAGCCGAAGTGGCCTTTTCAGCTGTTTTCAGCGATCTCTGGCGCCCCCCACCTCTGGCCGCATTCGGTATTGCACCCATTGAAGTCGATGCGTCGAAGCAGATAAGAGCTGGAGCATGGTGACCATGGGGGGGGGGGGGGGGGGTGTAGGGTTAGACACATTGTATGTTTAGCTGTGTGCTGGCGTCCTTAAAGGGGTTTTCCACCCATTTTTTAGGTTTATTAAAAGTCAGCAGCTACAAAAAGTGTAGCTGCTGGCTTTTAATAAACTGACACTTACCTGCTCCAGCGTTCCAGCGACGCGCCGGCCGGGGGTCCGCTCCTCTCCCCCCCTCCCCGGCCGGCGTCTTCATTGTCACTGTGGGCACCCGGCCGTGACAGCTTTCGGCTTCACGGCCGGGCACCCACTGCGCATGCGCGAGCGGCACTGCGGATGCGCGAGCGGCCCGGCGCTGCATTGTTTGATTGGACAGGCGACCGCCTGGGACCGGTCACGTGTCTACCTATTTTTGGTAAAAAAAAAAAAAAATCGCAACAACCGCATATCGATTGGTTTGCGCAAAATAGGAGATATTTTTATTTATTATTTTTTTACTACTAATGGCGGCGATCAGCGATTTTTTTCGTGACTGCGACATTATGGCGGACACATCGGACAATTTTGACACATTTTTGGGACCATTGTCATTTTCACAGCAAAAAATGCTATAACAATGCATTGTTTACTGTGAAAATGACAGTGCAGTTTAGAAGTTAACCACCAGGGGGCGCTGAAGGGGTTATGTGTGACCTCATATGTTTTTCTAACTGTAGGGGGGCGGGGCTGGACGTGTGACGTCATTGATCGTGCTTCCCTATATTAGGGAACACACGATCAATGAAGCTGCCACTGTGAAGAACGGGGAAGCTGTGTACACACACAGTTCTCCCCATTCTTCAGCTCCGGGGACCGATAGCGGGACTACAGCGGCGATCGGGTCCACGGTCAGGGAGCTTTGAACCGAGTCGCGGGAACACGTACAGGTACGTGTTTGTGCCCAGCCGTGCCATTCTGCCAACGTATATCTGCAGGAGGCGGTCCTTAAGTGGTTAACATCGGTAATATTACATGCAATGCACCATATTCCAACATCGGCATGTACTAGATGTACCAGCCAACGTGCAGACTTTGTCCATGTAGTGTGGCTGTGCTCTGTTATAACTGTATACTGGAAACAAGTGGTAGTTATACGGTCTAAAAAAAAAATTGGTATCTGTACCATATGATCCATGCATCTGTCTATTGGGTATACTTGATGAGAAACACTGGCCAAAGTTTACTAGAATAATGCTGAAAGAAACACTATTCTTGGCTCGAAAGGCTATTGTGCTTAAAGCGGGGGCTCACCATATAAACAAATTTTTTTTTCTTCTAGCATAAAATTAGGCATAGTAGCGCGAGCTACAGTATGCCTGTCTTGATTTTTTTAGCCCGGTACTCACAGTGCAATCGTACATTGAAGATACCGACTCCCCGCGGGGAATGGGCGTTCCTATCCAGACGGAGGATGATTGACGGCCGGCTCTGGCACGTCACGCTTCTCCGGAAATAGCCGAAATAGGCTTGGCTCTTCACGGCGCCTGCGCATAGTCACCATCTCCCAGTCAATGGATTCAGATGGTGAATCAGATACTACCGATAATACCTTAAAGGAAGACTGTTCTTAAAATGTAAGCTTTTTACTAAAATCACAGCGTATGTATGGGCATATCTGTTCTGCAGTAGTTATCGGGCTGCTTTGGAACACACTGTGCAGGGACCGCCCTGTCTTTCCTCCGCTCTCCCCTATGGGGGGGATCGGATGAACACGGACCGTATGTCCGTGTTCACCCGATCCGATCCGCCAGACGGAAGAAAAATAGGATTTTCTTCCATCCGAAAAATCGGAGCTTTGCGTAGGCGGGTGATTACGGGTGTCAGCGCTGACACCCGCAATCACATAGGGACCCATGTATGTCCCGTTTTCATCCGCAACGGATGGATGAAAATGCGGAAATACGGTCCGCACATGTGAAAGGGGCCTTAGGCCCCTTACACGCAATCAGTCCGACCCAATCTGACCCTCCATTCACCTCTATGGAGCGCCAGACACCTGCCTACCTCCAATCAGATCAAACAGAAGGGGATCCCTCCCCTTCCATCCTGGTGGATCAGATCGGAGGGCCCATAGAGTAGAATGGGCTGTGTCCATGTCCGCTCTGCATATGCAGAGTAGACTCGGACCTGTAACCCGCCCGCTCTGCTCATTGTGGCCTACGACCTGTTACCAAGTCACTTAGGTGGCCCTTGCTCTTCAAAAGGCTGAAAACAAAAGCCACCATCAGCGTGTTCGGAGGAGGAGCATATGAGTAGAAAGAATGCTAAACCCACCTAAACCAGTGGTTCTCAACTCCTACTCTCAGGACCAACTAACAGGCCAGGTTTGCAAGATAACGGAAATACATCACGGGTGATATAATTTGCTGCTCAGTGATTGCAGTATTCTAGTCTGCATCTTCCCAAGGTAATACTTAAAATCTGGCCTGTTAGTGGGTCCCGAGGACAGGAGGTGAGAACCACCGGTCTAGACACATCTAAACACTAGACATGTTTAAGTGCTTTTGAGCATTATTTATTATTACAGGTACTTCTATAGCACCGTTAATTTTACGCAGCGCTTTACACATATATTGTACATTCACATTAGCCCCTGCCCTAAAGGAGCTTACAATCTAAGATCCCCAATTCACATTTATACAAAGACATACTAGGGCCAATGTAGATAGGAGCCAATAAACCTACCAGCATGCCTTTTTGAGTGTGGGAGGAAACTGGAGTACCTGGAGTAAACCCCCGCAGGAGGGAGAACATGCACACTCCAAGCAGGGCCATGGTTGTGATTCAAACCGACAGCTGTAATACTACTGTGCGGAAGTGCTAACCATTTAGCCACTATTTTGGCCAATGGAATAAATTAAAGCTTGGCCTAAGAAGTTCCAGAAACAAAGTAGGCATCTACAGTATGTCCACTTCTGTCACTAAATCCAACTGAAAGTTCGATATATATCACTTTCTCCTCACTCATTTCTACTCCCCTATGACATGTTGACATTCTAAGTTGTACACATTTTAGATACAGTGTTTAGTGGAGTTCTCCTTTAAATGCTACAAACACTTGCACATTTCAAGATGTTGCGGTAAGGGCAACTAGGTTAAGCAGCAACTCACTCCATCACCGAGAATTAACATACTGTGCAGCATAATGAGGGCAGGAAAGTAGAACTGCGTGTTCCAACATAAACTGATTAATTGGAAAATTGCACGAGACCTTCACTGTCACAACACTCACTTTCACCAGTCAGTAATACATGTGGACACCGAACATATGGGGGACCGATCCTGCAAAAGCAATCTTTTGTATGGGTGGGTAAACCTTGTCAGTCTACAGCACCTCCTGCATTGGCTGCAAGAAAAAAAAAAGAAAGTGGATCTGCAGCTGCTATGGAACTAAAAATTTCAAAAAGCTCCGCTTATAGCTGAAAAGTGGCCAGTTTGCTGAAGGCCAACTAAGCAACGGGCATTATTTAATAAAGTAATGTTGGGTAGATCTCAGAATGCAGATAACCCATGTGAATAAAATGTTATATCTGGCATCTGTTTAAGCCTAGGATCACACTGGGAACTGCATCACATTCCTGTATAAATCCTATATAATTCTGTGTGATGCGATTCGAGCCCGTTACATTTTTTTATTTTTATTTTTTTAAGAATAACTGGCTCCACTTTGGACAATTTACACAAACAATTTTCTAGACTCTGGGATGTGGATGGAAGTACAAATGTTAAGTACAGCCTGTTCATTTTTGATGGCTCAAATTGCACATCCACATCAAAATGCAGACACCTTTTTTTTTTGCCGCACTGGAATCTGATTGCATGGGCGTTTATACCCATGTGATCTGGTTCAGTCAAAACACCCTTTGTTTGTGACCTGCTTTTGGGGTGGTATTAACTTTTAATTGACACACAGGAAACGCACAGAATTTACTGCGTTTCCTGCACTGCATCAGTGTGAACCAGTGCTTAAAAGGAATAGTAAAATCTTGAGGTTTTTCACCTTAATGCATTCTATACATTAAGGTGAAAAACCTGTTGTGCTGCAGCAGCCCCCCTTTTTCTTACCTGAACCCGATAGTTCCAGCGACGAGATGGAGCCCAGCGGCGCTGTCTCAGGTCCTCATTGGACAGACTGATAGCAGCAGGAGCCATTGGCTCTTGCTACCGTCAATCAAATCCAATGACATGGGAGCCGGAGGCGAGGCCGAGTCCTGCTGTCTGCACCAATAGACGCAGCAGCAGGACTCGGCAGCGCGCCCGTTCAAGTACCCCCATGGAAAGTGGCCCTCCATGGAGGCACTAGATGAAGAGGAGGAGCCAGGAGCACCACCTGGGGATGCCAGAAAAGGGGGATCAGGGCCACTCTGTGCAAAACCCTTGCACAGAGGATGCTATTAAAAAAAACTAACCTTTACAATCACTTTAAAATGAAATTTCAGCTAAACCTTTGTGGTACTCACTTCCTGTGTTATCACAAGAGGAGTAAATTGCCTTTCCAGAACTTATCTTGGAGCTATGAAATGATTAGCCTTTATTTTGTGAAGTCTAAATAGTTTGGCAAGAAACAAGGGCAGGGCTTAGAAAACGTATGCAGGCCATAGATGGTGCTTTTTTTCTGCAACCATAGGTTGCAGGAAAGAAAAATTGCTGGGTCCCCCTATCAACACTGACTGTGAAGGCACTTTTTAAATTTTAGCCAGTCCCTGCTGAACCCGCAGAGATTCGGACCATCTTTGGCCAGCTTGGGGATTATCAGCTCACAACAGGACATTAGAGTCAAGTACATTTCTAGCAGAAAAATATACTTCTATACTTGCAGAGTCATTGGGATAACAAATATATAAAAAATGGGAAATGGGCACGTACTGTAGATAAGTACCATGGTGGCTAAGTGGTTAGCACTTCTGCCTAGATAACAAAAATGTTGGGGGAAACTGTTAGCGCAAAGACTGGTATAATTGAACACCAAGAATGGGCGATGGATATATCTAAAGAACAGTCACAGTTCATTAGTCCATATAGTGGTACAAAGGACCTTTACCTTAATGCAGTGCTGTTTTCATGTCCTCATTGTTCGTTTTTGCTCTCAAGTTGCTGTAATTTTTCTCTGATCTCCACACTTCCTGGTTGTCTGTTTCCTGATAACCACAGTACTGGGAGCTTTCTCTCTGTGGTCACTAATCAAGGAGGTGTGATTACTGTGTGTCTAAAACCCCACAGAACCAATCCGTTTCGTTTTCCAAACCATTACTGCCCTGTATTGGCTCTGTACATCACAGAAGCAGGAAACAACATGCAAAAACGAAACTACAGGTACATTATATGATTGATTTTTATCTTTTTTTAATCATTTTTAAAAGGAATCCATTAACTATTATGTCTCTATACCCTGTAAACATTAATTTCAAGTGCTGCTTCCTGTTTTGTTCTTTTGTAGCACTTCTGCCTAGCAGCACTAGGGGCCCGGTTCGAATCCCAACCACGGCACTACCTGCCTGGAGTTTGTATGTTCTCCCTGTGCGGATTTCCTCTGGGCACTCCAGTTTCTTCCCACACTCCAAAGACATGCTGGTAGATTAATTGGCTCCTGTCTAAAATCGGTTAGGGGGGATAAATTGATGGCGATATACAAGTACCTAAAAAAAAAAATTATCTACTGTGCGTCTTTTTTATTTTGCCCCAACATATGTGTTAAGAATTTATTTATACTTGAACATCAATGGGTCTTTTTATGCAGCAGTATGTGTACTCTCCTTTGTTCAACCTATATGCATTGGGGAAATTCTTGCATCATGTGAGTAAGCTGCTCCCCTATTCCTCCACCGAATACTGCCCACTTCTCAGGATTTTTTGTAAGGATGTAAGCACCGCATCTCAGCCTCAGGCATGTACTAGTGCTTCAAGGGCAAAAGCCTTTCGTCACATGGTTTTATGATGTATAGTTTAGGAGAGGGTGGGGCAATATTTTTTTCAGATGGCCAAACTCAATTCTGCTCAATATTAATTTAAGACCTGGGAAGGTCCGTAAGTACATAAACACAGACATTTGTCAGAGTACCTCTCTGCGCCTGTCATCTTTCTCAGTGATGGATTAGGCTAACAGGGCAACTGGATGATGGATAGATCGTGTATATAGCCGACTGCCTGGAGTTCAGCCTTAACTTTCCTTCTATAGAGCTGTAATACTGGCCAAATCAGGAATTACTGATTAAATATTGAACAAAGCTTTCTTTTTATATAATCGGTAAAGCATATAAAGCAAACGTTTCTGCACGTTTTATGATAATCTGGCCACTGGGGGCACCGTTTTACAAGAGCGCATGACTTCACTCAGGCAAGCAAACTGGGAGGTCCCAAAGATGTTCTGATATGCAAATATGAAGATCAAGGAGATATTCTGCCAAGCAGCCTAAGCTCATGTGCATTATAAAAATGTAAAGCAAAATAAAATGGGGAAAATTAACCCATATTTTAGGAATTATTAAAAAACAAACCAGAGAAATAAGAGCACATTTTATGCATCTATTATTTTTCTTTAAGGTTTATTGGTCTCATTAATATGTCTGCTTTTACTATTGTCTAAACATCTTCCCAATGCAAACCTGGCACCTAAAATAAGATCATCACAGATACCAAATATCTCAAGCCTCAAAACTGCACAAGCACCCAAAACAGTGAGAAAGTACAAAACTTAAGATTGTACATAGGCAGTGCATTCAAAACCTTGTGGACATGTACCTGTCATCAGCCTGCTCCACTCATTGTTACCCGCGACCAGTTACCAAGTCGCTTAAGTGGCCCTCACTTTTCAAAAGGTTGGACACCCCTGCCCTATAGTATATGGCAGGTGACAGTTCCTCTTTATGAAGACATTGAGGGTATTTTATTAACCCAATGCCTCAACTGCTCTCTGCACAATGGGGACAGAAAGGACAAAAACAGATAGCGCCGATCTCTGAAGTACTCAAAGCTGAACACTTCTGGGTTCATATGCAGCAGAGGTGAGTAAGGAAAGTATCTCCTCCTGCTTGCCATCCTGAAAAAAATAAAAATATTGTCCTAGAGGAGCAGGTGAGCCAAAAAACACAGGGCAGGGGCAGTGCCTTCTGCAGCATTCATTACAAAGTCTAGAAGAAAAATGTACCCCAGCAGAAAATAAACATATTTATGGCTGCAACTGCACACTCCAACAATATACAGCAACAGCAGAATTAAAAAAAAAACTGTACATGTTACCATAAAAACACCTGTGCTGCAGTCCAGTGATTTTGACCAGACAGATGATTTAGGGCTAGTCCGTATTCGCTGAGCTGATCTGTGCAGCGACAGGGCACATAGAAAACAATTGTTTTCATACTTACCTTGTTAACACCACAACACTGCTTTAGATGGGCTGCGGTGAAGTATGTAAAAATGCATTTTTTCAGTCCTTAGATGTGATGGCTGCAAAAGTTTTTCAGGCTTTTTTCCTTTATATTCACTTGGTGATCCTGCTAGTAGCACTGCTCCTCTCCCAACAGGACGACGTTCACTAACTGTACTGTATCTCTGAAGGAGCAGTGTGATAACCCTATGACTGGACTACAGAATACTTCAATTCTCCCATAAGAAAGGCTTGGGGTGGTTAGTAATGCACAGAGCTTAGGTACACTGTACCATTCCATACAGGATCAACAGGTAAAATTTGCACTTACCACATAGATAAAGCAAAACACTTGATTTAACAGACCAAAAAAGGAGTGATTGAAGTTCATCAGGGTTTATAAACACTTTACCCTGTCTGCAGATTGGTTCTGATTGGTGGAGTTGCTATCCCTTTCTAGAACCGCAAAGCTCAGCATTGTATTACCAAAAAATACAATTTTACACAGCAGGGTGGCCTGGCTTTTTTAATAAAAACAAAAGCCAAAAATATTTAAATGGTGCCACTAAAACAATTTGTATTGTCCACTGCGGAGTCTGATTGGAATGTACCTTTAAATTTTTATAGACAAACTACGCCAGCGCAGGTGAAATTGGGCTTTCAGCAATATTTTTTTTTATCGTCCTCCCTTCCGCTATTTAAAGCCAAATCCTTTGTGGTGATTTATTAGCAGGGAAACGATGCCTAATTGAAGAGCATTATTGTGAAATGATTGATGCACGTTTCTTTTCTCATGCATCAGCTAACTTGTACGGACACTGCACAGTAAACGCCAGCAAATGGCAAGAGCCTAATTACCTTTAAATGTCTCCTTTTTCCAGACCCGGATAAGTGCTTCCTTTTTTCTGGCACGGTTACGGTCTCACTAGAACTTGTGCCGAGCACACACAAAGGCCAGGACAATGTTCAGGCAGCAGGAGGAGAGATTCATCAATATACGGCCCGAAAATACCAAGTGGGGAGGAAGCTCGGTTCTCCCCTGTGCTCCATTATTAATGAAGTCAAAAAAAGCATTCCTATTTCATTTCACGCCTTTGTGCTGGCCGGCTAGAAAGACAGGGCGAGTAGAGGTCAATTGTAAAAGCAAGCTTCTTGCCCAGATCCAAGTGAGCTGGAGGTAAATCCGAGGATAGATAAGACCTTCAAACCCCACTGCAGCCAAAGCCACATTTTTGCTTTTCCTCACTTCCGGTCTGTTTGACGGTTGTCAGAACATAGAAATGGGAGGAAATCTTGTTAACAAGGCCAAAAAAATGAAATAAAAAAAGTTTTATTTTTTTGTAGGGCGAGCAAAGGTCAATACCTCGGTCAGTTTTTTTTTATAGCCGTTTCCACTGGGAAGATGTTCCCTCACTTGCTGTCCAGGGGATTAGTGTTGGTCTTTACTGTGCTTGGTAAGAGAATGAAAGCAATAGTGGAGCAGTGACATTTTTTCCTTAATGAGAACCTGTGGCCAGGTAAGGAATATCAAATTAATTACATGTACCATAAGCAGAGCTCCAGTATCTTAAGGGAAAATTAAGTCAGTAGCTAGAAAAACTGTAGCTGCTGACTATTAATAAACAGCCACCCATATGTCCCACAATCCAGCGATGTGTTCTCCCTCACCTGTATCTTCACTTTGGGCACTCAGCTATTACAGCTTGTGGCTGTAGGAACTTTGGGAGGGAGGAAGGAGAACTTCTGCTTCAGATTGCCTGAGGTGATCGGAGGCGACGTGGGAGTAGGTACCTGTCAAAATCTGGTACCCGCTCCTCCCCAAAAGCTCCATTTCACAAACTGGGGAGGATGCCTTAAAGCAGAACATCCCCTTTGGGAAGAGCTCTGCTTGAACAAGCATGACAATACCTCATCATCCTGATCCCAAAATGTGCAAGCACATGCCTTAGGATAGTGCCCATTTCCCCACAATGCAATGTCCAGCACCTGGCCAAGCAACATTACCACACAGGAAGCAATTATATCCCCATCTAAATTTCTAAAAGCCTGTGCTGGAATAATAATTCTGTAAAAAATGTGATTCAGGTACCCATGCCTTTGTGACCAACTCCTATCCAGAAGATTGGGCAGCACACTGATAAGGCCATCAGCCTTTTTTCTGGTTCCTCTGTTACTAAGGTCCCAGTGTAAAGCTGGCCATACAATGGTAGTGATTCATTAGAAAACATTTGGTTTCTATTGGGGAAGAAGAGAAGAGGGAGTGGAGTGGGTTGGGGGTAGACTTTAGAAAGTAAAATATATATGTAAAGTGCTGTGTAAATTGATGACACTACACTATAGTACCTGTAATAAATAAGAGAAAACTTCTGCCCAGAGGTCTGCTTAAAGATGGGGTGTTTAATCTCTGTCAATGCTCTTAACAGCCATCTATCCATAAAGATTCTCAAGGCATCCAATTCTTCTCAGGAAGTAAACTGTTATTTGGGAAGCCCATTCTACCTGATGGGTGCTTTAGTGTGTACAAATCTAATCCAAGCAGCACTGCTCGCCTTAAAAATGCAAATTACCTCCAAAGATTAAATACCTACTTTGCTTAAATACTCTTGATAATGAGTTTTTTCCCTTTTTTTAAACATCTTTTAAAAGGCGTTTCATGTTGGCAACTGCTGGAATCTGGGCTAAATTGTTTTAATTTGAAACAGCACCATCTGTTGTTAACATAATCGAGCATGGGACTAAAGCAGCAAGGCAGCCCTGCAGAGCAGTCACCGTGCTGTCAGAACAGGAAGGGGGTAGACAAGGGGAGACCGACTTCAAGACAGCCTAGATGGTGACAAAATAGTGCAAGAGCACTGAGCAAAGGAAATCCCTCACAGAATTGTATATGGTAAAAACATATACCTATGCACGTTAAATAATCATTGTTATGGGTATGGCAACTGTAGCTTATATCTCTTTCTTATGCAGTGCTGGGTGGATTACATGGGACAAGGACATCAAAGTTTATCTCTGCAATGCACATTACAGCAGCTTACAATTACAAAAAACATGTAAGCTAATACACTCACAAGCACTGAGAGTAAGGTGACCTCAGCGGCCAGAGGAAGAGCAATGCTGGTGGTTGTCGAATGAGGAACCCAATGTGCTGCGGCCAGTGGTGGGGTTGATGAATGAAAAGGAACTTTCCACCATATGATATACATTTCAGAGCGGTTTGGTGAATGGTTCATGGTTTATGTAGTCTTTAGTCATTTGTCCATCTCTCTGCGTATACGGGTGACAGATCTAATTTCATCCAATTAACCAATTGAGTACCAGCCTGTATATAAAACTCTTAATTCCAGTCGCCACTTAAAGAGGAGTTCCACCCAAATTTGGAACTTCCTCTTAACCCACTCCTCTCCCCCTTACATGCCACATTTGGCATGTAATTTTTTTGGGGGGGGGAGTGGGGGCTTCAGCACGAGTGGGACTTCCTGTCCCACTTCCTCCTTCCTGTAGGCGACTAAGCTTAATCGCCTTCAGGAAGTGGCTGCTGTAGGCGATCGCCTAGGACACGTCACAGGTCCTAGGCGATCTCCTGGCCAATTACACGGCGCGGTGCTGGGCCGCGCCGCTCGCGCATGCGCAGTGGGTGCCCGGCCGTGAAGCCGAAAGCTGTCACGGCCGGGTGCCCACACTGAAAATGAAGACGCCGGCCGGGGAGGGGGGGGGAGGAGCGGAGCCCCGGCCGGCGCGTCGCTGGAGCAGGTAAGTGCCTGTTTATTAAAAGCCAGCAGCTACACTTTTTGTTGCTGCTGACTTTTAATAAACATACAAATGGCTGGAACTCCCCTTTAAAGACTAAACTCTTAGCTACTGCATCAGCTCAGTGATTACCTTTTGTACCCTTTGCTCCTCCCTTTCAGATTTACAGCAAAGTCCCCCTGACCCTCTTGTATTAAATTCTAATGCATCTGTTTTGTCTCCCTTTATATTATAAAGTTCTGCACAAACGTTTGGCGCTATAAAAATCCAGTAGAATAATAAGCAGGTAATTTTTCGGTGCTGTGATACTTTGACAACTACTCGGTCATGCAACACTGCACCCAAATGTTATCATTTATTTCTTCTGCAATACATTTTTATTGAACAAGTTTTATATAATCTGAAGACAAAAGCAAAGAGACTTCAAATGTACAAGTGTACATATCTTGACACTGGGTACAATAAGAAAGTGCAAATATGAGTACATCAAACGGCCATACTGTATGCATCTTGTATAATTTTTTTTTGTTAGACAGTTTTCTTTTGGTGGTATTTAAAGCGGAGTTCCACCCAAAAGTGGAACTTCCGCTTTAAGCACTCGCCCCCTTATAAGCCACATTTGGCATGTCTTTTTTCGGGGGGGGGGGGGGGGGGGGGGGGAGTGGGGGCTTCAGTAGGAGTGGGACTTCCTGTCCCACTTCCACCTACGGGTCGACTAGGCGACTCTTCCTCTCACCTTAGGCCGCCCCTCCCTCTAGGCGATCTCCTGGGACACGCAACATGTCCCAGGAGACCGCCTGTCCACTCCTAGAGTGCAGCGCGACTCGCGCATGTGCCCGACCATGAAGCCGAAAGCTGTCACGGCCGGATGCCCAGTGTGAATGGCGGCGCCAGCGGAGAGGAGCGACGCTCCGGGCAGCAGCATCGCTGGACCGTGGAGCAGGTAAGTGTCCGTTTTACACTTTTTGTAGCTGCTGACTTTTAATAAGCATAAAAAGGCTGGAACTTCGCTTTAATAACCACTTTTTTCACAGACATTCAGCAGGCACTCTGGTCACCCAAGTGTGTGCGTTTTTTTTTTTTTTTGCAGTGTCTAAATAGTTTTGTAAATGGCGATTCAAAAAAAAAATTGTCCTGCTTGACATTTTATTTTTTAATATGCAGTGGTAGTAAGGTGTTTAAACCACTTGCACAGCTAATTTTTTTCCTTCAGTTCTGGATAAGAGCACATGGAGCAGTTAGAACCCTTGTCGAGTTTCTAATGCTGCCATGTCCGAGTGACCATGCTGACAGAGGAATAACGTGATGGGGAAATCCAATATTTAAGAGCTGTCACCAGAACAAGAGCTGAGGGAAAATCTTACTAGGACACCTGTTGCAATAACAATTTCACTCAGTAGAGATTTCCCATCACGTTCAGCAGCGTCTGCGAAACAAGAAGAAGGGTAGTGATGTCTCGTGTAATGATGTGTAAGGTCAACAGGAGGAACCAGTGAATGTTTCAGAGGATGCAGGAGATTGAAAATCCCGAAAGGGCCTGTTTTCCAGCAAGCGTTCACATCAGAGCGATTTGACAGGTCAAATCGCAGCCTATTGCCAGCAATGGGAGTATCCCAATCAGTGTGGCGCCGATTTCCAAAAGTAGTTCCTGTACTGCTTTTGGTGACTTCAGCGGCAACTTCAATAGACATCTGTGCATGAACCGGCACAGATGTCTTTCAATTCGCCTCAGAAGTCGGACTAAAATGCAGCTTTGAAATCGTGCAAATTCAGATGAACTCACACAATTTCAAAGGTGTGTTCATTGTGAACGAGGGCCTAGCGAGACCATTGCTAATGAACAAAGTGGTGTTTGGTGGCCACAGGCAGCAGGTAAGGTAATTATTCAGTCTCTTCTTTACAGTAACGGTTTTATTTCAGAGTTTGTATTGTAGACAGGGTCACTTTAACCTTCCCCTACACTATTCAAAACTAAAACGTTTTGACTTTACATACATTTTAAAACAGACCCTGTCACTATCTTGAAGGCCTCATATACAAGAACTTATGAAAATATGGAGCATTTTCTCTGTCCGAATTTGGCAGAAAAAACACTTCTATGTTACAATATGGCATTTGAATCTGGCCAATGCAATACATTTAAACACATCCACGCGCATTTTTCGGCTCAAAGGCTCCTCTTAGGACCCGCCTTTGGTGTGGTTTATTTTCTGCCTGTAAACACACCTCTTCAAATACACCTGTAATCGCCTATGTGCGCATTGCCACACAGGCGAACATAGAAATGCTTTTAGAGGCTTAAAAAAAAATAAACCGCCAAATGCTGAAAGCTTGTGTAAGCGGCATTTATTTTTCTTCCCCCAGCCTGTAAATCACACACACACACATATTATATATATCTGCTGCCACAACCGAGATATCCATCTCTTCACGCGCTGGTCCATTTAAACGATAATCGTGGTCTGCGCGGCGGATTCGCCACAAGATCACTGTTAACGGCGGCGGGAGAGGGCCCCCCCACCCGCCGCTCTCCCGTGCCCTCCGTCGCTTACCAGAGCCGTCGACAGGGGGCGATCGGGCCCTGTCTCCTGCTTGCCGTGAATGCGAGTGAGGGCAAGATGGCCCCCATCCATCGACATAGAATAGCAGGGCGGAAGCGACGTCAAAATGTCACTTCCACCCATGCTTCTTAAAGACACATTTTTTAAAGCGCCCCGTCCCGACGAGCTTGCGCGCAGAAGCGAACAAGTGAGGTATCTACGCGATCGTTAGAGCGAGAGCAATAATTCCAGCCCTAGACCTCCTTTAACTCAAAAGATGCAACCTATAGAATTTTTTAAACGTCGCCTATGGAGATTTTTGAGGGTAAATGTTTGACATTTCAAGCGTGACATGTTGGGTGTCATTTTACTCGGCGTAACATTATCTTTCACAATATAAAAAAAAATTGGGCTAACTTTACTGTTGTCTTATATTTTATTAAAAATACGGTGTCACAAAAAGTATTGCAATGACCGCCATTTTATTCTCTAGGGTGTTAGAAAAAAAAATACATAATGTTTGGGGGTTCCAAGTAATTTTCTAGCAAAAAAACCTGTTTCAATATTTTAAACAACGAGGCTGAAAAACAGGCAAGGTCCTTTAGTGGTTGAAAAAAAAAAAAAAAATTTGCTGGAAAAATTACTTTGAACCCCCAAACATTATATATCTGTTTTTTAAATAACACCCTAGATAATAAAATGGCGGTTGTTGCAATGCTTTTTGTCACACCGTATTTGCGAAGCGGTCTTACAAGTGCACTTTTTTTGAAAAAAAAAAATTACTTTTTAAAAAAATAAGACAACAGTAAAGCTAGCCCAATTTTGTTTATTGTGAAAGATAATGTTACGCCAAGTAAATTGATACCCAAAATGTCATGCTTCAAAGTTGCGCCCGCTCGTGGAATGGCGACAAACTTTTACCGTTAAACATCTCCATAGGCGAGATTTTAAAAATGTTTACAGTTTGCATGTTTTGAGATAGAGGAGGTCTAGGGCTAGAATTATTTCCCTCGCTCGAACGATCGCAGTGATAACTCACATGTGTGGTTTGAACAGTGTTTTCATATGCACAGGCGATCGCCGGGAGGGGGCGCTTCAAAATTATAATTTTCTAAAACTACTGCCATAGTGCCTCCTGCATGTATCCTTACCTGTCAAATGTCTCCCCTCTGTCTGTTATGAGACCCGAAAAACTGCAGATTCTGTGGGTGGGTCTGTTTGGAGCTCGGTGGGTGGAGTCGTGATGTCAGTAGACTCCCCACCCACCTCTACACTCCACTTGTCAACATCCATTTTCTCTTGTGTATTCCTTACACTAAAATTCTGCTATTATCACTAACATCCAGTCAAAATCCAAAAAAGTAACCACATCACTTCAGAAAAGGAGTGGGGGTGGGAATTAAAAAATAATGCCTGTCTCCAGGCTAAGGCATGAGATAACCTGATGTTGCAACTGTGATCAGGTGACCTCAGACACACACACACACACACACACACACACACACACTGCAATAGAACAATCATATCACTCAAGCTTCTCCTCTGCCCAGCTCTCACTAGATACATCTAACCTAAATCAGATCACTTGTCTGTGTATAATTGGCTTTCTGTTATGTGTTTTCACTGCAATATACATGCATTTCCTTGTCACACTGAACTGTGGATCACACCGCATGATGAGAAACATCCAGTCAAAACACTGTAAATGCAGCCAATCCTGGGAGAGCTGGAGGGAAGAGGAGGGAAGAGGGATGTGAATTGCGAACTTTTTACACAGGATGTGCCTCCGTCTCAGGCTAGTGCATGAGATATATAAATAACCTGTCACTCACAGCAAGGGGGCGGAACGGACTAAGGTTTTTCTCTGCAAGTCCATTTTATTTCACTGAACAATAAAAAAAAAGGATTGCTCAGAGCTGGATTAACTCTTTGTGGCAAGACTGGGCACGGATGATAGGAAATCTTATACCCTACATTGTGAAAAGCCAGGCACGCTATGGTCAACAAACTTTTTTATGTGCTGACCCAGCTTCTTCATCTCTCACCTTCCTACAAAACCTTTTATGTAGAGTTCAGGGGGAAGAGTGAAGGGCAATATTACAACGTGTTACTCGTGTTAGATCCGAGTCTGCTGGCTTCACATCCAAGATGGTGGCAACCAGTAGCAGTTTAAGGTCTTTGGGATGTTTGTCGGCTTTAACAACAGGAATATATTATGTTAAATACACAAATAATCTTATCGGAAGATTTTAGTTGAAAATGATGGTCCGACCTCCCCACCCTGCATCCGTTCAACTTGGGCATTTTAAAATTGCCTAAACCCAAGCCTGCAGGAACTTGGTGGCTTACATCTGAGCCGACCCCTGTCTTCCCATGGTATGCTCCTAAACTCTCAGGCTTGGGTGTTCTTTGCAGACCCACGGCCTGTACTGCAAGGTCATGATATAGGCTTTTACCCCAGAAAACTGTTACATTATATGTGCATCAACCAATGTCCATATTTTTGGCTCTCTTACCATGATCCCCCTGCGTGGATGACCAGTTGGCTTGTCACCGCCAATTCTTTAATAAAAATTATTGCACCAGAAAATTATGGTCTAACACAACAGTCTTTTTTTAAGTAACATGGAAGATGCCCAATTTTAGGCATATTTGAGGCACCTCAGAAGTATTGCTACGGTATGTTCAAGAGATTAAAATGCATGGAACTGATGGTGAAAACTAAGCAGACATTGTGTGCCATTATGGGTGCTGGACAATTATATCAGCAAGAACATTTAAATTAATGTACTACATTAAAATGCATGTGCAAGACAGGATAAAGAAAAAAAACTGTGTATATTACATTTTATTTACATTTGCTCTCCTTGATTAATAGGGTCCCCTTCAAGGAGGACCAGACACCAGGTCAGCCTTTCTCCAATCACATTTCAGCACATCTACATAGCTGTTCAGAGAAAATATATGTTCTCAGCATGCTTCACTCCTGTTTTATGCAACCTCGGCAATCATTAATCTTTGCAGGCTGAATGCAGCAATCAATAAACTTGTACTATTCATAGTAGCTCTATTGTACCAATAATTTGTAATTATTTAACTAGTCCCTGTAGAAATCAAAGGGCTCCTCAGATTTGCATAGACATATTTTGCAATGTCTCTCGTTTATTAACCAGGATACCCAGTCTCCCAACATTGTTTTGTCCCTTTCCTCATCAAGATGCTCCAACAGTTTGCTCCGGTCCAACTATTCCAGTACAATGGACATTTTTTAATCAACCATTTTTGTTACTTGCATGAAATCAGTACAAAATAAATCAATTCAGTGTAACCCCACAAACTTCTAGGTATGGGAAACATTTGCACACTCCTGTGGCTTTCCCACTATGTACTGCTCAGTGCCAAAAGAATTGATTGAGCGCCAGCAAGTGCAAAATATTAACATTAAAGAGACCCTGTTGACCGATTGTTCATTTCAACAATCTTCCCGGGAGGTAGTGTGCATTAAAGTGGAACTTCCCTCTCTCGATCAACATTGACTATCGCTAGTCCTTATGCTGCTAGCATTAATAAATAGATGGGAAAGTATATTCACTTTATTTTACATTTCTTCAGTTAGTTGCTGTTTTCCATGCCTAGGTAAATGTCATAAAAGGAGTCTTCAGCAGGTTTTTGGTGCACAGATGCAGTGTAGTATTGCTTGAGGCCTGAATCACACTAGTGCGTTGCTTTTTTGAGCTGCGTTGTCGTTGCAAATTTCTCTAGAGGGTGTTCTGCAGATCAACTGCAGTTTAGCTGCAGATCAGGTGCGAATTTGGAGACCTGGGAAAAGTTCCGGGTGAGAGGAGAGTGGGGGAGAATTGTATTGAGCTGAATGAGAGAAATTCCTGCAGAAAACTGAACACATGTGCGAATTAGATGCATACCCATAGAAGATAATGGGACTGAATTCGCACCTGAGCCGCACCGCAAGACATAAAAACCGCATGCGGTTTGGAGGCAATACGCAGTGCGGATGCATCGCACATATGTGAACCAGCCTCATTGAAAACAATGTATTTTGAAATGTCCTGCGAATTAGATGCGGTTTAAACCGCACTCAATTCGCATAGGTGTGAACCTGGCCTGAATGTATTTTAGGCATAATTTACCTGTAAAAGCCCCTCTTTTATAGACATCAAAAATCCCTGAGATGCTTCCGGGCATTGCTATACTGGATGTCATCAGCCCCAGCAGACTTACAGCGGTCATTCAAGGGACAATCAATAGCATTCCCCTTCACTCAATACCCCAGGAAGCTACAATAAAAGTTAAGTAGTTAAAAAGGAGGGGTGGAGCTTCCTGGCAGATACACCAGCTGATTTATGCACACGGGCCAGCCCCTGCCTCACAAACTCTGCACACGGGCCAGCCCCTGCCCCACAAACTCTGCACACGGGCCAGCCGCTGCCCCACAAACTCTGCACACGGGCCAGCCGCTGCCCCACAAACTCTGCACACGGGCCAGCCGCTGCCCCACAAACTCTGCACACGGGCCAGCCGCTGCCCCACAAACTCTGCACACGGGCCAGCCGCTGCCCCACAAACTCTGCACACGGGCCAGCCGCTGCCCCACAAACTCTGCACACGGGCCAGCCGCTGCCCCACAAACTCTGCACACGGGCCAGCCGCTGCCCCACAAACTCTGCACACGGGCCAGCCGCTGCCCCACAAACTCTGCACACGGGCCAGCCGCTGCCCCACAAACTCTGCACACGGGCCAGCCGCTGCCCCACAAACTCTGCACACGGGCCAGCCGCTGCCCCACAAACTCTGCACACGGGCCAGCCGCTGCCCCACAAACTCTGCACACGGGCCAGCCGCTGCCCCACAAACTCTGCACACGGGCCAGCCGCTGCCCCACAAACTCTGCACACGGGCCAGCCGCTGCCCCACAAACTCTGCACACGGGCCAGCCGCTGCCCCACAAACTCTGCACACGGGCCAGCCGCTGCCCCACAAACTCTGCACACGGGCCAGCCGCTGCCCCACAAACTCTGCACACGGGCCAGCCGCTGCCCCACAAACTCGGCACACGGGCCAGCCGCTGCCCCACAAACTCGGCACACGGGCCAGCCGCTGCCCCACAAACTCTGCACACGGGCCAGCCGCTGCCCCACAAACTCTGCACACGGGCCAGCCGCTGCCCCACAAACTCTGCACACGGGCCAGCCGCTGCCCCACAAACGCTGCCTCACAAACTCTGCACAGGGGAGGTATAGAAAACATGGCACCACGTAGGCATTTAAAATATTAGGGGGGTTTTGTGTGTGGGCTTTTACATGCATTTTTTTTTAAGTTTGCGACAAGATCTTTTTAAGAAAGCTCTTTGATTTGCAGCATTACAGCTCATAACTACTCTGTGCTGCAAATCAGGCTTTTGCTGTCCAAGGTGCTGAAATCTGTCTTTAATTCTAATCTAGCTCTGCTATTTTGCTAAAGGGGTTGTAAAGGAAAACAATTTTTTTCCCTAAATAGCTTCCTTTACCTTAGTGCAGTCGTCCTTCACTTACCTCATCCTTCCATTTTGCTTTTAAATGTCCTTATTTCTTCTGAGAAATCCTCACTTCCTGTTCTTCTGTCTAACTCCACACAGTAATGCAAGGCTTTCTCCCTGGTGTGGAGAAAGCCTCTTGAGGGGGGAGGGGGCGAGCAGGAGTGTCAGGATGCCCACTAACACACAGCTCCTTTCTCTATCTGCAAAGTAGAGAGTGTCTTGACTTGCCTGCTCGCCCCCTCCCCCCTCAAGAGGCTTTCTCCACACCAGGGAGAAAGCCTTGCATTACTGTGTGTAGTTACAGACAGAAGAACAGGAAGTGAGGATTTCTCAGAAGAAATAAGGACATTTAAAAGCAAAATCGAAGGATGAGGTAATTTTTTTCATTTTATTTTAATTTTTACACTTTTTTTTTTTTTTTTTTATCACTTTTATTCCTATTACAAGGAATTCAAACATCCCTTGTAATAGGAATCAGTGTGACAGGTCCTCTTTATGAAGAGATGTGGGGTCTTATTGACTTACAAGCATGAAATCTGTGAAAAAACATTCACCGATCTCACACCGACAGCAACGATTGCGGCTTTGTTTACTTTCGGGTACCGGGCGTGACGTCATAACGTCACGCCTGGGCCTCCGACGGTCATAGAGATGACTGGTGACCAGTCACCTCTATGCTTCCCCAGCCAGCGCTGGCCGATTCGCTCTCCGGGCCCCCGATGGCACGGGAGAGCCCGGAGAAGCACTGGATGGCGGTGGGAGGGGCGCCCCCTCCCGCTGCCTATAAGAACGATCAAGCGGTGGAACTGCCGATTTGATCATTCTTATTGTGCACAGAATCGCTGGCTGAAGACGGTGATATCTGAATGATGCCTGTAGCTGCAGGCATCATTCAGATATCACCGCACAAACAGAGGACGTATTTTCTCGTACTGCGGTGGGTAAGTGCTTTAATCAAAAGTCCAAGTTCACCTTTGTTTTTCTTCTAAATTGCAGCACCCCTATCAACCAATATAGAGTAAGCGCTGCCTTCGTGAGGGTCGCTGGATAAATCAGTACCCCTCTGGTTGCCCTGACCCTGTAAGTCCTCCACTACGCTGGGTTCATACATCTTTCCTCTTTAGTAACGATAACAATGAAATAAGTATACCAGAATTGATTAACCACTTCCCGACCAGCCGCCGCTGTTATACTGCAGCAGGTTGGCTCCCCTGGGCGAGCTGTTGTAGCTGTACGTCGGCCACTTTAAGAGCACTAGGGGGTGCGCGTGTCCGTAAGCATGAACAATGATCGGTCTCCTCCCCCAGGCAGTCCCATTCCCCCACAGTTAGAAACACTCCCTAGGACACACATTTAACCCCTTGATCATCTCCTAGTGTTTACCCTCTCCCTGCCAATGATATGTATACAGTAATCAGTGGCTATTTTTAGCTCTGATCGTTGTATAAATGTCAATGGTCCCAAAATAGCGTCAAAAGTGTCCAATCTGTCCGTCGCAATGTTTCAGTCCTGATAAAAATTGCAGATCGCCGCCATTACTAGTAAAAAAAAAATAATAAAAATTACCTAAATCGAAAATATCCCCTATTTTGTAGACGCTATAACTTTTCCGCAAACCAATCAATATATGCTTATTGTGTTTTTTACCAACAATATGTAAAAGAATATATCTTGGAATAAACTGACAAAGAAATAAAAAAAAATTTGGGGCATATTTATTATAGAAAAAGTACAAAATAGTGATTTTTTTCTAAATTGACGCAATTTTTTGGTTTATATCGCAAAAAATAAACACCACAGAGGTGATCAAATACCACCAAAAAAAAGCTCTATTTATGGGAGGGGGAAATACATTGTGTTTGGGTACAACGTCACACAAACGCGCAATTGTCAGTTAAAATGACGCAGTGCCGTATCGCAAAAAATTGCATGGTCAGGAAGGGGGCCAATCCTTCCAGGGTTGAAGTGGTTAATGTACTTCTTAACTATTCTGCCTAGCAACAACACTTTGAAGGCATCTAAAAAAAAAAATATTTTTCGTAAAGGACTGACATTTTTTACTGATGTAATGTTATATTTATGGGTGGTACTCCACTTTAAGAAAGTCCACCTGTGCTTCTGCAATTTTTAAAAAGGCACGTGGCAAACTATGGTTTTAAATATCAGGGAATCCAATATTACCTGTTTGCTTTAATGCTCCCTTCTCTAGCAGCATACACTACCTTTCCTCTCGCTCTGTTCAGCTGCGAAGAGTTTGAAGAAAAAAAGCAGTGAGCTCAGAGTCACCTTAGTAGAAGCGTACTCCGGAAACTCTGCCCCTATGAAAACAGAGCTTGGCCAATCACATGGGAGGAAAATTAGCAAGTCGCATGTTCCTCCATAGCTAGAAGCTCCAGATTCTTTAGTGCCAGTGGCTGATCTGAATGGCAGGGGTGTGAATCGAAGGAAAGTATGTGCTGCTGGAGAGAAGGGCAATAATGACAACCTTTTGAGTCACTCTACATGGGCAAAGCACAGGTAAGCTTGAAGATGCACACACAAAACAGTTGCAAACATTCCCATTTGTTTTTTTGTGCTTTTAAAATGTGACATCACTGCCCAAGCAGCTGAAGCTTTCTGTACTGTTGCTAGTGGCCTTGTTTTTAAAGGATTTTGCACAGAAAATAACACTTTGCTGAATAGCAAAATTTTTGCCATAGTGGATTTGTAATTTACCACGATCTGCATGCAAAAGCAAACATGACCTCTCCCAAAGTGCTTTGTATCTTGTCCTGAAAACAGAATATTTTTGGTGGCATTATAGCTAGCCTGAAACGCCATTGACAGCAGATGCCTTCAGCGCTTAGTGTTTGTGCACAAACCACTCAGCCTGTTAGTTAAATAAATCATAGCTTCTTCACGCATTGAGTGCTGAAGTTCCCACCAGCCTGGTCTTATGGCTGACACAGCAAGAGTATGGGAGGTCTAAAGTAAGAGGCTAGTCCAAAGGAAGCAAAGTAAGAGAGAACATGAGAATGAGAGACGCTCTCCTGGGACATCACGTATGTGACTACTGCAGACCGTTCTGGGTCAAGTTACTGCTGATCCTAAGGTCAACAGTGAATTAATTGCTTTTACTGTGAATAAAGAATAAACTCCCAAAGGCTTGTTTAAAACTCCAGTGCTAAGTGGATGCAATGTCAAAATGCAACTAAAAATGAATGATTAGTGATAAAAGATCCTTTGTGTATAACAGCATCAACACTTGTGACATGGGAGATTATATATATATATATATATATATATATATATATATATATATATATATATATATATATATATATATATATATATATATATATATATATATCTGCAGCCAGCAAACTTAGAAGTCCAGCGTCCCCCCCCCCCCACAAAAAAAAAACATAATGTAGCTGCTGACATTTAATATTTGGACACTTACCTGTCCTGGAATCCAGCGATGTCGGCACCTCAGCCAATTGTTTCCATTGGCTCTCGGGTGCCGATGCCGCTGCCATTGTCTGTAATGGAAACTGGATATGAACTGCCCAGAGGCGAGGAAGGCGGTGGGCCGAACTTCCAGGGGATGTTGCCGCATCTTGCTGCAGCCAGGTCTCCTGGAAGTGGGGACGGGTACCTGTATTCTGTCAGTTCCATCAGCACTGTAACTCAGAGGAGGTGGAGAACACACTGGAGATGGAACCCTGCCATTAAAACACTTCTGAATCAAATCTAGATGATATCTAAATTGCACTAGTCCTGGACAAATGCACACTATCAACTAAATATTAAATTGAGTTGGAGGCTTCAGGCTTATAATTGCAATACTACATCTAGTGACTTCACCTAGTATACCAATGCATCATAAACATTAATGTAAAATTGCAGAATTTTTTTTGATTAAGCTTTGGCAAAAAAATCAATTTACAAGGTTTTTGAGGTCATGAGTGCTTCAACGGGGTAGATTTCTTCTAACTTCCAGTCTTGGTGTCACTGGGAAACAAAATGAGTTTTGGCTTAAAGGGGTTGTAAACCCTCTTGTTTTTTCACCTTAATGCATCCTATGATGCAATCAAATCCAATGACGTGGGCGCCGGGGGCAGGGCCAAGACCTTCATTCTGCATCTATGGATGCTGAGTGCTGGACTCGGGAGCGCGCCCGCAAGGTAACCCCTGGAACAGCGCTATTCCTAGGGGGTTATACGCTGCAGAGAGGAGCTGATGGTGCCGCGGAAGAACCCAGAAGATGAGGATCGGGGCAACTCTGTGCAAAATTAACTGCAGAGTGGAGGCAAGTATGACATGTTGGTTATCTAAAAAAAATTAATTAAAAAAAAAGCTTTACAATCACTTTAAGTGCCACATTAAGGTTTTCTTCTTCCCCTATGGAATTCAAAACCAAAAAACTGATATATCCATTACTGAATGTTGTACCCAAATAAAATTGATGTCTTGTTTCCCACAAATAGAGCTTTCTTTTGGTGGTCTTTGATTATTGATTATTTTTTGCACTATAAAATGAAAAAAATGTAATTGAATTACATCATCAATTTAGGCCAATATGTATTCTGCCAATTATATTTTTGGTACAAAATCCCAACAAGTGTATACTGATAGGTTTGCGCAAAAGTTATAGCGTCTACAAATGATGCGATATTTTTACTAGTAATGGCAGCAATCAGCGTTTTTTTTAATCGGGACTGCGACATTGTGACACTTGACACTTTTTTGGGGACCAGTGACACTAATACAGTGATCAGTGCTAAAACTTTTATGCATTGTTACTGCACTAATGACACTGGCGGGGAAGGGGTTAACATCAGGGGCGATCAAAGGGTTAATGCATCCCTAAGGGGTGCTTTCTAACTGTGTGGAGGGTGCTTTGACTGGGGAAAGAAAGATTTGTGTTCCTGCTTAGCAGAAACACAAGATCTCTCTTTTTCCCTTTGATAGAACAGCGATCTGCCTTTACCTCTGCTGGGAAGGATCGCAGGTGGTCTGGCGGACATCAAGTCTGCCGGACCCACTGATTGGCTCCCCCTCTGTCCTATCAGCAGGCAATTGTGTCTGCGCATGCCCCCCAGAGCTACTGCACGAAACGGCGTACAGGCACTGCGTTCAGCGCAGCCAGGCTGCCTTGCTGCGGTAAATGTACGGAAGGCAGCCTGGAACCGATTAAGCCTGCAGACACGGAGTTAGACAATACCATATTCACATAGACTGTGGTCATGAAGTCCCAGACCTTAAAGTGGTTGCCAACCTCAGGCATGAAATATGAACAAAGCATATCCCTATATAGTGTGTACTTGTATCAATTAGGAGATACAGACTGGACTATGCAAATGCCCTTTACCTCGGACTCCCCAAGTACCAAATTGCGCGTCTGCAAGTCGTTCAAAATACGGCCGCCAGACTAGTGACTGGGAAAAAACCATGGGAATCAATCTCACCTTCACTGAGATCCCTCCATTGGTTGCCAGTAAAGGACAGAATTGTTTTTAAAGCACTCTGTCTAACGCATAGATGTATCTATGGGAATGCTCCCCATTATCAATGCGAAAAAATAAAAGCTCACAACTCCAATCGCGTTCTGCGATCCACCAACCAAAATCTCCTCCAGATACCGAAAGCCAATTACAAGTCCAAAGGAGAAAGAAGATTCGCGGTCCAAGGTCCCAGACTATGGAACGCTTTACCAACCAGCATTCGGTTGGAGGAAAATCACTTAGCATTCAGGAAAAAGCTTAAGACGCATCTCTTTTGATATCAAAAGAGACAGGAACAACAAGCGCCCAGAGGCGATTAAGTTCGCATGTGCCGCGCTATATAAATTTTCATTCATTCATTCATTCAGGAGCACTAAATGCCAGCTCTGTCTGCTGCTTCGTTCCTCTGCTATTAGAATGAATCACTTCTTACTAATTTTCCTGACACCAAGAGAAAAATGGTGACAGGGGAGGGACCTCCAGCTGATTGACAGCTTCAGCTCTGTTCCTGTGTGAAGGGGGGTGTATCCCCTTAGAGCTCTCCTAACTGAGCTCTGCACAGTATAACTTCAGCTCTCTGCCCCTATTTTCTGACAGTCCAGACAAGCTTTATAAATTCTGGACCTTGAACAGACATAGGAGAGAAGACCTCAGATAAACAGGTACAACTTATGTACAATTATTTCTTTAATCTCTGTGTATCACCTAAGACCAGTCACTTCACTGGGTATATTGGTTTGGTATATCGGTTTGCAACCACTTAAAAGCCAAGAAAACTTTAGCTTAGCTTTAGTTCAAACATTTCTTTACCAGGCTAAATTTAATCATAGCTTAAATATGTACACAATATCACATTCTCAAAGAAACTTGTTCTATGAAACCCATCTGGATTTTAGAAATGACATGCGAAATGTAAAAAGAAAGAAAAAAAGAACAGGCAATTCTAAAAGCTCATCAAGACTGCCGATGGACGGTTTCCATCTGTGTTTTGACTAAGTATCTGTATTTGTTTGACAAGAATTGTAACTTTCTCCTATCTCCTCTGATAGGAGTTGTACATAAAGAAGCGACTTTACTAATGTAGCAATTATCTGGAAAACAGAGTATACATAGAACGAGAGTGACAAGAGGGAGGACGTGTAGCCAAAGCAAGCTGACTGTGTGTGTTTATGTGCGAGTGGGAGGGTGGAGAGAGAGGAAAAACCCTGCTCTAAGGAACATTATAGAAAATTGACATGATATATTATGGAGGAATGTACAAACAGTAGTCTGGAACCGACTAATGAGCTTTTGTTTTATAGGGATGAAAAGAAAAACTAGATTTCCAACAAAGAGAAGTTGATAGTTGACACATGCTTGTGAAATACAGAAGTCAAAGCAATCTAGGAGATTAACGTGGCTCTAAAGCCAGAAGGTGTTTTTTCACCTGAATGCATTACCTGCATTAAAGGATAAGTTCACCCTTGGAACATGTTACACGTTACACCCATATTTAGGGTAGAACATGTAACATATTTCCAGCTTCTGCATCCTCCCTCCCAAAAACAGGGATCGTCTCCCTGCACCTGCTGTCAGCAGGGCACCGCCCACATGGCCACATCTTACATTCACAGAGTTCTATGAATGAATAAACTACACCTACTGTTGGCCTCCATGGCAGACTGCTTGCATTTTCCAATGCCCTGCAAGGGCGCTGGGGAGCGATTCCATTAACTTAAAGTGGAGTTCCACCCATAAATATAACATTACATCAGTAGTTATAAAAAAATGTCATTAGTCCTTTAAGAAAAATTTTTTTTTTTTTTTAGATGCCTTCAAAGTGTTGTTGCTAGGCAGAATAGTTAATCTTCCCTCTTCCTGCACCTAGGTGCTTAAGCTTCCTAACCTACACCGCACAGACTCCTGGGAATGTAGTGGGTGTAACTTTCCAGGAGTCTGTGCAATCCCCAGTCTCGAAGAATCATGTGACTTGGACAGTACAGGTGCTGAAACCTGATCTGAAACCTATTACACTGCTTGTGCAGCACTGAGCATGTGCGAGATCTGCAAGGCTGAAATCCAGGAAGTCATACAGTCTGGCTTCATGATGCCCACACTTAAGATGGCCCCAGTCAATTTCTATTTTATAAAGTGTCTAAATGCTGTAACAACCTAACAAAACGGACCTTAGTTTACAGACTAACTTTACTAGAATACATTAAGCTTGTGTATTACAGGGGTATTTATATTTAAAAAGTAAAATTGTGGCCGGAACTCCGCTTTAACTACAGCTGATGTTAAACTCACTGGTCTGTAATTGCCAGCTTCTACCTTGCCGCCCTTCTTGTGGATATGTACAATATTAGCTGTATGTCAGTCATGGGGAACTTCTCCTGTTAGAAGCGATTGATTAAAAAGATTTAATGGTCCAACAACTATACAGTGGAACCTCGGATTGCGAGTAACGTGGTTAACAAGCGTTTCGCAATACGAGCAATTATTTTAAAAAAATCCCTACTCGGTTTGCAAGTGTTGTCTCGCAAAACACGCAGGATTTAAGCCTCTGTGGTGTGCAGTGCCGCATATAGCCAGAGGTGCCATTCTAAAATACTGAGAAACTCGGAAATACTCAGTTCGAGTGTTTGAGGGTTTCCGGGTGCAGCCAAGCAGTCTCCAAGTATTTCAGAGTCTCTCCGGCGCCCCCCACCTATGGCCACATGCGGTATTGCATGCCATAGATGTCAATGTGGAACGAATTATCTTAGTTTCAAATCGACTTCAATGGGGAAACTCGCCTTGATATGCGAGTGCTTTGGATTACAATTATTCTCCTGGAACGGATTATGCTCGTAATCCAAGGTTCCACTGTACCTCAAAGTTCTCTTAGAACTCTAATGAATACCATTGGAGGCCATTGCTTAATTAAGCTTTATCTGAACCATTTCCTCTGCTACCTCTGCCTTCAGAAATCCTAAAAATCATTACTAGAACCAATACGATTCCCCAACTTGTTATAGCTAGTACAATTATTTTTTGAGAGGATTGAACAGAAGTAGTTGTTTAAATGGTTTGCTACTTCACTTCCAGGTCTTCCTCAATGTAAGTGTTGTGCCAATTTACATTTTAGTGATCCCATTTTATTTATTCCTTTCATCACCAATGAACCTAAAAAACGGTTTTGTCTACTTTTTTTAAAAGGAGTATGGGATATATTTTTTTTTTTTTAAGAATTATACTTACCTAGGTGGATGCAGCATCTGCCCCCCGCTGTCTCCAAGACTGAGAACTGAGTGATTAAACACCGCTGATCATTAGGTTCTCAGGGCTCCCTGAGCAGAGAGCTCACGACAGTCAGTGTCGCAACTGTCTATTCTGACCGCTCATGAGAGGCTGAACCGGGTGGAGGTCCAGGCATGCGAGTGGATCCTGACCATATGGTCTTGATCTTTCCCCAGCCTGGACCAGTTCTGTGACGTCACCCGACAGCAGGCCACAGGAGTCACAAGAGGGCAAAACGAACTGTGAGCGTTGGATGTACTTCTGCTTTAATAGATTTAGCAATTTGCCCTTCTTTCCATGCTTTGGCAGCAGTCATGTGTTTGGCCTCCTTTAGTCTATTTTTATACTCCTCTCAGCTACACTTACTGTTTCTTTGAATCTTCTATATATTGATTTTTTTCCCCTTTACCAACCTTAATTACCTCTTTAGTGATTCAAATAGTTATTTTTTTTCCTTTCATTTACCCTTACTGATTAGCGTGATCTATAATCTAGTTGCCTCCAAGGATGGTGGACTGTGTCCTCTGATTACTGGATGACTTTACTCAGTTTTAATTCATTTTCTAGTAATTCCCCCATTTCAACAAAATATGTCCTTTTGAAATCTAAAACTTTTGTTTTTGTATATGTTTTAATATCAAACAAAAGACATTGGTGATCACTAGAACCCAAAGTTCCTGGGTTTAATATCGCTTTAAAGCAGGGCTCGACAAAATCCGGGCGCCTGGTCGCAATTGCGGGCCCACGACAGCCGCTAATTGAGGCCGTGGCTTTGCAGCCTTGTAAAGGCCCAAGCTTCCTTCTGTGACCTGGCGCCATCTGGTGGTGGCAGTTGGCATTACAAGTAAAACAGGAGTTCTTAAAGGCGTTTTTTCACTGCCATCTCCTTCCCTCTAATTAGAACCCCCAAACATTATATATTTTTTTTATTCCAACACCCTAGAGAATAAAATGGCAATCGCTGCAATACTTTGTCACACCGTATTTGCGCAGCGGTCTTACAAGCGCACTTTTTAGGGGAAAAAATACACTTTTTAAACTAAAAAATAAGACAACAGTAAAGTTATCCCAACTTTTTTTTATATTGTGAAAGATAATGTTATGCTGAGTAAATTGATACCAAACATGTCACGCTTCAAAATTGCGTCCGCTCGTGGAATGCAGACAAACTTTTACCCTTTAAAATCTCCATAGGCGACGTTTAAAAAAATCGTACAGGTTGCATGTTTTGAGTTACAGAGGAGGTCTAGGGCTAGAATTATTGCTCTCGCTCTAATGATCACGGCGATACCTCACGTGTGGTTTGAATACCGTTTACATATGCGGGCGCTACTTAGGTATGTGTTCGCTTCTGCGCGCGAGCTTGGCGGGACGGGGAGCGTTTTCTGGCTCCTAACTTTTTTAGCTGGCTCCTAGATTCCAAGCAAATTTTTCAAACCCTGCTTTAAAGTAAATATATATCTTGCAGATGTGTGATCTGCTGCATAGCTCCCCACAATTCTCTGGTACTATAGTATGGCACTGTACTATAGTCTTCTGTACAAGCTTAAAGGGTCACTAAAGGAATTTTTTTTTTTGTTAGCTAAATAGCTTCCTTTCCCTTACTGCAGTCCTGGTTTCATGTCCTCAGTTTGTTTTTGCTCTAATCCTTCTCTGTTCTGAACACTTCCTGGTTGTCTTTTTCCCCGATGAAAAAAGTCATGGGAGCTTTCTCTCTGTGGTCACTAATCAAGGAGGTGCGATTACTGTGTGTCTAAAACCCCTCAACACCAATCAGTTTTGTTTTCCAAACCATCACTGCCCTGTATTGGCTCTGTGCAGCAGAGAAGCAGGAAACATGCAAAAACTAAACTGAAACTGTAGGTACAGTATATGATTGATTTTTATCTATTTTTAAGCATTTTTAAAAGGAATCAGTTAACTATTATGTCTCTATACCCTGTAAACAGTCATTTCAGAAAAACATTTTTTTCCTTTAATGCCTCTGTATGTGCATAATTTATTGAGCATACTCCATGTGAAAACTATTGCTCTTTGTATGCACATATCTTAAAGTGTTGTAAAGCCCATTCATAAAAGTCGAACTAAGCAAATATATCTTCAGTGTTTACTTATGTCTCTCCAAAGCTCTAAGTGCCGCTTCTCTCTGATGCTCCATTCCTCTGTTATCAGCATAAGTCACTTCTGACAAGTTCTCTGACACATGAGATAACATGAGCTGAAAATTTGTGTTGGAATGGAAGGTGGAGGGACCAGAGCCAAAAAGAAAAAAGACTGAAGTATCTCTTTAAACTGACATTAAAACTGAAGTTTATCTAAAAAATGTTTTTAATCCTACATCTTCATTGACCTAATTTCCCTGTAATAAAATCAAAAATGTTGCTCCAAACCTAACATTTCTTATAGGTTGCTATTTAAAATTAATACAGATGGGTCATTTTTAATAGAACTGAAGGTGGTGATTAATTGCATCCTTCTCAAATACAGTTCAAAACCTTCATAGAGTGAAGTGTGCAGCCTATAGTGACAAGAGCCCTTTAAGCACATTGTAGTTACTGAAACAGAATATCTATAAACTACAACATTTTTATATTTGTTTGACAGACCAGCTAATCCACCTAAACTTTTCCACACCAGTCTTGAAACTAAAATAGCCAAGCACAGTCTTTTTAAAGAATTACAATGTTCAGATTATTAGAGGATCTGTCACCAAGACCAATTACAGACAAATAATGTGAAGTGTTGGGACCTTTTATGCTCAGAGTCCATTCCAGACAGGCACAACAACGCTGCAAAATGAGCCATTGTTAAGTGCGCAGTAGTTATATCACATCCAAGGCAGCCCAGTGGAGACAGAGTCACTGACGAGGCATACAGACACTCATTCTTTAAGGCTCAATAGTTCTTTTTGCAGCCAATTCCCCAGGAATACACAACTAGCAGACAACAAAAGCTACAATGAGCCCGGACACAGCAGGGGGACTTCATTTTGGCTCCTATTAAACGATACCTTGAATGAAAGGTCACATGGGCTAATTGGTATGAATGCTTCCAACGCAGTTTCTAATGTCCTTGCTGGGCCATGGTGAGGTTTGTGATTCATTACCTGAAGACCCGTGCTGCAATGTCTACCCCCAGCAGGAGCCTGTCATACAGGAGACAGCAAGGCCTGGCAGTATCAATCCTAGGCTCAAAGGGGGAAGCAGAGATAAAAATACTGACAATACAAGGCCATTGTTACAGCTGAATGTGTTTAACATCTTTAGCAGCGCAAAGGGAGCTGTCAGTGACTTGTCAGCTCCAGAAAACAGTTAAGTGGTGGTTGGTGGCCATCAACCTTTATTAGAGCCAGTTTAGTGGAGCAATAAAAACTTAAAACACACAGTCTTGTACAAATACTGGGAAGTGGGCAAAGATAAAAATTAATGCACAAAATAAAACGAATAGGAAACTGCATAAATGGTGCCAATGCTGTATATAAAATTATTATTAAAGAAACTATAGTGGCGCTTTTATTTATTTTTATTGAAAGTTGATATTTTTCTTATATTGTTAAAAAAATTTAAATAACGTATTTTTCTGTTTGAATATTTAATAAAAGACGCTCCTATGTGCAATACATTCTGGGCTGTCTAATAAAGGCCCAGCATCAGCTCTGCATTTGACTGATCCAGCAAACTGAAGATTTAGAAATGGCAGGATGTTGGCATATCCCAAGTCATTCAGGTATGTGCGCTACTGGATATTCAGGCCTGAACTGCACTTTGTTAAGGGTTAATATGAAATATTTTCATACAGCGTTTCATATTTAGGCCTCGTTCACATGAATCCATACCCCGTAAGAGTGCAGTGTATGACCTCATTCACACAGGGCATACAATACCGTATTGCCCATGCAGGGTCGGCTTTAAAGGGGTTATGTGCAGGGCCGATCCTAGGGTCACAGACATCTGGATGCAGAAATATTTCCCTACACACATGTGATTTCGCTCTTCCAGGTCTGGGGGACGCACGCTGCCGGTGACCATCTCCAGCTATGATTGGAGGTCTGGCAGACCCGGTGTTCAACCATCGTTTCCAACAGAGGCAGAACGGTGGCCTGCCTAAGTAAACAAGGCAGATCGCCATTCTGCTAGTAAAGCCTCATACACACGATCGGACTTCTGACTTTTCCATGGATTTCTGTCCGGAGGGCGTTGTCCGTGAACTTGGTATGCATACACACGGCAGGACTTTTTCAGCCAACTTTCGCCAAATCACGTGGTTTTTCAGCTCTTTACCGCCACCCTTTGGGCAACTTCTGCTATTGTCTGATCTTTAGCATTGGTTATGATAATGCATGCTTGTAATTTGTACTATTGTGTAACCACAATAGGATTATCCTCCATCGGACATTTGTTGCCGGAAAGTTTGTCCGTTTTCACAGCGAGCGTCTGTCCGATGAAAAACACAAAATATTTGTCCGATGGAGCATACACACGGTTGGATTGTCCGATCAAACAGGTCCGTCTTACATTTGTTGTCAAAAAGTCAGATCGTGTGTATGGGCCTTAAGGAAGACAGAGATCTTGGGTTTCTGCTAAGCAGGAGCATGAATCTCTCTTCTCACAGCCAGAGCACACCCCCCCCCCAGTTAGCAAACACTCCATGGGAGCACATTTGACCCCCTGATTGCCCCTGATGTTAACCCCCTTCCCTGCCAGTTTCATTAGTACAGTGACTGCGCATTTTTTAGCACTGATCACTGTATTGGTGTCACTGGTCCCCAAAAGTTGTCACTTAGTGTCCAATTTGTCAGCCGCAATGTCGCAGTCCCACTAAAAATCGCTGATCGCCGCCATTACTAGTAAAAAAATTAAGATGCCATAAAATATCCCATCGTTTTTCGATGCTTTAACTTTGTGCAAACCAATCAATATACGCTTATTGTTTTTTTTTAACCACAAACAGCATAATACATATTAGCTTAAACTGATGAGGAAATTTGATTTTTTGTATGTTTTATAAGAAAGTATTTTTTTTCTTCAAAATTGACAGTCTTGACAGACACAAAAAATAAAAACCGCTGAGGTGATCAAATACCACCAAACGCAATTTGTGGGGGGTAGGGGGTGGGGGGGTTGACACATCGTTTTTATTATGGGTACAGCGACACGCGACCGCACAATTGTCTGTTAAAGTAAAGCAGTGCCGTGTTGCAACAAATGGCCCATCTATCATATGGGGGGGGGGGGGGGGGAAATCTTCCGTGGCTAAAAATGGTTAAAAAAAAAAAAAAAACATTCAAAAACTTAGATGATCTGTCCTCTTGCCTCCTGGAGTGACTCTCTGCTCCCCCGCAACTTCTCGTCCATCCCTCTATTGTGGGCAGGCTGGAGAGTGTAGTCTCTGCAAACAGGAATTGCTATAGGGCTGCTGGCGATAGGGACTACATGTCCCACAAAGCTTTGCAGCAGCTGCTAGAGTCCCGGCTGGTGGTGGGCTCCATCCCCCCCTGCCAATGAGGAAGCAGGAGAGGGAACAGAGCAGACGACCAGGCAATGCGAGGGGCGCTTGCACGCACCGCAGTGTGAAGAGAAGAGGGGGGAATCCCTTGCAGGAGTTGATCGGCTCGCTCCCACTCGGAGCTTGTCTGTGGATAAGTGTGAGCGCTAACCGAGAGAGGTGTGGGGCCACGGGTGACAAAGTAGCCCACACTATATAAGCGAGTGCCACTTGACCTGTCCACAGAAGCAATCAGATTCCAATCTCTCCACCATGGCCAAGACCAAAGAACTGTCCAAGGATGTCAGGGACAAGATTGTAGACCTACACAAGGATGGAATAGGTTACAAGACCATCGCCACGCAGCTTGGCGAGAGGGTGACAACAGTTGGTGCGATTATTCACAAATGGAAGAAACACAAAAAACGTTTTCAATCTCTCCCGGTCTGGTGCTCCATGCAAGCTCTCACTTCGTGGAGTTTCTTGTGATCGTGAGAATGGTGATAAATCAGCCCAGAACTACACGGGAGAATCTTGTCAATGATCTCAGGGCAAAACAATTGGTAATACACTACACTGTGAAGGACTGAAATACAGCAGCGCCCGCAAGGTCCTCACCCGCACAAGAAAGCACATGTAGCGTAGGGTTTTCTGATTGCAGAGCTATAGGTCTGATGGGCCTCTACAGAGAGATCACTGCTTCCCCACAGAGTGCAAATGTCTCACTCTGCAGCTGCTGGTTTACTCATAAACCCATATTTTGTACACAATAGAAAACATAACAAATGTTTATACTGGTAGGAAATTTACAATATTAGGGAAAAAAATAAGATCATTTTGGAATTGATGACAGCAACATTTCGCAAAACTGTTGGGACCACTTTGTAGCATCCCCTCTGCTTTTAACAACATTCTGTAAATGTCTGGGAACGGAGGAGTTTTGGAGTTTGAATTTTGGGAGAGGAAGGTTGTCCCATTCTTGCCCAATATAGGATTCTAACTGCTCAACAGTCTGGGTCTTTGTCATATTTTTCATTTCAAGATGCACCAAATATTTCAATTGATGAACTGTCTTGACTCATTAGACAGGATTTCTGGGAAAATCAGTAAGCCAATCACACGAGCAGGAAATTACATTTATGGCGGACTTTCTGTACACCATCTGTGTACAGAACACCTCCAAGGTTGCCATATTGCATTACACTTTACAGTAATTGACAGTGCTGCAGACTGAAAAGGAAAGGTAATTTTTAATAACATTAACCTTTTGGCGCAGACGGCACCCAAATATGCGGCCTCTTGAATGGTGGGCCTTGGCGCAGAGCGGCCACATAATTGCCTACCACACTGCAAACCCAGCTGTGCTGAGAGAACGCGCCCTGCATGCTCCTAGCACAGTTGTGATCAGAAGCCTTCCGATTACCGTATCTTATGGATCGAATACTGACCAGCAGAGCCGCTGATAGGGGGATTGTTTTGGTGGCAGAATAATGCCCTATGCTAAATCCTGTTACTCCCCTGCCTTCAGCTGCTAAAGGGAGAGAAACAAAAAATATTGTTCTTTAGTTAACCCCCACAGGATGGGCATTCAAATATAAATTGTGCGGGTATTGTTATGTAAATGAGGCCGACCGACACAATTTATATTGCACCCCCTCCTCTGCATGCCGCCCACCTAGAAGGTGTGAACAGCATACAGGCGAGTATAGGGGGCATGAAGAGGTAATCAAAGAGGTGTGCAGAGTTAAATGGGAAGGAGGGATTGGAGTGCAGAGGTTAGTAGATGAGGGGTTTAGGGGACATAGTTGTACTGAGAGGGAGATAAGAATGCAGAGATTAGTAGAGATGGGGGGTTACTGTAAATACATCTGTTACATCACTGATCAGTGTAAATGTCTCAATACATTGGTGGATGATGTAAATACTCCTGTTGTGTTGAGGTCATGTAAATGTCCAAGTTACAATGGGGAACAGTGTAGGGGGGGGCCCTTACATTGGTTGGCAGTGTAGAAATAGTATTCTGTCATATTTTATAAAATATTTTAGTATAGTATATCATTTGGTTCAGAATAGTTTTTTTTTTCATATTTTACTCCTCTAAAAACATAGGTGCGTCTTATGGAGCGGAAAATACAGTATGTGATCAAATCTCTTTATTGCTCACTCCTGAGTGCTGAGCAGTGCTATAATAGAAGTAAGGGCGACATTATCACTCTTAATACAGTCCCATTCATGTCACTTGGGGCACAGCAGCTGCATGGACGTAGCCACTGCTCCAAATTTAACAGCTGCATTGGTGCAAGTCCCTAAACGCAGACAGTGAGCACGTTCAGAGACCTGTAGTTGCACAGGTATCAAATTGTGAGCAACGGCTGTGTCCATGCATCCACTGCGTCCCAGACAACATAAATGAGACTACCTGTGCATCCCCTGGGTGGTCAAGCATTACCCTCACACGAGTGTACGCTCAAGTACGCCAGTGTAAATGAGGCCTAAAATGTTTACTTGCAAAAAAAAAAAAAGTATTATACAAATTCAATTAAATAAAAAAAGAGATACATTAGTTTATCAATTTTTAAAATTAAAAAATATATATATTTTAAATAAATTTTTAAAGCTGCATTTGTGAAAGTCAACCTCAAATTAACCCCGTGTTTTTTTAAGGATACACACACACACACACACACACACACACACACATATATATATATATATATATATATATATATATATATATATATATATATATATTAAAAAAAAATCTCAAACTCTTCACAAGCTAAGAAACATTACATTGCTCTTTGCTCAGTATTCTGTCTTCTTCCATTCCTAATGGAAACACACAGAGCCCTCCACCCCACTGCCGACCTTTCCTCGGATGAGAGCTTTGGCAGGGAGCCATAGTTATCTTGCTGTAAATTAATATAAAGCTCTAACAACTGCATTTTTCACATAACTGAGAGCAGCTTAAGGTTGACAAGGTCAGGTCAAAGGGACATATGGGCTGAGAATTAAACCCAACCTAAAATGTCCTCCAGCGTCAGAACTCCTGTGCCTCCTTCCTACTAGCAGAGAGAGAGTGCTACAGTTATTGGAGCTACGACACACAAATACCTATTCAAATAATATTTTAAAGGGAATCTGTCAGCCATTTAAAAATGTTTTACCAAACTAAACTGGCTGCTGGTCGATCTAACAGGCACCACTCTACCAATACACAGCTTTTACAATGAACACTCCTGGAGTTATACTTTCCAGGTGCTCTATAACAGAATTTATGACCTTGGTATAAAAGGTCCCCTTCCGCTCCCTTCGGGTCTTCTTTTAACCAATAGGAACACCCGATTAATTTCCTTTCCAAAAGGAAGGTACAGGTGAAAGAAAGGGGAGCTCTACAATGAAAATATATGGTCTCTATTTACAACTCCCATTACAGGGAAAGTAGGGGTGAAAAGCTCTTGGGAAATTCTAGAAAGAAGGTAAATATAGGTGCAAGCACTTGGTGCCAACTAACCAAACCAGCAGGTTAACATTGGTTCTCTATCAGGTGTTTGCAGTTACAATTCGTCTCTTAATTTTGAGATAATCTGTCACAAAGCTGGGCATCTCAAGCTGGCTATACAAAAAAAAAAAAAGATCATAAGCAGTGAAATGTGCATACCCAGAAATAAGCGGATGAAGTAATATGAAAATCTTGACTTCTATAAAAGTTAAGCTTGGTTGACACACACCTCCTGATATCCAGGCCTCTGTATTGTTCTTTGATGGAATGGGTGGCTTCACTGAATGGGGAGAGGTGAGGAGGTGTAAAGGAGAGGGCCAAACTTAAAGCGGACCTGTGGTCTCAAAAAGGGAGATTGTTACCCTCCAAACCTCTGCTGTTCCATAATAAAAAATTGTGTTTTTTGTTGGCTTTTTTTTTTCTCCCATCCCAACCCCCTGCCATCAATCTCACCTGGGCAAGAAAGCCGTGTCCTTGGTCCCACAGCTTCCTGGGATACGTCACATCTCTCAATATGCTGTAGGGTCAGGGACATAGAAAGGAGTAGATGGTGGGCTCAGCTAAGTCACCTGAACAGCGAATTGCAGTGGGAAAACACTGAATTCTCTGGACAAGTGGGTACATATTTTGAGTAGAACCCAATACGGGTATTGAAAAAAATAACTAAAAACGGGACATTGGCAAGAGTGAATTCCCCCTTTGGTTTTCACTCAAGCCAATAACAAGACTTAACAAATTTTGTGCCAGAGTGCAACATTCTCAGTTCTATGAATAACTGGCAGCTGACACCTCTAAGACAAAATAGCGTTAGAAAACCTTGTCTGATTAGTATTGTTTCACGCAAGAAAATTCATTACTGGTGGTGTCTGGGTTTGCCCCATCCTCCCTTATACATAGCCTAAACTCAGATGTCCAGCCAAATGCCAATGTTTATGCAGCAAACTATATCTAATGAATCTTGGGTTGTTCTTGCAATGCTATTTAAGCAGCGAACAGATGGTTTATAGCACCTTTTGTATATTAGTGAAACTACCCGGGTCTGTCTGTATTTTTTAAATTTGTTTTAATCAATGAAAAATCTTGCAGAGGCACCAAAATGACTCCTGTATTATGGAAATAAAATACTGCAGTGGGTGGAGGTAAAAAAGGTAGATCCTGTAAAAGGTCACTAAGAGGTGTAACGAGTGAGTGAGTGGCCCAGCCTTCTCACCATCTGCTTGTACCCAAATGATATATTTTGGAAGGACTGACCCTTTAAGAACACTGGGGGTTATCCACAAAGCCGCGGCGCAACGTAATTTTTCGGATTTAAGTTACTCCGCCGCAAAATTCCCAAGTTAGGTGCCGATCCACAAAGCACTTTCCTGGAATTTTGCGGCGCTGTAACTTAAATCCGTCCGGCGCAAGGCGTTCCTATTCAAATGGGCGAGTCCCATTTAAATTAGGCGCGCTCCCGCGCCGGACGTACTGCGCATGCTCCGTCGGGTAAATTACCCGACGTGCATTGCGCTAACTGACGTCGCTCCGACGTCATTTGCTTAGACGTTAACGTAAATGGCGTCCAGCGCCATTCACGGACGTCTTACGCAAACGACGTAGAATTTAAAATTTGACGCGGGAACGACGGCCATACTTAACATGGCTTAAGACAACTAGGGACGTAGATTTAGAGCGACGGGCCCGTCGGAGCGTTCGTGGATCGCCGTAACTGGTCATTTGCATATTCTACGCCGGCCGCAATGGCCTCGGCACCTAGCGGCCGGCCTAGAATTGCATCCTTAAGATCCGACAGTGTAATTCAATTACACATGTCGGATCTTCGTCCTAACTATGGGAAACTGAGTCTGTGGATCAGTTCCATAGTTAGGACCAGGGATACGACGGAGTAACAGCAGTTACTCCGCCGTATCTCTTTTGAGGATCTGGCCCACTATTCATACATGATGCTTATTGTCTACACATGCATTACAAGCCACCAGATTCCCATTATTTCCAATAAGAAGCCCTTGAGTAATATAAATCTATTACAAGTGTCACGTTCTTGCTGGCCTAATCATATACAGTAGTGCTCTATCCCTATTAAACATTACAGCAACCAATCTGCATGCGCACTCTACATGTACAGGAATCTATTCATCAAAGTCACTGCTCCCCATACCTGTAGGGTTATTTGTTCCCTGTAATTCAGCATTCTGTGACAATTTCAAAGCCAAATCAGCGTATTACCGAATGCATCTAAAATCTACAGGAGAGGGTAGATAAAGGAAAAAGGGTATGCAATTCAAGGCTGCTGTATTCATAAAGGCCAATTCTGCAGAACAAAAAAAATTCTTGTTTTTGTTGCCAAAATGGAGAGACTGTAATTGCTGTAGCTTAATAGCTTTTATACTGTATGAAAAAAAAACATGATCATTTTCCAAACATAAGGGATAAAGCAAAAGTTAAAAGGGTTATATGTTCTAGGCACAGCAAGTCCATATGGTCAAGTCAGTCAACGCAAGATTGATTATTTCCTAGTATTTGTAGATGTTGTCTATGTAAAAAATAAGCACATTTTTTAAAGAAGAAGAAATTTTAAAAATGCCCTAGTTCCTCTAAAAAAAGACCCGACAAAATTAATTGCATGTATTTTTACAATCTTGCATAAATACACAAAAAGTTTTTTGTTGTTAAATTATAGACTGCGGGCAGGGTAATGACCAAGCTGTATTCTTAATGTCAGTAGAGAAAAGTAGAGATCGTGGTATGCTGTATGGAAGAGGAGTCCGAATCACACAAATGGACAATCACAATAAAAAAAAACTAGCTGTTTGCCTAAAGTCCAGCTTAAAATATATGTAGAAAGATGATCCGTACACCAGAAGTTGCTCTTAAAAAAAAAAAAAAACTTCATATTTATTCAAGAACCACAGTATACAACCGCAGATAAGATCAGATGACATGTTTCAGCCCAATAGGCCTTAGTAGTCATAACTGCATTTAGACAAAAAACTTTGAAAAAAATTGTAGCTCTACATATCACAGATACTTCAAAGTGGAACCATGATAAACACCATCTGCATTTAAATTTGTAATTTAACATAGCACAAAGCCATTTTAGAAGAATAACATTGCTGAATCCACATGTGATGATGATGCCATAGTTGGGGTTGAGAGACAGGCACAGAAGCGCTGTCAAAGTTTCGCAATGATCTCAGAGAAAGGCAGACACATGTTATCGTTTTACTTACATATCTGCTGAGGTTGAAAAAATACACAAGTCCATCCAGTTCAACCTGTGTGCGTGTTTATCCACTTCCAGCCCAAGGACGTCATATGACTTTCAGTGGGAATATCTGAATGATGCCTACAGGCATCAATCAGATATCCTTGTTTTCAGTCAACGATTCTATGCATCCATAAGAACGATCATAGCGTCAGTTCCGCTTGCGGTTTTTACAGGCAACCGGTGCTTCTCCAGGCTCTCCCGTGCCATCGGTGACCCAGAGAAAGAATCGCCCGCCGTCGGATGACGACCATAGAGATTTCCAGTGTTGCCTTGGGTGAATCGTTAATGTGTAATCGCCATAATTGTACATAGATATAAATATATATTACGATAATGATAAGATGTATAGTGTAAAGGATGGATTCCAGGAACGGGTTAAACTAGACTCAGATACTCGTTTGTAAAAAAATCTATTCAACACCCTACGTTTGATATGCATGAAGGCAAATGGATAATGTCGCAAGAGACGGCCCGTCCACCTCACCTTTGTGATATACAAACAACCCAGGAAGAGAAAACAGCAGGAGGCTAGATTACAGGGAGACACAGTGAATGACTCTTCCTGTACATGAATGGCCATTGAAGGGATGTTAATGGAATCATGAGTTAATTAACTTGTCTTCAAATCTATTTCATTCCTAAATTTAAGGTGGAAGGAAGCTGTGACCATATTAGGAAAGGATAGTAATGTCCAATCAGAGTGGGCCCCAGGGATATAAAGTTAAGGTGGGAGGAAGCTGTGACCATATTAGGAAAGGATAGTAATGTCCAATCAGAATGGGCCCCAGGGATATAAATTAAGACCTTGCAGTCTAGTTAGATAGAAGGAGAAATTAGAACAGATCCTGGGCCCAGGGGAAAAACCGTTCTGAAGGTAATATTAAGGAATCTTCTCCTCACGCACTTACCATAGCTTAATCATAATTTGTTAGATGTGATATTTTTGTGTGATGTACTTACTTTATATTTGCAAACTAACTTTTACTCCCTTAGTTTAAATACTGTAACTGTATGCAGTGTATTAGATAGCTAATATCTTTTCTCTAAATAAATGTGTTATGTTAAACCTTTCACTCTAGTCAAAGAACTCTCTTATTTTTAACCACATATCATATATGTGAGTTATTAAATCTTAAATATAAAGTTACTTGATACCAGGAACCAGATGGTCACAAGTCATCTCTATGACAGTCGGAGGCCCGGACGCAACGTTATGACATCACGTCCAGGCCATGGATGTAAACAAAGCCGCAATCACAGCTGGTAAGCATGAGAGTATGGTTGTTGTTTTTTTACGATCTCATGCTTTCCAACCTGGAGGAGAGATGCAGGGTCTTATAAACCCCCGCATCTCTTCATAAAGAGGACCGGTCACAAATGATTCCTATTACAAGAGATGTTTAGAAAATGTAAAAATTATATTAAATTTAAAAACGCCCCTGTCCCCGGTAGCTCACGCTCAGCGAACACACACGCAAGTCCCACCCACATATGTAAACGCCTTTCAAATCACACGCAAGGTATCACCGCGTGAGTTAGAGCGCGAGTAACAATTCTAGCACTAGTAAAAGTGGTGTGATGAGCGCAAAGTATTGTATAGATGAGTGAACAATATAACAAAATAAAAGAGGCTCTGATGAAGTCACGTGACGTGACGCAACGCGTAAGGCGTAATTAGTAATACCGGAAGTGCTGCGGCATCTCGTCCGTACTACTGCTGCATGTCATTTTGTTTTACTGAAAGCTTTTCTGCTATGCATGCAAACTTTTTTATTTATTAAACATTCGTGAGAATTACTACACTATTGGAGCCCCCCTTTTTTTTCCTCCTCCATCATCCTGTGTTTGCTGTGATACTGAGTCGCCATCTTTGAGAAGACCAGAACCACACACAGAGGTGAGGACACGCGCCTGAGAACAATCGAGAGGACAATCGAGAGGACGGCGATCGTTCATTGGAGAAGCTGTGGGACAGTCCAGCTGGGGATTTCGATGCTGTTTTTCCCTGTGAGGGAGGTAAGCGCTTTGTGAGCCCGATCATCGGGCATTGTTCACCTTATACAACTGGATCACTCCATCGCTGCCAGCACGTTCACACGAATTACTTCATTGTTTGATGTTATTTGGGACATTCAACTGTTCACATTTTTAATTTTTTTAGTTTCACATATATCACTTCATTGGACTTTTTGTGTTTAGCACATATCTCACGCCATCGCATGGTGATTGGAGTTATTCTTCCTCTAGATTAGAGGATCGTAAACTTTTATTTTGTTATATTGTTCACTCATCTATACAATACTTTGCGCTCATCACACCACTTTTACATTCACTATTTTTGTTGTTAGCACCAATTTGATTTGAGCTGCATTGTTTCATGATTTAAGGTATTGATTGCCAGCACATTTTCATCTCATTTGGTTAGTAATAGCTAGCGCTTTAGTTCCCCCCTTATCCAATTCTAGCACTAGACCTCCTCTAACTCTAAACATGTAACCTGTAAAAAAAATAAAAATAAAACGTCGCCTATGAAGATTAAGTACCGAAGTTTGGCGCCATTCCATGAGTGTGCGCAACTTTAAATCCTGACATGTTGGGTAGCTTTTTACTTGGCGTAACATCTTTCACATTATAAAAAAAAAAAAATGGGCTAACTTTACAGTTTTGTTATTTTCCCAAAGAAACGTGTTTGAAAAATTGTTGCGCAAATACTGTGCAAGATAAAAAGTTGCAATGATGGGCATTTTATTCCCTAGGGTGTCTCTGCTAAAAACAATATATATATATATATATATATATATATATATATATATATATATATATATATATATATATATATATATATATATATATATATATATATATATAAAAAATGTTTGGGGGTTCTGAGTAATTTTCTAGCAAAAAAAAATTATGATTTTTACATGTAGGAGAGGAAAGCCAGAATATGCCCGGTATGAAAATGGTTAAATAAACCAGCAGATTATAGTTATTGGCTGGACAACTGTTTGTGTCCAAATATGAATTATTTTGCCTCCTTGTTTGATCTGGGGTCTGCTAATATGCAAAATAACGATAAAAAAAAAATATATATTAGATGGGTAACTTAACGACCACAACATATTGGGGTATACAATGTACTATTAACATAATACAAAAAAAAAAAAAAAAACACAACAACCTTTAACATTGCTCATTGATTCTCAAGGCAGAAAAAGTAAATAAATAAGAAATCCTAAAAATGCAGCCTCAGCAGACACTAAAGGTCTGGGCTCTATGTAGGATGTGTTTGCTATCAATAGTTATTATGAGGCATTCGTACGGGGTACACACTAGGGAGGTTGCGGAGAGGCGGCTAATCTCCTTTAATCCTACAGCTGCCATATCCAGGGCTTTAAAGACTGTGGGAAATTGTAGCACATATTTCACTGTTTCAAGGACCCTCACTGGAAATCATTACTCTTGACAGTCACGAGGAAGACCCCCTTGGTTCATAGCTGAAGGCACATAGCTGCAGTTGCTCTGTGTCAATGTCTTCATGCTATATAGCCAAACAAAACACTAAAATGCTAACAGTTCAAATCGCTAGGATTTTTAACACAAAACTGTTCATAGGTCAGCTATACACATCATACTGGTTTTAACAAGTATATTCTACATCTTTATATACCTCTGTTACTTAGAAGAAATATTTTAAAATGAATGCTAAATGGGAGTTACTACATTTACTGTAAGTCAATGATGGGTACCAGCCATTTAAAAACACTGCATACCCAGCGTTCACTCAAATGTTATCCTACTAAAACTGAAAGCTAGGTGCAGCAAATTTTTAAATTGTCTTTATGAAACAAGCTGTATATATTCTGGTTGAATCCAGCCACTTATTGGCTGAAAACGTTCCTTGGTTTTTCATTCGAGGGATGTCAGGCGGGAGGTGGCTGACAAGGCCACCCACTTGGCAAATTTCGGACCAGCTCAGCGTACAACGTATAGCCAGTTTAAACATAATGGACTCAAGCTTTGTATTTTCCTCAATCATGAAGAAAAAGCAAAACTAAAAGGGTGCACAGAAGTAATCAATGACAACATGAAAAGCTCTACAGCAATAATGATAACCTTTTAAACATCAAAAAGGTTTAAAAGCGGATTAGATGGATGTAGAAGTAAACTAGAGAATCTTTAGAAAATAAGATTAGTGTAGTGCATAGACCATAGAGGACTCATCTGGTATTCAATAGATAGATTCCTATATTGCCTGCGCATGCGAATTCAGATTTTGGATCCATTTTTACCCTATTTTGATATCCTGATTGATCGAGTGAAATACATTGATTAAATATAGCTACAGGCAGTTCAATTACCTGCAATCGTTGTATTTGGTTGAAAATTCATGGAAAGCTTTCACAATTGCCGCAAAATTGGCAATATATAGCCATCATTTCCCACCAACACTTGGCAGTACTCATGCAATTCTAGGCTTATACCCCTCACAGCTTACAGGACTTAAAGTGATTGTAATGTCACTATGTGACTTTACATGCATCTCCTACGATATTCCGCCATGAACAGTGTTTTTGTTTTTTTAAATGAAAAGGCCAAATATCTTTTCTCACACAGCAGCTGTGCATTCACGTGATCCCTCTATGCTGGCCGCCCCCCCCCCCCCGATCTATGGAGAGAAGCAGGATTCCCCTGTGATGTCATCCAGCCGGCATAGGGGGATCTTGGCCCCTCCTGCATCTTTCCATAATTCAGGGCCAGCCAGAACAGGGGTTCACATGACCACACAGCGTCAGTGTGGGAAAAGGTATTAAGCCTTTTCATTTAAAAAAAACAAATACACAGTAGTTAATGGCAGGATAATCAGAAGGGGGTACATGTATATTTGCTTCATTCTGCAGCTGTATAGCAATGGTAGCGGTAGGGAATAAAGCCACTCTCATGCTGAGAAGGTGAGAGACTGTCAGAGCAGCAGATGACGGAGGCATGTAAAATGATCATGGATCTGCTGCCATGATTACTGTGGTCAGGACAGACAGGGGGACTAGGGATGAGCTCCGGCGTGTGCGCACACTCCACATGCAGATCCTGCCAGGAAGTCGGCACTGCGCTGCGCTAACCACAGGCAGGGAGACAGTGTCCCGATGCGTGGCTGCAGAGATCTGGAAATGTCTCACTGCCTGTGATTAGCGCAGCGCCGACTTCCTGGCAGGCTCTGCACGTGGAGCGTGCGAACACGCCGGAGCTCATCCCTAAGGGGGACACAGGAACTGGCAGGATCAACCAGGTCTAGAGGTTTTCATGCTTCAATGGGTCAAGATTGTTTTGCCGGCAAAAGGGGGACCTACTCAAGGTGGGTGGTAATAAAGTTATGGCTGATTGGTGTATCTGTAGTGACAAATTGGCTTTAAGAAAAAAAAAGTGCAGTTCAACTTACTAAAACAAAACCAGCATATAAAAGAAATCTAATCTGTTTCTAAAGGTATTACTGCACCCTGCACTAAGCACTTTCCCCCATAAAATATTTTAATGAATAAGCCCGATTAAGTGCTCCTTTTAAGACCAGGAAAGAGATATCAAAATCAAAATAAGCCAACATGTTTTTTTATGCCAGAGCCCTTAACATCAGAGAACCATTTTGTACCTCCAGCATCCAACAGCAGCTTTAGCAAATCCCAAACCCTCAGCCGTTCAGGCGCTCTGTAGGGAGGGAAAATATAAAGGAGTTTTCTGCTTTTTTAGCTCAGTGGAGGAAAGATCGGGTCCTGGGTCTCTCACTTAGATGGCACTGGAATAATTTCCACTTCAAAACATGATCCTGTCTCCCTGCTTACTTTCATCTGCTACAGCAAGGATTTGTTAGAGCTGTCATGGCAGGAGACTGGAAGGAGGGGTTAGAGGAAAAAAATAAAAAGACAATTCACCTACAGCCCTGTTCTGCAATGGCTTTTATCAAACTGACTTACACCAAAAAAAACTGTCTGGTTTAAACAAAAAACTTTTCTGCCATTTTAAGAATGGTTTATATGTCTTAACATAGCAAATACAAATATTAATCTGGGAGCTGTGAATAGGTTCTTCTGATCTTCTACACCACACACCAATAAATATTTTGCTTACGCCTTCCTTTCATTAAAATCAATGCAAGTCAGTGGGGACCATGTTGCCAACCAAGCATTGGTAGCAATAGATGCTGAGGAAGAGTGGCAATGACCGACATCTGGGGATCTTAGCCCAGAGATGCAAGAATAAATTCACCCACAATGCTCTTGGGTACCCAAAGACCATATGATTTTTTTATATATATATATATATATATATATATATATATATATATATATATATATATATATATATATATATATATATATATATACACACACACACTTAAATATTAATATATGTTGCATAGTAAATACTGTACTCACATTTTGGGAAATAGTACCATCATCCCTGCTACATACTTTAAAAATATTGCATCCAATAAATAAATGGGACTATCCTGATACCATAAGAGTCTAAAATTCAAAGCTATTAAAAACACAGAATTTTATTCAATAAGGTTTAAAACCGTTTATGTGAATATACAGAATAATGCACATTACAAACAGTATATTAAACTAGCTGATGGGAGGAAGGAATCCAATGGGAGACCTTCTAGTTATTGGACATAGTGTCCGGTACAACATCCTTGGTTAAATTTTATATATATATATATATATATATATATATATATATATATATATATATATATATATATATATATATATATATATATATATATATATACATATACATACATACATACATACATACATACATACATACATACATACATACATATACATATACACAGAGAAAAACCCAACTATGGAAAAAGAGGACTTTAAGAGCCGGTTCACACAGGGGCAACCCGACTTACAGTGCGACTTTGCAAGGCAACTTCAGCCTGACTTAAAGTTGCCTCCAGGACAGGCGACTTTGGCTGTGGCCAATCACAGAATAATCAGCTCTGTGGGAGGGAGGGGTTTGCCTGGGTAAACCATTTTCTTTTCCTGTAAAGTTGCTTCAGTTAAGACAGCGATTCGACTTTGGAGGCAACTTCCATTGAAATCTATGGGTACAAGTTGCCTAGAAGTCGCCTTGAAGTAGTACAGGAACCTTTTCTGAAGTCGGAGCGACTTTAGTAGTATACATTAAGAGAGCTCTCATTCACATCATGGAATTTCTTATGTCCAGCGACTAGGGGCTACTTGAGGTCTGACAAGTCGGATCCCAAGTCGCTGTAGAGTGAACCAGCACAAAGGAAGCCTGTTTCCTACTGCCTATGCATGAGTTGCGCTGCGCCTTTGAATGGTTCTGTAGTCTTCTAGGACTGGTGGTTGTCCTAGAAGACTGTGGGCGATCTGAGCTGGAAGTGGGAGCAGGTACCTGTCAAAATCAGGTACAAAAAAAAAGTGCCAAATGTGGCAGCGAAGGGGGGTGCAAGCAAGCTGAGTTTACCCTTATGGGTGGAGCTCCACTTTAAGCATTCCATACAGAGCCCTGACTTCAACCATGCTGAACAACCAAGGGATGAAATTGAATGCCAACTACAAGCCAAATTGTCTTATTCACTTTTAGCTGAATGGGCACTATATCCCAGACACACATGAAATCTTGTGGAAAGTCTTCTCCATAATAATGGAGGCTGTTATAGCTATATTGTGGGGAGAAGGGAGTGACCTCTAGATTAATACCCATGGTTTTGGAATGGGATATTCAACAAATTTGTGGCCATGTAGTCTATTTCTTTCAGTGCAGGATCTATTAAATTTGTGAAATATATTCTAAAACACATGATAATGAAACTGCCTGAATGCTACGCTTTCTGTATCAGAAGTTGGCAGATATTCAGCTTTCTAAAAAACGGCAAAAGCAGGGACTGAAGCTAACAAATTCTACTTGCACTACATGATTAAAAGCCTGCTAAACCTAATCTTTACACCCCTTATAATTTCTATTTCAGTAACAAACCCCTTCTCTGCTGGAATAGACTTGCAATGTATCTCAGATAATATTAAAAGTAGAAAATAACTAGGATGGAGCAGACCCAGCCACCTCAAAAGAACAGAGATGGGAAGAAACGCAGAAAACTGACTCAGGAAGACAGGTCTGGAAACACAGATCTAAGGGAATCTTGGAGCTGTGCAGACAGCGACACAAGATTAGCCAAGTTACAGTTTATTTAAATTCAGTATCAAGGGATTTTAGCAACCTGCAATGACCCTGGGATGTGAGCGAGATATAAAACCTATTCAGTTAGAAATGAATATGGTGTAGCGATTACAATACAACAGTTAGAGATGAATGTGTACTGACTTAGCTTGTAGAGAATGCATTTTTTCCCCAAAAACTTTAGGGTGTACACGAAGCCTGCACTTCTGCCCCATTCCAAATTAGATCCTTCACAGAACTGACAAGAGGCAAGATGGACCTCTGATGTAGGGAAAAATGGGATACATCAATTTATTCTCTCTTTAAAAGGGGATGATGATCACCATTTATGTGCAAATAAACAGTCCATATAGTGAACCTGATGCAAAGTTATTCACTTTAAAGTGGAGGTCCACCCTAAAAAAATAATTCACCAAAATTCTACAAGTATTTTTTTTACACTTAGCAGAAATTGCGGTTGCTATGCGGATCTTCCTAATCTGCCTCTTCCTAGTCCACGGCTGGTCTTCATCCTCACGTTGTCTTCTGGGGAATGGTGCACGCTGCCTTCTGGGAACTGTGCATATCCCAGAGAGCAGCCGTCCATTCATACAGCGCCGTGAGACTCGCAGTAGGAAACGGGCAGTGAAACCACAAGGCTCCACTACCCGTTTCCCTTTGTAAGCATGGCAGCGCCGGGACCTGCAACAATCGAGGGATCGTTCTGAGTGCGGCCGACATCGTGGGTGCCTGGGACAGGTAAGTGTCCTTATTAAAAGTCAGCAGCTACAGTGTTTGTAACTGCTGACTTTAAAAAAATATATAAATTCGCAGGTGGAACCCCGCTTTAAGGTTTAGAAGAAAAGAAGTTCGAGTCCACATATATAAAGGCGGGTCCACATATATAAAGGCGGATCGGATGAGATCTAATGAAAACGAACATGCCGTTTTCATCAGATCGCTCCATAGGAATCAGCGGCGCTGCACAAGCCCCTCCCCGCTCAGTGAGCAGAGAAAAGCTTGTCATCTGCCAGCTCAGCGGAGATCTGCGGACTGATCTCCCGCTGAGCTGGCGGGAGCAGGCGGACTCTGTAGCGACGGAGTCCGCCTCGTGTGAATGGGGCCTTACACACCACTTTTACCTACAGGCCTATAATAAGGCTTACCTGTAGGTACTGGAAATATCTCCTAAACCTTCACAGTTTAGGAGAAATTTACCATATACGCTTGTGCCGACATCAGCGCATGCGCACTAAAGAAAGGGCACGATCGTCATGTTTCTATAGGGCCCGTGCCGTCGGCTCTCGCGCGCATGAACGGGGGTGACGTCAAGCGACTCCGGTCAGACACAGAGCTGTAGTCCACAGCCCCGGAAGGTAGAGGGTTGAAGTTGGATGCGTCCACCAGTGGGGACATTGCGGGCTTCGTTTGCAGGAAAGTGCAACATATGGGGCTAGTATGCGATGCATAGTAGCCCATTATGCTTTTACTTCGCAAGGGAATCAATAGGAAGTAAAACCCATCAGGGTTTTACATCCTCTTTAAAAGGTAAACTTTTACCAGTATTGTACATTATATTCAAAATGATCATACCCATGAAAAAATAAAAAAGCATGCTGCTGCTACTACTACTACTAAACATCTTGGGACTTTTTCTCACCCATGCATTTTTTTGGTGCTTTTTGCAGAAACACGCTACAGTTCCTTTAACATGGTTTCTTATGGGACACGTTCACATCTATGCTTTTTTTTCCAGCTGCTGTGTATTTGGAAAGGATCAATGACTTTTTTCATAGCAAACCTGTCTTTTTTTTTTGCTTTTGTGGTTTAGAAAAGCATGTAGTGCGTTGTTGTCGAATTTGTGTTTTTTAATCTGCCCAACAACAAATTGCCAAAAAAAAAAAAAAAAAAGACATAAAAAATGCAAAACACAAATAGCAGCAAAATCGGGTGTGCAAAAACGCACAGCAAAAAGCACAGCAGAAACAGATTACAAGCAAACTGCACAGGTGTGAACCGAGCCTTAGGGCCCTTTCACACGTGCGGACCATATGTCCGCATTTTCATCCGTCCGTTGCGGATGAAAACGGGACATACATTGGTTCCTATGTGATTACGGGTGTCAGCGGATGACCATCCGCTGACACCCGTAATTGTCCGCCTCCGCAAAAATCTGCATTTGCGGACGGAAGAAAATCCTATTTTTCTTCCGTCTTCCTCCGCTCTCCCCCATAGGGGAGAGCGGAGGAAGGACAGGGCGGTCCCTGCACAGTGTGCGGGGACCGCCCTGTCAGCTGCCAGCTCAGCGGGGATTTTACGGAGGATCCCCGCTGAGCTTTTGCGGACACACGGAGCGGATCATTACTAATCCGCCCGTGTGAAAGGGCCAATCTCTGTACATTCGCCGAATAAAAAAATGTAATTTCAAAACGTCTCTCGCATTTAGTTTTAAAATGAATGTAAATTTCCAAACGAACACCATACACTGTCTGAAAATTCTTTTGACCAATACGTTTTCTGTTCTGCACCTTCTAATTTTCCCGTCACTGTGATCAAAAACGAACATCGATTTGACCCCACTAACGATTAGAAAATCAATGAACGTTCTTAAAATGAACATTATTTTTTGGATGGCCAGCATAAGTGACAGCAGGCGCAGGTAGCTTTTATTAATCCACCTGCCTATGACAAGAGGGTCTGTCATACATAATATTTTACAGTTCTGTGTGAAAATCCGCAAAAAAACATTTCATTTTTTTTCCTTTAACCACTTCCTGACGGCCATACGACTTTATACGGCCGCAGTGTGGATCTTAATCAAACCTCCTCCTTCATGTTTCATGGTGGGAACCAGGCATGTAGAGTTCATCCTTCACCTTTTCTGCGTCGCACAAAGACACAGGGGTTGGAACCAAAGATCTCAAGTTTGGACTCATCAGACCAAAGCACAGATTTCCACTGGTCTAATGTCCATTCCTTGTGTTCTTTAGCCCAAACAAGTCTCTTCTGCTTGTTGCCTTTCTTTAGCAGTGGTTTCCTAGCAGATATTCTACCATGAAGGCCTGATTCACACAGTCTCCTCTTACCAGTTCTAGAGATGTGTCTGCTGCAAAAGGTGGCTACTTTGAAGAACCTAGAATATGAAATATATTTTCAGTTGTTTCACACTTTTTTGTTATGTATAATTCCACATGTGTTAATTCATAGTTTTGATGCCTTCAGTGTGAATCTACAATTTTCATAGTCATGAAAATAAAGAAAACTCTTTGAATGAGAAGGTGTGTCCAAAATTTGGTCTGTACTGTATATACAGTATATATCTCTTCTGTCTGTTATTCTCAGAGTGGATTAGAGATTTTGTTCCTTAACCAAATAGTGGGTCATTTACATTTACCATTGCATAGAGATATTTAAAAATAAATTATGTTTTATTTTAACTACTTCATTACTGGGCACTTAAACCCCCTTCGTGCCCAGACCAATTTTCAGCTTTCAGCGTTGACGCATTTTGAATAACAATTGCGCGGTCATACAACACTGTACCCAAATTATATTTTTATCATTTTTTCCCACAAATAGAGCTTTCTTTTGGTGGCATTTGATCATCTCTGCGATTTTTTTTGCGCTATAAACAAAAAAAATACAGAACATGTTGAAAAAAACACAATATTTTTTACTTTTTGTTATAATAATATCCCAATTTAAAAAAAAAATTTAAATAAAAATTTCCCTCGGTTTAGGCCGATACGTATTCTTCTACATATTTTTGTTAAAAAAAAAAAAAAAAAATCGCAATAAGCATATATTGATTGGTTTGCGCAAAAGTTATAGCGCCTACAAAATAGGGGATAGATTTACGATTTTAAATGTTTTTAATTTTTTACTAGTAATGGCGGCGATCTGCGTTTATTTTTTATTTTTTTATCAGGCCTGCAATATTGCGGCGGACGTATCGGACACTTGACACAATTTTGGGACTATTCACATTTATACAGCAATCAGTGCTATAAAAATGCACTAATTACTGTATAAATGTGACTGGCAGGGAAGGGGTAAACACTAGGGGATGAGGAAGGGGTTAAATGTATTCCCTGGGTGTGTTCTAACTGTGTGTGGAGGGGGAATGACTGGGGGAGGTGACCGATGCTGTGTCCCTATGTACAAGGGACACAGCATTAGTCTCCTCTCTCCCTGACAGGGCGTGGAGCTCTGTGTTACACACAGAGCTCCACGTCCCTGCTGTCACTGCCAATCGCAGGTACCTGGCGGACATCACGGCGAGTCCCGAGACCAGATTGGCCAGTGAGTCAGGACTTGCTTGTCGTCACTGCCCCCCAAAACAATGAGCACCGGCTGCCACTGGGATTACTGCTAATTAGTTCTTTGCCCTCCGTTTTCTCTTTTAGGGGCAGCTTGCACTGTACTGTTTTTACAACTTAAAATTAATAGAAAACACATTATATTTTCCCTAAAAGTAGCACTGGATGTTTGCAGACTTTATATTTTCCCTGTGATAATTGCATAGTAAGCTCCAGCAAGATTCCATAGAGCAGCAGGCAGGAATCCAGCTGAGAAATACACTTATACGTTGGATAAATACATTAATAAGGAAGCAGCACGTTGCCACATGGTACCAGGCTCCTGCAAACCAGTAACGTGATAAGCAATTTAGAAGAGACATGTACCAACAAATTTACAAGCACTGGCTTGATCACCCAGCAGTGATAATAGGTAAACTAGGCCTGACGATCTGTATGTTTGTAATGAACCCAAGAAAGCAAAACAGCTAAAATCACTTGAAGTAACACAACATTGCATGTTGAAAATAAGACCTTGTGGGCAATAACAGTCATTAGCACAAACATGCATGAACAAAAAAAATCTGCCTAAATCACATTCTGAAAGAGAATATGTCGTTTTTAAATCAAGACGAAAACTCCAAGGAAACCGATAAATACACAGCTGAGATAAATATAGGTCTACAATTCTGTATGGCCAGTCTGGTGACGTAGACATCCATGCCAGACAACACTGGCATATCTAAAGTTGATTATACACTGCTTGAATTTCAGCCGAATTCTGCTGGCATATCCAAAATTTGAGCAGTGTACCGTCCATCCAGGACTGTTCCTTTCAAATTCAATTGCTCAATCAACTTCGACAAAGGAGCCTATCAGAGGATTATTGTCCAAGAAACACGGTTCCATTCAGATGCAGGCACTGTTCAGTTATTCTGATAGACAGCTGGCTGTCAAAATACAACAGCCAGGCAGGGAAGGAGGAGGGGAGGGTGACCATCCACTAAATTCTAGTAAGAACACTACTATATGATCATTTTTTTTTCAAATAGTAGTAAATGCTTAGCGAACTGAATACTTACAATGAAAAATGCTCAATCCCTAATGTACAGTATACAGGTACTCCTCACTTAGGCCCCTTTACACTGGGGGCGGGAATAGATAAAACTAGCGGCGCTATACCGTCGAAATCGTGGCGGTATTCGTCCGCTAGCGGTGCGTTTTTAACCCCCGCTAACGGCTGAAAAAGGGTTAATACCGCCGGCAATGTACCTCTGCAGAGGCAGCGGTTTCCCTTTGCTTTTAATGTGTAGGAGCAGTAAACACACCGCTCCTCAGATGCAGCTAGCAGGACTTCTGAAGCGGTCCTGCTAGCACACCGCTCCAGTGTGCAAGCTATCGGGCTTGCACACTGGACAAACAGCAGCCGCTGTTTAGGGTTGGTTTGGTTTTAGCGCAATAGAGCCTGCAAAATGCCTCAGTGTGAAAGGGGTCTTAACGTCCAGGTTCCATTCCAACGACCAGGTCGTTAAACAAACGAGGAGCCACAAGTAAATCAATATTCAAGCATGCTTAACTACTTTACTGTATTGTGGGAAAAAAAAGGTCTAACACAAAACTCCAGCTCAATAATATTGTTTTAATTTGCATAAGTACAGAACACAAACAAAAATACTGTATTGTACAATGCAATGATGTATAGCACGTCGTTCGGTTTGGGAGAGCTGGTCATAAGTCCAAGTGGTCATTAACCACTAGCCGACCAGCTGCAGCAGTTATACGGCGGCAGGTCGGCTCGGCTGCGCGACATCAAGTAGCTATACGTCACTTTGCATTGCAGCCATTAGGGGCGCGCCCCTGGTGCCGACGCGTGTGCCCTGCAGGCGCGATCACTGCCGGGAACCCGCGATCGCTCGTTACAGAGCGAGAACGCTCCCGGTCCTGTCATGGGGAGAAATGACCGTTCGTCTGTTCATACAATGTATGAACAGCGATCTGTCATTTCCCCTAGTCAGTCCCACCCCCCCTTCAGTTAGAACACACCTAGGGAACATAATTAACCCCTTCCTCGCCCCCTAGTGTTAACCCCTTCCCTGCCAGTGGCATTTTTACAGTAATCAATGCATTTTTATAGCACTGATCGCTATAAAAATGCCAATGGTCCCAAAAATGTGTCAAAAGTGTCTGAATTGTCCCCCATAAGGTCGCAGTACCGAAAAAAAAAAAAAATCGCTGATCGCCACTATAAATAGTAAAAAAAAAAAAAAAAAAAAATGCCATAAAACTATCCCCTATTTTGTAGACGCTATAATTTTTGTGCAAACCAAACGCTTACTGCGATTTTTTTTTTAGGAAAAATATTTAGAAGAATACTCATCGGCCTAAACTGAGTAAAAAATGTTTTTTTTATATAATTTTGGGGGATATTTATTACCGCAAAAAGTAAAAAAAAATAAATAAATAGGATTTTATGCTCACCGTAAAATCTCCTTCTCTGAGTTCATGGATGGACACAGCCTTAATCTTGACATAGTGGGATTAACCTATCTATCTTTAGGAGTGACTAGGCAGAACCTTCCTTCCCAGGGTGCGGTCCCACCGACTATATCCCCTCAGCCTGCACCAAACAATTCAGTTCGTAGAAAGCAGTACAGACAAAGAGGGGTGGGTGCTGTGTCTATCCAAAAAGAGATTTTACGGAGAGCATAAAATCCTATTTTCTCTTTCGTTCATGGATGGACACAGCCTTAATCTTGACATAGTGGGATGTCCCAAAGAAGTGTCAAAATGAGGGGTGGGAACAGCATAAAAATTGAACTTCACCCCAAAACAGAGCTCCTCAACTGAGGAGTTGTAACTCTAAACAGCCGCCTGCAAAACTTTGTGGCCAAAGAAGCATCCGAAGATGCACTCACATCAACTTGTAAAGTTTAGTGAAAGTGTGACAGGGCGACCAGGTCGCCGCCTTACACACCTGGGAAACAGACACTAGATGTCAGAAACCCCAAGAGGCACAATTGCCCTAGTCGAATGCATCGCGATAGGCAGGCACCCGACCCTTTATGGCGTAAGCCTGATCAGGATCGCTTTCTAGCCCCTATTCTCCCAAGCGCTGCTTCCACCTTGGCTACGAAGGCATCTAGGATTGCCGCCTCGCGTCCACCGATAAATCGGGTGCAGGGGCATCAATTGCCAGCTCAGGTGTCTCAGGGGAAAAAGCGTCTGCTTCTGACCACACGCCTGACACAGGGAGCCCCAAACAAGTAACCCACCACTCCTGGCTGCAGCAGAGAGGAGGGGTCCCCCCCCCCCCAGAGGACTCACCACCCAGGAACCGCAACAAATGGTTTAGCTAGCAGAGCTGCTGCCTGCAGAGTGTGTCTATCGATCTGTGCTCTCCAAAGCTGTGATCGAAGGCTGTTTGCGGGGCTGCGATTTTTGTCAGTCTTTAAGACTGCTCAGTCGCAGCGTGTATCTGTTCATTTGCCGTTTTTAAAATGGTCTGATCCATGGTACAATGGCCGCTGATCTCACACTAGAGGCCAACAGGGCAGAAAACCACAGTGCAGCAGAGTAATGCAGCAGTCAGTACACCTCAGCAGAAATCGCCAAAAAAGCGGCTTACAAGAAGATGGTAATACAGCATGGACACCAACCTGGGCGTCCACAGCATGGAGCAAGACACACAGAAAAACAGAATATCTTATGGGGCTTTATACATTTGTGCAAGTAAAAAAATACAGCATAGACACACCAAACATGGCCACCGACAGCATGGAGCAAGACACACAGAAAAACAATCTCTTATGCGGCTTTATACATCATGCAAGTAAAGAAATACAGCATGAATACACCAAACATGGCCGCCGACAGCATGGAGCAGGACATGCAGCTTATACACAGATTTAGTGACTTATGGTTCCCCAAGTGAAGCTCCCCAGAGGAACCCCTGCCCAGCAGCTAGCTCAGAGAGCCGAGGAGGGGAGGGGAGGAGGAGGGGGGGGGGGAGAAGGGGGATAAGGCCCTTTACTTACCTCTCCAAGGATGCCCAGCTCTGTCTTCTTGCTAAAGCAAGGTAGTAGCTACTTACCCTTCCTGTGGGTTTATGCTGGAAGCATCCTGGACAGTGCATCTTCCGCATGGTAACAGAGAGGACTGTCGACCAGGCTACTGCGACTCGGCCCTGTAGATCGGTCTTTATGCAAGCCCTGGAGCGTATATAGCTCACCAGCCACCCGTCGAGCATGTCGTGGACGACCCAGCGTGCAGCTATGGTCGGCACACGTTCGATGGCCGAAACTGGGAATAATACAAGGATCTGGGATCCAGCCTGTCGCCCAGTCGGCAGTTGATTGAACATCGCAGGAAAAAAACTTAAATGCATAAATAAATAGAAAATCCAAAAAATGAATCCAAACTAAAAGCCTCCAAGCCATGGGCCTGAAGAGAGCCATGTCTTCTCCTTAGACTAGGCAGAAAAAACTGAATTGTTTGGTGCAGGCTGAGGGGATATAGTCAGTGGGACCGCACCGTTGGCGGGGCGGTTCTGCTTTGAAGTTAACACTTCTGCCTAGTCTCTCCTAAAGATGGATAAGTTAATCCCACTATGTCAGGATTAAGGCTGTGTCCATCCATTAATGAAAGAGAAATATAAATTTGTGTTCAAGATTGTCGCTCTATTTTTGTTTATAGCACAAAAAATAAAAACCGCAGAGGTGATCAAATACCACAAAAAAAGAGCTCTATTTGTGGAAATAAAAGGACGCCAATTTTGTTTGGGAGCCACGTCGCACGACCGCGCAATTGTGGCCCGGTCATTGACCAGCAAAATGGTCCGGGGCTGAAGTGGTTAAACAGGCAAGTCAAACGAGGAGTATCTGTACTTGTAAATAAATCTAAAGACTTTTCACGGCAACCATTGGTAATTTCCATTGGTAGATCCTTAAAATATACTTGGGGTATCTATGGGCTTTATCGTACATTTTCAAGTTGTTAATTGTGTATTTTCTTTTCTTCTTGTAAACCTTAATAAATTTCTATGACCAAAATTTCAATATAAAAACAAAAAAACAAACACACTTACGTTAATTGCTGACCTTACTTTAAAAAAATATATTCATGCAGGCTGTCAAGATTTAGTACGTAAAGAAACTGAAAGGATAATGAACACTAACAAAACATAGAAAAAGATCCAAAGTTTTATTATTTAAGGTTAAAAACAATGCACACCGCTGTACAAAACATCACACCTCATGCAAAAAAGGTTCATACTTGTGCAAACACAGTCATCGCATGTAATTTGCACACGCAGTGCGGTGCCGATTGCATGCGATGTCTGTGCAACACGAGTTCAGCCATGCAGTTGGATGGATTTCCCCGCACTAGAATCTGATCGCTTTGGTGTTCTCACCCATGCGATCGGATTCCTGTGCGAGATCACATTTCGCACTGCGATCTGTGAACCGATCTGCAGGTGTCATTAACACTGTATTGACACCCGCAGCGGTTCACAGAGGGCAGGGTAAACTGCCTGTGGCAGAGATGCGATGCGTGAACTGGGCCTAAAGGATAAGTTGACTTTTAAAAGAAAAAATTAATGCACATTTTTTTTATATATTTTTTGAGCCTGTAAAGCATGGCACTAGTGATTAGCACATCAGCAGATCAGTCATTGTATCTGTGTACCGGTACAGGGAAGCAGATACACAGACAGGAAGAAGCAACAAACTATCACGGCGCTGGGCATTGAGAACTACAGCTGCAAAGGGTGTTGGGGCTTGCAGTTCATTCACACACAGAGCAGATTTCAAAAAGTGACAGCTATTACGGGAAATTCCTCCATGTACTGCGGTCACGGGGGGGGGGGGTATCAGGCAGTGTCTGCAGCAATGGGAACATGTTGCATGTTCACCCCCAAAAGGTGAATTCATCCTTTAAGGTTTGAAGAATATCATCCCTGTGGAAAGCAGTGTTTTATACAGTGGTATATAATGTATACAAGCAGAAAAAAGCTTTGCATTTTAATCCTGTCCTGGGAGGGCTGATCATTTGTAATAAATTTATGGAAAAAAGCACATGGATTGTGCACCCCATCAAAGTCAGCGAGTGAGTAAATGAAGTGTGAACTGCTTGCCTCTTCGCATATATGGTTCAGTAACTAACCTGGCCTAGAAAATACGATTAGGGATTCTGGCTTGCTGCAAGCTTGTTCCAGGTCAGTGGCTCAAAATACTAAAGCCAGAGACAGCCCGGCAATTGGCATTTTTATACAAAGCCCATAAACAGCAGCCTACATTTCTCTCCATACAGATTTCCTTCAAAGCAATCAGCCAATTTGTGCTAAACCCTAGGCAATCTTCTCTAGAAAGCTCTGTAGGGCTGAGGAAACGGCTACAACTCTGGAGTGCACTGAATTGCCGGAGATTAGCAGCAAAGCAGAAAGATTCTGGTGTAAGATTGCCCCCTCCGCAGGCATGATAACCAGCAAACAGACTACAAAGAGAACTGTCCACGCTCAATTGACCATATAGATTTATAGAGATGTCTCTCTTTGTTAACTAGAAACAAGTGATGGTACGTTTCACATCTGCTAATAAAGCAGCATCTTGACAGTGGCAGCCAGCCAGTGGACGATATATAGCAACACCAGAGCACAGAAGAGCTAATGTAGCCTGCCAGAGGCCTGAAATTATGGCACAAGACTTCACCATACAGTATAATTAAGGCCAGTGATATTAAAGTCCATGAAATTTCAGATGTGGTTGTGCATGGCTTGTGCTGACAACACAATCAATAAAAAGAAAGCAAAAATATATTTTAAGTTGTTATAATGGTCACCATAAATCCATTGTGTGCAGGATGTACTTGGTTCTATTAGTGGCCCTCACATAATAGAACACCTCTATTCTTATCGTAGAGTCCTGTTAAAACTTTCTCGCTCTTAAAAGCAGACCTTTATTTTTTTTTAACTTTCCATCTATTAAATCTTCTGCCCTTGTTGTTTTAACTTTGAATAGTTTTTTTTTTCTGACAGTAAATACCTTATTACAGCCCACTTCCTGTTTCTTGGTCATTAGCCTAGACTTATGACATCAAGAACAGCTGTCTCACTCTTGTGGTAGTTTGCTGGGAAGGGAGGGGGGAGGTCATAAGAGGGCCAATGAGAGGTGCAGGTGTGCCTCTGTGTGTCTGTGTAAATCCAGGAAGTGAACAGGCAGCAGCTTCAGCTGCCCACAGTTGAAATGGTTGCAGCAGACTCGGTGGAGGGAGATTTCTGCAGCATATTTGGCAAGTACAGAATCACAGCATATATAAAATAATATGAAAAGTGGTTGGAGAGAAGCTTCAGAATGGCAAAGATGTTTTTATGAAAAAATATGTGAGCAGACTGCAGTTCCTCTTTAAAGGGGTTGTAAAGGTAAATCTTAAATAGCTTCCTTTACCTTAGTGCAGTCCTCCTTCACTTACCTCATCCTTCCATTTTGCTTTTAAATGTCCTTATTTCTTCTGAGAAATCCGTTCTTCTGTCTGTAACTCCACACAGTAATGCGAGGCTTTCTCCCTGGTGTGGAGTGTCATGCTCGCCCCCTCCCTTGGACTACAGGGGAGTCCAGGATTACCAAGTTAAAATAAAAGAGAAAAATGTGAAAAAAGAAAAAACAAATGCAGCCACCACATCTAAGACGACTCAGCAGAAGTTGTGGGGCTGCCAAACAAACACACACTCTGCAAAAAAAGGCCATGGGAGAATGACATTTTATAGGTTCTTGTTCCAGTGAAGAACTCTACAGTTGGGATTGGGGTCAGCACTACAAAATACCTTCGGAGATGAGATTAATTAGCCACAGAGAGGAGTATATTGATTTGAGTCTGTCTGTGAGCAGACTCTGATTTATCTTTATAGACGGCAATAAAACATCACAATGCTGTGCTACTTAGACCCCTTTCACACTTGTACAACTTGTCCCATGATTTGGGACTGCAAAGTCGCATGACAAGACGTTCCCCATGATTTCCAAATGACAACCATTCATATTAGTACAACTTCAAGTCGTTTCGACTTCAAAAAGCAGTCCCTGCACTACTTGGGTCTGACTTTGATGCCAGTTACACAGGCATTCCCTGAAATTGCGGCAAAATCGAGGGTGCAAATGGCGGCAAATTGGTAGCCGTGAGGTCGCAGTAGAGTGAACAGGGAAGCATACATGTGAATGTAATGCAGTATATATAAAACTCCACACATGTAAATTAATATTTACCAACTACAATATATACCATATAGAACAGATTGTTTTTATTGTTTTTCTAAATAGCTTCATTATACTTTGACTGCAAACTATTAGAATAGGTTTGGATAGGTTTGATCCTAGAATGGGTTTCGGGGGGTAGCAGAGTACACTCCTAGCCTAGTTACCGACTATTAATATGGCAATGATTGTTTGGCATGTGCTTATATGACCACACCCACTTTGTCTTATGTATCCAATTACAGGGCTCGCTCATCATTAGATCTCGACAGGTGCCACTGTCTACAATTGATCTCATGGTTTTTGATACAAATGTTCTTATGTTTTTTGATATCTGTTATCTGTAAACTCTTCAATAAAAATTATTGGAATAAAAAATTGCAATAGTCCCGGATGTGTAATTTCTTGCTGAACACCAGCTAGACAGTGACAATAAGCCACATATGAGGGACAGAGTCAAAACACCAAGTCCCAGTGACGCCACATATCACCCCTCCTTAAAACGACACACAAACGAAGGTAGCAGCGAGCCATGTCATCCTGTGGCCGCCAGAGAGATGACTGCATGCATGGCAGGTTAGTGTAAGCTCACTCATCCATTATTAAACATCAAGACTCAGCTTGTTCAAAAAAAAATGCTAAAATTGGATTTAACCTCTCTATAGCCAGGAATCTGCTAGATAAACAAATCCAAGCTTCTTTATTGAAGATTATCAGACTAAGAGAAAATAAAAGTTTTGCCTTTGGTAAGAAGACTTAAGCAGGCCATACCTGGCACACATTTTGGCCAATTGCTACTTAAAGCGGACCTCCACATAAGGAGAAGCTCCGCTTGTTGGCACCCTGCCCCCCTTCACTGCCACATTTGGCAGGTGCCCATCCCCACTTCCTGGGTAAGAACGCCACACGGCAATCTGTCATTTCCTGCACCTCCTCCTTCCCCCTGCTGCCTCCTGGAGAGATCCCAGACGACGGTGGGACCATTCAGAAAGCGCAGCGCGACTCGTGCATACACAGTAGGAAACAGGCTGCAGACTGTACCCAAAGCCAATTGACAAATCAGTTAGGGGTGCCGACATGGCGGGACCCCTGGACAGGCAAGTGCCCTCGTGGTAAAAGTCAGCAGCTATAGTTTTTGTAGCAGCTGTCAATTTATTTATTTATTTTTCTACAGACTGGAACTCAGCTTTAATCAGCCAAAATTCAAACTCTGGATGGCCCCATTGGCACCAGTCAGCTTAAAAAAACTCAACTTTAAAAAAAATCAAAAGGTGCCCGGGATGGAAAATTTTCAGTCCAACAGTAACTACATCCAATCGTATGCAGTCACTGTCCGTATATTCAGGTATCTATAGCGTGCCGTGACTGTTTAAAGCAGAACTTTATTTTGGCGGGGGGGGGGGGGGGCCCACTTCCACTGCGACGAACCGATCGAAAGTTCAGGCCACCCCTGCAGATTTCTGAGACACATCATAGTGTAGTGATCTAGATGTGTATGTATAGTGCCCAGTAGTCCGGTTAGATAATTAATATCTTAGATGTTAGTATGATGACTATAAAATTACGTTGTTCCGCAGCAACTCACACCAGGTTCTCCAGAGAACATACATTTAATTAACTTCCAATAACATACAAAGTCCAAAGTCCACAGACGATACAAATAATCCAACAGAGTATTTCAGAATCCCATCTTTTCCTAGACCTGTGCTATATTCATCATAGAGTGACAAAAAACTAGACTACCTGAATGCCAGCTTAACTGCCTGAAATACTGGTCTCACACTGGAGGAGGGGGGGGGGGGGGTCAACCAAATGTTCCCATTGAATGAATACCCCCCTCAAGTCTAATTACTATCAATAAATACTTCCTTCCTTACCAGGCCATCCCACACACCTAGGTCGTCTTAGATAAGATTAACACATCAAAGGGTCCTCTGTACCTTTTGATACGTGTCGTTTGTCCACAAGATTTGGTCAGCAAACACCCTTTGATGTGTAACCTTGAATACCTACACATCTATATTAATATTACAATAATATTACAACACATAGGTCCCAGCAAGCTGCGGAATTATTCAGGCAAGCAGCACACCAGCTGCCCACAGTTAATATGCGGATGCCAGGGACCAAAGCCTAGTGAAGGAACCAGCCTGGTGAGGACAGTGCTGGATCTTGGGACAAGTGAGAGTCTGTTTAACAATAAACAATTAAAAATGTTAACTTAAAATGTATACATTTTTTAAATACAATAACAACTGCAGATTCCTCCATCCATGCTCTTTAGTGTGGATGGAAGAATCAATAGATTCTATGGATGAATGTAAAAAAAAAAACTTCTCTGTGCAGCATCACCACCAGCCCATCTAATACTTACCTGAGCCCCATCGCGATCCAGCAATGTTCACAGCTCTCTGGCAACTCTCCCTCCTCATTGGCTCCCTCTGCAGTCAATCACAGCCAGTAAGCCAATGGGGGGAGAGAGGTGGCTAGGCCTAGCTGAGGCTGTGTGTGTGAATGGACACAGAGCAGCAGCTTGGGAGCGAGCCTACTTAGATGCCCCCATGCTGCCGAGAAAGATGGGCCAGGCGAGCTTGCGGGGGACCCGAGAAGAGGTGGATCAGGGCTGCTCTGTGTAAAACCACTGCACAAAGCAGACAAGTATAACGTTTTTATTTTGTTTTTTTATTGCCTTTAACCACTTGAGACCCGAACCAAAATGCAGCTAAAGGACCCAGCCAGGTTTTGCGATTCGGCACTGTGTCGCTTTAACAGACAATTGCGCGGTCGCGCGAAGTGGCTCCCAAACAAAATTGGCGTCCTTTTTTTCCCACAAATAGAGCTTTCTTTTGGTGGTATTTGATCATCTCTGCGTTTTTTTTTTTTGCGCTATAAACAAAAATAGAGCGACAATTTTGAAAAAAATGCAATATTTTTTACTTTTTGCTATAATAAATATCCCCCAAAAATATATAAAAAAACATTTTTTTTCCCTCAGTTTAGGCCGATACGTATTCTTCTACCAATTTTTTAAAAAATTAAAATAAAAATCGCAAGAAGCGTTTATCGGTTGGTGTGCGCAAAGTTTATAGCGTTTACAAAATAGGGGATAGTTTTATTGCATTTTTATAAAAAAAAAAAAATTTTTTTTTACTACTAATGGCGACGATCAGCGATTTTTTTCGTGACTGCGACATTATGGCGGACACTTCGGACAATTTTGACACATTTTTGGGACCATTGTCATTTTCACAGCAAAAAATGCATTTAAAATGCATTGTTTTCTGTGAAAATTACAATTGCCGTTTGGGAGTTAACCACAAGGGGGCGCTGATGGGCTTATGTGTGACCTGAAGTGTGTTTACAACTGTAGCGGGGTGTGGCTGTAGGTGTGACGTCATCGATTGTGTCCCCCTATGAAAAGGGATCACACGATCGATGACGCCGCCACAGTGAAGAACGGGGAAGCGGTGTTTACACACAGCTCTCCCCGTTCTTCAGCTCCGGGGACCGATCGCGGGACTCCAGCGGCGATCGGGTCTGTGGGTCCCACGGTCCTGGAGCTTCGGACCGGGTCGCGGGCGCGCGCATGCGACCCACGGCTGGTTACTAGCACAGGACATTCCTGTACATGCATGTGCCCAGCCGTGCCATTCTGCCGACGTATATGTGCAGGAGGCGGTCCTTAAGTGGTTAAAGTGGTTGTAAACCCACTTTGACAACTTACACCTACACGATTAAGGAGATATATGCAGAAAACGCTGCATCTAAGTCTACGGCGCATGTGCGCCGTAGACAACGGCACAGGCACACTGAGTGTCCCGGCATTCTGAATGGGATCATGCCGGTCCCGCGCACATGCGCGGGAGTGACATCATCGCCGCTCCAGCAAATCACAGCGCCGGAGCGGCGAAACCAGGAAGAAGCTCTGAGGGAACATGGCGGTGGAGGGGAACGAGGAGCACTTCGGGGGCTTCGATTTCAGGTAAGTGCCACATAATGAGCTAGTATGCTATGCATACTAGCTCATTATGCCTTTCTCGTGCAGGTGTTTTTTTTTTCTGGATTATTTTAAGAGGGTTTAATTCCTCTTTAATGTCACTTTAAATCTCAAATTTGCAAGGCAGGATACTGAAGGAATACATTGTTGAAGAAAAAAAAAAAAAAAAAAGAAGCAAATGAATGCAACCACCACATCTAAAGATTGTTACGTAAAATATACTGTATTCAATTTTTGTTCTTCGGGCTGCATACACTTTAAGTAACATACACCATCTTAAAATGTTCAGTCCCCTATCCAAGTTGCAGCTACTGAGAAGTCATTTAAAAGAGAACCGATGGGGGCCATAAATATGGGTCTACCTTTGCAGACTTGCTTTTAAAAAGGTGCAAGTGCCAAACCTCTACTTATCGTGGGTTTAGCTAGCAAGTCAGTACTCTGGAACAAGCATTCAGGATTTCCTGACTACCAAAAAATATTGTTGCAGGTCTGTAACCTCAGGAACTTGGCAAAGATGGCTCCAACATTTCTTTACTCATGCTAGGTTCACAATAAAGCAATCTGATTTTGAACAAGTTTACAGTGCGATTATATAGTGCGACTTGGTTGTGTTTTGGATGTGGTTTGCATATTCTTTGGGAACCGAGCTGGAATCGCACCAAAATAGTACAGGACCCTTTTCCTAAATTGCATTGTGCTGTGCTACACTGATGTGAATAAGCACCAACGTGATTTTCATCACCATGCAATTCTGTGCAACTTCTCTGCACTAGCCTTAGAGATTCACCATAAATGCATGTCGCTGTCGACCATTAAACTGCAATAGATCAGCAGTGGATGGTGAGTTTACACACAAAGAGCATTTGGCTTTATAACAATTGGCATTATAATCAATGAAGAGCTGAAAAGAAAAACAAGTCAAGTAACATTATTTTAGGTTATTCTGAAGTTAAGGAACTTGTGGTCTGCTGCACACCTCCTCATCTACGCTTAAAATCTCTGTACACTCTACAAGAAAAACTTATGTAAGAAGCCTGAACAGATGGTGTCGGGTAGAGAACAGACTTGAGCTTGAAATAAACTTTTTTTTGTGTGTGTAATCGGGAGGGGAAATAAGAGGGGGTGTGGGGGGCTGGGTTGCAATAAATGTGCTGCTTTTTCTTTTTTTTCCCTTCTTAAAACACAACCACAGCCGACAGCCAAGAGATGAAGAAAAAAAAAAAAAGAAGATTTCAGGTAAAAAGATTTTCAACCACAGGGACAAAACATCCAATTAGCATTTGTTTCATCTGCCGTTTGGACACCAGCACTTTTATTTGTTAAACTGCTGATTATCAACAGCAGCTGAAACATTAATATAATACCGGAATGAATTAGTAAATATTTTATATGCGGTTCAGTAGATTAAACGGATTTCAGCGCAGCCTGTGGGGAAAGCACCAAAAGTTTCTGGAAATGAGGAACAATTAAAAAGAAACGCTTTTGAGATGAGGCAAAGAAGGAGGACAAGTCAGGATCGCATACAAGAAGTAAATGGGAGATTAAGAGGGTCAATCTACTAGGAGGAAGAAACAATGCCCTACAATTCTGTACTTATAGAAAATACTAGATGCAAGGACAAGATCTTAGGGTGTCAGTGCTACACATCTCAATGTCAAACATTAGTTAACATTCGGGATGTCAACAAAAATTAGTTTCTAGACAACTTTGTCTGTCTGTGCAACCAGTACCACTGCTAGTATGTGAATTTGGAAGATTTCTCCTCACTTCCTGATCCAGGGACAACCAAAAATGCTGGATCTTTCCTCACCTTTTTGTTCTGGTGACAATACAGACATAATATAGACATACACCTCCCTAGATATTAGAGCACGAATAGCTCCTGTAACAGCGTTGATGGGTAAAATCAAGCGATTTTCACATAATCTATGGGCTTGCCTTATGCCGCGTACACACGATCAGTCCATCCGATGAGAAAGGACAGATGGACCGTTTTCATCGGTTAACCGATGAAGCTGAATGATGGTCCGTCGCGCCTACAGACCATCGGTTAAAAAAACGATCGTGTCAGAACGCGGTGACGTAAAACACAACGACGTGCTGAAAAAAACGAAGTTCAATGCCTCCAAGCATGCGTCGACTTGATTCTGAGCATGCGTGGATTTTTAACCGATGGTTGTGCCTACTAACGATCGTTTTTTTCCCATTGGTTAGGAATCCATCAGTTAATATTAAAGCAAGTTGGCTTTTTTTTAACCGATGGTTAAATAACCTATGGGGCCCACACACGATCGGTTTTGACCGATGAAAATGGTCCATCAGACCGTTGTCCTCTGTTTAACCTATCGTGTGCACGAGGCCTTACACCAGGGATCTTCAAACTACAGCCCTCCAGCTGTTGCGGAACTACACATCCCATGAGGCATTGCAAGACTCTGACATTCACCGACATGACTAGGCATGATGGGAATTGTAGTTCCTGAACAACTGGAGGGCCGTAGTTTGAAGACCCATGCCTTACACAGTAGACACGACTCTCTCATCCCTGGAGTCTCAGGCTTCTACATATGGACTCGGATACTTTTAAATCCTATTTATAACTTGGGCCCAATAACGATGGTTGGCAATGATCCACATCTTGATCAGGTCAGTTCTGTTGCATGCCCAGTGTGACATTATACCCTTCTTTTCTCTTTTTCCTCCTTTCTACTCTATGTTTTTCCAGCTCTCCCTCTGTTTGCTTCTTCCAAATCACTTACAAAAAACATCTTTTTGGTAAAATAACAACAATATTTTTCATGGGTGATGTATCTGGGTTCTTGTTCTTTCTATTGGTTATACAAAAATGCCAATGCCATTGCAAACAAATATATGTATAAAACAAACAAAAAAATTCCATACAGGGGGTCTGGGGTTATGCAGCCTCATAGGTCAGTCAGAGGAGAATAAAAACTCCTCCTACAAGATTAACCAGACACTGATAGAAGTCACAAGACTGCTGACGAGAAAAGGCATTTAGAAGCTTATATTTAATAAAATAATTGCATTTCCATGATCTGCGTACTAGGGGAGATATAGTGAATGCAGGGTCCTGGTTTTAGTAACACGGTAAAATTCATAGTGTGTAATACAGATCTAAAGAACGATGGTATCAACAAGATTAAATTACAATGAGGATGGAAGAGAATGAAGTGCCAGCTCTTGTTTGGCCCACTCCAAGCCATAGCGCTCAGGTTATTATAACAAGCTAATATCTTATCCTCGCTCCCTTTATGAACAAATGAATCCCGGACAAGACCGTTTTATTTACTACCGAAATTTCAGCCTGCTGTGAGATTCCATATGCTCTCACCTGTAACTATGGATTGCCATGATTTTGTATTTATTGTTCTCATGTACAAAGATCTCTTTGTATCTCTTCTGTCCTTCCTAATGAAAACACAAAAAATGTATATAAAAACGATCAAGGACAATACTCCACTGAAAAAAATAAATCCTTTGGCAGGTATAAACCGTTCCTAGGTTTCTGTATAAACGCTTTATATAGGAGTTTGACTGTCACTTTAAAGAATGCAGTATTCTATAGAAAATGATGATAAAAACATGGACATGAACCTCTAAATTCAATAGCGTTTGGAATTTTGAAAACGATTGGTCTGTGTTATGGTTCCATCTCATGACTTTGTGTGACCTTCATATATTATAGTTTACTGCTATCTTTATGAATTTTGACATTTGTAAAACTAATAAAAATCTACTGACGTGAAATATAATGTCAATGAAGGCCACATAGGTCATCTAAATCACGTGACTACTTCCTGAAGTCCCTCATGAGTTTATTGAGGGACTGCAGGAAGTAGAATTTATAACAAACTGTTCTTTTAACAAAATTCCATGGCAATCTTAAATAAACATCAACCCTTTCTGTGTGAAAACACTTCCTGAGCTTGGGGTCTACGGGCTCAAAGATGTAGAAAAATTTGCAGCCGCAAAACACTGAAAATAACCGAAATCCAGCATCCCTTGGTTCTCAACAGAAGTGACCCTCCCATTCAGCCGTTAAATTGTGTTGTAGATATAGCTAACACGAGATTCCCGTCGGGAAAACTGCCATGAGAGGTTTTAGCCGGGAATCCCGGCCGTGTGTATGCTTCATCGCAGTTTTCCCGACAGGAAAACTGGTGGAAAAAAAAAAAAAGAAAAAAGAGAACCAGCTCTCTTTTTTTCTGCCAGGATTCCCGGCAGTTTTTAAGCCGGAAGTTTTCCTATGGGAAAAGACTGCAGTGGAGCACACACACACGGCTGGGTTTCCCGACCAAAGCTCTCATGGCAGTTTTCCTGTCGGGAAACTGTGCCGTGTGTAGGGGGACAAAGTAACTGAGCAAGGTTCTTGGTTTTTCCCCCTCGGACTTCCGGGCGGTAAAAAGTCCGCCGGGAAACCTGTACGTGTGTACTAGGCATTAGGCCCCTTTCACACAATAGACCAGTTCGGATCCACCTGTGCATTTTTCAGGCAGATCTGAGTGGGCCCACCCATTGACTCCTATGGGCAGGTGGACGCAAGCGGAGATGTGAGAATATATATATATATATATATATATATATATATATATATATATATATATATATATATATATATATATATATATATACACATATATACACACACACACACACACACACACACACACACACACACACACACACACACTAGAGCTGCACAATTCTGGGAAAAATTAGAAATCACAATTTTTTTGCTTGGAAGAACACGATTTTCTCACAACTCTCACGGCGTATCATCATCTTTCACATTATACAAAAAAATTGGCCTAACATACTGTTTACTTTTTTTCCCCCAAATAAATTGCATTTGAAGGACCACTGTGCAAATACAGTGTGGCCTGCAAACAGATCTAAAACAGCTGCTGCTGTGTCTCCAGTGTGAAAGCCCCAAGGGCTTTCACACTGGAGGGGTGCGCTAGCAGGACTGTAAAAAAAAGTCCTGCTAGCCGCATCTTTGGAGCGGTGAAGGAGTGGTGTGTATACAGCTCCTCCACCGCTCCTGCCCATTGAAATCAAATCAATGGGACACCGCGGCTATACCATCGGCAATGCGCCTCTACAGAGTCGCTTTGCTGTGGTTATTAACCCTTTCTCAGCCGCTAGCGGGGGGTAAAACAGCCCCGCAAGTGGCTGAATAGTGCTGCAAAATTGTCGGTAAACCGCCGCTAAAAATAACGGTGCTTTACAACAGACGCCCCCCCGCCACTGTGTGAAAGGGGCCTTAGTGGTTAAACTTCCCTCATTTACAGAGGTTCATTCATACAAAGTTCATTCCTTTGATCTAAAAGAACAAAACATTACAATGTTTATAGTTAGCTCAGCGGCTGAGGATTGTTGTGAAACTTGTCAGACTGTCTTTTTTTGGACAGCTGTCGGCTTAAGCAGAGAACTTTGCACAGAATCAAGAAAATGCTTTGTCAAGATCAAGGGGGGGGGGCATGATCTTGATTCTTAGCGAATAATTGTGCAGCTCCAACACACACACGCATGACATGGTTTTTAATAAAACATGTTACAACCAAGATGAAGTACCAGGAAATTATGCAATTACTATTAACCACTTAAGGACCACCTCCTGCACATTTACGTCGGCAGAATGGCACGGCTGGGCACAGGCTCGTACCTGTACGTCCCCTTTAAGTGCCCAGCCATGGGGCGCACGCGCCCGCGACACGGTCCGAAGCTCCACTCTATTGTTAATAGCGCAAAAAATAAAAACTGCAGAGGTGATCAGCTACCACCAAAATAAAGCTCTATTTGTGGGGAAAAAAGGACGCCAATTTTGTTTGGGGGCCACATCGCACGACGGCGCAATTGTCAGTTAAAGCGACACAGTGCCAAATCGCAAAAACTGGCCAGGTCCTTTACCTGCGTAATGGTCCGGGTCTTAAGTGGTTAAAAACAAAACAAAAAAACACACTAACAGTGTGGATGTTGAGCGACTGTTTTAGACTGAATTAAAATTTTAATCTGACATAAGCAATGGCATGTACAGGGTACATATGCACCCATGCATATTACTGAGATGCAGGAAGCACACAAATAGCTACAGGTCAGCAGTGTCGGCAGCTTTGGGTAGTCAGATCCCAGCCAGGCTGTAAATCTGAGCTTCAGGATGAAATGATAAACCTAATAAAAAGAAAAATGTTGCAGAAGACACTGTTCATTTAAAGGTTCTATTGACGCACCCAAAAGGTCCCACTGCGGCAGACATCACCTGCTCCATATTTCACTGTCACCGTTTGTTGACTAGCATAAAACTTTGATCCTTTGAATAAATGGCTGACATGCTAGGACAAGACCGTTGTACTAAAGCGAAGAATTCTCAGAGGAAGACGCTGTTGGATAGAAGCCCTGATGGTGGTTGTCCTGCCAAAACTGTAATTCAGTTAGTTGGACCCTGCTGCTGATAAACTACATTACAATTTAAATGTTTTCAGCGTATCCAGCAATTAAATCCGCAATCCCTGGAACGACCGCTAAAACAGTAAAAAATAAATAAAAAAAACAACACAGAAGGAGTAAAAGTTGGAAGAATTAAGTTTCTCTAGTAAGAGGCATGTTTCTTGGATTTTAGACACCGAGCTTCAAAAAGCTACATTGTACAAAATTAGAAATATATTTGAGTAGAGGTTGACAGTTCACAAAATTGAAATCAAGTTGCAGACATTCAGTGAACATTGCCAGTTACAAAGCACTATTTATGAAAGATTACATGACCTATTCTAGGCGGCAACAGAAGATAGATCAGACCCTTTAAAAAAGGAGCAAATCCACAGAAACCATGTAATGCACATTCCATGCTTTGCCAAGGTACACCCTTCAACTGCTGCAGATGGGCACGTTACTGTGAACATACAGTACAAGGGAAGTAGTTGGATGTAACTTTACACATCATAATGCACTGACTGCACAATATAATGACTTTCTGCCATCTTTTTTAAGAAAGCAACAGGCAAACAAAATCATTAATTCTGGCATCAATACTGAAGTCAGGCAGCAAACTCCACTCCGAAAAAAAGAGGGGGGTGCCACGCTGATAACCAAAGTAAATTACCAAAGCAGGCAGCACAGCAAAAGACAAAATTGTGTTGAAAAAATTAATGAAAAAGGTATGTGCAGCGCTAATCTAAATGGGAAGTGTCTGTAATGCTACAAAGTAATCTTAAGTCTTTGTTAAACAATATAAAGCCTGTGTATAATCACGGTGTCCATGTGATAAACATATAAACAAACAGTGTCATGAATAGCATAAACCCTCGTATTCATACATTTGCAGACATGTGAACTTTAGGGTTAACAACCATACTTAAAGGGATTGTAAAAAGGTAAAAATAAATCCATAAATAGCTTCCTTTACCTTAGTGCAGTCCTCCTTCACTTACCTCATCCTTCCATTTTGCTTTTAAATGTTCATATTTCTTCTGAGAAATCCTCACTTCCTGTTCTTCTGTCTGTAACTCCACACAGCAATGCAAGGCTTTCTCCATGGTGTGGAGAAAGCCTCTTGAGGGGGGAGGGGGCGAGCAGGAGTGTCAGGACACCTACTAACACACAGCTCCTTTCTCTATCTGCAAAGTAGTAGATAGCGTCCTGACACTCCTGCTCGCGCCCTCAAGAGGCTTTCTTCACACCAGGGAGAAAGCCTCGCATTACTGTGTGGAGTTACAGACAGAAGAACAAGAAGTGAGGATTTCTCAGAAGAAATAAGGACATTTAAAAGCAAAATCGAAGGATGAGGTAAGTGAAGGAGGACTGCACTAAGGTAAGGAAGCTATTTAGGGAACACATTTTTTACCTTTACAACCCCCTTTAAGAAATTAGGTGAAAACTAAAAAAGTGTAAAAACAAGAGGGTAAAAGTGATCCCAAAAGAGTAAAGAGTCCCAATGACAACAGTAAGAATCACCACTGCAGACTCTGAGGGGGCTTACCTGAACGTGTGGACTCAGTTAGGCTTCTGCCCAATGAGTCAACACAAGGAGGTGGTGTGTGTACACTGAGATGGGGATTCCACAATGTAAGGTTCTGAAAAAGTACCCCTTTATGTTTTAACTAGGATAAATAAGAAAGAACATATCATGTATGTCTACGTGCAAAAGGAACAGAAGAATGTGTAGATGGCATTCAACTTAGTTTGATAAGGTTGTAGCTTGCGATTAGCACAAACATAAACATAACGGGGCAGATCCACAAAAGAATTACGCCAGCGTATCTATTGATACGCCGCCTAATTTTAAAGTTTCCGCGTCGTATCTTTGTTTTGTATCTACAAAACAAGATACGACGGCACCTGGGATCGATCCGACAGGCATACGTCTTAACCTTTATAATAAATAAAACGTCTGTAGCCTTTATAATAACCAGGAAGCACTGCTTTCAATATGGCCTCTGTGCGCCTTCGGTAACCAAATGATGTTGGCTGGAAGTACCGCCCTACATGTTGCGCCATCTAAAAGCAATGTCTTCAGTAGCATGTTTGGTATCCAGGGCCGTTTCTTCAGAGTCATGTGCTGCAAGTGGTGGCTCCCACGCGTATGCACAGGAGCGACGTCAAAGCAGCTCCGGCCACTCACACAGATGAGTCCGTGAACCCTTAAGATAGGCCGGGGAAGATGGAAGCCCCCAGCTGTGACAGCCCGGCCCTGGAGGGCTTCGTTTTTAGGGATTTTCACACAAATGTGCTAGTTTACGATGCATACTAGCACTTTTTTTTTTTTTTTAATCCATAAACAACCACAAAGCAGTTTACTACCGCTTTAAAGTAATTTCTAGCAAAAATTAAGGTTTTACTTTGTGTGAACATTCAGAAAAAATATCCTGTAATCAATTGGTAAACACACTACAAGTACAGTAAAATAATTGTTGATGTTGCAGGAATATAGTGCGTTTCTACCTCCTTCTTTGACATGACAACAGAGTGTTTTTCACATATTACTTCTTCCCATTTGTTATAAGCCCTCATTTCTTCCCCTCTTCTCATCTCCATAACCCCCTTCATTGAACACTGGCAGACAGCACAAGAAGTGATCAGCTTACACAATTTTTGGCAAAACCAACAGATATTTTTTGCACCTATAGAACTGATATAACAAAAAAAAACCTTTTAATGACATAATTAGCAGACAAAATTAGAGCATATAAGCTGCATACCCCTAAACGACGAAACGCAGAATCACAGCCAAACCAGTAGCATTTGCAGAATGATTAGCCAGCAATGTCTCCAACTTGTTTTCAGGCAAGGTTTCCTTTAACACTTTAAATTCTGAATGCAGCAGGGTTTGTTTTTATTGTGTGATAACTATTTTCACCTATTCAATAGCAACCTGTTGAGAGCCTTGACAAGATGTATTGATCTGGTGGCAAAATATGGGCTTTTGTAAGTAAAACCCAAGTCAGGGAAATGTTGCTTATCCTCACAGTACAAAATCAATTCATAAACGTTGCTGATTTATAAAAAAATAAAAATAAAAAAAAGAGCAGCACTAACATTTATTACTACTCACACACTCATAAGGGAGAGCTTGTCAGAAATGTGAAAAACACACTGATTTATTCATAAATAATAGATCAATTATTTATCAGGAGAAATCATCCCTTATTAAAATTCAGATTTGCGATATAACAAGGTTTCAGCTATAATGATACATAGTTGCATTTGATTGCATTTGCACTGTAGCTAGAATGTGGAAAAACAATGAATATATGAAATGACTGTTATAAAAAATTAAGAGGATGCCTTGCCATCAATTAAAAATGCACCACTGAGAAGAATCAAAGTATATTATCTTACAGAGGCACTGCTTTCGGAAAGAAAATACATACAGTATATTTGCCAAAGGCAAAAGTTGTGCTCCAATATACAAATTGGTTCCAAGAGCAGCTATGTTATAGAAAAAAATGATTGCAAACTTGTATAAAAAAAACTAAGTATGCATGTTACAAATACATATTAATGGGTCTGTGTAGCATTTTCAGGCTCCATGCATACTGGACGCTAAAATAACTTTAAAAAACGCCAGTAGCTTTGCAGTCTTTCAACGTTTTTTAAAGTGTTTGCAATAGCGTTTATTAGCTTTTTTCCTACGTTAACTTTTTTTCCCCCAATGTTTTAAAAACGCTAAAAAACTCTGGTGATCCGTCTTTAAGGGTTTGACGTTTACCAGCATTTATGAGCTTTTAGCGTTTTTTGTGGTCACAAAAACTCCTTAACGTGGTTTTAGGGCGTTCAGAAAACAGCCCATATACTCTACTGCTGATAAATGTCCAAAAACGTCCATGTGTGCATGGACAAATAGGATAACAGAGGGGAGTTTATGGGCTTTTAAAAAAAAGAAAAAAAAATGCCCAAACTCCAAAAAACAACCGTTTATGAGCGCCAGTGTTCATGGAGCCTCAGGCATTTGAAGACTTAGCAAGAGCCATTTCAGAACAAGAAAGCAATCTGAGCCATGCTGTCCAGCAAACAATGCAAATCTGCAAGTTTACTATAAATAATCTGATACTACAGTTCTCTAGGATATCTTGCAGCTGACTTGAAGTAACTCAGTCAAGAAAGAAATGGTGGAGAAAGCTGGCTCCCTAGCTGTCATGCTGTGATGCCGAGTTGCTGACCTGGAACAAGCATAGAGAGAAGGAATACTGATTATACCTGTAATAGGATGCATGTTCTAATGAATCAAATGAATGTCAGACATGGCCAGGAAGCTAGCACTTTCTTCAGCAATTGCAGTCCCCATAATTCCTTCATGACAGAGCCACGTCAAAGGTTAGTCAAAAAGTATAAAAAAAAAAAATTTAAATCGGTACAAGGAACATTACTTACAGTCAATGAGAAGCGTCCTTTGTGTTGCTGGTTGAGGTTTTAGTTGAAATCTTCATTCCTCTGACCCACCCTTACCACAGCAGCTATAATCTTCTGGTACAGTGAGGGTTACTACAAATCAAGGTATCTGTCAAATACACTCATCAAGACTGACGACTATGCTCGCCCTTTCTGCCCTCCCCCCTCCAGTCAACAGAAGCTTCAATAAAAGAATTGTGTTCTATGAATGGAGGATTGGCGGAAGAATGAAAGCTCAGCCTCCTCCATTCATAGATGCTATAGTACAGCTTCTAAGATTGGAGGAGGGAAAGGGCGAGCGTAGTTGGTACTTTTGACAAACACATATTGACAGATCCCTCAGCTGATACTATCCCCGGTGGCACCAAGAGATTACTGCTGTGGGGGGGGGGGGGGGAGATCGGAGGACTAAGGAACCAACTAAAGCCTCAGCCAACAAGCACATCTGACATTTGTCATTGATTGCAAGTAACGTTCCTTGTGCTAAAATGTTTTGAAGAAAAACTTTTTGACTACTTACGCTCAGGCATGTACTGGCCATTGGGCCTACAGGGAGTTTCCCGGTGGGCCGATGGCTCAGTGGGCCGGTTTCAGTGACAGCCTGTCAAAGTAATGGCTGCGCGGCTCGCCCTCCACTTCATGCAGTGATGTGGGAAGGATGAGAAAAATACAGAGGAGAATAAGTGAAATAATAAAAGAGGTGAGAGGACTTCTTCTGTTATGCGACTTATGTTTTATTGCACAATTGTGTATAGTTAATATACTGTTTTTATGCTTGTTTGCAAAATTAATGTGGGCCGGTCTGGATGAAGTCCAGGGCCAAATTTGTGTCTCAAAAGTCTGCACTGGATAACTTTTCTTTGCTTCCTCTGTCTCTAATACCATTCAAACTTCCAAGGCAGGCTTGCATCTAATAGGGGGCTGTAAAGAAGTTCTAAATTACAAGAAAAAGAAATACTGAATGACAAGATAAAGTCTGCACTGGGTGTGTTTGGGAATCCCTCTCCTGGATCACAAGTGGGGTTCCCAAATCACATGATCACTGACAAAAAGAAGTGGCGTGAACTGGTGCAGAAAAGCAATGCCTGGATTAAAAAATAAAAAAGGAAGCATTTAAAGCGGTGGTTCCCCTAAAAATAAAATGTTGACATCGCATTTAGCAAATAAATTACAGTTAGAATCGGGTTGTTTTATTTAAAAAATACCTCCGTACGTATCGTTTCCATTATTCGGTCCCACCGCCACTTCCGGGTACGATGCAGGCGGTGGGCGTTCCTAATTGATTGACAGGCATCCGAACGACGCATCCATCGCGTCACGAGATGCCGGAAAAAGCCGAACGTCGGTGCGCATGCGCCGTATAGAGCCGCACCGACGTTCGGCTTTTTTTCGGCATCTCGTGACGCGATGGATGCGTCGTTCGGATGCCTGTCAATCAATTAGGAACGCCCCACCGCCTGCATCGTACCCGGAAGTGGCGGTGGGACCGAATAATGGAAACGATACGTACGGAGGTATTTTTTAAATAAAACAACCCGATTCTAACTGTAATTTATTGCTAAATGCGATGTCAACATTTTATTTTTAGGGGAACCACCGCTTTAAGTACAGGCCCCCCTGTAAAGTGTAAGGTTCACTTAATTGCCAGCCCCTACTCCTCTAACCTTTGCTGAAGCAAAGTGAAATACCCAGTGGTGAATGTGAATCATGCAACCCCCCCCCCCCCCCCCCCCCCCCCACAATGCAGCATAAAGTGAATCTTAAGACCTGTGTAAACGCAAAACAGACAGCACTAGGAGCTTACACACAGGGACAACAATTAAGTGAATCTACAGGACAGAGCACAGATTCCCTTTAGGCAGTAGAACTATACTCCAAACTGACAGCCGCAATCCCAGAGGTTGCTCTGGTCAAGACGCACAAATATTCCCCTCTGGTTTTCATAATTCAGGCACACCAAGCCAACAAAGGTTTGCCAAGAATTAACCTATCCACTCCAAATTTGTGCCCAACATACAAAAGGCATCCTGCAAAAGTAAGATACGTGTATACAATTCTACAGACATCCAGTCATAACCTGTCTTGTAATGAGTTAAGATTTTTTTTTTATTAATAACACAGAGTTTAAAATAGTCTGTGGCTTTTCCTCGTTTAATTGGTGTGAAAGCCAGCAGGGAAAAAAAAATCTCAAATTCTTAACATAAATAAGCCGCCTCTCTAAGCAAGCATTTCCATCTAGCATCAACCACTCGCAGCCACCAGAGACATCATGCAAATTATTTTTCCTGGGGCAAACTGAGCACGGGCAGATAAACCTTAACTAAATTATGTAAGTACAGTTTGTAGTTACCCTGCAAAGGAAAATGTTTCCAAAGACGCTTTAAACTTTTTGTTGTTGGAATGATGTTACAAGGACAGTGCAAAAGTGAAAGAGTTTGTTATTGAAATATGTGTCGAAAGGCAAAAACAATGACAAGAGTTTGCAACAAAGCACACCAAGGCACATCCGCTTTCTACTGGACATTAAAGTTTAGGGAATTGATCATATGCACGCGTGCTCAGATAGGATGCCAGACTATCAATGGCTTGATGGTTCACTTGAAAGCACAAGCAACTGTGACAGTTATAATTCATATCATGCATTAAATGCAACGACTGGTGGGTTTAGGTCCACTTTAACTGTGGTGAAATGGGGGACTAGTCTGTGCTCAGACCCCATGGTTGGTTTAATAAAATGTACTAATTCTTTAAAAGATAAATCAGTTCAAATTTATGTATTTCAGCCATGTATTTAAACTCACCCCCCCCCCCTCATCTGGCTCTCAGATGGGGAGTTCTTGAAGTTAGAGTCAACTAGCTTGCGTCTCCTACCTTCCCTCAATTTCAGAACTGCAGTCTCCAACGGTCTCATCGGCATGTCCCGGTGTGCCGGATGACTATACTCAGGGTTTGACAAATTTGCTTGGAATCTAGGAGCCAGCTAAAGTTAGGAGCCAGATACGCGACCCGTCCTGCTGAGCTCGCACGCAGACGCAAACGCATACGTGAGTAGCGTCGGCATATGAAAGCGGTGTTCAAACCACACATGTGAGGTATCCCTGCGATTGGAAGAGTGAGAGAAATTCTAGGCCTCGACCGCTAACTCAAAACATGCAACCTGTAGAATTTTTTAAACGTCGCCTATGGAGATTTTAAAGGGTAAAAGTTTGTCGCTATTCTACGAGCGGACGCAATTTTGAAGCGTGACATGTTGGGTATCAATTTACTTGGCGTAACATTATCTTTCACAATATAAAAAAAAAATTGGCTAACTTTACTGTTGTCTTTTTTTTATTTTGTATTTTATTTTAAAAAGTGTATTTTTTCCCCAAAAAAGTGCACTTGTAAGACCGCTGCGCAAATACGGTGTGACAGGAAGTATTGCAACGACCGCCATTTTATTCTCTAGGGTGTTAGAATAAAAAATATATATAATGTTTGGGGGTTCTAATTAGAGAGAAGGAGATGGCAGTTAAAACACAGGGAAAGCCCTATTAGCATTGCTGGTTGTATGTCATACCAACGGCTACCACAAGATGGCACCAGATCACTGAAGGAAGCATAGGCCTGCAGAAGGCCGCACAGCTGCGGCCTCAATTACCGGCCAGCTTGAGGTGGGGGGCACCTGGCGACACAAGATGGGGTATCCTGCATCTCCGTGCACCCCCACCTCAACCGCCGTGCGATCGCGTCGGGCCGTGCCGGCCGGTAATCGAGGCCGCGGCTTTGCGGCCTTCTGCAGGCCTATGCTTCTTTCCCCAGGCACCAGGTCGCTAATTCTAGTCGCAATTGCGACCTGGCGTCCAGACTTCGTCGAACCCTGCCAAGTATCCATCCTTCCACCCTTATGTCACTGCAGGATTCAGCAGCGACGTAGGTGTCAGAAGAAAGAAAAACAAAGTGCAGCGCAGTGATAAATCATCTGATGCTCCTGAAATGCTGAATGCTAAAGAGTCTGACGAAGGCTTCAACTCTAAAAGGGTAGGAGGACACAGCCTACTAGAGAGGTGAGAATACTACCTGTTCTTTTGCAGCGAGCTGGCGGTTTCATCTGTTTAGAGACATGACAGGTTCGCTTTTGAAGTAAAAATATATTTTTTTTTGGGACTGTCCCTTTAAATGAAAGCCTACAGCTACATGTGTGAAGGAAGTTATCTGGCAGAGCTCGCCAGAGATAATCGTGCCCTTATGCCAAAGCAGCAAGCTATTCAATATGCAGATTATTTTCAATCTTAAATATTGGCTAGCAATGACCTCGATGCCAAATAAAGTACTTCAACAATGCAAAACAAAAAAAAAAAAGAAGCAAAAGCATTCAGGCAACTTTTTAATATGTACCACCTTGAGAACTGTATGCTGCTGACATAGGACTTTTGCTAACCCGATTTTCAGAATTCTAACTTCGAGCTTGTTAAACATCTCAACTTTGTCAGATTTACCATTAGCACACTCAGTGCTCTTATTGCAGAGATTCTTCATGCGCCCTTCAGAAGCGTCCTTCTGGAATTTTGGCCTGTTTTCTTCTACTAGACTATCAGCCTGCCACGGAGTTACTCAACCAGGCAGTAATGTTAGAACAGGCAGAAGGAGGGAGAGAGGAGATGCCCTTCTCTCAGCTCATCAAATATACAAAGTGGAGGCCTTGAAATGGGAGGGGGGGGGGGATACATTAATTATTAAAATGCAGGGGAAACAAAATAACAAACAGCAAAAAACAGCTGCCACTTCAAAAATGCAACACTAAACAGACAGAACAACGATGAGAGAAGAAAGGGGGGGGGGGGTTAGAGAGTAAAATGTAGAACATAAAAGATGTAGGGGTAGCAAAGATTGCATACAACAACCTGCTAAAAGATTCTTTATCTTTTTACCTGCCAATTAGTTACAGTCATCCTTTTTCCTAAAGCAGGCCCTTCCATACAACATTGAAATGCATATAGAATTTACATAGTTCTGGGCTCCATCTGCTACAAGTTTCTGATTGTATCTCAGTAGTTCTCTATGCCGAACTGCCAGGACAGTTTAGAAATCCTGGATTGCTGGTCATACAAGTGAACCTGCACCGATGACTGTTTACAAAGTCTTATGAGCTTTCCGAGGCCGATAAAAAAAAAATAATGAAGAGTAATCTTTTTTTTTTTTTTATGGAGTCAAACCTTTTAAAATGTCACCTTCAGAATACACTTCTAAACAGAAAATGCAAATAACATCTGGGCTTGAGAAATACACTACACTCACTTGCACAATTGTTACAAAATGCAGGTATTTCCAACTCTGGCCCTATTGAAGTGTAAGGAGGATTGAAACCCCCATTATTTTTTTTGCCATCCAAGTCTCTTTTGGGAGAGTCCCCTTCTCTTCCTGTCCCATAACCACAACAGGAAGTTAGAGGAAGTAACCAGGGTAACTAGAACCAATGTCCCAAATTAAAGGTTTCCTCTCTATTCCTGTTTTGATGACCATTAGTCAGTCAGTCTTTTGACTAAAATGCCATTTGAGTTTTAGCCGTTCTTTAGTCAAAAAATCTCCAATACATTTTAGTAGACTAAAATCTAATGGGTTTAGTTAAATTGTAATGCATTATTTAGGCATTTCTCTAGAATTTCTAAACTCATTACATACTCCCAGAGTAAAAATCTTACATTGTGTTATTTATGGTATTAAGGTTTGAACATGCACTGCAAGCACAGATTTAGCCATTGTGATATATACAACATCTTTTATAAATAAAAGCAAGTTTCATAAACACAACAAAAATATTGTTTTTTGACGAACAGTAGTGCAAACTTATAAATTGGTAATATATTCAGGAAAAATGTGCAATGGCATTACATCCAATAAAGTTTTTTTTTATTTATTTTTTTATAATTTTAAAGTTGCACTTCTGTTTGTCAAAAAGCAATATTTTTGTTTGTTGGTGAAACTTGTTTTTTTTATAAAGATGTTATCTATCACAACGGCTAAATATGTGTCTGCAGTGCATGTTCAAACCTTAACACCATAAATAACACCACAATGTAAGGCACCTTTCACACGGGTGGACCGTTCAGGCACGCCTGACAGTTTTTTAGGCGGACATGAACGGGCGCTCCGTGCTCCTCTATGGAGCCACAGATGTCAGCGGTGACATCCGACCCGTCAAAGTGCGACGGAGGAAAACCCTACTTTTCAATCCGTCTGGCGGATCGGATGACAAAGGACTCATCCGATCCCCCATAGAGGAGAGCGGCGCTCTGACAGGTCAGTCCCTGCACAGAATGCAATTGCCTGGGGGAGGAGACCGAGACAGAGACTAAGCAGTAGGAAAAGATCAGACTCCGCACCCCTGACAAAATGGAGATCCGTCCGTTTACACTGACCAATCTTCGTTCTGTTCGTCTCGGGAGCAATCGCAGCCGCCGACCACGCATATTGGCTCATACATCACACGGAGGGCGCGAGCCCCCAATACTCCTTAAAGCGCCCGCCATACAGCTACTGCGATTTGCGCAGGAGCGCGGTCTGCAAGTGGATAATGGATGTCCCCTAATTACTCTTATGTGGCAATGCATTGTAATGCAGGACCAGGATGCAAAGGCAAAAAGGAGCACCTTATTATGCCTGCTTACTAGAGATGGGCTCAGGCGTGTTGAAAATCCCACGTGCCCTATCCCAACAGGAAGCGAAAACTGCACACTGCTAATCACAGGCAGTGAGACGTTTCCCGGTTTGCAGCTGCACAGATCGAGAAATGTCTCACTGCCTGTGATTAGCTGTGTACAGTGTCGGCTTCCTGGCAGGATCGGGCATGTGGGATTTCTATCCATCTCTACCGCTTGCATATGCTATTTAGGCTGTTGTATGTCACCACAGGCTCATTAAAAGTTCAACTAATTTTTATAAAATGTATTAAAATAAATAGTCCTCCATCAGGTTTAGCAAACCCAAATATCACAGAAGAAAAGTGCAGGGAATAGCAAAAATGTGCCGACACCAGCCCTGCTCTCTGCTTAAAGAGGAGTTCCACCCAAATTTGGAACTTCCTCTTAACCCACTCCTCTCCCCCTTACATGCCACATTTGGCATGTAATTTTTTTGGGGGGGGGGAGTGGGGGCTTCAGCACGAGTGGGACTTCCTGTCCCACTTCCTCCTTCCTGTAGGCGACTAAGCTTAGTCGCCTTCAGGAAGTGGCTGCTGTAGGCGATCGCCTAGGACACGTCACAGGTCCTAGGCGATCTCCTGGCCAATTACAGGGCGCGGCGACGGGCCGCGCCGCTCGCGCATGCGCAGTGCCGCTCGCGCATGCGCAGTGGGTGCCCGGCCGTGAAGCCGAAAGCTGTCACGGCCGGGTGCCCACACTGAAGATGAAGACGCCGGCCGGGGAGGGGGGGGAGAGGAGCGGAGCCCCGGCCGGCGCGTCGCTGGAGCGCTGGAGCAGGTAAGTGCCTGTTTATTAAAAGCCAGCAGCTACACTTTTTGTTGCTGCTGACTTTTAATAAACATACAAATGGCTGGAACTCCCCTTTAACTGAGGATATCCTAAGCTCGGAGGAAAAGTAAAATAGAAAGATATCCCTGAATGTAAGGTGAGATACAGTTTTGTTCAAAATTATTCAACCCCCCAATGCTGTAAAGGGTTTTAGGGAATTTAGTGTACATTTGTAATTGTATTCAGAATGAAATCCTACAAGGACTTCTTAACCACTTCCTTACTGGGCACTTAAACCCCTTCCTGACCAGAGGACTTTTTGCGATTCGGCACTGCGTCGCTTTAACTGACAATTGCGCGGTCGTGCGACGTGGCTCCCAAACAAAATTAACGTCCTTTTTTCCCCACAAATAGAGCTTTCTTTTGGTGGTATTTGATCACCTCTGCGGTTTTTATTTTTTGCGCTATAAACAAAAATAGAGCGTCAATTTTGAAAAAAAAAAAATATTTTTACTTGTTGCTATAATAAATAGCTCAATTTTTTTTTTTTACGTTTTTTTTTTATCCTCAGTCTAGGCCGATACGTATTCTACATATTTTTGGTAAAAAAAAACACGCAATAAGCGTTTATCGATTGGTTTGCGCAAAAATTTATAGCGTTTACAAAATAGGGGATAGTTTTATTGCATTTTTTTTACAATTTTTTTTTTTTTTTACTACCAATGGCGGCGATCAGCGTTTTTTTTTTTTGTGACAACAACATTATGGCGGACACATCTGACAATTTTGACACATTTTTGGGACCAGTCATTTTCACAGCAAAAAATTCTAGAAAAATGCATTGTTTACTGTGAAAATGACAATAGCAGTTTGGGAGTTAACCACTAGGGGGCGCTGAAGGGGTTAAGTGTGACCTCATATGTGTTTCTAACTGTAGGGGGGCGGGGCTGGACGTGTGACATCATTGATCGCCTTTCCCTATAACAGGGAACAGATGATCAATGACAGCACCACTGTGAAGAACGGGGAAGGTGTGTTAACACACACACACACACACACACACACACACACACACACCTCTCACCTCCCTTCAGCTCCAGGGACCGATCGCGGGACTCCGGCGGTGATCGGGGCCGCAGTCACGGAGCTTCGGACCAGATCGCGGGCGCGTGACCGGGCATTTAACAATCATGTACAGATACGCGATTGTGCCCAGCCGTGCCATTCTGACGACGTATATCGGCGTTAGGCGGTCCTTAAGTGGTTAAAGGCCTCACTGGTAGGATATGGCTGAACTAGGGACAGGTAAACATGTGCTCTTACAGAATTGCTAAGTGAGGGGACAGGTACCCACTAAAGTAACTACTGTAAAGGTGTGCTAAGCCATTAAATATGGACCGTGTTAAAATACTGGATGTGAAGGAGAACACAGAGCATTAAAACATGAGAATTTTAAACTCCACTGTGATAACGGAGATGCCTGAGCTGCAGAGAAGTTAAGCCCAAAAAGAGCCCCTTTCAGTGAACTTCCTGCAATCAAACAGCTATAAAAATATGTAACAAAAGAAACAGCAATACAAATTTATTTACATGCTATTTGTTCAGATATCCGTTTAATGATTCTGCAGCAAGACAACCTTAACTCAATGACTCATCGGCATTACCAAGTACACCATCAGCTATTTGATACAAGTCGAGGTGATGCAGTTATTAAAACAGCACTTTTATGTGTTTAATCTCGAGGCACTGGCTAAAAATGATGATCAATTAATATCTGCACATTTCTCTGATCCTCACAATTTAATGAGCCTGTGTCAGGCTGTAATCTTCCCCTGATAGATGCTGGATAAAATATGAAATGTCTAGACACACCAGTCGACGTTATGCGCCGACAGCACAAATTTTTTTTTTTTCAAAGTGAGCGGAAGTTTCAATTTAGACTTTTGAAAGATTGGAAAATGATAGAACAATCTATGAAGATGAATTTGTGTTTGCTGCGCTGCTGCTTTAATAAATCAATCACTCGTCCTCGTTTTAGCAGATTACTGCAGTAAGCGAGGAAAAAGAAAAAGTGATATCACAAGAGTTACAAGAACTCTTACTCTGGGTTTAAGGAAACGGCAGACATTCTCAATCCAGGACCAAAAAGAAGAAAAGAACAAGCATTATAAATTGTAAGTAAAACATGTGAACAGATGAGGTGCTTGAGATGCCTAAAGAGACCCTGTCATTAAAGATGAATCCAAACAGGAACACCTGGAAAAGTATAGTATAAACCCTACCAGAATGTGGCTTCACTCATGAGAAATCCACTGCCGAATTCTGCCGGGAAAACCAGCACTTCCGGTAGCAATGATTTCCTAGACGTTGAGGTTGTCAGAAGGAACCACAGAGCAGTGCACCGCAGGAGATTCTTGTTAATGGAGCCACATTTTTTGTTAATGGCAAGATCACTTAAAGACTTTTTGTTGGTTCTGAAAGTAGTGGGGAAGGTTGTTAAGTTCTTTATTGCAGCTTGTGTTCCCATTAGGGAAGGTTACCCTCACCTCCTGTCCCTGCCACACCCAACACCAGGACAAGAGGGCACATATCCCCAGTGAAGAACAAATCAATACATACGTTATGATTTTAAGCCTTCTCCTATCCAAAAATAAAAGTGCCTCGAAATTGGAGAATTGGTGTCGTATTTTCCAATCATTTTACAACTAAATTTATTAGTAACCAGATGAAATTTGTTGCATTATGGCCAATGCACTGACCAATGTAAAAATGACACTAGCATGGAAGGGGTTAACACTAGGGGGGGATCGAGGGGTTAAGTATTCTAACTGTAGAGGGGATGAGCTCACTGGGACATGACAGAACACTGTTCCCGATCACTGGGAACAGAAGATCTCTGACATGTCATTAGGCAGAACGGGGAATCGCCTCGTTTTACGACAGGAACACGCGCGCCTACTATACTCCTTGCACGGACCAAAGTTCAGGAAAATCTGTTTGCGCAGGAGAGCCAACCTGCCACAGTAAATGTACGTGAGCTGGTCGGCAAGTGGTTAAAGTGAAACTCTCAACAGGACTTAATGGAGATGGCAGCACGCATGCTTAGGTCCTGCTGAGATGACATGTAGTTTTCCGGCGCTAACCAGGCTGCACTGGTAAAAAAGACAGAGAGGGGCAAATAAATTAAAGTGAAACTACACTAAATGTACAACATGTAGAAGTAGGCTACTATTCCTGACCTATGAAAATGTGCACTATGCCTTTAAATTTTATGACGCTATAATAAAAATAAGCAAAAACAAGCTACAACAAATATATAAATGAGAAAAGTGATAATCCAACTATACACCAATAGTGTCAAACCGCAGTGTATAAATATAAAAGAAACACAAAGTGTCCATCAAAAAGTAAGTGCCGAAGAGAAGTGCAGTATCATCACGCACTATACCAATCTTCGAAATCCAACTTCAGTGTCAGACCGAATGTGCGGGGTAAAGAGAATGCCAAGTGCCGTGTGATCCTTCCTATTCATCCCACAGACTGGCCATGAAGATCAGTTGTGACAAAAATTGGGCAGAGTTTACCAGTTAGGTCATCACAGCCACTCAGCCGAGCAGTGGCGTTCTAATGTGTTATGAACAGAGAAGAAATAGAGCAACTTCTGAGCAAAAACGAACAATGAGGAAGTGAAAAGAGGAATGTCTGCAAGTAAAGGATGCTTATTATGAACAAAAAATTTTTTTTCTTTACAACCCCTTTAAGATTGTCCTGTATCTGGCTCCATCCATCTTCCCATCAACTTTGACCAGCTTCCCTGTCCCTGCGGAAGAAAAGCCTTCCCACAACATGTGTTCAGAGTGATGTACAGTGTTAGTTTCTGCCACACAGCATTTTCCTTTTAGGCCAAAAAGTTACATTTTGGTCTCATCTGACCAGAGCACCTTCTTCCACATGTTTGCCCTGTCCCCCACATGGCTTCACGCAAACTGCAAACGGGACTTCTATGATTTTATTTCAACAATGGCTTTCTTCTTGCCACTCTTCCATAAAGTTGTCCTTTGGACAGATTCTCACACCTGAGCTCTGCAACTCCTCCAGAGTTACTATTGGCTGCTTCTCTGATTAATGCTCTCCTTGACCGGCCTGTCAGTTTAGGTGGACGGCCATGTATTGGTAAGTTTGCAGCTGTGCCATACTCCTGCCATTTCCGATGATGGATTGAACAGTGCTCCGTCAGATGTTTAAAGCTAGGAATATTTTTTTAAAACATAACACCGCTATAAACATCTCAACAACTTTATCCTCAACCTGTCTGGTGTGTTCCTTGGCATTCATGATGCCGTTTGTTCACTAAGGTTCTCTAAGAAACCTCTGAAGGCTTTACAGAACAGCTGTATTTATACTTAGATTTAATTACACACAGGTGGACTCCATTTACAAATTAGGTGACTTATGAAGGCAATTGGTTCCCCAAGATTTTAGTTAGGGGCATCAAAGTAAAGGGGGCTGAATACAAATGCACGCCACACTTTTCAGATATTTGTAAAAAAAAAAAAAAGAAAACCATTTATAAATTTTCCTTCCACTTCACAATTATGTGCCACTCCACTTTGTATTGGTCCATCACATACAATAAAATGTGGAAAATTTAAAAAAGAAGTGTGAATACTTTTACAAGGCACTGGATCCATCCAGCAGCATTACAAGTCACATGATCCAGTTGTGCACCCTCATTGGATGCTACCCAAGTTTAGAATTACAGGGAGCCTGCAGTGCGCAATGACGGAGGCTGCCACTGTTGACACTCTTCCCTAAACACACTAGTTCCCTGCCTGTCATGCTGATCTAATGGTGTCAGCACTTTTAAAACACAAATGCAGATTAGAAGCCCTTACTTCACCCGAGTGCCCAAATCTGTATGCTCATCCAGGCGAATGTTTCAAGGTACTGAAGACAGAGACAGACAGGCAAGAAGAATTTTAGGAAGCAATGGCAGCCTTCATATTTCTCTCAGTAGAGGTTTCCTTTACAGTTCAGTACCACTCACACAATTATCACAGCTCACAAGTGTTTATTTACTGATTACATAAATCTACGCAAACATATGTTCACAGAAACTTTCAAAAATGAGTCAGAACAATGAACAGTGAATTATATTAAGCAAATGACTCTACTACTCTTTAGTTAGAAGTGACAGCTCTAATTTTGTGCTGTAAGAACATGTAAACATGACTGATTCCTTATATAAGCAACAGAGAAATGTTGCAATTTTGCCAATGCTAAAGAAAACCCGCCACTACATATTTTTATGGAACATTACAGCTGAACACAAAGCTGAACAGCTCCATTCTGTACATAATAAAGTAGCAGTCTGTCTCAGCATACTCGCCACCAACTCATGCGGCTTCTCTAGGTGACAAGAATGGGCAAAGGAAAGAGGAACCTTGTCATCGAGTGATCTGCAGGTCTGCCATTGTGAAAGTTACAAATCGCAAAAGAGCAGCAATTTAATGAACAGAACAACTGTGATAACTATTTTATATAAAAGCAGAGTTGTAGCTTTAGTTTTTAAAGCAACCCTGTTAAGTTTTTAAAAAAAGAGAAAAAGCCAGCTCCTGTTAATAGGCGAGGCAATATACTATAATTTGAAGAAGTCAGTAACTCTTATCTTCACTGTATCTCAGTGTTGCAGCGGTCAAGCAGTGACATCATCATGCCGGCTCATATGAGCGGCCATTAGTTCTGGTTAATGTCCAGCTGTCTTCTTTCCTTTGTGAGTACGCAATTCGGATTTTAAATAAATGCTTGCAAAATTTTGACGCCATGTGGTTCTTTCTCCCTTCTGTTATATGCAAGACCAGGTTTTAGTGAGAATGGTATCCTGCAGTGTACAGAGAAAGCGATTCATCCTCCTGTGAGACATTTAAAGCGATCTTGGATCTCTTGTGCTCTGGTAAGCATGTTTATGTGGTGGTGACTGGAACACTGGAGATGGCGGAGATTCAGTAAGCCGGGTTTTACAAGTTGATGCACTTTTTACCTTTAAACTTACTTTTATTGTAAATAATCACCTTGAAAACCAACCCATTCAATTTAAAATAGAAAAAAAGCCAAAACGTGTGTATAGATATAAAACAAATTATAAAATACCCTTTTCTACTTTTTTTTTTTTTTAAATAAGGGATCAGAGGGATTCCCTTTGCTCTAAGCTGCAAAAGAGCTTGGGGAGGAGAAACAACAGCACACCGATCTTGAATGGGTCTGTGGAGGGGGGGGGGGGTCATTGGAGGAGAGCAGGACGACTTTCCTGACACATCAGACCATGCTGTGTTCTCTGCTTAGTGTGGTCAATTTTTAATACATCAGAGGGACTAGCAGAACACCAGACATTTCACACAAAAGGAAGCAATTCAAAGAGAGCAGGATACATTTATACATTTTCTTACAAGTACATGGTACAGCAGACATATCAGGAATATGACATTTTGGGTTTACATATTCTCTAATGTGGACACATTAATGATAGGTTATAATACAACGCAATACATATTGTTTATGTGTAGCAATTTAGGTATTGCAGTATTCTGATACTGTATATGTGAGGACTGCTGTTATATCCTATACTTACATTGATTTTATTTATCTAGCACAAAGTGCAGTTTGTTTTTCTATATATTTTTTGTTTTGTATTAGGAAGAAACCTCTGACTAGTAATCTAAATAGTTAAAGCAGAGCCCCACCCAAAAGGGGAAGCACCACTTGTCTGCCTCCTCCCCCACTGCCACATTTGGCACCTTTTGGGGGAGAGGGGTGAGCGGGTACCTGGTTTGGCCCGAATATTAATAGTCAGCAAATTTCACCAGTGTATTTAGCTATATGCCCAGAGTCCAGCTTTAGTTTAGAATATTCATAATCATGACCAAATTGTCTTAAAGTGAAGGCCTCAGCTCAGGTGCACCACAGACTGTGGATCAGGCGCTACCCAAGTGCACAGAAAATGTAGCTAGTAATAAAGGAGCCTGCAGGCACCTTGTGGTGCCTTCTCTTTCACACTGAAAGCATTAAAACGCCGCAATTTTCCCCCCAACGCTATAGGCGTATTTGCGGCGCATTTCGGCCGCTAGCGGGTCGGTTTTACCCCCCGCTAGCAGCCGAGAAAGGGGAAAAACCACCCACAATGTGCTGCTGCAGCAGCGCATTGCAAGGGGTATAGCCGCCCAGTCCCACTGATTTCAATGGGCAGCAGCAGCGAAGGAGCGGTAAACACACCGCTCCTTCACTGCTCCAAAAGATGCGGCTAGCAGGACTTTTTTTTTTACCGTCCTGCTAGCGCAACGCTCCAGTGTGAAAGCCCTCGGGCTTTCACACTGGAGACAATGGTGCAGCTGTTTTAGGGTGGAGTTCAGGCACTATAGCGCCTGCAATACGCGCTCAGTGTAAAAGGGGTCTTAATCTACAAGTCAGTTTTAACAATTACATGACATCAGTTTACTTTAAGGCAACCTGCTACACTTACAATTTAAACATTTCCAAAGGATTATGGGACTACTATCCTATATGCATACATTGGCAGTAACTAACAACAGTAATTATTTACCTTATTAGACCACTTGTAGGCCTGAAGCAGCTGGCTGTACAGAGGAGTCTTATCATGAACTGGATCGAGGCTGAGTAAGCCGCTATTGTGGAGTGGATGGTTTTCAGAAGGTTTCCCAACCAAGTTACTGAGACGTTCCAGCTCACTATCAAGAAAGGAAAGAAATTAATTCACTTTTGTATAAAAGCAGTTTCCACTATTAGCCAATTATGTGGTGTTTGAAGAAAGTCAGATAGAGAAAATATAGATTAGAAATTATATATATATATATATATATACACACACACACACACATACATATACACACACACACACACACACACACACAGAAAGACAGCACAGCTGCCATAGAACCTGTATGTACACAAACATGACCTCAAGCCTAGCAACACTCGGATGCCTGGCCAGCTAGTTTGTTTGCAGTGGGTAGGAACCAATCTGCGTTTTACTGACCATGTGCTCAAACTAACAGACAATCACTTTTTTTGTAAATATTCTTGTGTTCCTCCAAAGGGTCAGAAATACATCTCAACACCCTTGGCAGTACCAGGAAATCTGTTTTTTGCTTGGATCTTCTTTCGACCTCCAAAATAAAGTACCGTATTTATCGGCGTATACCGCGCACTTTTTTGCCCTAAAAATCGGGGCAAAATCGTGGGTGCGCAGTATACGCCGATACCCGCGCCGAGTTTGAATACTGCGCCGACATATACCGAGCGCAGTACACTCGTGTATTGTCGGGCAGTCTCGGCTCCTCCCGCGCCGACGTACAGGACGTCAGCGCGAGAGTAGCCGAGCATTGCCGACAATACACGAGTGTACTGCGCTCTGTATATGTCGGCGCAGTATTCAAACTTGGCGCGGGAAACGAGCGGGGAGGACGCCGCAGAAGGACGCCGGACCCGACGAAGAGGACACCCGAAGACGCGGACGGACGCCGGACCCGACGAGGCCGCCGCGCAAGACACCAAAACTGCAAGTACAAAAAAACTTTTTTTCCACAGGATTCGGGGCAACTTTAGGGGTGCGCGGTATATGCGGGAGCGCGCTATACTGCGATAAATACGGTAGTTGAAACTCATTGTTGTAGCTCTCCCATAACACTACTAAGGGATTAAAGAATTATCTGATCTAAAGAGAACTTGAATATATACAGGCTCCACGAGTCCGACCGGGGTACCCACGATCATCTCACGTAGAGGAAGAACGGGGAAATGCTGATGTAAACAAGCATTTCCCCATTCTTCTTGTGACAGGAGCGGTGATCAGTGTCGTGTCACACATAGCCCATCCCCCTACAGTAAATCCTCGTACACACTATTCGTTTTTTCCATTCAACCCATGCGGGTTGAACTAAACCTGACAGCTCAGCTCAGATCAGAAGTGCTGAACTAACAATCCGATGTTAGCAAAACGATCTCCCTTGCTGTGCTATTGTGTTCTGACCCCTCCGCCTGAACACTCCAGTCAACGCTTTTAGCCACTGATCGGGAGATGGTTGGCTTGGGTTGGACCGGCTGCCGTACATATGGGCCGAATGTCGGCCAGTTTCTATTGAACCGGCCGATTCCACCCAGCTCCTAATCCTTCTCTAGTTTTTTTTTTGGTTTTAAAATTCCCAGGCTCACCAGTGCAAAACGGCACAGTACACCCCCCCCCCCCTCAACAATTCTTCTTAAAGGTAAAGAACGGCCATACTTCTCCTGTGGGTCACAAGAGTGCAATTGAATCTGGGTCACAAGAGTGCAATTTGTTCTGCACTCCTGTGACCCAGATTCAACTGATAATAGGCTAAAGTCTGATGCCTGCTGACATCAAAGTACCGGTCCGCAGGGATACCAAGAATGCCAGGATCTGCCCAGATGCCTGACCGGCAACTGGTTCAGACGCTTAATGTGCCAAGAGCCTGAGCCGGCCGCTCCCGCCCCCCTTCACAGCCTGGCGCTGCAGGGGTAGAGCAGAGAGCCAGTGACAGTCATCACACTCTGCTCAAAGTGAACCCAAAAACCTAACCTTTGATCACTTAGTTCTCAATGTAGATTCATCAGAGGACAGATGCAGAATCAGATCGACACTGCATCCACCTAGGTGAGTAGGAGTGCTTATTTTTTTTACGTCTCTTTCAATGTAGAATACATAACCAAGTGCAACCATCAAAAGCAAGACAGACATCTTAGATACTGCCCTCCAGGAGTAGAAGCTACCAACTACAGTAGGGAAATCTCACCACTGGATTTTAAAGAAAAAGACGGAAAAATAAAAAAAACACATTCGTTTTGGGTGAAAATACTGGCGAACATAGCAGGCGTTTAACTGTAAACAAAAGCATGCATGTGTGTGATAGATAGATAGAGATTATATATATATATATACACATACACACACACACACACACACACACACACACACACACACACATAGAGAGAGAGATAGATATATATATATATATATCTATCTATCTGTGTGTGTGTGTGTGTGTATGTGTGTATGTGTATGTGTATGTGTGTATATATATATATAATCTCTATCTCTATCTAAATATCCAGGGTTTGACAAATTTGCTTAGAATCTAGGAGCCAGCTAAAAAAGTTAGGAGCCAGAAAACGCGCCCCTTCCCGACGAGCTTGCGCGCAGAAGCAAACACATATGTAAACGTTGTTCAAACCACACATGTGCGGTATTGCCGCGATTCATAGAGCAAGAGCAATAATTCTAGCTTTAGACCTCCTCTGTAACTCAAAACATGCAACCTGTAGATTTTTTTAAACGTCGCCTATGAAGATTTTAAAGGGTAAAAGTTTGTCGGCATTCCACGAGCGGACGCAATTTTGAAGCGTGACATGTTGGGTATGAATTTAACATTATCTTTCATAATATAAAAAAAAAAAAAATGGGGATAACTTTACGGTTTTATTTTTTAATTAAAAAAAGTGTAATTTTTTTCCCAAAAAAGTGCGCTTGCAAGACCGCTGCGCAAATACGGCATGACAGAAAGTATTGCAATGATCGCCATTTTATTCTCTAGGGTGTTAGGATAAAAAAATATATATATATATATATATATATATATATATATATATATATATATATATATATAATTTTTGGGGGTTCTAATTAGAGGGATGAAGATGGCAGTGAAAATAGTGAAAAATGACATTAGAATTGCTGTTTAACTTGTAATACCAACGGCCACCACCAGATGGCGCCAGCTAACACCAGGAAGAGCTGGGGACTTCACCAAAAAAAAAAAAAAAAAAATGTTTTTGTTTTTTTTGCCCACCTTCCAAGCCAAGTCGCCAGGAAGCTATTTCTAGTCGCCATGGCGACCTGGTGACCGGGATTTGTCGATCTCGATCTCACTCTCACACACACACACACACACACTACTGTGCAACCGTTTTAGGCAGCTGTGAAAAAAAATGCTGCAAACGAAGAATGCTTTCAGAAATAAAAAGTGGTAGTGGTTTATTTTTATTATTTACAACATGGAAGGTAAATGAACAGAAGATAATCCAAATCAATGTTTGGCGTGACCACCCTTTGCCTTCAAACAGCATCAATTCCTCGAGGTACACTTGCACACAGTTTTGGAAGGAACTCGGCAGGTAGGTTGTTCCAAACATCTTGGCAAACTAATAAATGGAGTGTAGCACCTTTAACCAGTAGAGTACCGGGCCATCGTCAAATGACGGCTCCACGGTGACTCTGAATATTCAACAGGACGTCATATGACGTCCTGTATTCCTGCGGTATTCCTGCGTCCCCGAGATGCCGATGCGCGTGCCTGGCGGTCGCGATGTCCGCCAGGTACCCGCGATCGGTAACGACAGAGCAGGGACGTGGAGCTCTGTGTGTAAACACAGATCCACGTCCTGTCAGGGGAGAGAGAGGAGACCGATCTGTGTCCCTTGTACATAGGGACATAGATCGGTCACCTCCCCCAGTCACCCCCCTTCCCCCACAGTTAGAACACAATACAGGTACACATATTAACCCCTCCCTCACCCCCTAGTGTTAACCCCTTGAATGCCAGTCACATTTATACAGTAATTAGTGCATTTTTATCGCATTAATCGCTGTATAAATGTGAATGGCGCCAAAAACGTGTCAAAAGTGTCCGATGTGTTCGCCGCAATGTCACGGTGACAGAAAAAAAAAAAAAAAAAAATCGCAAATCGCCGCCAATACTAGTAAAAAAATTAATAAAATAAAAATGCCATAAATCTATCAGCTATTTTGTAAACGCTATAACTTTTGCGCAAACCAATCAATATATGATCATTGCAATTTTTTTTACCAAAAATATGTAGAAGAATACGTATCGGCCTAAACTGAGGGGAAAAAATTTTTTTTTAAAAAAAATAGTGATATTTATTTAAAAAAAAAAGTAAAAAATAGTGTTTTTTTTTTTTAAATTGTCACTCTTCTTTTGTTTATAGCGCAAAAAATAAAAACCGCAGAGGTGATCAAATACCACCAAAAGAAAGCTCTATTTGTGGGAACAAAATGATAAAAAAATTGTTTGGGTACAGTGTAGCACGACCGCGCAATTGTCATTCAAAGTGCGACAGTGCTGAAAATTGGCTTGGGCAGGAAGGGGCGTAAGTGCCCGGTATGGAAGTGGTTAAGAGAGATAAACGCAAGTATAGTTACTAAACTAAAGAAACTGTCCATGTTTAGTAAATCCATCAAACAGGTAATAGTCCATGATAAAGCCACCAACCAAGTGAGCAAACAGCAGGGCAATAGTGTTCAAAAAAAAAATGAACCTCCACCAATGGAAAGATTGCAAACTCACCGAATATAGTAGCTGCCATTACAGCAGCATGAAAGTCTCAAACGCATATGAAGGTCCCTCTGGTTATCACACAGTGGATCACTTCTGCCAATTGTTCATATCAGGATCCCACTAAAATTCACAGCAAGTTTCCAAAAGGATGTTGTCAAGGGGTCCCATCTTGGACAACTAACCACAGATCTTCTGTGGATGTAGGCTCTATCAAATCCTTCTGTCTCTTCATGTAATTCCAGACAGATGCAATAAATTTGACATCAGGGATCTGTGGGGGCCAATCACTTCCAGGACTCCATGTTCTTCTTTGCACTGAAGATAGTTCTTAGTAACAGTGGCTGTATGTTTGGGGTCGTTGTCCTGCTGCAGAATAAATTTGGGGTCAATCACACGCCTCCCTGATGGTATGGCATGATGGAAACATATCTGCCTGTATTTCTCAGCACTGAGGATACCACTGATCCTAACCAAATCTCCAACTCCATTTTCAGAAATGCAGCCCCAAACATACAAGGAACCTCCATCATGCTTCAATGTTGCCTGCAGACAGACACTCATTATTGCAACACTCTCCAGACCTTCAGCAAAACAAACTAACACCTTCAAATTTTGACTCATCAGTCCAGAGTACCTGCTAGAGGTCGACTGGTATATCGGCCGATATTTGGCCATTTTTGATAAATCAGCATCGTCCGATTATTATCGAAATTAGGCGGATATTTAACACTGACCGCCGTTGCTCCTCCCTTCTCCACACTCAGCGGCTCTGGCAAGCATCAAACGCTGTGCTGAGTGTGTGAAACTGACAAGTAACAGAGAGGAGAGAGAGAGGAGCTCTCAGAATTGAGCTTGATGTCGGGGGTGGGCGGGACCCAGCAGCTATCAAACACCAGCCAATGGGATGGTATCTGGGCGGGGTGCTGTGTATGCGGCCCCTCCCCCTTTAAGCAGTCCAATCATTGGCTGGTGTAACATAGCTGTTGGGTCCCGCCCACCCCATCAAGCTCAATTCTGACAGCAATCTCGCTCTCTCCTCTGTTACTTGTCGGTTTCACACACCGTTACACTCGGCTCAATGTGAAACCTGCCAGTGCCACCACCAATCAGTGCCACCTGCCAGTGCCAACGCCAATCAGTGCCATCTGTCAGTGTCACCCGCCAGTGCCACTGCCAATCAGTACCACCTGTTATTTCCAAACCAGTGCCACCAACCAGTGCCACCTGCCAATGCCAACCAGTGCCAGCCAGTTCCAAGTGCCAACTGCCAGTTTCATCTGTCAGTTCCAAACCAGTGCCATCTGTCAGTTCCAAACCAGTGCCACCTGCTAGTGCCATCAACCAGTGCCACCTGCCAGTGCCAATAGTGCACTCCGTTCCAAACCAGTGCCACCTGCCAGTGCTATCTGTCAGTTGCAAACCAGTGCCACCTGTACTGAAGGACATCAAGTGTGTGCTAGAGTGACAGGAGCAAGCAGGAAGGAGTGGAGTGGGCGAGTTTGTTTTTTAAAATCGGCCTAAAATATCGGCCACAAAAATCGGCATCGTATATCTTTGCCTGCAAGAGACCTTGCTGATGTAGTATAACTACCTTGTGTCTTGTTGCTGCGCTCAGTCTTGCCACAGTGTATGGCCAGTGACATGAAACAGTCTTCCACAACCCTACTTAGTAGCAGAGTTTGGCTGTTCCTCACCCAGTTTTAAGCCTCCTACACAGCCATTTCTGTGTTTTAACCTACATATGAAATTTGTGATTAGTCTGCTTGGTATAATTGGTTAATCATACACCCGACTAATCCTTTAAAATCCCTAACTTTATGCAAGTGCAAGAATTGATGCTGGTTTGAAGCCAAAAAGGGTAGTCACACCAAATACTGCTTTGACATGGTTTTTTCTTCTGTTGGTTCACTTTGCATTTTGTAAATTGTTAAAAATAAACAATTAAAATATACATTTTTGAAAGCACTCTTACTTTACAGCATTTCGTCACACCTGCCTAAAACTTTTGCACAGTACTACACGTACGTGTGTGTAAATTATATATGTATTACACATAAACTGGTGACAACACAGTTTTCAGTGAATTATTACATTATAGATACTTTATTGCTGGCAATAAAACGCACAGCACATGTAAATATGGCAAGTACACTAACACTTCAGAGAGCCATAAAGCCAACATGAATGCACAAATATTATGAAATGCTCTTGTCTCTGTTACCAACTGCAGACCACAGAGGTGACAGAAGAGCAGCGATGCCCTGTCAGCAATGACAAAACACTCTTGTGTGGCATGTCCCTACAGTATAAAAGAATCATTCAAGACTCTAGTTGCAAATTAAGTGTGAAGAGGCGTTAAAAGCATATGTGCAGGCAGAATAAAAATAAATAAATTACTCTATCTCTGGAATACATGCACATTCCCCTATGTTTTGGCCCTTTAAAGCTAAATTCCAGGAATTCAGCTACTTTGCAAAAACTGCAGACATACCATGAAGTAAGTCCAACGAGGTTCGTGCCACCTCATAGACTTATCTCTGTTATTCCCATATAACAGGTTTGTGCTCCAGGAAGAAAAACTTCTGGAGCTCTGAAGCTGCTCACTGTGGTTTCAGTTCCTTCGAGAGCATAGTTGCTGCAACTGCTATGCCCATCCCTCCCCTCCTCCTGCCCATTCACAGAAGCCTTTGTATTATGTGAACTTATTCACATAATACAAAGGCTTCTGTGAATGGACAGAAAGGGAATGAAGTCCTTACAAAAGAAACAAAAACAGCAGACGAAAATGTGCAAAGCATGCAGGGAATCCATTAAGTGGTGGAAACAGATAAATCAGCAGACAGGCAGAACCCACAACATGACCACTTCAACTTCAATACAGGGCATTTTCACCCCTTCCTGCACAGGCCAATTTTTAGTTTTCAGCGCTGTCGCACTTTGAATGACAATCACGTGGTCATGCAACACTGTACCCAAATTAAATTTATGTTTTTTTTCCCCACAAATAGAGCTTTCCTTTTTTGGTATTTGATCACCTCTGCTGTTCTTATTTTTTGCGCTAAAAACAAAAGAAAAAAGTGTCAAGTTTGAAAAAAATATATATATATTTTTTGCTATAATAAATATCCCGTTTTATTTTTTTTAAACACATTTTTTCTTCAGTTTAGGCTGATACGCATTACTGTATTTATCGGCGTATATCGCGCACTATTTTCCCCTTAAAATAAGGGGAAAATCGTGGGTGCGCGATATACGCCGATAGCAGCTTCCCGCGCTCAGTTTGAAATCCTGCGCCGACATATACCGAGTGCAGTACACTCGGGTACATTCGGCCAGGCTCGGCTTCGCTCATGCATAAATATATGTTTGGGAGTTCTTAGTAATTTTCTAGCAAAAAATACGGATTTTAACTTGTAAACACCAAATGTCAGAAATAGGCTTAGTCATGAAAGGGTTAATCATTTTTAGCATAGAGCTTGAAGACCCTTAGGCCTCTTCCATGTGAGCGTAGAGATGTGGCAAAAAAAACAAGTGTTTGCGCCTGTAGCACTTTTCACATGTTTAGCACCTAAAAATTAAAAAAAAAAAAACACACACGCACAGAGTTTGCAATGCATTTAAAGTGGTTGTATACCCACTGACTAAAAAAAAAAAAAAAAAACTGCAAGACAAAAGGCACAATAAGCAAGCTAGCTCATTATGAATTAAATGACTTACTTAAGATTGAAGCCCCCGCAGCGGTCCTCTTACATCGCTCTGGCCAGCGACATCGCTCCGGGAGTTACTTCTGGGTATCGCGTACGTGCCGTTGCTTCAGTGCCGATGGTGTTGGCACATGCAGATATGGGGGATATCTCCTAAACCATGCATGTTTAGGAGATATCCAGGGTAGCTACAGGTAAGCATTACCTGTACTAAAAAGTGGGTCTAAAAGGTTTACAACCACTTTAATAACACAGTATCTTGAGTAGCTATAGCTGCGTTAACCTGTGTCTGTCATTTTGATGCGTTGCAATGCCTATGTAAAAAAGAATCCTACTCTTTTCTCTTGTGTTATCTTAGAGCGGAACTCCAGCTCCTTCAGAAAGAAATAAAAGTCAGCAGCTACAAATACTGTAGCCCATTATTAAAAGTCAGCGGACACGAATCCAGCGGTGTCTTCACCTGAGCCGATTTTTCGATCAGCTCTTGGGTGCTGCAGCCGCCATCTTCAGTAAGGGAAACCGGCAGGCAAATAAGGGGAGCATTCCCTTTTGGGTGGAGCTCCGCTTTAACTCTAAAAAGTCCTTTCTGGAAGTATTGTTTTGAGAAAACAAAATTGCTCTTAATCGAATGGGTAGTCAACGTATTCACACAATATATCTGTCTAATATTCTGATTTGCATTCCAAAACTGCCTTACATTGTTGGAATACAGAGTACTCTTTATTCAAAAACCAATAAAAACATCTAAATATAAAAGCCAACGACAAAAAACATGTTATTCAAAACTTCTGACCTCCTACCAGCCTGCTTGTGCCAAGTCAATGACTCACTTAGGGTATAAGCATGACAGAAAGGGAACCATCAACCTCGACAAAAAATATCCACAATGACAGTGCCCACATCCCCGTCATGGCAAATCTAAGTTATGGTTGAAGCCTCAATTATCCTGTTTCTATAAAAAGCACAGGTGATCTTTTTGCAGAACTGGGAAGCAAATGTATTTAGCATTTGGTGTGAAGTGTAATGAATTCAGCCGTCATCAATTTCAATCATTCCCTGTTCTAATCCTTAGCTGTAAAAATGCATAACCATCTTTCTTATTACACTTAATACACATGGCTCTTAAAGTACACCATGATTGAGATCCTGGAAACAAAGATGTAATTCAAGTTTTGCCCAATTAATTTTCTTTAAATATAATGGTAACTGCTATAATAGTATTTCACATAGAAAATGTTGACTCTGCTTAAAACTCTCACATAATACATTTTGAATCATGGATATAAACAATAGGACCCACCATACACGCCTGTACTGTACACTACATCATTCCGAATAATAAGGAAAACAATGGGGTGTTGGGGACAGGGTGGATATAAATACATTTTATTAATTTATTTTTTTATCATTTATTTTAATAAAATGCTTTTGGGGGAAAAATCTATCTAAAGATAGTTTTCCATTTAGATACATTAAAAATTTAGTTTATTCAGTATGAGACTGTATATTCTGCAATATTTACATTTTTGGTAAACTCCTTCAATGAATCCAAGCTGAGATAATATGCACTGCATTGATGCATTCACACAACTTCACAGTAACCATGAGATAAAACAAAGTTCAGGAATATTCCTTTATCCCATTGTTTTGCCAATCTATGTACACTACAAACTGTATGATTGAATCGGTTCTGATAACCGCCGTTTTACTAACCTGACAACTTATTATTATAAATAGGAAACCTTCATTATGTTTTTTGCAAATATTAACCACTTGCTTACCGAGCCTGTTTTTCAGATTCGGTGTTTACGAGACTAAAACAGTTTTTTTTGCTAGAAAATTACTTAAAAACCCCAAACATTATATATATATATTTTTCTAACACCCTAGAGAATAAAATGGCAGTCATTGCAATGCTTTTTGTCACACCGTATTTGCACAACGGTCTTACAAGTGCACTTTTTTTGAAAAAAATAACACTTTTTTTAATTAAAAAATTAGACAACAATAAATTTGGCCCAATTTTTTTATATATTGTGAAAGATAATGTTACGCCGAGTAAAAAGATACCCAACATGTCATGCTTAAAAATTGCGCCCGCAATCCCTTGTAATAGAAAAAAAGCATGACAGGTACTCTTAAATATGAGATCTGGGGTCAAAAAGACCTCAGATCTCATATTTAGACTAAAATGCAAGAAAAAATAAATAAAAATTCAAATGACAAAAAAAAAAAAATGTTTCTTTAAGAAGCTGGGCGGGACTGACGTTTTGACGTCACTTCCGCCCAGCAGAGCTATGGGGACAGGTGAAGGAGATTTTTCCTTCAGTCACCAGCCGAACGGTCCCGATCGCCTCCGCCGCTACCGACGACTACGGTAAGCGGCGGAGGGCGCGGGAGAGCGGCGGGAGGCCCTCTACCGCCACCGATAACGGCGATCTCGCGGCGAATCCGCCGTTATCGTTTACAGGACCGCGCACACTAAAGATGGATACCTCGTTTGTGGCAGCAGCTGCTGCCATTCTCGAGATATCCATCTTTAAAAACAGGACGTCTTTTGACTATGGGCCAGTAAGCAAGTGGTTAAAGATGCTATCTACCAGCAAGAATACGTGCTTACATTTGAAGAGCACCTGCCATTTCAGATCCATCATGGCAGTGCCTGTTCGTGGGCATCCACTCCCCTACTGCCACAACGTCCCTCACCTTGTTGTGTCGCCAGCCGTACCATTAAAGTGAATGCTCCCTCTCTTCCATTGGAGACAGCAGGGATGATCTGACAATAAAAGGTGAGACTGCAGATGGGCACTGAACAGGCAGGGCATTTTGGTAAATGTATAGGCTGCAGATGGGCACTAATCAGGCTGCAGTGAGGAGCAATGTTGCAGATGGGCACAGATCAGGCTGCATTGAGACTGCAGATGGGCACAGATCAGGCTGCATTGAGACTGCAGATGGGCACAGATCAGGCTGCATTGATGCTCAGATACCATCATTTTGCTTTAAAGTGGTTTATTAAAAAAAAAAAAAAAAAAAAAAAAAAAAATCCTGAAACTTCCCTCTTGAATTGGGGTGCGTGTTATACGCCGATAAATACAGTATTATATATACATATTTTTTTTTAATAAAACGTTTACATCGGTAATGCACTAGGTCGGTGCGCCCTCCTTTTTTTTCTTCTTCGATCTATGTACAGTACAAGGATTTTAACAAACTTTGTTGCAGATTCCTACCTTTTGATATTCTGAAGAAATCACTTCATGTTTGCCTATGTCCATGTGGGAAAGTGAGTCTAAGGCTGCTTTAGCGGTAAAGCGCCGCTCGTTTTAGCGGGGCTTTACTGGTGTTAAATGTATTGCTTCCGGGTGGTATCGGTGCACTTTTAACATCCAAGAAGGGGTTAAAAGCGCCCGTGTCGCGGCGCTTACAAAGCGGGTTTCAGCCGCTTGGGAAACGCTGCACACTCATTCCAAAGGGCAGGGACAGTCTGGAAGCAGTGTATACACTGCTCCTAAACCACCCCAAAGATGCTGCTTGCAAGACTCGAACGTCCTGCAAGTGCACCACCCTCGTGTGCAAGCACTCGGCTTTCACACTGGAGTGGTTGGGGAGGCAGTTTTCAGGTGCTTTACATGCACTATTTCTAGTACTAAAACACTTGAAAACTGCCCCAGTGTGAAAGGGGTCTAATGAGAGTGGTTTCATGATTATCAATCAGCTGCTGCACCTGCAGGGCACCAATGAGGAAAGCTGCTGCGCCTGCTTCCCCTAAGATGAGATTTCCTACAGCAATTATCTCACCAAAATTTAAATTTTTGCTGCAGGGAATGCCTGAAATCTGACTTGTATCTTAGTGCAGACTTCTGGGAAAATCAGTGAGCCAATCAGACAAGCAGGAAATTATGTTGCTGGGGGCTGTTCTGTACACAATAGGGTTGATTTACTAAAGGCAAATCCACTTTGCACTAAAGTGAACTTGGAAGTGCAGTCGCTGTAGATCTGAAATAAGGTGAGACTCTGCTGATTTTACCATTTAATCATTTACAAGCAAAAATGCAGTTTTTTATTTTCCTTGCATGTCCCCCTCAGATTTACAGGAACTACACTTACAAGTGCACTTGTATTGCAAAGTGGATTTGCCTTTAGTAAATCAACCCCAATGTGTACATAACACCTCCAGGTAGCCATATTGCATTTTCAGAAAATTACAGAGCTGCAGATTAAAAAAAAAAAAAAAAAAAAGGAAGGGAAGGTCATTTTTAATAACATTCAATTACAATATGACTTGTGCCCCCCCCCCACTGAAGTGGAGATACCCTTCAACCTTTTTCTGAAAAAGGGACAATGGGGTGCACGGATACCTGTACTATGCACTGTATACTGTACAACAAGAGGGACAATGGGGTGCATGGAAACCTGTCCTGCTGCATATAAATGGTATACTGTAAAATGAGAGAAACTATAACTGAATGTTTACTCACTGGAAATCCTCTGTAGCCTTGTTTTAACAGGATTGTGTATTTTTTAGGGCTGTTACTGATCAAAAATTTTCTGTTCGATTAATCATTTTTTTTTTTTTTTTTAATCGATTAATCGACTAATTATAACGCACATACAGATCCAACTACTTTCAGCTGATCTCCTTGCAGGCGGATTCCCAGTGCAGCTACCAACCAAATGGATAGCAGGATACAAAAAACACACAAAGGCAGCGCTCGATGGGAATAGCATTAAAACTTTTATAGTCTTCAAGTAGGTAACAAAATAAACATTGCACTGGAGATAAAATCGATGTAGCTACATAAACTGTAAAAATGGTGCGAGTAATACCAAAACGGTACCAAAAGCAGCCATAAAAACATGTAGCCAAGTATGATACTGGTATAAAAATGTGTACAACGATACCACTGCTGAATCCAGATGAAGAGAGGTTAACATCAGTCCGTCAGCATGTAGATGTCCCATGAAAGGAACTATCATAACTTCCAGTGGATGGTTGTAGAATCCCAGGTTGATAGATGGAAGTGTAACAACCCCTGCGTGTGGCAGATAGTAAGGTCCCGCCGGCATGGAGATATGAAGGCACAGCAAAGGAGCCCTTCAGATGGACACGGCAAGCCCCGCCGGTGTCCGTGACGTTACTGGATCTCCGACGGAACTCCCTGAAGGCCCAGAAGCCGGCGGAGAGGTGAGTACCAATCAAAAGAATTTTAATCGATCAAAAAGATTTTGATCGATTAAAAAAGTTAAAGATTAATCGATTAATTAAAAGTTAATTTGCACAGCCCTAGTATTTTTATTTACATATTTATGAACTCCTTCCACATATAACAAACATTTCACAACACAAAAAAGGTGTTCCTCACATCCTAAGGACAGGTTCACACTGCTTCCAGTGGACTTCCAATCCGACTTTGCACTACAACTTCATGTCCGACCTGCAGCCCGGCAGGTCAGGAAAAGTGGGGGAGACAGACAAACGAGCGAGCGCCCCCCTCCTGGACCATACTCAACATGCCTCCTATGTGATTGAGAATGGGGAACCCCTACTTATACACCCAAAAAATAAATCTAAATAAATGAAAAACAGTACACAGGTTTGACAAGGTCCTTTATTAATAATGAAGAATGTCCCCCGTTGTAGCTCCAACGTGTCTTCTTTCTACGCTGAGGTCTTCTCCCTCCGCTGATGCCCTAATCATAATGTCACAAGGAGTGGGGGTCTCCAGATGACCTCACCGGGTGCCCATGCCCCATGTCTACATAAGAAATGGCAAACAGTGGGAGCTGACAAAACAGCTGGAGCTAGCATCGGAAGAAGACATCAGCAGAGGGAGAAGAACCAGCAGAAGAAGAAATCAGTGGAGGGAAAAGAACCGAACAGAGAAGACTGAAGGAAGAAGACATCACCAGAGAAAGAAATTTTGGAGCTACAATGGGGAACATTCTTTATTATTAATAAAGGATAGAGCTGCACGATTAATCATTAAAAAAATCAATTCAATTCAAACACCCACGATCTTAAAACAGCATTTCCTCGATTCGGTGCAGAGTTTTCTGCTCACCGCTGAGAAAAACACAAAAACAGACAGCCTGTCAAGTTTAGCACATCACATTTAGTTATTTTAGATCAGTAAATTTGGTCTGTAAATGTGGGAAGTTTAACCACAAGTTAAAAATCTGTAGTTTTTACTAGAAAATTACTTAGAACCCATATTATATATAGAGAATAAAATGGTGGTTATTGCAATATTTTATGCCACATTACTTGCACAGCAGTCTTTCAAACGCAATTAAAAAAAAAAAAAACAAAAAAAAAAAAAAAAAAAAAAAAAATCGGTAAAGTCCAATTCTTTTGTAGAACGTGAAAGATGATGTTAGGCTACGAGAATTGCGATCTTTATTCCAAGCAAAAAATATAATAAAAATGCCATAAATCTATCCCCTATTTTGTAGACGCTATAACTTTTGTGCAAATCAATCAATATACACTTATTGTTATTTTTTTTTTACCAAAAATATGTAGCAGAATACATATTGACCTAAACAGATGATCACATTTTTTTTTATATATCGTTTTTTGGATATGCATTATAACAAAAAGTTAAAAATATATATATTTTTTTTAAATTGTCAGCCTTTTTCCGCTTTTAGCGCAAAAAAATAAAAACCACAGAGGTGATCAAATACCACCAACAGAAAGCTCTATTTGTGGGAAAAATGGGAGATCAATTTTGTTTGGGTACAACGTTGCACGACTGCGCAATTGTCCGTTAAAGCGAGGCTGAAATCGTTCATTAAAAAAAAAAATCAATACGTACAATTTTTTTTTGAAAGATGATGTTAAGCGGAGTAAACAGATACCCAGCATATCATGCTTTAATATTGCTCACGTTCGTGAAATGGCGACAAACTACGGTATTTAAAAGTCTCCTAAGCGATGCTTTCAAAATGTCTACAGGTTACCAGTTTAGAGATACAATGGAGGTCTAGTGATAGAATTATTGCTCTCGTTCTGACGTTTGCGGCGATACCTCACACATGTGGTTTGAACACTGTTTATATATGCGAGAGTGACCTACGTATGTGTTCAACACTGCGTGTACAGGGGGCGATTTCAGAATTTATTTTCATTATTATTTATTTTTTACACTGTCCCTTAAAAAAAATAAAAAAAATGTAAATCACTTGTAATACTATCACAAGGAATGTAAACATGATAAATATATCATCATAGAAAAAAGCAGGTGACAGGTCCTCTTTACGGAGAAATCTGGGGTCAATAAGACACCACATCTCTCCTCTACAACGTAAAGCATTAGATTAAATTTTATATATATATATATATATATATATATATATATATATATATATATATATATATATATATTAGCTGAATACCCGGCATTGCCCGGTCTTCCTATCTTAACCTTTTGGGGAGGAAAATCATAGTAATATAAATATACCCATCTTTTATATAAGGGTGTAGGTAAGGGTTAATTTAACTGTCATATATTTTTATTTGGCATATAAGTAATATGTGTACCAGGTATTATTGAAATATCTCCAGGCGTACAGAAGTTATGTGGGAACATACATTTCCCATTGATTTGCATGGGACTTTAAACAAAAACCCCGACCCTCACAAATGGGGGTAGTTAAGGGATAAATTAACTATCCTATAGTTTAAGTGGACATATAAGTAACATGTGACCAAGTGTTATCGAAATATGTACAGCCGTTTGGAAGTTATGAAGTAACATGTATTTCCCATAGAGTTGAATGCGACTTTAAAGGAAAACCCCGACCATGGCAAATGGGGGTGGGTAAGGGTTAAACCACCTATCCTATGTTTGTTGCTGACACATAAGTAACATGTGTGCCAAGTTTCATGTTAATATCTTTAGCCGTTTGGACGTGATGCTGGAACATACATACATACATACATACACACACACACACACACACGTTGAGTTTTATAGAGATAGATATAGATATATATCTATTACACACACACACACACACACACACAAACGTTGATCTAATACGTTTAAAGAAAATGGCCTTGTTTATACTAGGCCAGAATCAGAAGCGATGTCAAGACATTGCTCTGGTCCTCCTAGACCAGTGATGACAAACCTTGGCACCCCCAGATGTTTTGGAACTATATTTCCCATGATCCTCATGACCTCTGCAGTGTAGTCAAGCATCATGGGAAATGTAGTTAAAAAACAGCGGGGGGCCCAAAGTTCTCCATCAGTGTCCTAGACCATAGAGATGAGTGGAGGCAATCTTTCCTCCGCTCATCTCTGTGACCAGCTGCCGCAACCACTGGATCAATTCTTGGGGCTACCGATCATCCAGGCAAGCCAGAGAATCACCAGGAAAAAGTGTGCCAAGTAGAGGGGGTCTACACCCTCCCGCCACTTCAAAAAGTGATCCAGCGGCTAATCAGCTGCTCAAATCACTTTTAGCGGTTAGAGAATGGCCAACTTACAACCGAGGCCATCATTTGACTGTGGCCCAGTTGGGAGGTGGTTATGCATGTTTAGACGTGTTTCCTGTTTTTTCTGCTCATCAGCTACTCTCCCAAGTGTGCTGGTGCTTTGTTTTTTTTCTGCCTGTAATCGCCTATACAGGTCCTTCTCAAAAAATTAGCATATTGTGATAAAGTTTATTATTTTCTGTAATGTACTGATAAACATTAGACTTTCATATATTTTAGATTCATTACACACAACTGAAGTAGTTCAAGCCTTTTATCGTTTTAATATTGATGATTTTGGCATACAGCTCATAAAAACCCCAAATTCCTATCTCCTAAAAATTAGCATATCATGAAAAGGTTCTCTAAACGAGCTCTTAATATAATCATCTGAATCAACTAATTAACTCTAAACACCTGCAAAAGATTCCTGAGGTATTTAAAAACTCCCAGCCTGGTTCATTACTCCAAACCGCAATCATGGGTAAGACTGCCGACCTGACTGCTGTCCAGAAGGCCATCATTGACACCCTCAAGCAAGAGGGTAAGACACAGAAAGAAATTTCTGAACGAATAGGCTGTTCCCAGAGTGCTGTATCAAGGCACCTCAGTGGGAAGTCTGTGGGAAGGAAAAGGTGTGGCAGAAAACGCTGCACAACGAGAAGAGGTGACCGGACCCTGAGGAAGATTGGGGAGAAGGACTTGGGGGACCTGCGGAAGCAGTGGACCGAGTCTGGAGTAGAAACATCCAGAGCCACCGTGTGCAGGAAATGGGCTACAGGTGCCGCATTCCCCAGGTTAAGCCACTTTTGAACCAGAAACAGCGGCAGAAGCGCCTGACCTGGGCTACAGAGAAGCAACACTGGACTGTTGCTCAGTGGTCCAAAGTACTTTTTTCGGATGAAAGCAAATTTTGCATGTCATTCGGTAATCAAGGTGCCAGAGTCTGGAGGAAGACTGGGGAGAGGGAAATGCCAAAATGCCTGAAGTCCAGTGTCAAGTACCCACAGTCAGTGATGGTCTGGGGTGCCATGTCGGCTGCTGGTGTTGGTCCACTGTGTTTTATCAAGGGCAGGATGAATGCAGCTAGCTATCAGGAGATTTTGGAGCACTTCATGCTTCCATCTGCTGAAAAGCTTTATGGCAGAGGTCTTCAAACTACGGCCCTCCAGTTGTTTAGGAACTACAATTCCCATCATGCCTAGTCATGTCTGTGAATGTCAGAGTTTTACAAAGCCTCATGGGATGTGTAGTTTCGCAACAGCTGGAGGGCCGTAGTTTGAGGATCCCTGCTTTATGGAGATGAAGATGTAATTTTTCAGCACGACCTGGCACCTGCTCACAACCACTGGTAAATGGTTTACTGACCATGGTATTACTGTGCTCAATTGGCCTGCCAACTCTCCTGACCTGAACCCCATAGAGAAGCTGTGGGATATTGGGAAGAGAAAGTTGAGAGACGCAAGACCCAACACTCTGGATGAGCTTAAGGCCGCTACCGAAGCATCCTGGGCCTCCATAACACCTCAGCAGTGCCACAGGCTGATTGCCTCCATGCCACGCCGCATTGAAGCAGTAATTTCTGCAAAAGGATTCCCGACCAAGTATTGAGTGCATAACTGAACATAATTATTTGAAGGTTGACTTTTTTTTTATTAAAAACACTTTTCTTTTATTGGTCGGATGAAATATGCTAATTTTTTTAAATAGGAATTTGGGGTTTTCATGAGCTGTATGCCAAAATCATCAATATTGAAACAATAAAAGGCTTGAACTACTTCAGTTGTGTGTAATGAATCTAAAATATATGAAAGTATAATGTTTATCAGTACATTACAGAAAATAATGAACTTTATCACAATATGCTAATTTTTTGAGAAGGACCTGTATGTGCATGGGCACACAGGTTATCATAAAGGTGTATTTCAAGGCAGAAAAAAAAAGTAAAAACGCCTGTAAGCCCTGGTTCACACAATAAAATCGCACAGGAATGCACACCACATTCCTGTACAATTCAGTGCACTGCCATTTATTTTATTTCAGGTACTTATATAGCGCAATCAATTTACGCAGCGCTTTACATATACATTGTATATTCACATCAGTCCCTACCCTCAAGGAGCTTAGGCTCTTAAGTCCCTAACTCACATTCATACATACTAGGGACAATTTAGACAGGATCCAAATTAACCTACCAACATGTCTTTGGAGTGTGGGAGGAACCTGGAGTAACCGGAGGAACCCCCACACAGGCACAGTGAGAACAAACTCCAGGCAGGTAGTGTCATTGTTGGGATTTGAACCAGTGACCCTTTTTACTGCTAGGCGAAAGTGCTATCCACTACACCAGGGATATGCAATTAGCAGACCTGCAGCTGTTGCAGAACTACAAGTCCCATGAGGCATAGCAAGACTGACAGCCACAAGCATGACACCCAGAGGCATGATGGGACTTGTAGTTTTGCAACAGCTGGAGGCCTGCTAATTGCATATCCCTGCACTACACCACTGTGCTGCCCATTTTAGCTCTTTCACTTAGAATGGCCTGAAATCACACCAAAGCAGTGCACACACCATTTTTTAGAATCGCTCTGCAACCAGATCACATGCTCGCTTTACCATGGGATCCAGTGCAGGCAAACGCACTGCGTTTCTTGCAACCTGCCTTTGGGGTGTCGTTAACATCGCAACTCACAGCTGCTGCAGATCACAAGGGTTTCCCGCACTGCATTCTAGTGTGAAAAGGGGCTTAGGGGCCCATTTGCACCAGAACGCATTGAGGGAAACCCCCATTCCATGCTCATTTCCACACCGTGTTCAAAAGGCACTGGGTGTGCGATCTGCTACAGGTGTCATATATTCCTAACAATGCCCCAAAATGCAGGTCACAAATGCAGTGCGTTTGCCTGCACCGGATCGCATAGTACTGCAGTACCATGAGATCCGGTTGCAGTGCCTTTTTTTTTAAAAGTAGTCCATGGACTAATTCTGGTGCAAAGCAGTGCGATTTCAGCTCATTTAAATGAATGGATTGAAACTCGCACCGCACTGAATATCACAGGAATGTGGAGCTGATTTCTATGCAATTCCAACGCTGCGATTTTTAAGCCCAGTGTGTATGAGGCGTAATAAGAATAAATTCTACTGATCCCACCTGGCTGTTCCAGGATTGCCCTGACACTGCTCAGTCACAACATGATGCCTATGGGGCCCTACACTGATATTCTGCTGGCTAGCAAAGCATTGTGGGCCTTGTAGTTCCTGTCAGCACCTCCCCTCTCCCTAGCCCCAGCAGAAGCCGGTAGTGTCCATACTTGAGGTCCCGGTTGACGCAGTCGAGGTTCTCCTGGAACTCATTGAGGAAGGCTCTCTCCCGGACCTCCTGGCTCTCCTTATTCTTCATGCCATCCTTCAGACACTCGAAGACCCGGGTGACGCTGGAACGTAGCGCCTGGATAGAGTGAATAGCCAGGGAGAAAGCCTCCAGGTTCTGCGCCTCCGCCATCCCTTCCAAACACCACAGGAACAGTCCCCGGATGATGACGTCCGCCGCCTCCCTGCATAGCAACAGCCTGGGAAGCTGTCGCTGGGTGGTGACGTCACGGGCTCAAAGCCTTGCTCTACATGAGGCAGAGCTGTGACCAGACTGTGCTTAGTAACTTGTACACACACACTTACCATCTATTTATTTACACGTTATAGTATAGATGGGATTTTTTTTATTCACTTAAAGAGGAAGTAAACACTTGAAAATGAAATGTTCTTTGCCCTCCCAGGCAAAGTAAAGACATAATGTGCTAGCATAGGCGTGCACACAGGGGGGCAGATCCACAAAGGTATTACACCGGCGTATCTCTTGATACGCAGCGTAATTTCAAATTTTGTGCGTCGTATCTTTGTTTTGTATCTTCAAAACAAGATACGACGGCATCTCGGCTAGATCCGACAGGCGTACGTCTTAGTACGCCGTCGGATCTAAGCTGCAATTTTTCGGCGGCCGCTAGGTGGCGTTTCCGTCGAATTCCGCGTCGAGTATGCAAATTAGCTAGTTACGGCGATCCACGAACGTACGTCCGGCCTGCGCATTTTGTTTACGTCGTTTGCGTTCGGCTTTTTCCGGCGTATAGTTAAAGCTGCTATATGGTGGCGTACTCAATGTTAAGTATGGCCGTCGTTCCCGCGTACAATTTTTTACGTCGTTTGCGTAAGTCGTTCGCGAATAGGGATTTGCGTAGAATGACGTCATCGTCGTGAGCATTGGCTTGTTCCGGGTTAATTTCGAGCATGCGCACTGGGATACCCCCACGGACGGCGCATGCGCAGTTAAAAAAAAACGTTGTTTACGTCAGGTCACGACGTATTAACATAAAACACGCCCCCATCACAGAGATTTGAATGGCACGCCATTACGCCGCCAAAGATACACTACGGCGCCGTAACTTACGGCGCGAATTCTTTGAGGATTCGAAAAAAGTTACGGCGGCGTAGTGTATCTTAGATACGCTGCGCCCGGCGCGGAGGTACGTGGATCTGCCCCAGGGTGTGCCTGGGCACATCCTAATTGCCCCATCTGCATTAGCATTAGTGTCTGCCCCCCACAGCACTGCCGGTGTCCTGTCGAGAAGCGCCCCTTATCGAGAAATGCAAGTGGTGGAACTTTGCATGCGCAGTACGGACCCTCAGAACAGCTGAGTTTACGATCAGCTGTTGTCTCGCGTTGCTGAGGCACGTTCATGTAGGTGAGGGGCGGATATTTACAGGAAGGGGGCAGATTTTTAAATGATGGACAGTGGTGGGGGCAGAATTTTTATCGATGGCCAAACAAATCTGCAAAATAAATCTTTATCTGCTATTCTTCCTTGACGCTTGCGGGGCTTGTTTAGTCAATTGAAGGGCGGCTTTTTCAATATTACATAAAGATTTCTTTTGCAGATTTGTTTGGCCATCAATAAAAATTCCACCCAGCACTGCCCATCATTGAAAAATCTGCCCCTTCACCCGGGCACTATTTGATAGTCGGGCACTTCTCAACAGAGCAGGTCCCTCCTCTCCCTCCAGCTGCCGCAGACATACAGGGGGATCTTCAGGATGGAGAGTGAGGAAGGGGAACATAACTACTTCAATACCAGGCACTTTCACCCCTTCCTGCCCAGGACAATTTTGAGTTTTCAGCTCTGTTGCACTTTGAATGACAATTGCACGGTCATGCAACACTGTACCCAACATTTTTATAATTTTCTTCCCACAAATAGAGCTTTCTTTTGGTGGTATTTGATCAATAAAACTAATAAAGACTATAATTTTTGGGGGGAAAAAAATAGTTTTCTCCTTCACTGATGGGTACTGATGAGGCGGCACTGATGGGCACTGATATGTAGAATTGATGGGCCCTGATAGGCGGCACTGATATGCAGCACTGATGGGTACTGATGAGGCGGCACTGATGGGCACTGATATGTAGAATTGATGGGCCCTGATAGGCGGCACTGATATGCAGCACTGATGGGCACTGACAGGCGGCACTGATGGGCACTGACCGGCGGCATTGATGGGCACTGATAGGTGGCATTGATTGGGCAGGTACTGACAGGTGTTAATGCTGGGCACTGATTGGCACTGTAATGGGCACTGATTTGCACTGTGGTGTGCACTGATTGGCAGCTACTGGGCACCAATTGGCAGCTGTTGGGACATTTGATGGGGGCTGTGCTGATAATCAATGTGCTGATTATCAGCACAGACCCCCCCCCCCCTTCTGACAGGGAGAGCCGCAGATCAGCTCTCCCTGTCAGCGCAAACCTAGGAATGCCATTTACCAGCACTTCCTGGTTCATGCGATGATCAACTGTGATTCATCACAGCTGATCACGTGGTAAGAAGCCTCTGTGTCAGAGGCTTCTTACCACGATCAGAAATGCGGTGTGTCAGACTGACACACCACACTCGCCACATTTCGCACTTCCACGGGCACGCGCCAGCATGTTATCCTGCTGGACATCATATGACACCCAGTCAGGATAACAGAACCACTTCCTGGCCGTCAACCTGCTATAGGCCGGGCGGAAAGTGGTTAAAGTGGTTGTATACCCGCACTGAAATTAATTATAATTTTTTTAAATAAAAAAAAATGTAAAGGCAAAGGCATAATGAGCTAGTATGCAGCACATACTAGCTCATTATGAAATACTCACCTTAGAACGAGGCCTTGGCATTTGATCCAGGTTCACGCTGAGGGAGCTGACATGTTCCCTTGGCGAGTCTTCCAGGTTTGCGACTCCGGCGCTGTGAGTTGCCGGAGCCGTGATTACGTCTTTACGACAAGGTCCGGCATCGTCTTCCGGACCTTCACATCGCCACTGACGTCAGCAGCTGCATGCAAAGTGAATATCTACTAAACCGTACAGGCTTATCTTCAGATACAAATAACAAATAAGTGTTTACAACCAGTTTAACAATGTCATTTACTGGCCTCTTCCTTTTCTGAATGAGCGCAGTGAGTAATCAGTACCGATCACTCACTGTGTTCATACATACCTGAAGCATTACTATGCTTAAGTTTATGAATGAACAGGAAGGCTCACCACTCCTAATGCGCTCCTGCCCATTGAAATCAATGGACAGCTCTGCCGTACCGCCGGCAATACGCCGCTGTAGCCGCTTTAACCTTTTCTCGACCGCTAGCGGGGGTTCCTGTACCTATTTTCTGAGAAAAAAAGCCCTGTGTATATATATTGTGACGGTGTATGCGTTTTAAGGAACATCGGTCAGTCCAGACTGTATTTTTAAGGGCGTAGCAGCCCAATTTTATTTAAATGAAACAAGCTTCACAGAAAAATGTTCCCTCACAGGAGGTTCCACCGTCATTGTAAAAAATACATTTCAGCCTCCTGGCTCACTCACTGTTACTTAGACCCCTTTCATACTGAGGGTGTTTTGCAGGCACTATAGCGTTAAAAATCGCGCCTGCAATCCGCCCTTAATGGGTGGCACAGTGTAAAAGGGGTCTTAGTCAAAACTCCCTCCTGGAGCTTACTTGCTTAGCTTCATGCTGCTTGGTCGTGGGTCATATCTGCCTCCTGCAGACATATACTCTAAGACTGCCAAGTGCAGCCTTAGGCCCCTTTCACACTGACACATTTTTCAGGTGGTTTAGTGCTAAAAATAGAGCCTAAATACCGCCTGAAAAAATTCTGCCCTGCAATCTTCAGTGTGAAAGCCCGAATATTGCGGTAAAAACGACGGTATAGCGGCGCTAAAAATAGTGCCGCTATACCGCCAGCGCACCTCCTGCACCCAATGTGAAAGGGGCCTAAGACTCCCAGAGACCGCCTCTCTCTTGTGGAGCCGTCTCCACCAGAAAGCCCTCCCGACTCCTACACCAGGCCACCTGCCTGTAGGGTGGCGCTGTTCCCAAGTGAGAGCCCTGAACTCTCTTCATGAGGGGAATATATACCCAGCCCACAGGTGTGCAATCATTATTCCTGCTAAATTGGGTATACATTGCTCACATGCACCTGTGACACAGTTTATCTACAGCAGGGGTCTCAAAGTACCGGCCCTCGGGCCGGACCGGTAATAAATGGCCAGCAGGAAGGGCGGGTGCCGCAGAAGTGTAGATCGAGGTGCATGAAGAGTAGCGCAGGCAGCGTCTGTCAGAGGTTCACTTGTCTCTCATGTCACGCTGCTACTCCCCAGCGGCCCCTCCTCTCTTCTCGTCCATCCCTATTTGCTTGTGACATCATCTGGGATGGACGAGAAGAGAGGGGGGGGCCGCCGGGGAGTAGCAGCGTGACATGAGACAAGTGAACTTATGACAGACGCTTCCTGCACTGCTCTTCATCTGAAGAAAACAACAAGTAAACGCTGACCTTGTGCCCTGATGTGCCCTGATGTGCTCTCATGTGCCCTGTTGTGCTCTCATGTGCCCTGATGTGCTCTCATGTGCCCTGATGTGCTCTCATGTGCCCTGATGTGCCCTGATGTGCTCTCATGTGCCCTGATTGTGCCCTGATGTGCTCTCATGTGCCCTGATGTGCTCTCATGTGCCCTGATGTGCTCTCATGTGCTCTCATGGGCCCTGATGTGCTCTCATGGGCCCTGATGTGCTCTCATGTGCTCTGATTGTGCCCCATGTACCCTCATGTGCCCTGATGTGCCATGTGCCCCATGTACCCTGATGTGCCTCATGTACCCTGATGTGCCTCATGTACCCTGATGTGCTGGGCTCTGTACATCAGGGTACCCTGTGCCCTGTACCCTGATGTGTCATGTGCCCTGTACTGATGTGCTGTGCCTGATGTGCTCTCATCTGCCCTGATTGTGCCCTGATATGCCCCATGTGCCCTGATTGTGCTCTGATTGTGGCCCATGTACCCTGATGTGTGCCATGTACCCTGATTTGCTAGGCTTTGTACCCTGATGTGCTGTTTCATGTGCCCTGTACCCTGATGTGCCATGTGCCCTGTCCTGATGTGATGTGCCCTGATGTGGCCTGTTGTGCTGTACCCTGATGTGCCATGTGCCTTGTCCTGATATGTCCTGTCCTGATGTGCCATGCCCTGTACCCTGATGTGGCCTGTTGTGCTGTACCCTGATGTGGCCTGTTGTGCTGTACCCTGATGTGCCATGTGCCTTGTCCTGATATGTCCTGTCCCGATGTGCCGAGCCCTGTATCCTGATGTGGCCTGTTGTGCTGTACTCCGATTTGCTGGGCTCTGTGCCTTGATGTGCTGTACCCTGATGTGCTGTGCCCTGTACCCTGATGTGCTGTGCCCTGATGTGCTGGGCTCTGAGCCTTGATGTGCTGTGCCATGATGGTGAGTGGTCAGAGTATAGTGGTCTGTCGGCAGTGTAGTGGTCTGTCGGCAGTGTAGTGGTCTGTCGGCAGTGTGCAGTGTAGTGGTCAGTGTGCAGTGGTCCGTGTGTAGTGGTCCGTGTACAGTGCAGTGGTCAGGGATAATAATGTGTTTGCTGACACCAATACTAGGGGTTAATAATGCATCTGCTGACACCAGTGCTGGGGGTTAATAATGTGTTCGCTGACACCAGTGCTGGGGGTTAATAATGTGTCCGCTGACACCAGTGCTGGGGGTTAATAATACGTTCGCTGACACCAGTACTGTTTTTGAAGTTTGAAAGTTTGCATGTGGCCCCCCATGGGATATGAAAACTTGTCTTACGGCCCTCAGGTAATTTGAGTTTGAGACCCCTGATCTACAGTATCAGACTTGATGAAGGGGGATTTAAAAACCCTGTAATCGGACTTCCTGTTAGAGGGTGGCTATTTTGGTTCTCCATGGTCCCACTGTATGTAGGATTGTAGCTACCCTCTGCTTTTTCCTGAGATGTAGGAATGTTGTTGTTTTTGGAGGGCGGCAAACAAACCCCCCCCCCCCCAGGTCTGCACACACCCCTCCCCGGCTTCCTCTCCTGACTGACTAACCCGGTCTTCTTTAGATCCGCCTGTCCTGATTGGCCGGGGGGAGAAGCTCGAAACCGATAGTGAATATCGATACGCTAGTGTCACAAGTGAGTGGGTTTGGGGAACAGTGCTCTGCACCCCGAGTCCAACCTTTTTCAAGCCAATTAGAGCCTTGCATGAATACTAGAATGGGGGTGCTCCTGCTCCCATTATGGACTGACCACCACTGATGGCAGCATGGCAACCACTATTTCTCTCAGTGCAAGTTTCCTTTAGAATTTGTGTACACCCACTGCAAGAGTCATTGACAAATACAGGTGCTCATAAGATACTCTAGACATGGTTCCACAGAACGCAGCAAATACTCTAAAAATCATTCAACTATATCAAGCCATTTGGCTCAATACACTCTTTAGGTCCAAGCCTGTGGGAAAGTGGGAGCCGCCCTTTTGATATTGGCGTATACTTAGCGATTGCTTGATCCAGCATTCGTAAATTTAAGATCTTTTGAAAGCTCTCTATTTATCTTTGTGAGAGATAAATATTCCCATAGCTCTCTGCCTAGGAGAGATTATTTACTGATCTTCTATTGACAGGGCTTCTGTTAAAAAATCTAAACATAAAAAAGAAGCACATTCGGCCTGGGATCATTTTTCATCGTCATTTAGTGACAGTGCGCCCTGTAGTCAATTCCAGAATATTTATCTTTCCTCATATTGATTCAGTCCATCCAAGATTGCTTGCAGATGCATCAGCCTGAGACACTGGTGTACCTGGACGCTTATCTTTGCAGCACAAATACAGATACTGGGGCATATTTATCCCAGATGCAAAAAAAACATAAAAAAGACAACAAAAGTACTGTAACTGGTTTCAGGACTATAAATAAAAATGGAATTTTTCCACATAATGTACCTTAGTTTTCTAAAAGTAGAACTAGGTGATACTATTTTGATGTTTAGCTTGTTGGGCTGGCTTACACTACAATGCGTTTCCGCATGGCGTGTTTTTGACAACTCATTAATGTGAATGGGCTGCTAAATGTGCTGGACTGTGCAAAAAATTAGGCAGGCATGACTTTTAAAATCACGTCACATCAAACTGCATGGTACCACGTGTTTTGGTGGCCACAACATCTGCAAATTTGTTAGAAGCATTTTGGGTGTCATTAACATGTGCTCTGTTGTGGTGCAGGAAAAGTGCATGGAAACGCATGTTTCCCACAATGCATTTAGTGTGAATTGATAAAAATTGTGTTTTAAAGGTTAATTCACCATTAAGAAAATACTTATGCAATCATAATTCTAAACCAATGCTATTTTAAAAATATCCCATTATGCTCCTTCAATACATGTAGGCCATTTGTGCATGCAGTGAAGCCTGACCCTATCAGTTCTGATATTTTTTACAGCTCCATCCTGTCCTCTTCTTTAGAATGAACCAGCTGTTAGGACAAGTGCCCCCTAGTGGTACAGGAGTGAATGTTGTCCTCCTGAGCTCCACACATGCACAGTGCTATCTCTTGTTGTTGAAGATGAGCTTAGCAGTTGCAGTCTTCTATCTCTGATAACAGCCTCTTAGCTCATCTGTTCAGCAGCGAGCACAATGCACATGTGTAGGGCTAGGTATAAGGACAGCACTCCCTCTGGTATTGCTAGTGGGTGCCTGTCCTAATGGCTGGCCCGTCCTCGAGAGAGAGAGGGCAGGGCGGAGCTGTGAAAAACATTAGAATATCCACACTTCAAACACTTTATAGCTCCCCAACGGCAGTGTTAACCTCCTTGGCGGTAATCCCGAGCGTGACTCTGGGTGTTTTTTTCTGCTATTATCGGTAACCCCGAGTCACGCGCGGGGTAGCTGTGCAGAGCCTGCAGCGGCGTTCCTTACCTTCTCCTAGCGATCCAGCAATGATCTCCCATTGGTGTGATCGCCAGCGAGATCCCCGCCGCTCCGTCCGACCGTCATCTGACTTCCTGGTTCCGTTCCCTGCAGCAGCAATGGTGCATGGGAGCGGAACTGGGAGGGAAATTAAAACGTAAAACACAACACATAAAAGGAGGTGATACAATGTAATCTGAGAGGATTACACTGTATCACCTTACAATCTGACACAGTTCCTTTACAGTGCCCCTTGCCATTGTCATTTGTGCCCATAAAATTTTTGAAAATGGCATCAAAAAAGCGCTTTCCTACAAAAGCGCTTTTGGATCAGTTGAACGACAGCGGCAGCGACACGGAGGTGCTCGCAGAACAGAGCGATAGTGAGTCGTGGGGAGATTTGTCATCTGACTCTGACACTGATCCAGAAAGTGATAATGGCGATGATCCTGCACCTGACCTCAGAGATGTGCGCACTTGGTGCCCTATAGACGGCGATACGGACCAGGTAGCGCCCCCGAGATTCCGATTCACTGGATCACCTGGGATGAAGGTAGATGTTGAGAGTGACAACCCTCTGGCGTACCTGCAATTATTTCTCACTGAGGAGGTAATTTTAAAAGTTGTCACAGAGACCAACCGCTACCAAGAGCAGCAATCCGCTACGCTGCATGCCAGGTTTTCCAGAACCAGAAAATGGGAACCGGTGACTAAAGAGGACATCTGGCAGTTTCTGGGACTCATCATTCTTCAGGGGGTGGTGGGAAAACCGCTCTAGAAATGGTACTGGACCACAAATAGTTTACTGGCCACTCCATTTTTTGGCACCGTGATGTCCGAATACCGTTTTTCGCTCATCATAAAGTATTTACACTTCACTAACAATAAAGAGTTTGATGAGGCCACGCATCATGTGCCCAAACTAAAAAAAATCTGGGAGGTATGCCAAATGATTGTGACCAATTTCCAGCAGGCCTACGTGCCAAGAAGGAACGTCAGTGTGGATGAAAGTCTGATGGCCTACAAGGGACGCCTCAGCTGGATACAGTTTGTTGCATCCAAAAGAGCGCGGTTTGGCATCAAATTCTACATGCTCTGCGAGTCATCCACCGGATACATCTGGAATGCAGTCATTTACACCGGTAAAGGCACGAAGTTCAACCCCAGGTACAGCCGCTATGGGATGGCCACATCATCTGTCCTTACACTGCTGGAGCCATTGCTGAACCAAGGATATTGTGTGACAACGGACAATTTTTACACGTCTCCGGAACTGTATGAGGTTTTGCTCCAAAACAAAACTGATGCATATGGTACCGGTAGGCCAAACCGACGTGACATGCCATCTATGTTTGGCAAGAAAAAACTAAAAACCGGAGAAATGGTTGCCTTTCAAAAGGGTAAGATGATGGTAATGCGATAGCGAGACAAGAAGGATGTGTGTCTCATGAGCACCGTGCACAATACCTCCACTGCCATGGTCCATACAAAACATGGGAAAGATGTGCTGAAGCCGCAAGTCGTGATCGACTATAACAACACAATGGGAGGTGTCGACAGAGCCGATCAGGTAATGACATTTTACCCAGCGATGCGGAAACAGCAAAAGAAATATTACAAGAAGATTTTCAGGCATCTTCTGGAACAATGCCTTTGGAATTCTTATATCCTTTATAGAGCAAAGAGTGACATACCTCTTGTTCATTCTGACTTTATCTGGAAGGTGGCTGAGCAGATTTTTGTCAACCACCAGACACCATCAGTAGCTGAGAACAGACCCGGACGACGTGCTGTTGACGTTGTCAACCCAGAACGCCTGACAGGTCGTCATTTTATGGACTACATACCACCAACCGCAAGAAAGGCAGCACCTACCAGGATGTGTGTGGTTTGCTGTTCAAAGAGAGATTGTAATGGAAAGAAATTCCGAAAAGACTTTGTCCAGTTCCATGCTTCAAAATGTTTCACACTCAGGATGTTTATTGAATTTCTTTTTTTGACAAATTTCATTATTTTTCATTACATTATTGAATAAAATTATATTATTTATTTGATTATAATTCATGAGTTTATTTGTATCTCTGTTTTCAATGTTCCACTCGTTTTTATGTTATGTTGAATAATGAATGGCTTACTGTCTGCTGCAAATGCTTCTGACAACGTGTGTTGTGATGTACTACTTTGCCGTTCACAAATAAAGATTTTACAAAAATAAATGAAAAAATAAATGAATGTGCTACCAAGAATACTATACCTCTTTAGAACGCTACCAGTGGCGCTTGCCAAGTTAGACTTGAAAGCATTTCAAACTAGACTTTTGTCATTTATCTGGGGGAATAAGAGGCCTAGGGTGAACTTACGCATGCTGTACGCCCCCACGAGATATGGAGGACTAGGTTTCCCAGATCTGTTGAAGTATTATACAGCTTGCCCATATTACTAGATTCCATAGCTCACGACCCCATCCGATCTGGATGCAGATAGAGGCCGAGGCATGGAAGACACACCCGAATTCCTTTATTCTTTGGCTATCCCCTAAGCAGAGACCCCCAATTCTATGTCCGACACTCTCTACCTCTTTAAGTATTTGGGATAGCTTGCTTAAATCCCACAAATTTCAATCATTACATACCCCTTTAGCTTCAATTTTGAGAAATGTGAGTTTCACCCCGGGCCTCACCCCTAGAATGTTTGACTGGTGGACGAACAAAGGGCTACTGAGGATAGCAGATGTGTGCGATCAAAGTGGTATCTTAACAAGAAAGGCACTAGAGGACAAACATCAGTTGCCGTCATCCGAATTCTTTCGGTTCATCCAGCGCATTTTTTATCTAATATCTCGAATAACTCAGACATAACTACGATGACCCCGATGGAACATTTATGCGCAGACCCGCACTGCTAAAGTGTTTCCTTATGTGACCTGTTTTGATAAGTTCATAGACAAGGAATGGGAATGACCGCAGAGGACCTTTGCGGTCCCTAAGCGTATGGCGGTCCGTTACCCCTTTGAGGAGAGCCTTTTAAAAAAGTGGGCATCTCCCCTGGTTGTGGACCCCCCGGTATCCAGGTTGAACAAGGCAACCACGATTCCGGTTGAGGGAACCCCTGCATTTAAGGATCCTGCTGACAGGAGGTCCGAAGTGGTAGGTTGGTCCATCTTCTCTATGCTAGGTTCAGCTTTGTGGCCTATTTTGGCTACGGCACTGGTGTCACAGACACTTACTGAATGGGCAAGACTATTGCACCAGGAGTTGGAAAAGCATCATGCTCCTCCCAGGCTGCTTGGAACTGGCTGACCAGTTAGTGCATGGCCTCAAGTATGTCTGCGATGCAGCCCTGGATGTGGCTCCCTTAAACTCCAGAGCCTCAGTATCTGCGGTGGTTATGCGACGCCCGATTTGGCTTAAGGTCTTGTCTGCAGACCAGATTTCCAAGAAGGCTCAGGCAAATTTGCCTTTTCGGGACGGAGGCCATTTGGTGCCTCCCTGGTGACATCATAAAGGATGCCACGGGGGGGAAAAGTATGCTCCTCCCCAGTCCAGAAAAGTAAAAGAGCCACGCCGCAGGCTGGGACCCTCTTTTTTCGAACAAAAGCCGTATTTTCATCAGTCAGGTCCCACAGGTAAGCATCCTCAGACCGACAAAGGGCCTGCTGGGGGACAAAACATCCCTGGGTTCTCAAGCCAAACAAGCCTGCGAACAAATCTGCGACAGCATGAAGGTTTGCCCCTGCCCAACTCTCGGGTGGGGGAACGTCTGCACAAGTTTGCGGTTCGGTGGACCTCCCTGATTTCCGACCAGTGTGTCTGCGAAGTGGTTTAATCGGGGTACAAGATAGAGTTTCTTTCTCGTCCAAACAGATTCTTTCCCTCAAACTTTCCTCTCCTTCTGGCTCATCGGGATGTCCTGTTTGGGGCAGTGCAGGACTTGTTGAGCTGCGGGGTAATCATACCTGTGCCACTGCGGGAAAGGTTTTAGGGTTTCTATTCGAATCTGTTTGTAGTCCCGAAGAAGGACGGAGTCCACCCAATCCTGGACCTCAAGGCTCTCAATGCCTTTGTATGGGTTCGGAAGTTCACGATGGAATCAGTTCGCTCTGTGGTCACTGCACTCCATCCGGGGGATTTTCCTTGGACATCAAGGACGCATACCTGCATGTCCCCATATATGTCAGGCATCAAAGGTTCCTGCGCTTTGCGGTCTGGTAAAGACCACTATCAATTTGTGGCCCTTTCTTTTGGCCTGGCATCAGCTCCAAGGGTTTTTACCAAGGTGCCTTCACTGATTATGGCCTTGCTGAGACAGCGAGGAAGCGCTATCGTGGGCTACTTGGACGATCTGCTTCTGAGAGCTGCTTCAAGCTCAGAATTAGAGGAGGATGTGGCGATTGCCAGTCAGTCCCTCCAAGAGTTTGGCTGGGTGCTGAACTTCCAGAAGTCGGTGTTAGTACCGACTCAGCGCTTGGAGTATCTGGGTCTGATTCTAGACTCCTCAGAGGCAAGAGGTTTTCTCCCTTTGGAAAAATTGCAGATTCTTCAGACAGCGGTGAAGCTGTTGGCGTCCCGCAGGTGATCATCGCTTCGCTTATGCATACGAATCCTGGGTCTCATGGTAGCCTCTTTTGAGACAGTACCGTTTGCTCAATTCCACACTCGAGTCTTCCAGAAGGAGATTCTGTCCAAATGGGACAAATCTCCGTTGTCCCTGGATTGTCGGGAATCCGTTCCTTTACTACCACTGGACGGTGATCACGACAGATGCCAGCCTGACCGGTTGGGGGGGAGTCTGGGGTGTTCCGTTGACTCATGGTCGCTGGAACTGGCACTGCCCGAGGGCCCCATGACACTAGGGGGCCCCATCAGGGTTGCCAGGTTCAGTAAAACCAGGGACAGTATGTAAAAATCTGTGTTTTTTTTACATCTGTCCCTGCTATGTCCGAAACCGACATGCTTTTGATGTGAAAATCCCGAGATTTTAGCTGCCCCGCCTCTGCACTGCCTCCTGGCATGGTGGCCATCTGTAAGCCCGGGGGCCCATAATCTTCTATTGCCCAGGGGCCCCATGAGTTGTCAGTCCGCCACTGCACACACAGAATATAGAAGGACCAGAGTGTGGTTCAAATACTTACTGTCTCTATGTCGAATGGAGGGATTACTTCCCCAGGCCTCAGTTTCACCCAGTCGCTATTTGACTATGCAGACTAGGCAAATCCACTGTGCACTACAAGTGCATGGCAAGGGTGCACTTGGAAGTGCAGTTGCTGTAGATCTGAGGGGAAGATCTGAAGTGAGGGGAAGCTAAGCTGATTTCTATCATCCAATCGCGTGCAAGCAAAAATGCTGTTTGTTATTGTCATTGCATGTCCCCTTCAGATCTACAGCGACTGCACTTCCAAGTGCACTTGCAGTGCACAGTAGATTTGCCTTTAGTAAATGAATCCCATTGTTTTGTATTGCAATTTGACTATGTAGGACTCTTGTACTGCGATGCATACTAGCATATTATGCATTTTTTTTGGTGCGGTTTACTACCACTTTAAACTGCAGGCTGCACTACACTTGTTGGGCCAGATCCACAAAAACCTGACGTAACTTAAAAAATCCAATTTAAGTTACACTGCCTTAAAGTTTCTACCTAAGTGCCTGATCCACAAAGCACTTATCTAGAAATTTCAGGCTGTGTAACTAAAATTCCGCCGGCGCAAGGCGTTCCTATTCAAATGGGGCGAGTCCCATTTAAATGAGGCGCGCTCCCGCGCCGGCCGTACTGCGCATGCGCGAAGTTACGTTACGCCGAGTTTTGAGGATCGCGACGGCTTAAAGTTGCGTCGGGGATAAAAAAAATGACAGCGGCATGCATTCCTGAGGGAGAACTCCATGCCCATTTTCAAAGAAAAAAACGGCATGGGTTCCCCCCCCAGGAGCATACCAGGCCCTTAGGTCTGGCATGGGTTGTAAGGAGACCCCCCCACGCCGAAAAATTGACGTAGGGGGTCCCCCTACAATCCATACCAGACCCGTATCCAAAGCACGCTACCCGGCCGGCCAGGAAGGGAGTGGGGACGAGCGAGCGCCCCCCCCCCTCCTGAGCCGTGCCAGGCCGCGTGCCCTCAACATGGGGGGGTTGGGTGCTCTGGGGCAGGGGGGCGCACTGCGGGCCCCCCCACCCCAGAGCACCCTGTCCCCATGTTGATGAGGACAGGACCTCTTCCCGACAACCCTTGCCATTGGTTGTCGGGGTCTGCGGGCGGAGGCTTATCGGAATCTGGGAGTCCCCTTTAATAAGGGGGCCCCCAGATACCGGCCCCCCACCCTAAGTGAATGGATATGGGGTACATCGTACCCCTATCCATTCACCTGTAGGCAAAAAGTAAAAGTTAATAAACACACAACACAAGGCTTTTTAAAATATTTTATTATTCTGCTCCGGAGGCCCCCCCTGTCTTCGTTATTAGCTCAATTACCAGGGGGGGCTTCTTCTTCCACTCTCCGGGGGTCTTCTCCGCTCTCCGGGGGTCTTCTCCGCTCTCCGGGGTTCTTCTCCGGACTCCGGGGGGCTTCTTCCATCTTCTCCCCTCTTCCGCTCTTGACTCGGCGAACCCCGGTTCTTCTTCAGCTCTCCGGTGCCTTCTTCTTCAGCGCTGGCTGCCTGCTATGTTTGTGTGTTAGCTCGATTTCAAACAGGCAGCCGGCGCGGTCTTCTGTGGCGTCATCATCTCTTCTGGTCTTCTGTTCTTCCGATGTTGCCTCGTCGCCTGTTGTCGCTGTAATGATGGAAGCGCGCCTTGCATCACATTTATATAGGCATCACCGTCCCATCATGCTCCGGTAGGTACCCACGTGGTGGGTGCACGTGGGTAGGCACCCACCACGTGGGTACCTGCCGGAGCATGATGGGACGGTGATGCCTATATAAATGTGATGCAAGGCGCGCTTCCATCATTACAGCGACAACAGGCGACGAGGCAACATCGGAAGAACAGAAGACCAGAAGAGAAGATGACGCCACAGAAGACCGCGCCGGCTGCCTGTTTGAAATCGAGCTAACACACAAACATAGCAGGCAGCCAGCGCTGAAGAAGAAGGCACCGGAGAGCTGAAGAAGAACCGGGGTTCGCCGAGTCAAGAGCGGAAGAGGGGAGAAGATGGAAGAAGCCCCCCGGAGTCCGGAGAACACCCCCGGAGAGCGGAGAAGACCCCCGGAGAGCGGAGAAGACCCCCGGAGAGTGGAAGAAGAAGCCCCCCCTGGTAATTGAGCTAATAACGAAGACAGGGGGGCCTCCGGAGCAGAATAATAAAATATTTTAAAAAGCCTTGTGTTGTGTGTTTATTAACTTTTACTTTTTGCCTACAGGTGAATGGATAGGGGTACGATGTACCCCATATCCATTCACTTAGGGTGGGGGGCCGGTATCTGGGGGCCCCCTTATTAAAGGGGACTCCCAGATTCCGATAAGCCCCCGCCCGCATACCCCGACAACCAATGGCAAGGGTTGTCGGGAAGAGGTCCTGTCCTCATCAACATGGGGACAGGGTGCTCTGGGGTGGGGGGGCCCGCAGTGCGCCCCCCTGCCCCAGAGCACCCAACCCCCCCATGTTGAGGGCACGCGGCCTGGCACGGCTCAGGAGGGGGGGGGGCGCTCGCTCGTCCCCACTCCCTTCCTGGCCGGCCGGGTAGCGTGCTTTGGATACGGGTCTGGTATGGATTGTAGTGGGACCCCCTACGTCAATTTTTCGGCGTGGGGGGGTCTCCTTACAACCCATGCCAGACCTAAGGGCCTGGTATGCTCCTGGGGGGGAACCCATGCCGGTTTTGTTTTTTACAAATTGCCGTGGAGTTCTCCCTCGGGAAAGCATACCAAATGCCGTCGCTGGAATGGGCTTTTACAAGGTGTAACTAGTTTACACTTTGTAGAACGAGCCCTAATTTTACACTTGCAAAATAACACTTACGGCGCAAAAAGGAAGCTAGAAAGCTTTTTGGATCGCCTTAAGTGCTAATTTGCATACTAGCAACGGCATTTCGACTCGAAATGCCCCCAGCGGCGGATGCGGTACTGCATCCTAAAATTAGGCAGTGTAATTCAATTACACATGCCGGATCTTCTGTGTAACTTTGGAAAAAGCCTTTTGAGGATCGTTTCCAAAGTTACACACAGACTGAACAGCAGTTAAGTCGGAGTATCTCTTTTGAGGATAACCCCCGTTGTACCTAGGAGCTTTTAAAGTGGTTGTAAAGGCAGAAGTTTTTTTTTTTATCTGAATGCATTCTAGGTTCGAAATCAAAAGTGCTAATTTTAAAGGCTAATATGCAAGTTATTGTCCTAAAACGTTTGGGGACACAGGTCCTGCCCCAGGGAACATGCATCAATGCAAAAAAAAGTTTTAAAAATGTCCGTTTATTCGGGAGCAGTGATTTTAATGATGCTTAAAGTGAATTTTTTTTAAAAAATATTCCTTTAAATATCGTACCTGCTGGGTGTCTATAGTATGCACGTGTTTCCCGTGTTTAGAACTGTCCCTGCACAAAATGACATTTCTATAGGTCTGGTCCCTGCAATATGGATGAAAATCATTCAGAAAAATAGCATGGGGTTCCCCCCAGGTCACTACCAGCCCCTTTGGGTCTTGTATAGATATTAAGGGGAAAAGGAAAGGCCTTTTCTTGTGTTAAACAAAAAAAAGCAAAGGCGTGGGGCCCCCAGGCCCTATATACTCTGAACAGCAGTATACAGGCGGTGCAAACAAGACAGGAACTGTAGGTTTGTTGTTAAAGCAGAGGTTCCGCATTTTTTTTTCTATTTATGTGCAATTAATAGTGTTACAGATAGCACATTAAGACTCACTTGCTAGCCGATCGTTTTCCGTCTGAAAGATAAACTTATAAAAATTCTGCCAGGCGTTTTCCATCTTGCTTGTGGGCATTGTGAAGCCCACAAGCAAAGACTTCCGGGAAGCGGTGATGCTATGCTTGTCGAGTCACGTGACGAGCGCGAGATTACTACTATTATTGGTACAGATCGTCTCCTGGGAATCATGACACAGAATTCCCAGGAGACATTGCGGGCAGCTCCCAGCACACACTGGGGCGAAAAGGCAGAGATACACCCACTCCCGCGGGAAAGAGTACCCGGAAGCAACATGTAATCACTCAGAATCACGGTAATAAGAGACCAACGAAAAAATACAACAGTGGATTATAAATGTATTAAGTCTGTAGATGTTATTAAGATAAAGTTTATATTGAGGGTGAACCTCCGCTTTAAGTAGAAAATGTTCTTACAAGCTATCAGCATGATCATTGAGGAGGAAAAGTATAGTCACTCAGCATAACAGGATAGTCACTCAGCATGACAGGACAGTCACTCAGCATGACAGGACAGTCACTCAGCATCAGCATAGGCAGTCTTGAAGGGATCTGACATTTAAAAAAAAAAATATTAAGTTACATCAGCTTTAGGTGCTTGGTAGCTGGTTGTGATCCAAGCCCGATTCATTTTTACGAAGGTCAGTCGATCGACCAAGTCGGTGGAGAGGCGCACCCTGTGATCTGTTACAAAGCCTCCAGCAGCACTGAATGTGCGTTCTGAAAGAACGCTGGATGCAGGACAGGCCAGTAGCTCAATTGCATACTGTGCAAGCTCTGGCCAGTGATCCATCCTCAAGACCCAGTAACCCAAAGGATTTTCGGTGGGAAAGGTGTCCAAGTCTGATCTTGCCCCTAGGTATTCCCGCACCATGTAAAACAGACGCTGGCGATGGTTGCTGGAACCGGTCATACCTTGGGGCTGCGGACTAAAAAATTGTCTGAACGCATCGGTCAGATGGCCACCTTCTCCACCACTCCTTTTTTCACTGGCACAAGCCTCAGCTCCAGGTTGTCCAGGACCAGGATTTTGTAACCTCCCAGTCTCTGGGAACACGTTGCACAGACCTTTCTTACCCTTACCTTACCCTTGTAACGTGGATCAAAGAGGGTTTCCAGCAAGTAATGATTCCTCTCCTTGATAGCACGAATACGAGGATCCTTCCGCAGGCTTTGCAGGATCAGGGAGGCCATGCAGCGTAGGTTTACTTAGGCATTCAGTCCGGAGTCCTCTGGGTCACTCAGAGACGACATGATCCGCAGCCACCTCCTCCCAGCCACGTAGAAGTCCATGGGTTTCTTGGGACTGTAATTGATCCCTTGAAGACTGCTGCTGATGCTGAGTGCTAGGCTCCACCTCCATGCTGACACAATCCTCCTCCTCTTTCTGTGTGATAGGCGGGCAAGTTGGAACACTGTCTGAATAAAGGGGGCCTTGAGAGGTAAGGAAGTCCTCTTCTTCCTCCTTCTGTTCTGCCTCAAGCGCCCTGTTCATTATTCCACACAGTGTGTGCTCCAACAGGCAAATAAGAGGGACAGTGTCACTAATGCATGCATTGTCACTGCTCACCATCCTCGTGGCCTCCTAAAATGGTGACAGGACAGTGCATGCATCCCTGATCATGGCCCACAGGCATGGGGAAAAAAAACAAGCTCCCCTGACCCTTATTTGGTGACATATTGGCTTTGGTCAATAACGGCTCTCTGTACAGACGTCGCTGTGATTGGGGGTCATAGTGCATGCTTGGCCAATCATCAGCCATAAATGCATGGCGATGCCGCAGTAAATTATGGGCCGTGACGCGCCACTAGAATTTGGCGCGAACGGCCCATAACGTTCGCAATTCGACGAACGGTCAAACATACGATGTTCGAGTTGAACATGAGTTCGACTCGAACACGAAGCTCATCCCTACTCCAAATATTATTGAACAAGAAAGGTTTTGTAATTTTCAGCAAACAACACACACAGACACATATACTACTAGCCATAGGTGTGCGCAGGCTATGGCATTAGGGTGTGCACACCAAAGCTCAAACACACATGCATGTGTAATATACCATATATGGCAGTGGGCAAGTCAGTAGGGCTTTGTCAGCAGGGCAGAGATCGGTGTCAGTAGTTTATCTTTATTTGTATTATTATTTTTTTTTACAATTTTATTTTTATTTATTTTTTTAAATATTATTTTTTTTATTTTTTTTAGGAGCCCTATTTGGGGGCTTTGGTGAAATATCAGTGGTCTAAACAGACCCCTGATGTCTAACTTTTGAGACAAAGAAAGGCACTGAGGACAGAAATTCCCCAGTCCCTTTCTCTGCAGCCAGGCAGCAGGGGGAATCTCCACAGTACAGGGTGATTAGGGTGTGCCCAGGCACACCTTACACCCTATGTGCGCACGCCTATGCTACTAGCATAGAATATGTACCGCAAATGATGACTCAGTATGACGACTTCACTTGTTGAACCAAAGCTTGGCTAAGTAGAGCTTTCCTACCTGCCATCTGAAGAGTTTCATTTTGGTCATTACAAGCTTAATATATTTTCTAGTCTTTGGAAACATCTCTGTGCAATGGGCGCTGAAGATGGAACATTAGCAAAGTTGTAAATAGAGTAAATCTCTTTAAAATCACCAGGAGGCAGAACTAATAGCAAAGTGCGAACCACACCATAGCTAAGTGTGTGGATTGTAGTGGTGTGTGACCTGAATTGAAGGGTTTAATAGCACACAATTCGCCACTACAAAACATAGGGATAATAACAGCGCAGTCTGATATTGACAGGCCTGCAGGGGATAATATTACAGTGTTATGCGGCTCAATTCACAAAGTTAACACACCAGAATAAGAATAGTTATTTTCAAATAAGTGACAGTTATTTTCTGGTTCGTTCAATGATTGAAAATGACAGTCACGTGTCTGAAATAAATATCCTTATCCTGGTTTTAGAGCTTTGTGAATTGAACCTATGATCCTTTAACGACACTGATTTGACTGTATAGGCAACAAGCAGCAGGGCCGTAGATAAGAGGTTACCACTGTCGTAGCAGCCTAAGATGTCTACATTTAGACTAAGATGGTTGCTTCTAGACATTAGTTTTCGTCCGAATGCATTTTTGTCAGAATTTCTGGGATTTTCGCGCTTGTTTTAACAAACGATAACGAACGTGCAGAATCCGAAATCCGAAAGATCCGACATAAAAAATTCCTTTATTTTCGTTTTGTTGTGACACCATTTCGATATAGATAGAAGATTCGATATGACGGTGACAATAGCAATCTGTGTTCATCGAACCTGCGGTCGAATGTGCCCAACACATTTCTATTAGTCTAAGATTATTTGACATTATAGAGAGATGAAGATTCGACGAAGCAGCTAAAAACATACGATCGCCACGACCGGACATTTATGGTCAAATGATCCGCCCATCGGATATAGTAAAATTCTAATGTTGGTTGACTAGTAATAATAATTGGAATGGAAATACTACGCGCCAAAAGTGTTAAACTAAAAGTAAGCTGCTACCCAAAATAATCAAAGATTATGCAGTTATGTGTAAAAATAAGGTGCGCTAAATAAAAGTAATAATAGTATTAAACAATATTTAAAACTAAATATGAATACTAGACATCAAAAAGAAACAAAATATTATAGTGTATCAGTATATCCAGTCCCTGGATATTAGTGATATTGTAGTGATAATCAAAATGGTGATAAACAAATATGAGTCCACAATCAAAAGAAAAAAGTAAAAAAGTCCAGTGATGACGTTTTTAAAGCTGGAAAATTGAATTCCCATAAGTGATTTCTTAATTGAAAGAAGTATCGTGTTTTCAATCAAAATGATCCACCTTCACCGTGATTTTGTCAAAACACCCAATGTGAATGAATAGGCAGGCTCCTTACCAGATGGAATTGCCCCCAATTTTGGTATCAAAAAGGGAGGACAATTAAGGCTTTGACAGGATCACCTGTATATGAATGGGATACGTCCTGACAGCAGTGTTGGAAACAGTCATGGATTCTCGGATATGTGCATGGAAAATAAATGGTGGCAAAACATAGCGTAATTCGTTTTAATATGGTATAAAAACATAAATTTTAGGGAGCCAAGTGGCCGCTTACTTTGTGAGTGCCTTGGACCCGGCACTGAGGCTGTAGTGATATGAGATCAACTAAAGAAGATCCTGTGTGCTGTGAGCTGCGAGATGTCCGGATCCCCGGAGCGTGCGTTCCACGGCCGCAGCAGTGTGGAGCCAGCAATGCAGGAAGTGACAAGGTACTGGAGCGTACAATTGCGTGGTTGGGTGCCGCCCCGACGTACGTTTCGGAAAGATCGTCTTCAGGAGGCGTGCCCAACCACGCTAGTGATGTAAATTTATATGTCCGTCAATGATGTGGGAGGAGGAAGTGGGCGTGTGATAGCCTCAGTAGCGGGTTCAATGCCACAGTATGCTGTATGGCGGTAATGCAATACACCTCCAGCATTCAATGAGATAGATCTCTCTAAATACAGATCGCAGGTAACAAAGCTGATGATACACTATAGCATGGCCGAAAGTGTTCACAAGTTACAAGATTAAAATAACTATGAATGACACATTACATATATTAAGATTACAATAAAGATAAAAATGATTAATAATATAGAGATAAAACAAATAGATTCTGAAACCTGAAACTGTCTATTCTCCATATGGACGGACATAGATTTATTCCCAAAACTGTATATCCCCTATTAAATATGGGGAAATTAATTTTTTTCCATGCACATATCCGAGAATCCATGACTGTTTCCAACACTGCTGTCAGGACGTATCCCATTCATATACAGGTGATCCTGTCAAAGCCTTAATTGTCCTCCCTTTTTGATACCAAAATTGGGGGCAATTCCATCTGGTAAGGAGCCTGCCTATTCATTCACATTGGGTGTTTTGACAAAATCACGGTGAAGGTGGATCATTTTGATTGAAAACACGATACTTCTTTCAATTAAGAAATCACTTATGGGAATTCAATTTTCCAGCTTTAAAAACGTCATCACTGGACTTTTTTACTTTTTTCTTTTGATTGTGGACTCATATTTGTTTATCACCATTTTGATTATCACTACAATATCACTAATATCCAGGGACTGGATATACTGATACACTATAATATTTTGTTTCTTTTTGATGTCTAGTATTCATATTTAGTTTTAAATATTGTTTAATACTATTATTACTTTTATTTAGCGCACCTTATTTTTACACATAGTAATAATAATTAATAAGTAAAATTATTACTAGTAATACAACATTAGAATTCTACTATAGCTTGTGGGTGGAGCATTCGACCAGAAATGTATGATTGCGGCATCGTACAGTTTAGCTGCTTCGTCGAATCTTCTTAGAACATTCGACAGACACCATAAGCCTTCAATAGAAGATTCAACCTCAATTCATTTGGATTTTTTTTAGATGAATGCATTTTTTAACGAAACAAAATAAATAAAAACAAATTTTGGGAGTAACTAAATAAATTAATTTAGTTACCCAGGACCCAGAGCGGAGCCTTCTTCCTTTTCCGCCCTTAAGTGAGAGTGTTGGCTCCACCCACCTCCTCCCTCCATCTTCTCCACACTGCAGCACGGCGACCAAGAAGCAGAACACAGGGTATGGACACAGGAAGAAGCAGTAACTGTGTCACTGTCATCTGATGCTGCCTACAGACAGTGCAATTACTGGATCCCACTCATCTCCATTTCTCACCCATGGGAGCCCCTCCCCCCACCAGAGCACCAACATATTTTTTATAAAAGTGAGTAAAAGAAATAACGAATGTGTAAAATCACAAAACAGATGTGTGCCAATATTTATGGAAAAAAAAGCCCTTTCAGTCTTGTTCAACCTTAACCCCTTCAGCTCCAGAAAGTTTTACCATTTTGCAATTTTTTTGCAATACTGCGTTGCGTTACTTTGACAATTCCGCAGTCGTACAATGCTGTACACAAGTAACATTTATGAGTTTTTCCCCCCACAAATAGAGCTTTTTTTGGTAGTTTTTGATCACCACTGCCATTTTTATGTAGCGGGGTATCAACCTTTTTGATGTGATAAAAAATACTGCAATTGCTGATCGTGAAGGATCTCAGCTCCCTCCTGTGGCCGAGTTGGGTTAGAGCCACCTGTTGTTTACATTTTGTTCTGGTACCGCAGAGAATGTTGGGGGATTGAGTTCAGGAGGAGAAGAGACTCCATTTGACCTGGCCTGTAATAAACTACATTACCCAGAGAGCAGCTGTACTACCCCAAGATGAGGAGCGCCTTTGAGAAGAAGAGATGGAGCCTCTGCCGGAGTGATCGGATGAATTTCCAGTACCCCTGCGACCTGTCAGAGAACCAGAGGCTGCCAGCTAACAGGACTGTAGCTGGAGATCGGGGACGGAGTGCCACAGAAGGACAAGGCCTGAATCGGTTGGGTGAGACGGGCACTTGCCCAAGAGTACTGATTGTCTTGCGGGAGGGTGGATTGTTGATATCCATCTTTGCAGTTTGACTATTCAGCAAACTTTCAACAGTTTACTATTACCCTTTTGGATTATAAATTGCTCTTTGCGCGCCAACGCATGCCAACGCACAAGTGCACGGACTATTAGCCTAAAACTGTATTGAAGTTTGGCATGGGATGCCAGGCCATACTGATTAGCTAAAGTTATAGTACCCAAGGGTTATCTATTTAGTGTTGCATATTGTTGATATTCATTTCATTGCTCATTGATCGAGTAATCGGTTCTATTACCTTATATAGTATTGTAGAGATGCAGAGAGCTGGGTGAGGCTTAGCAAGGGGGCGTTTCAACGTGTTGTGATGGAGTTACTAAAATGATTATTTTGTGTTTATGTTACTTTTCTCCTAAACCACTGAAATATTGGTTTTCTTTCTTATATTGTTTTATTTCTTTTATTTCTTGATCTATAAATATATATATATATATATATATATATATATATATATATATATATATATATATATATATATATATATACAGTGGGGATCGAAAGTTTGGGCACCCCAGGTAAAAATTTGTATCAATGTGCATAACGAAGCCAAGGAAAGATGGAAAATTCTCCAAAAGGCATCAAATTACAGATTAGACATTTTTAGAATATGTCAAAAAAAGTTAGATTTTATTTCCATCATTTACACTTTCAAAATTACAGAAAACAAAAAAATGGCGTCTGCAAAAGTTTGGGCATCCTGCAGAATTTATAGCATGCACTGCCCCCTTTGCAAAGCTGAGACCTGCCAGTGTCATGGATTGTTCTCAATCATCGTCTGGGAAGACCAGGTGATGTCAATCTCAAAGGTTTTAAATGCCCAGACTCATCTGACCTTGCCCCAACAATCAGCACCATGGGTTCTTTTAATCAGTTGTCTAGAAAACTGAAACTGAAAATAGTTGACGCTCACAAAGCTGGAGAAGGCTATAAGAAGATAGCAAAGCGTTTTCAGATGTCAATATCCTCTGTTCGGAATGTAATTAAGAAATGGCAGTCATCGGGAACAGTGGAAGTTAAAGCAAGATCTGGAAGACCAAGAAAAATATCAGACAGAACAGCTCGCAGGATTGTGAGAAAAGCAATTCAAAACCCATGTTTAACTGCACGATCCCTCCAGAAACATCTGGCAGACACTGGAGTTGTGGTACACTATTCCACTATAAAGAGATACTTGTACAAATATGGTCTTCATGGAAGAGTCATCAGAAGAAAACCTCTTTGATGTCCTCACCACAAAAATCAGCGTTTGAACTTTGCAAATGAACATATAGACAAGCCTGATGCATTTTGGAAACAAGTGCTGTGGACCGATGAGGTTAAAATATAACTTTTTGGCCAGAATGAGCAAAGGTACGTTTGGAGAAGAAAGGGCACAGAATTTAATGAAAAGAACCTCTGTCCAACTGTTAAGCATGGGGGTGGATCAATTATGCTTTGGGGTTGTATTGCAGCCAGTGGCACAGGGAACATTTCACGAGTAGAAGGAAAAATGGATTCAATAAAATTTCAGCAAATTTTGGATGGTAACTTGATGCCATCTGTGAAAAAGCTGAAGTTAAAGAGAGGATGGCTTCTACAAATGGATAATGATCCTAAACACACCTCAAAATCCACAGGGGATTACATCAAGAGGCGTAAACTGAAGGTTTTGCCATGGCCTTCACAATCTTCTGACCTCAACATAATTGAAAATCTATGGATAGACCTTAAAAGAGCAGTGCGTGACAGACAGCCCAGAGATCTCAAAGAACTGGAAGACTTTTGTAAGGAAAAATGGGAAAAGATACCTCCAACAAGAATTGAAAGACTCTTGGCTGGCTACAAAAAGCGTTTACAATTGGTTGTGAATGTCACCGGCGCAAAAGAAAATAAATAAATAAATGTGAACCGTGATCTGCTGCAGTACTGTGTGCCCTTAGTGGGGGTCAATAGTGCATGAGGAAGAAAAGTGTTACTGCGCTGATCTAATTATCCAGAGGTATTAAATCTCTGGGAGTATGGACATAAGTGAAATATCAGGGCCACAATGTACCCAATCTTAAATGTGAATAACCTGGATACAAACAATATATATAAAAAAATATGAGAAATATATGAGTCATACAAATGTGACACAGTGATTTCAAACTTGAATCGTATATCTAGATCAGTGTGTCAGCATACAATCCATATGCCACAGTGCTTCTATGAGAAAAATGGCTGTTGCTGCTACTGACCAACCAAATAGTGAAAACAATACGAAAGATATTACAAAAAATATTGTGTATATATGTGTATAAAACTACAATATGCAGTATGCCAACTGCACCGTGAGTTGTCCAATAACCGATATTGGAACAAAATAAATATCAAAAAAGTGAAATAATTATCAAACAACCATACAAATGTGCAATGTGCTGACTGCACTTAAAAATAGTCCAAATGGCAGGCAATCTTGCGCTTATACAATAGGTTCCAGCAAACACAAGGTTCAATGTTGGTAGTACTGTGTAGAGGAAAGTGCCGCTATCTCTTCCACCCGACAAAGATGTGCCACCATCACCAATGGTTAAAATCAACACTCACCAGACCCCAGATATTATTAGGCTCCAAAGTGGTGTCTTTTCTTTGTCCGTCAGTGGGTGTTGCCTCCTTTTCCCTTTTACAAGGTGTCATCAATTCCTCAAAAACAAGGGGCTCATCATGGTGTAGTATATTAAAATATGTATTTATTTAAAAAAGGTAAAAAAATAACACTTACAATATAAAGTGCCTCTGACCGGCACTGGGTGTCTTTGGCAGTGTCAACCGTTAAAAGCCGCTGACCAGCATTTAAATGGCGTCCTAAGAGGTGTGCTTGCCCCGCTGTGCTCCGCATGTATTGCTACAAGGGGTCCGGGCGCGCTGGTGTGCTGCACCCTCAATGTGTGTGTCCAAACAGCCTCTACGCGTTTCGCTAATTGCGTCGTCAGGAGAGCTGTGGACGCTACTGTTTAAGCTGTATTTATACCCCTGTGGATTCCCTGAAATGCTGCAAGGTAGTCACAGGAAACAGGAAGTCTTCCGGCCACCATCTTGGCTGATGGCACAGGAAGTTCCTGTTCCACCATTTTGGTTACTGGATACCTGGCTATTTGCCAGTCCTGGCTGTTGTTACTGGGTGTCAGCAATAGAAATATGTATATACCCCTGTGGATTCCCTGAAATGCTGCAAGGTGGTCACAGGAAACAGGAAGTCTTCCGGCCACCATCTTGGCTGATGGCACAGGAAGTTCCTGTTCCCCCATTTTGGTTACTGGATACCTAGCTATTTGCCAGTCCTGGCTGTTGTTACTGGGTGTCAGCAATAAAAATATGCCCAGCAGCCAGGGTGGCTGTATGTGTGGGGCGCTATGTGCGCTGCTACCTCCGTTCGTTTGTGCACCTCCCCCCCCTCCGTGTGCGCGCGCTTATCGCCCTGTGTGTTATTCCCTGTATTATCGCCGCAACCGGAAGTGCTTGTGCGGCCATCTTGCCTCCGTCACCGGAAGTGTCCGTTCCGCCAATTTTGGTTACTAGCATCCTATGTTAGTCTATGCCTGTTTTGGGTAATGGCTAATTCTCCACACAGGATGTAATGTTAGTCATTTTAGCTACTGGCAATGGTCCCTGTGTAGCAGTCACCGTCTCTGGTTGACGCTGCCAGGGACACTTTACAAAAAACAACATTTTATCACCTATATTACTTTAAGTGGTCAAAAGCTGTGTTTATTAAAAAAATGTATTTACTAAAAATTAATCAAACACCATGAGGCCATAAGCAGCAGGAAACAATACAGTTTTCATTTTTCTGCTGCTATATTTTGACTTTTCTGTATAAACACTTCTCAGTGTGTGTTATTACTGGTTTAATTTTCTTATAATTTTTTTGCAAATCTATAAAAGTTTCAAAACTGTTAAAGTCCCTGTTTGGCGCAAACTTAATGCCCTTGTCTAATACCAGTAGTTCCTCCTGGGAGAATTCAATGTTAGTTAGGTTGAAGATCCCTTCACCTAACCCACCCTTTTTCTTTTTGCTTCACCTTCTGTACCCTCTCCTTCTTGGGGGTTGTGATTCCACCCCCCTCTGCCGGTCTGAAAAACCGGCATAGGTGGTCTGAAAAACTCCCCCCAGTCCCTCCATTCCCCCTGCCATTGGGGTGGCCCATAGTTTTGGCCATAGTATCCTCTCCCTCTACCCCTTTGGCCTCCCCTCCAGGGTCTGGAGTATTGGCCATAATAAGGGGGGTAGGAGTGTTGTTGGGGTGGTGGTGGTGGAGGTGGTCCCCCTTGTTGGTTTTTATTTGGGGTGGATTTATGTGCAATATTTTTAACAGCCGGGGTGGCTGCTTTCTTTTTCACACTAGTAGTCTCAATTTTCCCCTGGGAGGTGCTTGCACCCTGCGTTTTGTTCGTTTCCATTTCGTCATTGAGGGATGTATTATTCGAATTGGGTATTATATCATTCTCTTGCCAGCTATAAATTTTTCCTGCTACATAATCTTTCTGATCTCGTTGGTATTTTTTAACCTTTTTATTTTTGATTTCATTATCTAGTTTAGTCAGGAAATCTTGCAATTTTTTAGCTCTGGTGCTGTAATCATCAGTGCTGCTATGTGGGGTCATGTTCTCTTTAAGGCCGTTAATGGTTGTTTCAATTTTCTTTAGCTTTATCTTTCTTCTGTCAATAATAATGTCCAATAGTTTGTTTTCACATCCATTAAAAAAGTTATACCAAGCTTGTGTTAGGCCCTCCTCTGTTAGCCCATCATTGGGTCCTAAATCCCACCTTAACCTACGTGGTGTTATGTGGGCTTGTTTGTATTTTTCCAAGGTTGTAATGTCCCACCACACCCTTGTTTGTTTGTCCATTAAGTTTTTTAACTGTTTGAACCCTTGTTCCAGATTGACTGTGGGGATATCATCTGTATTTTCAAATGGGTCTCCCATTTCTAACCTTCTACTGGCCAGGAATGAGAATACCTCCATTTATGCTGCCCGTGCGGTAATTTAGGAGAAAACAATTGGTTGTGAATGTCACCGGCGCAAAAGAAAATAAATAAATAAATGTGAACCGTGATCTGCTGCAGTACTGTGTGCCCTTAGTGGGGGTCAATAGTGCATGAGGAAGAAAAGTGTTACTGCGCTGATCTAATTATCCAGAGGTATTAAATCTCTGGGAGTATGGACATAAGTGAAATATCAGGGCCACAATGTACCCAATCTTAAATGTGAATAACCTGGATACAAACAATATATATAAAAAAATATGAGAAATATATGAGTCATACAAATGTGACACAGTGATTTCAAACTTGAATCGTATATCTAGATCAGTGTGTCAGCATACAATCCATATGCCACAGTGCTTCTATGAGAAAAATGGCTGTTGCTGCTACTGACCAACCAAATAGTGAAAGCAATACGAAAGATATTACAAAAAATATTGTGTATATATGTGTATAAAACTACAATATGCAGTATGCCAACTGCACCGTGAGTTGTCCAATAACCGATATTGGAACAAAATAAATATCAAAAAAGTGAAATAATTATCAAACAACCATACAAATGTGCAATGTGCTGACTGCACTTAAAAATAGTCCAAATGGCAGGCAATCTTGCGCTTATACAATAGGTTCCAGCAAACACAAGGTTCAATGTTGGTAGTACTGTGTAGAGGAAAGTGCCGCTATCTCTTCCACCCGACAAAGATGTGCCACCATCACCAATGGTTAAAATCAACACTCACCAGACCCCAGATATTATTAGGCTCCAAAGTGGTGTCTTTTCTTTGTCCGTCAGTGGGTGTTGCCTCCTTTTCCCTTTTACAAGGTGTCATCAATTCCTCAAAAACAAGGGGCTCATCATGGTGTAGTATATTAAAATATGTATTTATTTAAAAAAGGTAAAAAAATAACACTTACAATATAAAGTGCCTCTGACTGGCACTGGGTGTCTTTGGCAGTGTCAACCGTTAAAAGCCGCTGACCAGCATTTAAATGGCGTCCTAAGAGGTGTGCTTGCCCCGCTGTGCTCCGCATGTATTGCTACAAGGGGTCCGGGCGCGCTGGTGTGCTGCACCCTCTATGTGCGTGTCCAAACAGCCTCTACGCGTTTCGCTAATTGCGTCGTCAGGAGAGCTGTGGACGCTACTGTTTAAGCTGTATTTATACCCCTGTGGATTCCCTGAAATGCTGCAAGGTAGTCACAGGAAACAGGAAGTCTTCCGGCCACCATCTTGGCTGATGGCACAGGAAGTTCCTGTTCCACCATTTTGGTTACTGGATACCTGGCTATTTGCCAGTCCTGGCTGTTGTTACTGGGTGTCAGCAATAGAAATATGTATATACCCCTGTGGATTCCCTGAAATGCTGCAAGGTGGTCACAGGAAACAGGAAGTCTTCCGGCCACCATCTTGGCTGATGGCACAGGAAGTTCCTGTTCCCCCATTTTGGTTACTGGATACCTAGCTATTTGCCAGTCCTGGCTGTTGTTACTGGGTGTCAGCAATAAAAATATGCCCAGCAGCCAGGGTGGCTGTATGTGTGGGGCGCTATGTGCGCTGCTACCTCCGTTCGTTTGTGCACCTCCCCCCCCTCCGTGTGCACGCGCTTATCGCCCTGTGTGTTATTCCCTGTATTATCGCCGCAACCGGAAGTGCTTGTGCGGCCATCTTGCCTCCGTCACCGGAAGTGTCCGTTCCGCCAATTTTGGTTACTAGCATCCTATGTTAGTCTATGCCTGTTTTGGGTAATGGCTAATTCTCCACACAGGATGTAATGTTAGTCATTTTAGCTACTGGCAATGGTCCCTGTGTAGCAGTCACCGTCTCTGGTTGACGCTGCCAGGGACACTTTACAAAAAACAACATTTTATCACCTATATTACTTTAAGTGGTCAAAAGCTGTGTTTATTAAAAAAATGTATTTACTAAAAATTAATCAAACACCATGAGGCCATAAGCAGCAGGAAACAATACAGTTTTCATTTTTCTGCTGCTATATTTTGACTTTTCTGTATAAACACTTCTCAGTGTGTGTTATTACTGGTTTAATTTTCTTATAATTTTTTTGCAAATCTATAAAAGTTTCAAAACTGTTAAAGTCCCTGTTTGGCGCAAACTTAATGCCCTTGTCTAATACCAGTAGTTCCTCCTGGGAGAATTCAATGTTAGTTAGGTTGAAGATCCCTTCACCTAACCCACCCTTTTTCTTTTTGCTTCACCTTCTGTACCCTCTCCTTCTTGGGGGTTGTGATTCCACCCCCCTCTGCCGGTCTGAAAAACCGGCATAGGTGGTCTGAAAAACTCCCCCCAGTCCCTCCATTCCCCCTGCCATTGGGGTGGCCCATAGTTTTGGCCATAGTATCCTCTCCCTCTACCCCTTTGGCCTCCCCTCCAGGGTCTGGAGTATTGGCCATAATAAGGGGGGTAGGAGTGTTGTTGGGGTGGTGGTGGTGGAGGTGGTCCCCCTTGTTGGTTTTTATTTGGGGTGGATTTATGTGCAATATTTTTAACAGCCGGGGTGGCTGCTTTCTTTTTCACACTAGTAGTCTCAATTTTCCCCTGGGAGGTGCTTGCACCCTGCGTTTTGTTCGTTTCCATTTCGTCATTGAGGGATGTATTATTCGAATTGGGTATTATATCATTCTCTTGCCAGCTATAAATTTTTCCTGCTACATAATCTTTCTTATCTCGTTGGTATTTTTTAACCTTTTTATTTTTGATTTCATTATCTAGTTTAGTCAGGAAATCTTGCAATTTTTTAGCTCTGGTGCTGTAATCATCAGTGCTGCCATGGAGGGGGGGAGGTGCACAAACGAACGGAGGTAGCAGCGCACATAGCGCCCCACACATACAGCCACCCTGGCTGCTGGGCATATTTTTATTGCTGACACCCAGTAACAACAGCCAGGACTGGCAAATAGCTAGGTATCCAGTAACCAAAATGGGGGAACAGGAACTTCCTGTGCCATCAGCCAAGATGGTGGCCGGAAGACTTCCTGTTTCCTGTGACCACCTTGCAGCATTTCAGGGAATCCACAGGGGTATATACATATTTCTATTGCTGACACCCAGTAACAACAGCCAGGACTGGCAAATAGCCAGGTATCCAGTAACCAAAATGGTGGAACAGGAACTTCCTGTGCCATCAGCCAAGATGGTGGCCGGAAGACTTCCTGTTTCCTGTGACTACCTTGCAGCATTTCAGGGAATCCACAGGGGTATAAATACAGCTTAAACAGTAGCGTCCACAGCTCTCCTGACGACGCAATTAGCGAAACGCGTAGAGGCTGTTTGGACACGCACATAGAGGGTGCAGCACACCAGCGCGCCCGGACCCCTTGTAGCAATACATGCGGAGCACAGCGGGGCAAGCACACCTCTTAGGACGCCATTTAAATGCTGGTCAGCGGCTTTTAACGGTTGACACTGCCAAAGACACCCAGTGCCGGTCAGAGGCACTTTATATTGTAAGTGTTATTTTTTTACCTTTTTTAAATAAATACATATTTTAATATACTACACCATGATGAGCCCCTTGTTTTTGAGGAATTGATGACACCTTGTAAAAGGGAAAAGGAGGCAACACCCACTGACGGACAAAGAAAAGACACCACTTTGGAGCCTAATAATATCTGGGGTCTGGTGAGTGTTGATTTTAACCATTGGTGATGGTGGCACATCTTTGTCGGGTGGAAGAGATAGCGGCACTTTCCTCTACACAGTACTACCAACATTGAACCTTGTGTTTGCTGGAACCTATTGTATAAGCGCAAGATTGCCTGCCATTTGGACTATTTTTAAGTGCAGTCAGCACATTGCACATTTGTATGGTTGTTTGATAATTATTTCACTTTTTTGATATTTATTTTGTTCCAATATCGGTTATTGGACAACTCACGGTGCAGTTGGCATACTGCATATTGTAGTTTTATACACATATATACACAATATTTTTTGTAATTTCTTTCGTATTGTTTTCACTATTTGGTTGGTCAGTAGCAGCAACAGCCATTTTTCTCATAGAAGCACTGTGGCATATGGATTGTATGCTGACACACTGATCTAGATATACGATTCAAGTTTGAAATCACTGTGTCACATTTGTATGACTCATATATTTCTCATATTTTTTTATATATATTGTTTGTATCCAGGTTATTCACATTTAAGATTGGGTACATTGTGGCCCTGATATTTCACTTATGTCCATACTCCCAGAGATTTAATACCTCTGGATAATTAGATCAGCGCAGTAACACTTTTCTTCCAAAAAGCGTTTACAAGCTGTGATACTTGCCAAAGGGGGCAGTACAAGATATTAACTCTGCAGGGTGCCCACATTTTTGCAGACGCCATTTTTTAGTTTTCTGTAATTTTGAAAGTGTAAATGATGGAAATAAAATCAAACTTTTTTTGACATATTATAAGAATGTCTAATCTGTAATTTGATGCCTTTTGGAGATTCTTCCATCTTTCCTTGGCTTCGTTATGCACATTAATACAAATTTTTACCTGGGGTGCCCAAACTTCCGATCCTCACTGTACATATATATGCGTGGGTGTATTACAATACTGTTATTATCCTTAAAAGAAGTCATTATAGAGTGAAACAACCCTTCAGGGGAGATAAGTGAAGACAACTGTTGCTCACTCCTTCCATGGCCCCCTCCACCGAAGAAGCAAATATGGCATCTGAGTGAAAAGACCTTGTGGCAACAGGGACGTGTTGGACTGACCAATCAGATGTGCTTATATGAATGAGGTCATTTTGTCTATAAAGCTGTGCTGGCAATAAAGTTCCTTCTCTCTTGACGTTGGGACGAGGAAGGATGTAGACTAAACCTCCCTCGTGTCTGCATGCTTTTACTATTATGAATTTGGGTCAGAGGCAGAATGGTTTATGCTCTGGAGTTGTGCCAGGGGTTATCAATCCTTATCAGTGTATGTTTTGTTGAAGGGGTCCCCCTTGTTGTGTGCTTACACAGGTCTGTGTGACATTGTAAGTCTAGCTCACACTTAAGCCTTATTATTGTTACTGATACTGCAGGGATCTGTAAATAGTGTATCACTGTTTTTACTTTGTTTCCATTATTTTAGCATTATTTTGGATATCTTGAAGTCTGTGTGCAGCCTATCTTTCATACTGCAGGATCCCTTCCATTTAAGGTACCCTTTTAATTTGCATAATCTGTTGTAGTGTAACGGGATAATGTGTTTCCCCACAAGTTACTGGGGTCCACAACTCCCACATTACCAGGTGTGTCAAGGGAGGGTTTTGAGACATTTTAAGAGGTTGATCACAGAGAGTAGACCCAAGACAAACCAGCAGTTCCTCCGGGGGTTTTGCGATATAAACAAAAAAGAGCGTAAGTTTAGAAAAAAAGGCAATATTTTTAACTTTTTGCTAAAAAAAAGTCTTCATCAATTTAGGCCAATATATATTCTGCTTCATATTTTTTGGTACCCCCCCCCCCAATAAGCGTTTGTTGATTGGTTTGCACAAAAGTTATAGTGTATACAAAATAGGAAATAGATTTATGGCATTTTTATTTATTTATTTTTTACTAGTAATGGTGGCGATCAGCGATTTTTAGCGGGACTTCAACTTGCAGTGGACAGATCGGACAGCTAACTGACACTTTTGACACTTTTTTGGGGACCAGTGAAACCAATACAGTGATAAAAATATGCACTGTCACTGGCTGGAAAGGGGTCGCTGGTGGATATTGCTTCTGCCAGACTTATTTTCTGGCAGTGCCCCTGCCAAGACTAGACTCTGGATCCGCCCCTGTGCAGAACGCTGAGGATCCTGGGAGTTGTGGTTTGGGATGGCACACATATAGTGGGACCCATAGACTTTTTGGACTACAGATCCTAATGGACAGAGTGCAGATAGGTGGAGTGGACAGAGGATTCCTATTAAACTATCCGGAAAAGTTCTGGGTCTTGCGCCAAGGAGAGAGAGAGAACACCCCTGTCCGACTACTCACCTGCCAGCGAGAATGCAAGTCTGAGACTGAGAGTGGAGACACCTGGGAGGCAGCAGAGTACAGCCCACATAACAGATTCTACACTGCTGATTACCAGAGGCTTTTTAGGGAGAGACTAAAGGGGGTCCCCTTTACAACGAGCATCTACACCAGCATGCAGGGAACCGGTGAGAGGGTTATCTGCCTATTATTGACACTGCTAGCAGAGACTGAGCCACTGAGAGAAGGACATCAAGTGCATCAAACCCATACCACAACTATACCAGCCCCATATCGCACTTCTACCAAACTTTTAATGCACCTATACCAACCATATTGCTTATACCGAACTGTCACTGCGTCTTTATCATATCTTTACTGCAACTATACTGGTTTACTGTCTTTATGGACAGTGACATCCAGTTAGTCAAGGCCTAGCATATTCTCTATCACTGGCAGACGCTCATTAGAGGCAAACGGGCGCCCCCCCCCCCTAATCTATGCACACTGCCCCCAATCTACATGCAGGGTGCTGGAAGCATAGATATCTATGTATTTTATTTTTAGTAGCACATGATTAGAGCCTGAGACTCAAGTTGGCTTCAAAAAAGGGTGGGCTCGGGGGGCAGAGCACTGCGCCTTAAACCCACCCTGTTTGTGTGACATTAGCAAATTAATATTCACTTATGTCTTCCTGTTTCTCCTCCTGGCCAATCAGGAAGTGGATCCTGAGACCCGATTGGCTAGGAGTCCTAGGACCCCATTGGCTGGGAGTCCAAAAAAACAATTGGCCGGGAGGAGAAGCGATGGCTGGGACACGAAGGACACGGAGGGGGGAAGCTGCCGCTGCAACCTTGACCTGTACGGGTAAGCTCCTGGGGCTGATGGGAGCCTGGCAGGCAAGAAGGCGTGTCGGCATCTGGGGGGGGGGGGGTCTGTGGTCAAGTCTGTATGCCGCCCCCCCTGACCGATAGAGCACCAGCACTGGTGGCCATAAATTCACATCTCCGGTTTAGTCTCCTGTATTCGATAAATCAAGCTTTATTATTGCCCACTGCTGCACTTTAGGTGACCTTGCTACAATTTATGCTGATCTAGACGCCACGTGTCATCTTATGCCTATTTACTAAACTTATTACTAAACATGCCAAATTGTGTTATTGCCTTTGGGAATCCATTTTCATGCATTTCATGCTGGACTGTTTACCTATCATAACAGGTAACAATATATTAAAGCGTTTGTTACCCTAAAAAAATAAATGGATACAATGCCTTTAAAGCATGGTATACAACACAGTACTTGTGCTGTGTAATTTGCCCCCCTGTATCACCTGAAATACCTGGCTGATCCTGCCTGGTTCTGCCCTAACCCCTGTAAACTGACCATGGTTTATTATGGCTGCTGAGCCCTGACACTGTGGTCAGTTTACGTGCCTCCGTCATCCGCAGCTCTCCTCTGTCCTCCTCTCCCCCCCTCCCTGCCTGTCAGCTAGTGACAGTGTCTGCCCCTCCCCTCCTGCTGCTGAAATTACATTTAATGTTTCATATAATCCTCTGTGTTTTGTTATGCTATGTGCCCCAGTCTCTGTGTGTTGTATAAAAAAATGCCATCTATACCTGATTTCAGAGCGCCACTCGGCACTCACGTGACCGTCCACCTCTCTCCTATTCTCCTCCTCTGGTCCCGACTGACGTCAGCGGGGGATTCTTAGCTCTTCCCACTCTAGCTGTCAGATGAGAAGAGAGGCAGCTGGCACGTGAGCACCGAGCATACAGTATACTGTAATCTTACAGATTCAGGGCTCAAGTCCTGCGGGAACGCGTGGGAACGGAGTTCCTGCACGTTTTTCACAGCAGGAACGCAGTTCCCTTTGCAGGACTAGAGCAGCCGAGAACAGCCGAGCCAATCCTTCACTAAGCGGCGATGCCCAGCTCGAGTCACTGTCAGGGGCAGGCGAACCTTATTAATCCTTTATGTTACTGGATGCTTCCTGTATATGGATTCATCGGGTAGTGTGCGGGTATTCCGTCACTTCCCCGATGCCACAATGTCTCCTGGGAGCTTTTGTCATTGTTCCCGGGAGACATTGTGGAGGTCTGCCACGAGTTACTGCGGGATTTAGAAAAACATGCAGTTTAGTAATTATGCATATGAGCGTATCATTTTTTTTTTTTTTTTTCGGGGGGGGGGGGGATCTTGGGTGGGAGTTCCCACACTTTTTTCCCCAGGACTTGGCCCCTGTACAGATTACATTACTGTATCAAATCATTTCACATCCCTTTTGTCCCTAGTGCTTTGTCCAGTGCCCTGCATGCAGTTTTATATTCTATATACTGTTCTTTCTGCCTGGAAACTTGAGATTGTCCATGATAACCATGGAAAAACAGTTTTAGACCACTTTAGAAAACTTGCAGAATTGAGCAATAGTGAATCGTGGGGAAATTTATTTTATTATTATTATATTATTTTTTTTTATAATTATTTATAGTTATTTATTATACTATAATTTATAATTTCGTGTTTCAAACTTGTTTGGACAAATTTAAGTGAGTTAATCCTAAAAATTACAGGCCTACAATATAAAACGCCAAATTTCCATGCAAAACAATGTACCGCTTTGAGATTCAAAAATCTGACATATTCATACCACCAGGGAGGCTATGTTTGCCTTTACCAACTGGTTCAGTGCCTGTTTCTTGGACATGGTATTATTACTGGTTACCAGATATTACTTTCAGTGAGGACCCATCTAATCCAGCATTTCCCATTGGGGTAGTGCTATGGCTAGATGGCTTTTTTTTTTTTGTTACCATTTACTTCATTTTTGATGTTCCATCACTGCTCATCTTTAATTTAATTTCCTTATCTTTCTATTTGACTGTGAAAATACAAGGATTCTCCCAGATCAGAGGATGTATAGCACAATTAGCTGTATCTCCATTACTTTTATGCCTAAAATTATAATTTTAGGCATAGTTACATGAAGAGTCTGGTAGGTTGCGTCAGCCCCTAACATCTTTAATGTCTTGGATATTCCTACAGCAAAATCTCCCTGCCATAATTCCTGACTGTAAGCGGCCGTACATGTTTAGTTTTTTGTTCGAATGTTCCTACCAAAATTCTGGAAAATCATCTGAACATTCTTTCTTGCCACCAGTAAACAAATTTTGAAAGCTCTTAAAAATTCTCCTAGATCTGCTATTTAAATAGAATCCCATATGAGTTAAAAAGGTTTAATTAATGTACATCTTTTCCCGAACAAAAACCACATCACATGTTGTTTGTGAGAAAAAATTCTATACTGTTCCTTCTAACTTTCTCATCACTATAGACAAAAACAAACCAAAAAAAACATCATAAAACTAAAATAACATTATAAACAACATTTTTCTAATGATATTGTACTGGTATATGGCTAGTTATTACTCTCCACAGGAGTTTTGTGTATTGCAACAGTAGGGATGAGCTTCGTATTCGAGTCGAACTACGAGTCGAAATACGAACAAAACGGGTCGTTCGCGCAAAATTCGAGTTACGTTTCACAGACCATAATTCACTGCGGCATCGCTGGCTGATGCTTGGCCAATCACAGCTTGCAAAAAACAGAGAGACATAATTGGCCAAAGCCAGGGTGGCTTTGGCCAATTATGGCTAAGGGGGTTTAGTACACGCCCCACACTATAAAAGGCTGCCTGCAGGACGACCTTGTGTAGTGTGTTGTGTGGTTAAGAGAGGACAGAGAGAGTGTCATTTTTTGCAGGTAGATAGAGCAGGCAGGCAGGCTAGTCAGTTAATGTTACAGTGTGTAGAAGATATATATACATCCCAGGTGTTGTACATATATTTATACACTGTATAGTTTAGCTAGATCAGTTCTTCCTAATTTACTGGCAGGCAGGTGATTGTGCTAGCTGCAGTATTCTTACGTGGTTTATTGCCTGTGTCCTCTGTAGTTTGCACCTAAAGCTACATGGTGTGTACTGGCCGTGTGCTCTGTAGTTTGCACCTAAAGATTCAGGAGCAGTGGTTTTAATGATGCTTAAATAAAAAAAATGAAAAATTCCTTTAAATATTGTACCTGCTGGGTGTCTATAGTATGCCTGTGAAAACGTCTTTGAGAACCCGGGTCTTGCCCAAGGGAGTCCTGAAAAAAATGACCGTTTTTAAAACTTTTTTCCATTGATACATGTTCCCTGGGGCAAGACCCGGGTTCTCAAAGACATTTTACGACAATAACTTGCATATTAGGCTTTAAAATGAGCAATTTTGAATTTGAACGTTCGAGTCCCATAGACGTCAATGGGGTTCTAAATGTTCGCGCGAACGTTCGGTCCGTTTGAAGGTTCTGGTGCGAACCGAACGGGGGGGGGGGGTGTTCGGCTTATCCCTATGCAACAGCTGATAAATGTCCATGACATTCTAGGCTCACAGCAAGTGGGTTGGAGGACACTGCACCTCTTTCAGCCTGGAGGAGGACCAATGCTAAATTGCAGTGCAATGAGTCTGTTGGGAGCAGGAGGGGGGGGGGGGGGGGCACTGGCGTAAAGGTTAAAGGGGTTGTAAAGGTTTGTTTTTTATTTTCTAAATAGGTTCCTTTAACCTCCCTGGCGGTATTCCTGAGTCTGGCTCGAGGTGGAATTTCAGTACTAATAGCAGTAACCCTGAGTCAGACTCTGGATCGCATCACAGAATCCAGGCAGGGAGTAACTTACCTTGCCCGAGTGCTGCCGAGCTCCGTTCCATGCAACGTTACGACGCACGGGGACGGAGTTCGGCGCCAAATTCAAAAAAGTAAAAACACAGTACACATACAGTATACGACAATCTTACAGATTACAGTACTGTATAAAATAATTACACATGCCCTTTGTCCCTAGTGGTCTGTCCAGTGTCCTGTATGCACTTTTAAATTATAAATACATTTTTTTCTGCCTGGAAACTGTAGATTGTCCATAGCAACCAAAAAGTGTCCCTTTATGTCAAAAGTGGTTCTAGACCAGCTAGAAAACAGCGATAATAAATTAGAATCACTTGCAGAATTGAGCGATAGTGATTTGTGGGGAAATTCGTCATCAAACAATAAAAGTAATGACAGCGACAATTCTGCAACTGAGCAGATTTCAGTGTTTTTGATTTGATTACATTATTGAATAATTTTTATTATTATTATATAATTGTAGCGCCTGTTTACTTTATAGTACCGGTGCCAGTTAAATTTAAGGGTAGATCAGAGTATAGTTAAACGCTGATCCAGAAGTGCAAAATAGGGTCTCTGTCTCAGTCTGGCTGTGTTGTAGGCTTATTCTGTTGTGCTGGGGTGTTCTTCCAACCCCGGTGCTGCAGGTGGCAGCAGTGGAGTCAAGTTTTGGGTGCTCTTTCCCAGCAGCCAATCAGGAGGGTTTGTGCATGCTAGGGAGGGGTATTTATGGGGCAGACGCAATTGGTTCTGGGTCTTCTTTGTCCAGTGTGGCACCCACCTTTAGGGTAACCACATCACGGCGCCCCAGCGTTATGGCCTACCTGGCCGGGGGGTGTGTGCCAAGTGGTGTTCCTGGTTCCCGGACGATGCTGGCCCGGAGCATCTGAACAGCGACGGGGACCCAGTGAGTGACTGGGCTCACATCTGAAGATCCCAAGCTGTACTGCTGTTCGGTGGGAAGTCAGTCTGAGGAGCGCCATTGAGAGGCTGGTGGTCCAAAAAGGGCCTGGACAAACCAACGTAACTTATCCAAGGAGGGATATCAACAAGAATTCAATCAAGAAAAGGCCTGTGGCAGAGGTATCTTTCTGAGGCTCACTGAGGGAGGTCTGTGGCAGAGACTTTTTCCTCGAGTTCAAGTTCACAGAGGAGGGTCTGTGGCAGAGACTTTATCCTACAATTGTTTGAGTGATACTCCGGCTGCCAGGTCAGTGAGAGAGGCCTGTCCGGGCATGCTATACATACTCCGGCATGAGTGGCGCAGAGAAGTGTTACGCTTGGGAGCAGGACTGTTTCCATATTATCACGCCTGAATCTGCTATTCTCCCTTCTTCTTCAACTTTACTTTCCTCACCACAAGTTTACTGTTTTTACCCGGCTGGGTAATAAAGAGCACAGCAAAGAGAACCTGTCGTGGACATTCCTTTACTTCTACTATATGCAATATGCATCATTCACCCCTAGGAATTCGGAAGAGCCATGAGGTAATGTGCAGCCCAAAAATCCAGCAGCTCCTCCGGGGGTAATGCTATATTATTATTTGTTATAATTATTTATAGTTATTTATTATAATATAATTTATGATTTTGTGTTTCAAACTTTATCAACACTCTTGTTTGGACAGATTTAAGTGAGTTATTCCTAAGAATTACAGGCCTACAATATAACACGCCAAATTTCCATGCAAAACAATTGTACCGTTTTCAGCACCAAAAATCTGAAAGAATTATACCGCCAGGGAGGTTAAGTTAGTGCATTGTTGGTTCACTTCATTTGGTTCACTGTTCACAGCGTCTCCCTGCAGGGATATAGTCCCAAGGGAAGGGGAGAGCACGCCGACTAACCCCCAACCAGAACGACTCGGATGATGGGGGCAAGCTTACTGAGGAGGAGGAACAGGAAGTGAGAAATTCAGACAAAGAAAAAAAAACATTTAGAAGGGAAATCGAAGGAAAAGTGAATTAACAATGCACTAGCTTAAAGGAACCTATTTAGAAAATAAAAAACGAACCTTTACAACCTCTTTAAAATAGTTTTTGATTATTTTAAAACCTGAAGATCAATGACTTGTTTAAAACAAAAAGTCATGTTGGGCTTTAGTTCTCCAAAATGTACAAACATTTTAAATGTCCCTTTTGGGTAAATTAACCCCTAAGGCCCTGTACACACGAGGAGACATGTCCGATGAAATCGGTCCGCGGACCGTTTTCATCGGACATGTCTCCTGGGTCTCCTGGGATATTTTGGTCTGATGTGTGTACACACCATCAGACCAAAATCCCTGCGGACAGAGAACGCGGTCACGTGGCCTTGATGGTGACGCGGCGACGTGCGCAAACCAGGAAGTTCAATGCTTCCACGCATGCGTCAAATCAATTCGACGCATGCGCGGGATTTCGGTCCGCTGGTTAGACGTACTAACCAGCGGACATGTCAGACGGACAGGTTTCCAGCGGACAAGTTTCTAAGCATGCTAAGAAAGTTTTGTCCGCTGGAAAACGGTCCGATAGGCCGTACACACGACCGAACATGTCCGATGAAACTGGTCCGCGGACCAGTTTCATCGGACATGTTCGGTCGTGTGTACGGGACCTAATATTTGCCTGTATTCCTGGCTTTTCTTTCATTTATATACAGTACGGTATATTTTAGGAATATTTAAGGCAACTTTCTCTGAAACTACAGCAGAGTTTAGCAATTCCAGGCAAGTAAATGCTTTTAGATTTGCTGGGTTTATGAACAGAGCCCTTGCATATGAAAAGAAGATTTTTTTTTTTTTTTTTTAGGGATTTTTAAAAATGCCGGAAGTTGCAGGCAGACGGGCTGTATTATGGCGCAAAGTAAGATATTCAGTAGCTAAGGAACAGCTGACCTTGGCACAGATTATTCATAGCAGGCAGCAGGACGAGAGTGAGCTGAAAGGGAGGTAGAGAGGGGGGCTGATTATTCTGTCTGCAACTTGTCCATTTTTCTCTTCTAACATTCCAATAAAGAAAAGATCGATTTGGTTTTCATAAGTAGCTGTTGTGAAGTTCAGCTTTCCATGTTGTTGGTTCAGCAGAAAAAGCTCTCCCTAAGATCTCTCTACTCATTCTGCTTTAAATACGGTCAGGGAAAGATGGTTTGCCATCAGAAACTAACCCTTTTTTTTTAAACGGAGAGGAGAACAATGATAGGAAACCAGTACAATGGAAGTATGCAGGCTGCCATTGTTACCTGCTGCTTTTGAAAATGCCTACTGTCTGGCTGTCATATTAAATTATTGGCTTCAGTTCTTTCTGAGTCACTGACCCTGAGCAAGAATGCTGACTTTAAGTAGCTGCATGCTTGTTTCAGGTCAGTGACTTAGGAAGAATTAAAGCTGAACCCCAGGCAAAACGAATATTGCCCAAATACAAGAGGCATGTGTATTGTCAACTAATCTTGGTTTTCTTTGTAGTAATCCACATGAAACTACTCCTGCTCTTTGCCCCTGTGCAAGAGTTTCATGTAATGAAGATCAATCGGCGCTGCACTCTCTCCTTCTGCAGGGTGACTGGTCTTGTATCCGACGACTCTTGCAGTTTTCTAAAGGCAGCCTGCACTGGGAGGATAAGCTGGGTCACACCCACAAATCAGCTCTCTGCGCAGCCTAGTGATGATGTCATTTCTACTTTTATAACCAAAAATCTGTGTTTTGCAAATGCATTTGGTGCACAAAAATACATTAAAGTAGAAGTCCACCCTAAAATCCCTGCATCTACAGACATCTACAATTTAAAATTAACCTATCTAACCCTGCAAAGAGGAAATCAGTATACATACCTTTTTTGAAGCCGATCCGACCCGATCCCACACTGAGCTGTCAGTAGGGTGACCGCATTTCCAAACCACCATTCAGGGACACCATCCCTTCCCAAAAATCAGCTTGTGCTGTAACGAATCACAGCACAGTGATTGGACACCAGAGGCGGGATTAATGATTTCTCCAATCACAAGCAGGGGGCGGAGACTGTGCTCCTCCAGGCATTCCTGGCCAGGACAAGTACTGTCAGTGAGTAAAGTGGTGATGTGGCGGCCCGGGGGGTGGCTGTGTCAGTTTCATTCCGGGACACTGTATTGTCCTGGAATGAAGGTACCCAGGACAGATCTGCAAAATGCGGGACTGTCCCGGTAATCCGGGACACGTGGTCATCCTAGCTGTCAGCCGCGGCTTCGCTGTGGAGGAGGATGCAGAGGACACAGCCGACAACGGAAGACCCATAGTAACTCTATGGGTAACGTCACTCCCCATTCATTTCACAGCCGTTTTCGGTTGTGTCCTCTGCAGAGCTTCTGCTGCTGGAGACCAGATCGGATTGGCTTTAAAAAAAGGTATGCATACTAATTTCTTCTTTCGAGGGCTAGATACATTAGGTTAGTGTTAGATTGTGGATGCCTGTAGATGCAGGGATTTTAGTGTTAGGCTGGACTTCTACTTTAATATCCTTTGCGGCTATTAAGGGATATAATTAAATTATTAAAGTAATTGTAAACAATCACCTTGTAAAACAACCCATTCAGTTTAAAATAAGAAATGAAAGGCAAAAATTTTTGTTAAAAAAAAAACATTATAAATACCTTTTCCCCTTTTTTTTTATAAATTGACATTCCATCTGTTCTCAGCTGCATAAGAGCTGAGGGGAGGAGAAGCAGCAGCACACTAAGCTTGCCAGCGAATGGCAGTGCAGCGTGTGGGGGGGGGGGGGGGGGGGTCAGGACAAGTCTGATCATTGGTGGAGAGCAGACTGAGGCCCAGATTCTCAAAGGGCTTACGACGACGCAACGCCATGTACGCCGTCGTAAGTCCTAGTCTGGGCCGTCGTATCTATGCGACTGATTCTTAGAATCAGTTACGCATAGATATGCATTAGATCCGACAGGCGTAAGGCTCTTACGCTGTCGGATCTTAAAAGCATTTTTTTTTTGCCGCTAGGTGTCGCCTCCGTCTTTTTCCCCGTCAAGTATGCAAATTAGCTAGATACGCGAATTCCCGAATGTACGCGCGGTCGACACAGTGAAGTTACGACGTTTACGTTAGGTTTGCGCGGCGTAAAGTTGCCCCTGCTATATGAGGGGCAACCAATGTTAAGTATGGCCGTCGTTCCCGCGTCAAAATTAAAAAATTTCCGTCAGTTGCGCAAGTCGTCCGTGAATGGGGCTGGACGCCATTTACGTTCACGTCGAAAGCAATGACGTCCTTGCGACGTCATTTGGAGCAATGCACCCTGGGATATTTTCCGGACGGCGCATGCGCAGTACGTTCGGCGGGGGAACGCGCTTAATTTAAATGCTCCACGCCCCCTACCTGGCTAATTTGAATTAGGCGGGCTTGCACCGGGTGATTTACGCTACGCCGCCGCAACTTTACAGGCAAGTGCTTTGTGAATAAAGCACTTGCTGTAAAACTTGCGGTGGCTTAACGTAAATGACATACGTTACGCCGCCGCAGAGATACGCCGGATCTACGAGAATCTGTCCCTGAGTGTCCAGCATAACTAGAGAACTGACCACAGTGTGCTCTCCTGCTTAGTGTGGTCAGTTTTTAATAGGAAAGCAAGGGGACTAGCAGGAACACCAGGGATTTCACATAAAGAAAGCAGTAAATAAAAACCGGTATACTTTCTCATACAGGTACAAGCAGACACATATCAGGAATATGAAGTGTTGGGGTAACAAACGCTTTAAATGAAAGTTTTTGTGCCCAGAAGTCAGCTTTAAAGTGGTTATAAACCCAAATTTCTGATACACAAAGGGAGGCCCGCTGGGGTAGACAATGGGCCACCTCCATGTTCCCCTTGCCCTGATCCACATCTCATTGGGGCTACTCCACAGGGAATCGAGAGAGGACATCAGTATGGCCATTGAGTCGCCCCAGCTTGTAGTGTATCTTATAATTGAAATAAGCCAGTCAAGCAACCCATCTTTGTTCCAAGGCCCCTAATTTAGTGGACTTCAAGTAGGCTAGGGGATTGTTATCGGTATAAGCTTCGATTTGAGCCCCCATGAGATATATTAATGTAGCGCTACCCCCGCAGGAGCTGCTGGTGAATATTGGTTATCTCCCAATCTGCACAGGGTGGGAGATAACAGTCCTGAGACAAGAAACAGTCCTTGCAGCTTTGTTTCTTTGTTTTTAATTAGGGGAATTGAACTTGGATGGGGAAGGGTTATTATGGAATTCCCACTTGATCAGTAGAAACTCTTCAGGAACACAACTATATGCATCCAGTATATACACACTTCTGCTCTTCTATCTTTAGCACAGACTTGCTTGTAGAACTACAACTCCCAGGACCATCTAGCACTGATGAGATCATCTGACACTGACTCAGTCAGATCCAAAGCAAATGCCCTTTGCAGGCAGGGACACTGGGCCCCTTTGGTGTAGCAAAAATAGAGTTCTTTGGTGCTAGTCCTATTTCTGTGGCTACCTTTCCCAGTACCACCTCTGCAGGCACTGCCAGCCTGCCTGGCCACAGCTGCCCCTCTCATCAGCCCTTGCGGCTTTCTTTCTCATTGGAGGTTTGCCCGGCAGTGTTTTCCCACTGTCCTCTCCTTGCTCCTGTGCCTCCTGGTCAGGATCCCTCAGTGTGTCACAAAGGGGTCCCTTCCACACCCAAGCCCAGGCCTGTGTTCACCCCACCCACCAGACTGGGGAGCTACTCTTGAAGGCCCCAACAGCCTAACACTCCATCTCCATCTTCCACCCGAACTCCACACTGAAATGTGTCTCACAGCTGAATATGTTGGTAAATATTGGACTGTGCTGACACAGATCTCTGCAACCGAATGTCTTTTGCTTGTGTTATGAAGCTGATGAATAAACACAGGCAGGAAGTCCTAGTACTTTGGCATTGGGGCTACTCCTCTGCAATCTCTAGGTTTGAAGGTAACACTATAGCATGTACTGTTATCTCTAATATCACAAATCTAAGTAACAAGGAGTTTGTAAGTGATAGCAGATGAAGCCAACTAAATAAATGCTTTATGCCTCAGTGTCCATCTGCACATGCAGACCTTGGGGCAGATCCACAAAGCGAGTACGCCGGCGTATCTACTGATACGGCATATGGGTTAGATCCGACAGGCGTACGTCTTCGTACGCCTTTGGATCTAAGATGCAATTCTTCGGCGTCTGCTGGGTGGCGTTCCCCTCGTTTTCCGCGTCAAGTATGCAAATTAGCTATTTCCGAGGATCCACGAACGTACGAGCGGCCGTCGCATTCTTTTACGTCGTCTCTAGTCGTCTTTTTTCGGCGTATAGTTACAGCTGCTGTTTGGTGGCGTACTCAATGTTAAGTATGGCCGTCGTTCCCGCGTATAATTAAAAAAAATTATTTTGTTCGCGTAAGTCGCCCGTGAATCGGGCTGGACGTAATTTACGTCCACATCAAAACAATGACGTCCTTGCAACGTCATTTAGCGCAATGCACTGCGGGAAATTTAGGGACGGCGCATGCGCAGTTCGTTCAGCGCGGGGACGCGCTTCATTTAAATGAAACACGCCCCCCTACTCGCCGATTTGAATTAGGCGCCGTTACGCAGCGAGAAATACACTACGCCGCCGTAACTTACAGCGCAAATTCTTCCAGGATTCAAACCAAAAAAAGTAAGTTACGGCGGCGTAACGTATCTCAGATACATTGCGCCGGGGCAGATCTTTGTGGATCTGCCCCCTTGTATTTGTCACTAAATGCACTAGGTTCAAACAAGACAACCAGGCAAAACTGATACTGACCAATTCCACATGGCAATCTATTATTTTCTATTCTGGAGGTCTGTAAAGCCAGGCAGTCAGAGCTTTTCTTGCTACCCAGCCAGCTGCCAGAGCTATATATTTTCATGAGTTAATTCCCATTTTACAACCATTATTGTTTAGCCTCTGTTGGGCTGTTAAAAACATCAAATCACAACCGTTGCAATCTGCGTGCAGTCCTCAAGTCGCATCGTAACCTTAATTAAAGTTAATTATGTAATGACATGTATTTTCAGTATATTTATCAGGGCAGTTGTTAAACAGTATTTAAACGAGCAAATATTAGCTTATTATGGATCCAGATGGTTGATGCTATGCATGGTAGGTTCTCATTGCTAAATACATGTCACCTGCTGTAGAGTATAGAAATATCATACTGCCGCTTTTGCTGTTTTCTTGAAGTGTTTCTATGGTGAAATTTTCAAACTAAATATTCATTTCCATTTTGAGTTTCAATTATTTCTGGCCTACTTCTATTAATCTGAAAAATAGTTTAAAAACCTACCTTTTGAAAATCCCCACACATTTTCTTCTTAAACCGGAGTTCCAACGAAAGGGGAACTTGCGCTTATACGCTTCCTGATTTTGACAGGTCCCCCTACCCCATTTCTGGAGACGGGGCAGCGGCCCGATCTCCCGTAAGTTCAGCCCCTCTCCTCCTTCCCCCGCCGCCGGGCCATTTAGAAAGCGCAGCACGCTTTGCGTTTGCGCAGTAGGGCTGGGGTCGATTCGAAGATCGGCTGGGGTGCCGACATTGCAGGATCTCTGGACAGGTAAGAGTTCTAATATTTAAAGTCAGCAGCTACAGTAGTTGTAACAGCTGACTTTTAATTTTGTTCACCCAGGCTGGACCTCCTTTTTAAATGAAGTGCCACATATTCAATAGCGCTATAAATATGCACTGCTGTGTCACCCATTCCACAGAGCCTGCCTTCTGAACTTCAACTAAACTGCTTAGGTGCTGAAGAGGAGGACTTTTAGGAGATGCAGTCAGTGCAGGAAAAGTTCCACATGTGACATAATCACTGCTTGCAGCAGGCAGAAAGGGACCATGGGATATTTAGTCCTTAGAAATTAAAAGCAAGCCAAAAAAATGAGCAGAGGAGAAGCTGCAAAGGAACTTTTTTTTTTATTATTAATATGTAACGTTTTATGGATGCCTGTGTCCCCACTATGGAGATTCATCTGATTTGTGTGTCCTGATGGGCATTGTCATAATAACAAAAAAAAATCAGACAAAGGGATGAGGGTAAATAATTTAAATGGGACATCTGTTCTGGTGACAGCTGTCTAAAAGGGGATAACCTTAAAAGAGATGTTTGGGATTTGAAAAAGGCAAACAATTATAATTATACTCACCTAGGTGGTTGCAGCATTGGTCCGATCCTGCATCTTTCCCCTGCCGCCTCTACACCGAGGACATCAAAGACCACTGATCGCTCAGTTCTCGGTCCTTAGTGAGTGACTGTCAGTGACTTGCTTTTAGTTGTGATCTGTGATTGGCTAAGCTAATCAAATGGTATAGGTAGCCAGGTACCATGTGGTTGCTTTGGGCCAATCACAAATCACAACAGTAAGCAAGCTGTTCATGAATGGAAAGCCATTCTGACAGGTTGCTTACATTGTTATCATGTGATTGCTATGACCAATCCTAGCAATCACATGATAACCCTATTACCGATTAGCGGTAACATTAACCTGCTGTGTCCGGTGGACACAGCTGTCACAGGAGGAGTGCGCTGCACGCTCCCAACTCAGAAGAGGCCAGATCACGTGTGTGTATATATGTATGTATATATATATATATGTATATATATATATATATATATATATATATATATATATATATATATATATATAATGTGTGAGGCCCCGTACACACGACCGAGTTTCTTGGCAGAATTCAGCCAGAAACTCGATCGGAGCCGTATTCTGCCGAGAAACCCGGTCGTCTGTACACTTTTGGCCGAGGAAACCGACGAGGATCTCGTCGGGCCAAATAGGGAACATGTTCTCTATTTCCTTGTTAGTCAATGAGGAAACTTGGCTCGCCGAGATCCTCGGCGGCTTCACAAGGAACTCGACGAGCAAAATGATGTGTTTTGCCCGTCGAGTTTCTCAGGCGTGTGTATGGGGCCTGACTGAGCCTGCCCATGCTGCCCCGATGCAATATATGTGCAGAAACAGGGCTGCAAGGGGTAAGGGCCTTTTCACTGGAGAACTAACCTGGAGCTAGTGCTCTCTGTTTCTTTGTCATTTGCACAATAGCTCACTGAACTATTTATAGTTCATAGGGCTTATAGGACTCCATTGAAGCTTTTTCAATGGGGCAATAGACCTCCACAGAGTGTCTATGTGGTCAGGGTGCCCCTGCAAACTTAATCTACATGTTGTGAAATTGGCCGATACTGGTCCGGTACTGGCGTAAACTGTAAGATACTATTAATTCTCCATCCCAAATATGACTAGAATTGGTTAAAAAAAATGCCTTAGGGTATTTAGATGAGGAAACATTTTCACAGAATGCCAGGGTTCCAGTAACCAGGCTGTTTACATCATGTGAAAGCACTACCTTGAAATGGCTATCACCTAACCCCCCAGGTTCGAGGACTGGTATTTACAGGTTAACACCACTTTATTAAAAGAGCAGCAGGTTTACAGGAACAGGGGCACACCAAATAAATTCTCTAAATTGTAGGAGCCATGGTTGGCGGTCCCTGGACTGGCCCCCTTTCTACTGATTTCCGTTAGACTGTTGCAATGCTAAAAATAGACTCATTGGGGTTGATTTACTAAAACTGCAGAGTGCAAAATATAGTGCAGTTACACCAATCAGATTCTAACTTGAGCTTGTTCCATTAGGTTTGAGAAAAAAACGGGAAGCTGCTTGGTTTCTATACAGAGTTGCACCAGATTTTGCACTCTCCAGTTTTAATAAATCAACCCCATTGATTGTCCTGATTACCTCTTTTGTATGGCCATATTAGGAGTTCACCTGTGCATTTATATAAGAGCAAACTTTATACAGTAAAACCTTGGTTTGAGAGTAACTTGGTTTGAGAGTGTTTTGAAAGACAAGCAAAATGTTTTAATACATTTTGCCTTGATATACAATCGATGTCTTGATATAAGAGTAGCGTCAAGTCACGGTATACAAAAAGAAGAGAGGCGACTCTAAGTGTAGCAATATGGTTACATTTAGTAAAGGTACAACATTTAATAACTCACATGGTTGATAATTAAAAGAGGCACATCTAAGTATGCAGGCATCTGGGGTAAAGCTGTCCACATAGACCGTCCTCCGCACCACCATCATCCCTTCCACGTTGCACTCCACGTGCCCTTCAAGCCTCGCTTTCAGATCGATCTACTGCAGGGTAGTCTTCCCAGTCACAATTGCAGACTGACAGCGGTAAGAGCCGGCAGTGCGGGGGATGGTCTATGTGGACAGCTTTACCCCAGATGCCTGCATACTTAGATGTGCCTCTTTTAATCATCAACCACGTAAGTTGCTAAATGTTGTACCTTCATTAAATGTAACCATATTACTACACTTAGAGGAACCTCTCTTCTCTTTTATACTCTGTAGCTCCTGCTGGATTTTGCTTTGAATCCCCTTGTGGAGGCTGCCGTTTGTAAATAGACATTTTATGGTTACACAACCTGGTCACATTGCTATAATCTTTTTATATGGACTATAAACTGAAGGACCTATAAATAAATGGTTGTGAAATGAATTATCTGAGTTTCCATTATTTCTTATGGGAAAATTTGCTTTGATATACAAGTGCTTTGGATTACAAGTATGCTTCCGGAACGAATTATGCTCGCAATCTAAGGTTTTACTATATTATCTATTCTGCTTTTACAACCTACGTATTAAGGCGGAGAGTTGTTTAACCACTTACCCCCCGGACCATATTGCTGCCCAAAGACCAGAGTACTTTTTGCGATTCGGGACTGCGTCGCTTTAACAGACAATTGCGCGGTCGTGCGACGTGGCTCCCAAACAAAATTGGCGTCCTTTTTTTCCCACAAATAGAGCTTTCTTTTGGTGGTATTTGATCACCTCTGCGGTTTTTATTTTTTGCGCTATAAACAAAAATAGAACGACAATTTTGAAAAAAATGAATATTTTTTACTTTTTGCTGTAATAAATATCCCCCAAAAATATATAAAAAAACATTTTTTTTCCTCAGTTTAGGCCGATACGTATTCTTCTACATATTTTTCGTAAAAAAAAAATCGCAATAAGCGTTTATTGATTGGTTTGCGCAAAAGTTATAGCGTTTACAAAATAGGGGGTATTTTTATGGCATTTTTATTAATATTTTTTTTACTAGTAATGGCGGCGATCAGCGATTTTTTTTTTTGGTATTGCGACATTATGGCGGACACTTCGGACATTTTTGACACATTTTTGGGACCATTGGCATTTTTATAGCGATCAGTGCTATAAAAATGCATTAGATTACTATAAAAATGCCACTGGCAGTGAAGGGGTTAACACTAGGGGGCGGGGAAGGGGTCAAGTATGCCTGGGTGTGTTCTTACTGTGGGGGGGGGGGGTGGCCTCACTAGGGGAAACACTGATCCTCGGTTCATACAGTGTATGAACCGAAGAAAAGCATTTCCCCTGCTGACAGGAACGAGAGCTGTGTGTTTACACACACAGCTCCCGTTCCCCGCTCTGTACCGAGCGATCGCGTGTGCCCGGCGGCGATCGCGCCCGCCGGGCACACGCACGGGAGTCGGGGGCGAGCGGGGGGCGCGTGCGCGCGCCTCCGGCGGCGCGCGTGCGCCCCTAGTGGCGGCTAAAAGGTAGGACGTCATAATACGTGATCTCGCCTAGGAGAGCCACCTTGTGGACGTATTATGACGGTGCGGCGACGGCAAGTGGTTAAAGTGTTTTCCCCCTCCCTTTCTTTTTTCTTTTTTTTTTTTTTGCTGAAAGAGGAGCAACACCTCTAAAACATTTAATCTTGCCAAAGTGTTTTTTTATTATTTGTATGTGTATAAAACCTTTGATGGGCAATGTATTATAATGTTTAGCTGACCGAATGATTAAGTACATTGGGCACTTTTGATCTAGCGCACCACTTGGATTTATGGTACCAATGTAATACCATTCTGGTAGGTCTTCCTCTGATCTATATGTGTATGCCTTATGCCTTGTACACACAATCAGAATTTCCGATGAAAAAAGTCAGACGGAATTTTTTAATCGGATATTCTGACTGTGTGTATGCCCCATTAGACTTTTTCCGTCGGAAATTCTGACAGAATTAGAAAAAGAACATGTTCGGAAATTCCGTTAGTCTGTATGGAACTCCGACAGAGAAAAAAAAACACGCATCCTCGGAAACAAGTCGACGCATGCTCGGAAGAGTTAAACTTAATTTTTCAAGGCTCATCGTAGTGTTGTACGTCATCGCGTTTTGAACGGTCGGAATTTGGTGTGTCCGTGTGTATGCAAGACAGCTTGAGCGGAATTACGTCGGAAAAACCCGTCAGATTTAATGTAGATGGAAAAACCGACCGTGTGTACGGGGCATTACTTTTTTTTCTTTGCGTTTTTTCTCCTCTAATGTAGCGTGTTTTGTTTGTGTTTGTCAAAAAAACGAATAAGGATGTGCAGATTAATACATGAGATATCAAGGTGTACTAGAATTCAAGAAACACATTTTAAGATTTTTACCAGATGGTATAAAACACCAGAAAAATTAAATACAATTTTCCCAGACACCCCAGATATATGCTGGAGATGTCAGAAAGATAAAGGAACGATGCTGCACATCTTCTGGGACTGCCCCAAGCTGAAGACCTTCTGGAGAGAGATTATACGAATTATACATCAGTTTACAGATCTAGATTTAAAAGAGGACCCAGCAATGTGCCTCTTACATATAAATGATATATCGGAGAAAAGATATAAAGAATCCCTCGCCTGCTATTTACTAGATGCGCCAAAAACCTGTATACCATTGAAATGGAAATCAATAACAGCCCCTACAATACAAATGTGGGCTTGCAAAGTTAAGGAGATTAGTAGGCTGGAAGACCTGGTTCTCTCATTACGTCAACAACGAGAGAATTATTTAGAGACCTGGGCACCCTGGAATTCCTACTCTGGCCTCAGAGGAGGGAGAATATCTCCTTGAAGTGATCTAATTTATGAGAGATACGAATAGGGAACAGGCATAAGTGGTATAATGGGAGGACATCCTGGCAACGGGTCCGAAGGGGGAGAGGAGAGGGAGGAGATTTGGGTGGGGGGGAATATGAACTGAATTCTTTTTTTTTTTTTTTGGGGTAGGGGGAATTATGAGGGATTAGATAATTGGTAGCCGAGGCAGGTTGAGGGGTAGTTAGTGATAGGACACCTGGTAGACGATTAGAGGAGTAGAGACCCCCAAGAGGGGTAAGACTAAATGGAATCTTCATTGGGAGGTTCCTGTTCCTTCCGTCTCCCGATTGTTCCTGTTTTTTTTTTTGTATCATTTTATTTTATTTATTTTTTTCACTTCTTGACAAATGATGGTATAACAAGATGTGATTATGATGAATGCCCCTAACATGTATCTGTCTATCTATTTTTTTAAAACAAATAAATAAATAATATCGGAAAAAAAAAAAAACGAATAAAAAGCTATTTGGGGAAAAAAAGGCCCTTTCACACTTATCAGTTTTTCAGTTGAAAAAATTGGAAGAAAAATGCATCCCTTGAAATGAAACTCTTCACACTGGTCAGTTGTGTCCTGCTCGCTGGATTTTTGGTGCATTTTTCAACCTAATAAAAAAAAGCATCTCCTCATTGAAATGAATAGGAAACACATCAAAAATTTGTAAAAATAATGCACCTCGGTTGCACTTTTTGGGCGTTTTGAATAACACAAGCGTGCGTGTGTCAGGTAACCAGAAAATGCACAGGAAACATAAAACATGCACATGCAATATTAATCAATTCAATGGAGCATTGTAAAAACAGCCTAAAAGACTTGCTTTTAATTTAGGGTTTAATGGCACTTTAGGTTCGTCAGCCATTTGACGTTTTATATATAAAAGCTACTCTATAATAAGGTTGATGTAACAGTTAAAAAGGCAAATGGTTGATTGAGAAAGTACACAATGATCTTTTTTTGTTTTAAACTAAGTTTTGTGTTTCTCTGTTACAATTAAACCTCTTCCTGCTTGTTTTATCTCCCTCGGTCCCCCTGGGAAAGGCAGCAATAACCGGACTTTCTCACCCTCCCCACACTGCATTAAAACCTTTTCACTCCCATTAGAAATTCAATATTTAGATCCTTTCCGACAAACAAAAATAACCTTAACTCCTGATTTGCTGCTGAGCAAGCACAAAGTAGCCAGCGAGCAGGAGGCAGAGAATGGCATGCTGGGTAATATGGGGTAAATGAAACATCAAATGTAATACAGACTTAATCACCTTTTTAAAGAACAACATTGCGGATCACCATGTGCATCTAAACTGGCCGCATAACATAATCTCAGTGCATATTTGAAAATACAACAACCTTTTCTATGAACAATACCATACTTGGTGACATATTTATAAAAAAAACAGATAAGAGAAAATGGGGACAGAAGCAGAGTGACCAATCAAATTCATTAATTTATTTTACAGGAGAATAAAAGGTAAATTATGTTTGATTTCTATGAAGATGTACACTGCTCTTTCCTTTTTATTCTTTTAGAAAAAGCACCTTACAGGGTCTCCGTGAAACTAACAATCTGATAAATACAGGCTTTATCCATGTTTTTTTTCTCATCCTCAAATGACCACTAAAAGAAAACCCAGCAATTACTATAAAATAGAGCTGCACAATTATGGCTAAAATGAGAATCTTGTAACATCATCTTTCACATTAAAACAAAAAAATTGGGCTAACTTTACTGTTTCGTTTTTTTTTTAATTCATTGAAGTGTATTTTTTCCCATTTGAAAGACCGCTGGGCAAATACAGTGTGACAGAAAATATTGCAGCAATTGCCATTTTATTCCCTAGGGTCTCTGCTAAAATATATATAATATTTGGGGGTTCCAAGTAATTTTCTAGCAAAAAATATTTAATTTAACTTAAGAAACAAGTGCCAGAAAAAGATTTGGGGGTAGATCCACAAAGAAATTACGCCGGCGTATCTATTGATACGCCGGCGTAATTTCAAAATTCCCGCGTCGTATCTTTGTTTTGAATCCTCAAAACAAGATACGACGGCATCTCGGCTAGATCCGACAGGCGTACGTCTTCGTACGCCGTTGGATCTATGATGTAATTTTTCAGCGGCCGCTAGGTGGCGTTCCCGTCGTAATCTGCGTCGAGTATGCAAATGAGCTATTTATGGCGATCCACGAACGTATGTCGGCCCGTCGCTTTTTTTTCTGTCGTTTGCGTTCGGCTTTTTTCGGCGTATAGTTAAAGCTGCTATACTGAGGCGTACTCAATGTTAAGTATGGCCGTCCTCTTTTGCAACTCATGCTCCTACACCACTGTGCAGGCACGCCTCACAAATATATGCAACACAAATGTTATTTTAATATTCAAACCATTTTTTTTTCTCAATACCAAACCTTTATAGTAACATTTACAAAAAAACTAATTATTTTTTTAAAAATTTCTTGAATGGTATGTGCTGTTGGTGACTACTTGCCATCCAATATACTAATCACCTTTGTTTTTTTTTCCATTTACACTCTCTGCTTTATTGCTACTAACACAATTTCTAATACAGCACACTGCAGCATTGTTTCTAAATACAGCTCAGACAATGCTGTATATCTCTTATAGCGCACATATGTTCCTATCTGACATTACACAATATTAATCATTTATGATTAAATTGCTCTTCTTCAAAGGTGACTGGCTGTGACTGATATATCAAAATATAGATTTTTTTCCCCTTTGCAAGGTGCCTATCCTTCTCACCGCTGCGGCAATTCTCTGTTGTCACTGGTATAAAAATAGGGATTTTACTGTACTTGTCCTACAGTATCGGATTCCAGAGGTAGGAGTTGTGAATGAGCCGAGTCTTCCTTTACTGCATCCTGACTGTGACCTTGCTGGGTCGCATTACACAGACCCAGCACAAAAGTAAAGTCTCCCCAAGAGCACTGCTAAGTGCAGACTTCTGCAAGGTTAAGCTGGTACAGAGGTGTGAGATGGATTTTCACTCCTATCAGCTATTTGCCTTCTTTTAATAGTGACCAGAGGTGAAGGGCGTAAAGGACATATAAGGGGACATACTGGACTATGGTTCTTAGGAGATTCCAAAGTTACAGTTGCCATTGCTGACCTCTAAAATAGGATTTATATACTTTGTAAAGTGAAATTATACTTTATTTTTCCACAGAGTGCATAGTTTGTATTATTACTGGAATACATAACTCCAGGAAAAACAAAGGTTAACCCTTGCAGTGGACTCCCCTCCACACTGCAAGGGTTAAATGCTAATTTTGCCTAGGAGTAGAGCAAGGGTCTCCACATTTTTTAAACAAAGGGCCAGTTTACTGTTCTTCAGACTTTAGGGGGGCCAGAGCGGCCAGTGGGAGTAAAAAATTCCTCGGCTTAAGGGGGAGTAAAACAATGGTTGGTGTCAGTGGAAGGAATGGTGGCTCCATGTTAATGTCAGATAAGGGTCAGATAAAGGCAGGCAAAGGGCCACATTTGGCCCACGGTTCGTAGTTTAGCATCCATTGGGGTAGAGTAAGAAGCAGAAATACTTATTTTATTCTTTGCTCCCTCAGCAGCTGGTGTTCTTTCATACTCTTCAACGTTTCAAGATGTTGATGGAGACCTTGTTGTTGTCTTAATGTACAAATTAGCACCTCTGGTCCTGCATTGCATGGGATCAGTGGAGAAGTTAGACATTCTTTCACCGGAGGCAAAGAATCAGTCCCCCCGTACTGGGACAAAGTCAGTCAGTGCCCTGCATGAAGATGCCAAACTGCCGATAATGCCGAAATAGGCAGCTGCTGCAGGGGGGAAATTTAGGTAATCGGTTCTAGTAAATGCCAACCCTTCTGTCCAGTGTTGCAGGGATGCCATTGCCACGCCCGGGGCAACCGCCCCCCTCCCTAGTTTTGGCCCTGCATTGGATGATGTCAGAGAGGCCAAGAAAAGTTAAGCGGCAAGAAGGGACTGGTTCCACAGCAGTGATGAAGACTGAGGGATCGAGGATTAAGGTAAGTATTTCTGCTTATTCTTCTACCCCTAGACAAAATGAGCAATTTTGTGGAGGGGGACCCAAAGCAAGGGTTATCATTTATTTGAGCACTAACTGAATAAAACAGTCCCTGTCAGCTTTAGTAAAAAGCTAGATTAGGGAGTTTCCTGTGAGGTCTAATACAGAGTCCTCCCCCCCCCTTCCTCTTCTTCCCCCTTCTATCTCTCTTTATATTTTTAGTTTCTCTTAAAGAATTACATTTTTCTCCAGAGATTCTGGTGTTGTTGGGCGGAGGTTCGCGGCTCTGCGGGTTGGGGGAGCGGGCTACCCCTGAATTTAGGCTGGGGTGACCTACTCCCCCGGACGTGAAGGGAGCGCCCTAAAGCCCTTATCATATTATTGTTATGAGGAGGCAGTGTAAGGTGTGAAGCTCCACGTGGATGGCCTATTTCATAACAGATCGAGATATTTTATAAAAGAGATGTAAACTGTGAAAATGAGGACAACATAGAAAGTGTCATCCCCCCTCTTCTGAGGGGAGGTGGGTTATCCGTGATGGCACTGTATGCTATTTTGTTTCTAAAAACTTTACACTGTTACAATCAATGCCATAGTCCTTACTTTGTATTGTACAAAACTTGAATAAAAACCATTAAAACAAAAAATAGTAAAAAGCTGATATCCTCATCAAATCTCATGCTCTGACACCCCCCCCTCCCTCAAGACTTATCAATCCAGCATTGCTGTACCGGGCCTTTTGAGTCCAGGCTCCACCCACTGCCCTGGACTCATACTATGGTTCTATTTTCTGCAGCATTTAAGATCTAGCCATTGCCTAAGGAAGAAGAGGGTGAAGAGGACCTATTGGTGTGCGCAGCCTATAGCATTAGGGTGTGCACCCCAAAGCTCAAACACACTGAAGCATAGTATGTTGTGTTTAATATGCTTCTGTTATGAATCAACACAGTGAGTGTGTTTATTTTAGAAAAGGAAGGGGCTGGTAAATGACATATTGACTAGCCCTTTCCCCCACTCTCCATTATGAAACATCCAGTAGCAGCCGAGGGGAGAGGAGAGAAGAGGGAGGCAAACAGTACTGTCTGGGGTGGGACAACAGGTGGGAAGGCCCAGCCAGTAGTTGAAGCCGGCACTGCACAGAGTGAATAGGGTGTGCCCAGGCACACCTGGCATACCCCCTGTGCACGCCTATGAGATGACCCATGAAATCATAGGCCTGAAGATACAGGTAAGTAACTTGCTGATTATTGCTGAACTACTTCTAAGAATACTAGTTGCCTTGCTGTCTCTGGCTTTAATACATTCTGAAATACTGACCTGGAACAAATAAGCTGATAAGAAAGTCACAACTCTTGATCTGTATAGATTTTTCCATTGTCAGATTTTTTAAAACAGTTACAGTGACACTAAAGAAATCAAGATCTTGACATTAAAGAAATAACCTCCTCTAAATCTCCAAACTCCTTTTTTCTTTCTTTTTTTTGCTGCTTCGATCCAACTTCCTGTTAGAGGTTGGCTACATTTGTTCTCCATGGCCACGCTGTATGTAGGAACATACTGTAGCCACCCTTTCTTGCTTGCTCTTGAGATGGACTATGGGAATTTTAATGTGCATAGAGAAGCGAGCGCATTACTCCAAATGATGTGCACTACTCCTTCCAAACAAAAGGAAGTAAGGGGTAAAAGGTCAAGTTTGGGAGCTTAAGGAGGATGCTACAAGGAAGCAGAAAAACACAATCACCTTGTAAAACAGCCTATTCAGTTTAAAATTGAAACAAAAGGCAAAACATTTATGTATAGATTTATATAAAAAAAAACACATTATAAATACCTATTTCCCCCTTTTTTTAAGTGATCACATTTCCTCTGCTCCATGTTCTCAGCTGCATAAGAGCTGGGGGGAGGAGTGGCAACAGTTCACTGATCTTCCCAGTGAATGGCTGTGCAGGGTGGGGGGAGCGTGCCAGGACAAGTCTGATCATTGGAGGAGAGCAGGCTGCTCCCAGCACACAGGGAGACCCACAACCACAGAAAACCCGTTTGGAGACGTCTCAGAGAGGAAAACCCCAAAAGCGGGGAAAGGGAGGCTATCGAACAAGGAGCCAGAATCAGTGAGCTGTCAGACCTCTAGTACTATTATGATGGAGGACAAAAAAGTGGTTAACCTGTCATCTTTTCCCCTTGAGCTGAGACACGTCCAACTACTCCAACGAGGCTTATCTTTCTCCCCAGCCTCTAATATGGAGGAATTCACGGTGTACAAGGACGTGGTTCTGTTCCTGAGGAAGGTCTTCTTTCGATCTCTGTATCAATCCGGGAACACCGATGGTGTAACTACTAACTCACAAGTGGACCCGGCTGACCAGCAGGCACTGGAAATTCTCAATGCCTTACTGGAAGAGTCGGAAGGTACCCCTGAAATCAGCTCACCATCATTAAGAAAAGCCAACTTAAACATCAAATCTAGTAAAATGCCTCCATTTAACAAGAATCGCTGGATTAATATTTTCCTTGAGGTAGTAAAGAGGGACTTGGAGGGATTGCCGTGGCAAATCAATAACCAGGACAACCTCTCCAAAACTGAACGTAAAGCCCTCATGGAATTAAAAAATGCCAAGGAAATCACCATCAAAAAAAGCGACAAAGGGGGGAACGTGGTCTTAATGAACAATGAAGACTACGAAATAGAAGTTAAGCGCCTGTTGGGAGACCAAAAAACGTACCGCAAACTGGGATGTGATCCTTTCCCAATAGTAGTTGGAGAACTGAATAGCAAACTGGATGATGCAGTGAAAGCAGGTCTTATCCTAAAACGGGAATCTAACTACCTTATGGTTGATGATTACAACATCCCGACATTCTACTGCATCCCAAAACTGCATAAGTCTCTCCAAAAGCCCCCCGGTCGCCCAATTGTCTCAGCGATTAGAGGTCCTTTGGACAGAATAGGTGGATATTTGGATTGCCTATTAAAGGAGATGGTCCACGGACTAAAATCATATGTTCAGGACACCCGAGATGTGCTGTCCAAAATCTCCGAAATACAAGTTGATGAGGGAGAGGTGTGGTTAATTGGAATCGACGTAGAATCACTGTACACCTCAATCCCCCATCAAGTGGGGGTTGATGCAGTAAGGTTTTTTCTGGAAAAACATTTCCCATCATTGGGGCAACAAAATGAATTCCTTCTAGACCTTTTAGAATTTGCACTACATCACAACTATTTCCAATTTGCCTCATGCTTCTACCAGCAGATTAAAGGTACCTCCATGGGGGCAGCTTGGGCCCCGGCCTATGCATGCTTGCATTTGGGCCTTTGGGAAGAGAGGGATGTCTATATTTCTACATTGTATCGTAGTCATGTACATACATGGCTACGATACATTGATGACGTCTTTGTGATCTGGAGAGGCGACATTGAGAGCTTACATGACTTTATCAAAGAGCTGAATGCAAACGAGCGAAATATCAGACTCACTTACACCTTTGATAAAATTCAAATTTCCTTTTTGGACCTCAAAATAGGCCTAAAAGATGGCAGGATATGCACCAGCACCTACAGGAAGGATACCGCCGCAAATACTTTGCTACAGGCGGAAAGCCACCATCCACAATGGCAAAAAAATGGGATCCCAATGGGGGAATTCGTCAGGATCAAACGTAACTGTTCGGAAAACTCCACTTTTCAGATGGAAGGTAAAGAACTGTATGCTAGATTTCGGGAAAGAGGGTACTCTCACCGACAAATTAAGACAGCGAAACGAAAGGTAGCCGCACGCAGTAGAAAAAGCCTGCTCCTTAAAAAACCACATGACAGTAATGCTAACAAAAAAGGTGAGAGTGGACCAGTGAGGCTAATCACCACCTATGGCTCCCAATGGGACAGGGTAAGAGAAACACTTTCCAAACATTGGGGCATTCTCACCAGCAATAAAAACTTAGCAGACATCGTCGGTGAGCGTCCTAAAATGGTGGCTCGCAGAGCGAAAAATTTGGGCGACATCCTGGTCCAATCGGAATATGTCAGACAGCCTAACAAAACATGGCTGTCTGAGTACCCACGTAGCCTGGGCATGTTCCCCTGTACGAGATGTCAAGTTTGTCCCTTTGTCGACAGAACACGTACCTTTATGGACGCCACTGGTTCCAAAGAGTACGAAATCAGGGATCTCATCAACTGTTCGACCGAACGAGTTGTCTATATGATAACATGTCCCTGTAAAAAGATGTATATAGGGAAAACCAAAAGGCAGCTTAGAACTAGAATAGGGGAGCACCTGCGAGAAATCAAGAAGGAGAAAGACAGAGACAGGGAACCTAAACAGGAAAGTCCAGTAGCACAGCATTTTGCGGAATTCCATCAGGGCAAACCGGACGGCATGAAAATTAAGGGCATATATGCGTTGCATCTGCCCACGAGAAGGGGCGATTTTGACAGAATACTTCTCCAGAAGGAAAAGTGGTGGATCTTCACCCTTAAAACTCTCATGCCTCTTGGCATGAACACGGAATTAAGCATGCAACCCTTTCTGGACCAGTAGACTGTCAGCCTCCTTTTCCTGGTAAAATCTCTACTCTATTTTTATCTATTTTAGAGTATATTTAATTCTGCCTTGTCCTTGGTTCAATTTTATATTTGTCCTTTAAAGCAAGTATATACTCTTAGGCATGCATACTGTGCGCCCCACGGGGCGGGGGCCCTGTCTCTGTCTTTACTCCTAGCGCTGCTGCTTTCCCTCTTTCCCTTTTTCCCTTCATGCACCCATATATTCATATAAGCTGAACCCATTTCTGTCCTTACAACTATATGTACACACACATTGGTACATGGGTTTTTGCTTAATAGTATGCGTATTAAGACTAATCCGCTTTAATATATGACATTATCAATATCTAGACCCGGTTATGTCTGTCCACCCGGGCTGACTTTCCATTTGACATTTCTTTGCTTTCTTTGCTTTCTCTGCTGCCAGTCCTTATAAGTCTCTCCATAGCCCTCTTCGGAGTATGGGCCCTGTACGGAGCACCAGAAATAAACTATACATGCAAAGTGTGATCTCATCATGAGTATGTATCAAGTAGGGGTAATGACAATATATTTGGCTGTGAAAAAAGCTGCGCTGCAAATGTGATAACAATATCAACGTGACGTTCAAATATGTAAAGGTGCTAACATGCACAATCACTAGTGAATTCTAAAAGAACCAAGAAAACAAATGAATAGTGCAAAGTCCATATGAATGGAGAAATCGCAAAGAATATCAAAAGAAGGCAGAAAATTCTCCAAATGGGTGAAAAGTATCCTGGCCGTATCTCATGAATCTGTGAGACAGATGATAGTGTCCTCCACCAGTGAATCCTAGCTGCTTACCAGATAGTTGAAATAATCAAGCATGTAGCCAAGTATAAACCACCGAGACAGTTTCCAGGATCTCCAGGGTACTTTTTCCACTTTCACAAATCAGACCACTCAATCTCCATAGTGTAACCCAAAAGAGAGAAGGCTGACATAGTGTTTTACCATAAAAAGGGTTTTTTATTAATAAAAAGGATGCACTTACAATTATGCAGTAAAAATGGTGCGTGTAGTTTGTTTAGCCGGCCGGCTGTACTGTCCGCTCGTCCTTCCGGATAGACAGCGCAAATCGTGGTGACGTCAGCACGCCGCTCTTCCCAACGCCGTTTCGTCCAATGACTTCTTCCAGGGGTACGGTACGGGTAGCGTACCCCTGGAAGAAGTCATTGGACGAAACGGCGTTGGGAAGAGCGGCGTGCTGACGTCACCACGATTTGCGCTGTCTATCCGGAAGGACGAGCGGACAGTACAGCCGGCCGGCTAAACAAACTACACGCACCATTTTTACTGCATAATTGTAAGTGCATCCTTTTTATTAATAAAAAACCCTTTTTATGGTAAAACACTATGTCAGCCTTCTCTCTTTTGGGTTACACTATGGAGATTGAGTGGTCTGATTTGTGAAAGTGGAAAAAGTACCCTGGAGATCCTGGAAACTGTCTCGGTGGTTTATACTTGGCTACATGCTTGATTATTTCAACTATCTGGTAAGCAGCTAGGATTCACTGGTGGAGGACACTATCATCTGTCTCACAGATTCATGAGATACGGCCAGGATACTTTTCACCCATTTGGAGAATTTTCTGCCTTCTTTTGATATTCTTTGCGATTTCTCCATTCATATGGACTTTGCACTATTCATTTGTTTTCTTGGTTCTTTTAGAATTCACTAGTGATTGTGCATGTTAGCACCTTTACATATTTGAACGTCACGTTGATATTGTTATCACATTTGCAGCGCAGCTTTTTTCACAGCCATTTGTATTTATGTTTATCTAACATATGAGTTGCAGCAGCTTGTTTTTTTTTTGTTTCATTTTTGGTTAAATTTTTTTATTTGTATGTTTTTTTATTCTTTTATGACTGGTCTCATACCATTTATGATTGAATTGACCAGCGCAGTATTTATTCCTATACACAATGACAATATATTATTTCCCCTTTAAATTACACTATTGGGTTAAATTATACATATTGAGGGACCTTCATTTGCAAGTCCTTTTGCCCAACTCTGATGCTCCCTGTGCACCCCGAGAAATTTAGTTGCCTATATCTATTTGTCATCCTATATATTTATATAGCTTTTTTATGTGTGTCTCGTTATATGTGACAGGCTTTATGTGTTCTGTGTGATTGGATGGAGGCATTCAGCACTAAAGTGACACCCAAGTCTATTAAGCGGAACTCCGTATTTTTTCACCTTTCAAATCAATGGGAGACAGGCGTGCGCCGATAGCATATAAAGGAGCGACGCACGCCTCTCTCCCACCGTCCAGACGAAGTTACGTATCAACACTACGAAACGCGTTGACGTCATTACGGCTCCGGACGCCTCTCTTTCAATGCCCCATAGCAGTGGGAAACCGAAGCGGTGACTCGCGGGAACACGCGAGTAAGAAGAAGCGAGGGGATGCTCCACACGAATTTTAGAGAGCACTAAACACTTGGTGCGCACCAAAGTTACACACAGACTACCTCCAGAAGTGTATAGCTGGATCTGCCAGCTTAGCGGATCAGTGGGAACTGCATCACATGACCGGACGGTACGGCTGCATTATCCTCCCTGTATGCTGATATACATAGGCGCATCTGACTGTTAACAGACGCCGACTACAGCGACTGGACTACACAACAGGAGGCAGCCATTAGCCAACGGATCCCGGATCTTTGTGAATTTGTGAACCTTACTGGTAAGATCGTTCCATTATCCTGTTTCCACATGCTCTGCTAAAATAAGGAAGCTTATAATACAGACCTTCGGTGGTAGCATATAAAACTCTCTAACCAAATTTTGCATCCAACCGCTTCACACACCGGAATCTCTGGAGTCCAAATAGGAACAGCACCACATACCCTTATTGCAGGCAGGGCAGCCCACACAAAGTCACTTTTTACAAAACTTTTTTTCATTTTGCAATTTACCCAAAGTGTATGCCCAAGCCTTAAATATATGAACCTTATCTGATCTTGCCATCAGGTTCATACATGCAAGACCAAGACTCCTATGAAATTCAGGTCCGGTAACCTCAGTTATCCACTGCGGGGGTACTCTTGCTGCCAATTCTCTCTATTTTCATACTAGGCTAACCGCCAAACACATTACATCGGACCTCCGAATAGAATTGACAGCAAAAGTTATCCATCTGGCGTCCGGATTGCCATAGTCATTTATGTCCTACATGTTTGTCATTGTCTGTGTCTTTTTATGTGCTGTTTGTTGCACGTCATATGAACTAGTTTCATACGTGCATTTTTTTGGCCGGCCATTGATTACAGGTTGTCATTAAAGCTATTCTAGCTCCTGTAGTGTTATACTTGTACTATTGTCCCAGGTGTATAAATTATATCATGTAACTTGTTACTATTTATTAAACACAATATTTTTAACTACACAGACTGTCCGTCACTGCCTTAGTAGCCTCTCGGTTGTCCCAGGGGTCACCACCTCTCGGTTTCCCTGTCGGGGCAACATCTTTTCTTTTGTATACACAGAGAACTGACCACAGTGTGCTCTCCTGCTTATTGGCTTATTGCAGTTGTGGCTGCAATCTTTCTTGATTTACCTGACCTTGGCATGGTATCAAGAGCTCCCCAAATTTTCCACTTCTTATTAAGTGATTGAACAGTACTGACTGGCATATTCAAGGCTTTGGATATCTTTTTATATCCTTTTCCATCTTTGTAAAGTTTCATTGCCTTGTTACGCAGGTCTTTTGACAGTTTTTAGTGCATCCAAGTGAGAGCTAACAAACTCATTGACTATTTATACGCAAACACTAATTGTGATTTAAAAAGCCACAAATGTGGGAAATTAACCTTTGATTGTCATTTTAACCTGTGTGTGCCACCTTCTGTTGCCGCGTACACACGATCAGTTCGTCTGATGAAAACGGTCTGATGGACCATTTTTATCAGACGAGCCGATCGTGTGTGGGCCCCATCAGTTTTTTTCCCATCGGTGAAAAAACTTAGAACCTGTTTTAAAATTATCTGATGGTTAAAAAACTGATAGAAAAAAAACGATCGTCTGTGGGGAAATCCATCGGTTAAAAATCAATGCATGCTCAGAATCAAGTCGACACATGCTCGGAAGCATTGAACTTCATTTTCCTCAGCTGTTGTGTTTTACGTCACCGCGTTCTGACACGATCGGATTTTTAACTGATGGTGTGTAGGCAAGACTGATGAAAGTCAGCTTCATCGGATATCTGATGAAAAAAATCCATCAGACCGTTTTCATCAGATGAACCAACCGTGTGTACAGGGCATGTGTCTGTACCAAGGCGAACATTCCAGGGTATGTAATCTTTTTATCAGGGCCATTTGGGTGATTTTTGTTATCATTATGATTTAAAAAGGATCCAAAAAACAATGTGATTATAAATGGCTTCATGTAATTGCTATTCTTGGTGATCAGTCATATTTTCAATAATACTGTAAAATTTTCACAATTTCCTCCAGGGTGTGCAAACTTTTGATCACACATGTGTGTGTGAGTATATATATATATATATATATATATATATATATATATATATTTTGCACATATTGTTTACAAACTATGAAAAAAATGTAACATTTGCATACCCAGAGCTTTTTTTTGTTCCTTCTAACAAAGTCTATTTACTTGGTTTCAACTAAGTCCTTGTTTGTATCCAATAACACCTCGTCTGTTTTCTGAGCCTCAGTTGGAAGATGGATGTGTTGATAATCCCAGGCGGTGAGAGGGATGAGAGTTGACCTCACGTGTTTGCCCCTTTTAACAGAGAATTGTATACTGGGATCAGGAATCCACCAAGAGGTCACACACTCAACCTCACTAGTATAGTGAGTCAATAAAACTACTGACCCTTATCAGGGAGGACTATGGGGTGCCCTGCATGTCACTGTGTAGTTTTGTTTAAGCAATGTTCACGTTAATCATAAGTGACATCTCGATAGTCCCTATAGTCAAATGAAACATGTTCTGAAACATGATATAATACGCCCTCACTTGTAAGCCACTTAAGGCACCTATAAGCATCCCACTAGTGTGATACGTTAGGGCATACAGCTAAAATATTGAAAGAATATCTAAACCCAAGAAGAAATATGTAATACACTATATTGCCAAAAGTATTGGAACACCTGCCTGCACATAAACTTTAATGGCATCCCAGTCTTAGTCTGTAGGGTTCAATATTGAGTTGGCCCACCCTTTGCAGCTATAACAGCATCAACTCTTCTGGGAAGGCTGTCCACAAGGTTTAGGAGTGTGTCTATGGGAATGTTTGACCATTCTTCCAGAAGCGTATTTGTGAAGTCAGGTACTGATGTGGACGACAAGGCCTGGCTTGCCACTCATTCCACAAATTCATCCCAAAGGTGTTCTATTGGGTTGAGGGTAGGACTCAGTGCAGACCAATCAAGTTCCTCCACCCCAAACTCACTCATCCATGTCTCTATAAACCTTGCTTTGTGCAATGGTCCAAATCATTTAGTAGAGGGAGGATTGTGGTTTAGGGTTGTTTTTCAGGGGTTGGGCTTGGCCCCTTAGTTCCAGTGAAGGGATCTGCACTTGGATCCTGTAGTATTAGCAGCTGAACACTATACCCTCGATACTAGGCATGTGATAATTAGCAAAAAGGAAGTGCAGCGCTAAGCATGATGGCATATGTGAACAAAATAAATCAATTGGTGAACCACATAAATTGCTATCTCACAAATAAACTCATATAAATGAATAGTGATGAATGTAAAACAAATAAGTAAATTGGTTAGAACGTGTCCATAAAGAAAAGTCCCAGCAGAATTCCGTGCTGAGTAAAGAGGAAATTCAAGAATAGTAAACGTGACATGAAAGTATAATCTCACTGGAGGCTTACCAGAAGGTCAATGACCACACTAACTCGGGGTGGTCAAAAAGCGCTTGGTCAGTGGCCAGATCCACTGGCAATAGTTTGAATCTCCACTTAGGTGACCTTAGGAGGCAAAACAGCAATGGAAGGCAAATGAGTGCTTCACTGGTATAAGCAATCATAATGTTCCTCTCCACATAAGGAAATTTTGTACAGGTTCTATGTGTACTCTGGACCAATTGCAATCAGTACTAGTGGTTTAATTAAGGCATTCCAAATAACTGTCAGGCCCCGTACACACGACCGGGTTTCTCGGCAGAATTCAGCAAGAAACTCGATGCGAGACGTATTCTGCCGAGAAACCCGGTCGTGTGTACACTTTTCGCCGAGAAACCCGCCGAGGAACTCGTCGAGCCAAATAGAGAACATGTTCTCTATTTCCTCGTTGGTCAATGGGAAAATTTGGCTCGCCGAGATCCTCGGCGGCTTCACAAGGAACTCGACGAGCAAAACGATGTGTTTTGCCCGTCGAATTTCTCGGACGTGTGTACGGTCTCAGTCATGAAGTAGATGATCCATTCTTGGCTGGAGAATGTAAAAAACAAAAAAAGCTAAAGAAAATGGTGACTTTTTTATTTTCCCCTCTTTCTCTCTCTCCCTTTTCCCAAAGGGTCACTATACTTCTCCCTCCTCCCTTTTGCCCCCCCCCATTTTCTTCTCCACTTTGTTTTTGTCTCCACGATTGTTGCTAAAAATCGAATACACCTCAGCACTCTATATATACATATTGCATACCAACTTTTCTTTATAGATATTTTTATGTCTATCAGGGTTGGTTCACCTTTTTACGATCCTTGTGAGCAGCCACTGGCGCCAGTGGTACATCCTACATTTATTCTTTCACATACCCTCTTCACTTTGGGTCCAATGCGGTGGGGCACACCTGGAAGACAAGTGTTATTGTATATTTCTGTTGACATAGCTATAAATCGTGAGTATAACAATTTGCTGCTATATTGAATGTTTTACCTGTATTGATATTAACTGTAGACTATTAGCTAGATTCAGGTAGGTGGGCGCATCTTTGAGGCGGCGTAGCGTATCGTATTTAGGCAATGCCTCCGTAAGTAAGTGAGGCAAGTACTGTATTCACAAAGCACTTGCCTCCTAAGTTACGGCGGCGTAGCGTCAATAGGCCGGCGTAAGCGCGCCTAATTCAAATGAGGATGAGGTGGGCGTGTTTTATGTAAATGATTGGTGACCCGACGTGATTGACGTTTTTACGAACGGCGCATGCGCCGTCCGTGTACATATCCCAGTGTGCATTGCTCCAAAGTACGCCGCAAGGACGTATTGGTTTCGACGTGAATGTAAATGACGTCCAGCCCCATTCACGGACGACTTACGCAAACAACGTAAATTTTTCAAATTTCGACACGGGAACGACGGCCATACTTAATATTGACTAGGCCAACTATTTGTTCGACTAACTTTACGCCAGGAATCGCCTTACGTAAACGGCGTATCTTTACTGTGACGGGCAAGCGTACGTTTGTGAATCAGCGTATCTAGTCATTTGCATATTCTACGCCAAACTCAACGGAAGCGCCACCTAGCGGCCAGCGGAAATATTGCACCCTAAGATATCTTAGTTAGGTTTAAGTGTATCTCAGTTTGAGCATACACTTAAACTTACGACGGCTTAGATTCCGAGTTACGACGGCGTATACGCCAGCGTAACTCTTTGTGAATCTGGCTATATATCTACCTATATGAACTGATTTGTTATTACACTCATAGAAAACTAAATTTACTCTGACTTCCCCCTGAAGAAGGAATTATGATATATTCTGAAACATGTGGGAATTTCCTGTGTACTCTCTCTTGGTTTGGCCTCCTACCATATGAGACCAACCATGTGTTCCAGACCATGAGCATTACAATATTGGTATATATGTCTGTAGATATTGTCTTGTTCTTAATTTTGTACTCAGTGATTCTAATAATTTTTTACTATGCCTGAATAAAACATTTTGATTTTACCTCACTGTACCCTTACTACCTGGTTGACAACTGCCCTTAATGTCCCGTTGGGGCTCTTTCCTCTGGTTCACTTCTGTTAATTTGGATGTGGCAGTTAGTCTCCAGACATTTACGATACCAAGATATATATATATATATATATATATATATATATATATATATATATATATATTTATTATATACAGTATATCTGACTCCTGATCCTGCTTGCTGTTCTACTACGTTGAAATCTGTCTCTCTGACTTTGGCTTGGCTGACTAAGTCAAGGTTGATAATTGACACACTCTACAGGCTGTTGGCATTAGATGAAACTGTAAATAAACAAAGCCTTTCAATGTATTTTATTACATTTTAAGAGTATTTTTGTTATTTGAGAGTTTTATCAGGGTCTGTATTCAGTTATATGCCAAGGCAGGATATAAGACTTCCTCTATGGTGGGTTTTTGATGCCGAGTCAACACTTCTGTCCTGACTCCTGAGAAAGAAGGCAAATATCTATCCATGAGAGCAAAGACTCTACAATTATATACTTTACCCCCTTACTGTCCCCTCCTGGCAGCCCTTTAAGTGGGTCTTAACACCAGAAGGTGGGACGGACTTTACAATCACATGATCACTGTGATTGGCTGTCACAGGGCTCACATGATCAGTAGCCCATCCCACCAGCTCCCTATCATGAATAGAGACTGGGAGCTATGTGTAACAGATCATTCACTGTGCTGGTAGTGCATAGTGAGCATCCTCAAAGCATAAAAACTTCAGCCTCCATGGACACATATGTGGGTGCACATATGCAATAGGTAGTCAGCAAGAAGTTAAGATTGGAGATAAAGATTATGAAAACTGTAGCACTTCCATGTCCTTACATTTCTTTAATTTTAAAAGATGTTAATAGAATTTAAAAAACAAATTCATGTACCACCCTATGTGGTGTTTATCCATGTTCCTTTGTTTTGGAGTGAAGTCTTTAATAGAGAAGTTATCTTCAAACCATAGATCCAGCGTTTCATCTGTCCTGACCCAAATACATATGTTTAGAGATCTTGACAAGCCTTTAATGAGATGCTAGAAAGAACTAAAGCCCAACTTTGGGCTCCATGCTTCCTCCTTCAGTCTCTTCCCCTCTCCCTGAAGGCCCCCAGCAAGTGTGTTCTACTAATTTTTATATTTTTTACCTTTTTAGAAGTCTTTAGGCCAGTCACGTGATTCCATGGGGTCCTTTTCCTTTTCCCCAGGCAAGGTGGTTCTTATGCCGCGTACACACCATCACTTTATGTGATGAAAAAAAATGACACTTTCTGTGAAGTAAAAAACGACGTTTTTGAAACTTCAATTTTCAAAGACGAAGTTGCCTACACACCATCGTTTTTCTCACAATGATCTTGCAAAGTGAGGTTACGTTCCACCACGTTTTACCATTGAAGCTTGCTTCTGGGCATGCGTGGATGAAAAAACGTCTTAGAAAACGACGTTTTTTGCTACACACGGTCAATTTCTGTGAAGTAAAAAGTGCACTTTTGAAAAACGACACATAAAATTGAAGCATGCTTCAATTTTTTTTGGTCGTTTTTTACAAGACATAAAACGACGTTTTCCCCCACACACAGTCAATTAAAGTGACGTTTTTAAAAACGTCATTTTTTTTCATCACATAAAGTGATGGTGTGTACGCGGCATTAGTGATGCATCATTACCCTTTTTTTTAATTCAACAGAAAACAAAGCAAATTAATACAATTAATTAAAGCAGTTTAAAATCCCATTTGACTACCATTTTGATCTAAATGAAGTTTACTAGAAAAGATAAAGCCATGAATTCTAAAAATGAAATTTGTATATAAATTAGAGCAGCGTCTCCCCGTAGGGATGTAGTCCCAAGGGAGGGGGCGAGCACGCTGACTAACCCCCAGCCAGAACGGCTCGGATGATGGGGGCAAGCTTACTGATGAAAAACAGGAAGTGATAAATTCAGACAAAGAAAAAATAATTTAGAAGGGAAATTGAAGGAAAAGGTAAGTGAACCAACAATGCACTAGCTTAACCACTTAAGGACCGCCTAACGCCGATATACGTAGGCAGAATGGCACGGCTGGGCACAAGCACATACCTGTACGTCCTCTTTAAGTGCCCAGCCGTGGGTCGCGTGCCCGACCCACGGCCCTGATCGCCGCCGGAGTCCCGCGATCGGTCACAGGAACTGAAGAACGGGGAGAGGTGTGTGTAAACACACCTTCCCCGTTCTTCACAGTGGCAGTGTCACTGATCGTCTGTTCCCTGATATAGGGAAAGACGATCAGTGACGTCACAAGTCCAGCCCCGCCCCCCTACAGTTAGAAACACACATGAGGTCACACTTAACCCATACAACGCCCCCTAGTGGTTAACTCCTAAACTGCAATTGTCATTTTCACAATAATCAATGCATTTTTTTTTTTGTTTGTTTACAAAAGTTTTATTGTAAAGAATGACTTGTATACAATCATAGGCAATGTGTACAAAATAATATCAAAGGCATATAAAAAATATGTATTAGAGGATAAAACGAGTATATGTGCAGGCAGTATAACATCCTTAGGAGACAATCAATGTTAAAAGACAGATTGAACATTGTGACATATGGAGGTGTCATTGGTGTTATTGTGTAAGTGACCAGTATGACCATTTAGTTTCAAAATCAATGCATTTTTATAGCACTTTTTGCTGTGAAAATGACAATGGTCCCAAAAATGTGTCAAAATTGTCCGATGTGTCCGCCATAATGTCGCAGTCACGAAAATAATCGCTGATCGCCGCAATTAGTAGTAAAAAATTAATTATTAATAAAAATGCCATAAAACTATCCCCTATTTTGTAAACGCTATAAATTTTGCGCAAACCAATCGTTAAACGCTTATTGCGATTTTTTTTACCAAAAATAGGTAGAAGAATACGTATCAGCCTAAACTAAGGAAAAAATGTTTTTTTAGATCTTTTTTGGGGATATTTATTATAGCAAAAGTTAAAAATATTGCATTTTTTTCAAAAATGTCGCTCTATTTTAGTTCATAGTGCAAAAAAAAAAAAAACGCAGAGGTGATCAAATACCACCAAAAGAAAGCTCTATTTGTGGGAAAAAAAGCATGCCAATTTTATTTGGGAGCCACGTCGCGCAATTGTCAGTTAAAGCGACGCAGTGCCGAATCGCAAAAAGGAGCCTGGTCCTTTACCTGCATATTGGTCTGGGTCTTAAGTGGTTAAAGAGGTTGTTAAGAAAAAAAAAACGAGCTGCACAGTGGGGGTAAGTATAACATGTTTACAACCCCTTTAAAGGAACCTACAGTATTTAGAAAATTAAAAAACCTTTACAACCCCTTCAAGAAGATTAATAGGTAAAACTTACATGATGTATTTAATAGCATTAACATAACTTATCAAAATGTTACATTAAAGTTGTCATTTATGTGAATACTTTCATTTGAAAAAAAAAGTTGAAGTAAACCTTCCCTTTATGCAGGGCAAAATATTAGGATCTCTTAGGCCGGGTACTAACGAGCAAACATGTACGATGAAACCGGTCCGTCTGACCGTTTTCACCGTACATGTCTGCCAGAGGGCTTCTGTACGATGGCTGTACTAACCATCGTACAGAAGTCCGCGCGTAAACAATACGCGGGGGGTATCCGCGTCATCGCCGCGATGATGACGCGGCGATGACGCGGCGACGTGGGCGGGCCTGCCATTTAAAGGCTTCCACGCATGCGTCAAAGTCATTCGACGCATGCGAGGGACGGCGGGCGCTCGGACATGTACGGTAGGTCTGTACTGACGACCGTACATGTCCGAGCGGGCAGGATTCCAGCGGACGGTTTTAAAACACGTCCAGGAATATTTGTCTGCTGGGAAAAGGCCCGGCGGGCAAATGTTTGCTGGAATTCGGCCCGCTCGCGCCTACACACGACCGAACATGTATGCTGAAACTGGTCCGCGAACCAGTTTCAGCATACATGTTTGGTCGTGTGTGCGGGGCCTTAGATGCAATCCTTCTTACATCTTCTGTAATTCTCTGTACAGGGCTTAGAGGAAGGGGCAGCGCTGTAAACCAATAGATTCTACAGTGCTGTCAATTTAACACTTGTTGGTATAAGGAGAGAACTCAAGATTGAATTTGTCAGCGATTACCTTCCCCTTTCACTGTCCAGTTACAGACTTGAGTTGATGTTTGACCAGACTTTATTGTTTTAAAGTTTAACTTGCTGACTGTCAGGCCTCGTACAGACGACCGGACCTGTCCGATGAAAACGGTCCGCGGACCGTTTTCATCGGACATGTCCGCTGGGATCATTTGGTCGGATGACTGTACACACCATCAGACCAAATTCCCCGCGGACAGGATACGCGGTGACGTGGCGGCGACGATGACGCAGCGACGTACGCGACCCCGGAAGTTCAATGCTTCCACGCATGCGTCGAATCACTTCAACACATGCGAGGGACTTCGGCCGAGCGGACATGTCCGATGAGTCGTACTGACCATCGGACATGTCCGACGGACATGGTTCCAGCGGACATGTTTCTTAGCATGCTAAGAAACGTTTGTCCACTGGAAACCTGTCCGGTCGGCCGGAAAATTGTCCGGTCGGCCCTACACACGACCGAACATGTCCGCAGAAACTGGTCCGCAGACCAGTTTCAGCAGTTCGGTCGTGTGTAAGAGGCCTCAGAGTGAATGGCCACACTTCTTTGAGCCTCTGAGAACAGCGTCACCAGATCGACCATTCACAGAGGAGGAGAGTGGTGTTTCAACAACCTCCCCAATTGCTCTGCACCTGGGAACGTTAGGAGCATAATGGGGAAGCAAAAGACGAGCAATGGGCCCCACAAATTGACAGACTTCTTCAGTCTGGCACACTCACTTGGGACACTAGATGGCTGAGTGGCTGCATCACCTCACTCATCTGCCGGTTCATCCCTTGGGGGGGATACAGTACGTAACCAGCAGGAGTGCACTTCTACCATACAGTTTCCAATCCAATGTCAGCACCAAGCAGCCCAGCCAAGCACAGAGTGAAAACAGCTACAGATTCCTCACAATTAAGTGCTAGAATTCCCAGTACTGACTCCTTAGAAGACACCAGAGAGCAAGTGAATTGATGATTTTCCTACCACAGGCAAGGCAGGTATTGAAACCATACTTAATGATATGCTAGTCAACTTATGGGGATCCCATCATAGTGACATAGGATGGCAATCGAGAAATAAGTATGTAATTAATGCCACAGGAGGAAGGGTGAACCACAAGAAAAACAAAATGGGGAAATCCGTTAAAGACCACAACGAGCTTGTGGATACCCACAATGATATGGATGATGACCTTCAGAAAATGTTATTGAAAATACCTAGGATACAGGTCACGCAGAAACAATATTAAATTCAGGGGAGTCGCAGAAGTAATTCCAACTGCAGATCTTAGGCAGTATATATAGCAAATGATCACCACACTTCTGCTTTCTGTCACCCTGTCAGAAACTCATGCAGCAGGTGCTCATTTCCGTGCAGTAAGTGCTCATTCACATTCAGCAGCTGCTAATGCCCGTTCAGCAAGCGCTAATTCTAATGCGCAGGTGCAGAGTCACAGACAAAGACGACCAAAGACTGGAGTGCGCATGCGATTTGGTGCGAGCACGTGCGCACACACGTTAGTGTGAGCACGCATCCATAGATTCTGGCACCCAGCAGCCTATTTAAACTGAGAGTCTGCCTGGCTTCAGTGCTGGATTGTATTCAGCTTTGATTCCTGTGCTCCTGATTCTGATTCATGTCTGCTGACCTTGTTCCTGACCCGGCAACGTATGACAACTCTCTTGGATCACACCTGCCTGCTATATCTGCTTCTTGTTTATGTTACCGACCCCGGCTTGGATTTATGACTACGGCTCTGCCTCCTGACTTGGTACCCCACAGCCAGCACGTTACCGACCTTGCAACTGATCCTGATTCTGCACCTGTCTGCCTGGATCCCGCTGAACAAGGCTTGTGACCAGACTCCATGCCACCACTGGGAGTACTCCTGTGTCTTCAAGTTACAGCTCAATCTTACAGCTGCCAGGCACCTACACCCTTCCAATGCTCTTGCAGTCCCTGTCTCCACTACCAGGGGTGCTTGGGCAGGAATTGTGCAAGAGGCCACCCTCATCATCTCGGGCTCCACCGTCAAGTACGTGACACACCCTTCAAGAAAGTGTAGTAGATAGAGAGCACAGGCTACCTAAGCCTCCACATCTCCCTGACCGATCACCTAGAGATGTTCTGGCAAAAATCCATTACTACCTTGTTAAAGAGAAAGTCATGCAGGTCACCAGACAGACTTCCCCATTTTTAGATCACCAAGCTGCTAAGGAACCACAGGCTTCCATATAGATGTGGGTATTCTACAAAACTGATTATCACTAAAGAGGATTTTACTTATGCCGTCTCCTCCATAGATGAGGGTTTGCAAATTATAAAAATGTGGGAGCTCTTACTAGAGGTGGACGATAGTTCTTCGGGAAAATCCTCTTCTGTCAGGCTTTCCGCTTAAGGCCCCTTTCCCACTGGGGCAGGTGCGGTGGCGGTGGTAAAGCACTGCTATTTTTAGCATCGCTTTACCGCCATTTTTGTTGAGGTATTCGGCAGCTAGCGGAACGCTTTTAACCCCTGATAGCGGCCAAAAAGGGTTAAAACCACCCGCAAAGTGCTGCAAAGCAGGAGTGGTGGAGGAGCGGTATAGACACCACTCCTTCACCGGTCCCAAGATCCTGCTGGCAGGAGTTTTTTTTAACATCCTTGGGCTTTCACACTGAAACTGCAGGGGGTGGTTTTTCAGGTGCTATTTTTAGCCCAAAATCGCATTAAAAAAGTCCCAGATTCTCGTCAGGAAAAGAACGTAATTTTTCCTGACGAGATTCCTGGCGAAATTTTCTTGCCGGCCGAGTGTACACACGTACGATTCAAAAGAACCGCCGTTCTTTTGAATGGCACGAACGCGGTGACATCATCGACTACGATGAGCATGCGCTCGTCACATTTGATGCCGTCGCCGCCATCTTTATTCACCCTACTTATGCCTTGGAAGCTACCGCTCATGCGTCAAAGTCATTTCGAGCATGCGCGGGTTTCCATGGAGACAGATAAGTATACACACGCTCAGGTTTCTTGGCAGAAAAACACTGCCGAGAATCACGACGAGAAAATAGAGAGCAGGTTCTTTTTTTTCTTGTCTAGAATTAAGGGCAGTTTTCTCGACGAGAAACCTCAAAGCCTCGTAGACACGCATGGTTTACTTGGCAAGAGTGTGTACAAGGCTTTACACTGATCTTCATGACAGTATTCCCCCAAAAAATCTTAAATAGTGAAATACACCACTCTCCTTTTATAAACCACTGCTAAAATGGATTGTATGCCTTCCTGTTTTCATTCCCAGGGATTTGTGACCCCCTCAGTGGTTACTGCAGCAATATGTTGTACTTAAGACATTTTTTAGGTTTATATTTTTTACAGTTTAGCTCTGATTCATTGTTCTGTTTTTGTTCCTGTTACCCAGTTTTCTTGTAGTTGAAACTTTCTTAGGCCCCTTTCACACTGGGCAGGGGAGGTGCGGTGGCGGTATAGCGCCGCTATACCGTCATATTTACCGCAATATTTGGTGGTGCGGTTTTAACCCCCACTAGCGGCCAAAAAAGGGTTAATACCGTTGGTTATTACCGCGGTTTTCCATTGATTTCAATGGAAAGGAGCGGTATAGGAGCGGTATAGGAGCGGTAAACACCCCGCTCCTATACCGCTCCAAAGATGCTGCTTGCAGGAGATTTTTTTTTCTCCCGCCAGCGCATTGCCTCAGTGTGAAAGCCCTCCGGCTTTCACATGGAGAATGCTGGGGCAGGATTATTTCAGGCATTATTTATGCGCTATTTTAGCGCTAAAACGCCCGAAATACGCCTCAGTACGAAAGGGGCCTTATTGAGCTGATTATATTTTGGTGGTGCAAAACCCGATGGTGACACTGCAGAGTTTGGCCCCTGTCTTCTACTTGCAATTTTCCTTTACAAGGAGTTACTTCCTCTAACCAAGGTAATTTCTATCTTCTGATTTATAGGACTTAAGATTATTTCTTAAAATGCCTAAGGGTTGATAGCCCTACAAAATTGTGACTCCCTGACATAAGGCTATTAAATCTAAGAGCGACATTATTTGTGTGCAGGAGACTCATCTTCACCGTTCTAAACCCTCCCACATGCTCTCATAGGAAATTTCCACACACCTTTTTTGGTAATGCGCCTAAAAAACAGAACAGAGTTATGGTGGCGGTTAAGGATTCTCGGACTTTTAAGCTTCATGATCTACATCAAGATCAACATGACCGATACATCTTAGTATGTGACTTTGCAGGCTCTACTTACACCTTTGTCAATCTGTATGCGCCCAATGTACATCCCTTATGGTTCTTGCTCAAGCTACTAAAATGTGTTAAAAAAATGCAAAAAGGATGAATTCTGCTCTGTGGAGATTTTAACTCTATAACTGATTCTTCTTTGGACACTTCCTCACCTAAATCCTCTAAAAGGCCATTGCTTCCCTACTTCTTCTCACAGGTGGACCTATATGACCCTTGGCATTGTCTACATGCCAATGCAAGACTTTACGTTCTACTCTGACTCACACAATTTGTATTCCTAAATAGATTTTTTTCTTTACAGATAAATGACTATTGCAAAAGTTAGCGGAGGCTATACCACATGATCAGACCATGCTCCTATTACATTGTTCCTGGAGGATAATCATTACTGCCCTACATACTACTTATAGGGAAACAACACATAACTAATGAACAATACCCATTACCGTGAAGGAATATCTAATCATCTAAGAGAGTTTTTAAAATCAATGCTTCATCGACCAAACGTGTATTTTCTTTGTGGTGAGCTCATGAGGCCTACTTTAGAGGGTATTTTGATTCAAATTGCAGCAAGGGAGAAAAAGAGGAAGATGCAGCATATTAACACGTTGTTGGCTAATATCTCTAAATTAAAGATGGCTCATAAGGCGTTGCCTTCAAGTCCTGTAGCCAATCAGCTACAGTCTCTCAAAGAGGAACTCAAGGAAACCTTTTTTGTCGCACTAAGATAAACATTTGAAAAGATTGAACTTAACTTGCTAATCCTAAAACAATAGAACGGGCAAGTTGCTTGCTGCACAAGTTAAACAAAGATGTATCAAAATTAAATTGTCCAGCCTGAATCACCATTTAACCGCTTAAGGACTGCCGTACGACTATTTACGTTGGCAGAATGGCACGGCTGGGCACATGGACGTACCGGTACATCCCATTTAAGATGCCCAGCCGTGGGTTGTGAGCGTGCCACCAGCGGCACGCTCGCGACCCAGTCCTGTCCTCCGTGACCGCGCCCGCGGGACCCGCGGACCCGATCACCGCCGGTGTCCCGTGATTGGGTCACAGAAGAACGGGGAGAGGTGAGTGTAAACAAACCTTCCCTGTTCTTCCTAGTGCAGCTGTCAGTGATGGTCTGTTCCCTGTGTTAGGGAACGACGATCAGTGACGTCACATGCACAGCCACGCCCCCCCCACAGTAAGAACACTCCCTTAGAACAAACTTAACCCCTACAGCGCCCCCTCCTGGTTAACCCCTTCACTGCCAGTGTCATTTTCACAGTAATCAGTTCATTTTTAAAGCATTTTTCGCTGTGAAAATGACAATTGTCCCAAAAATGTGTCAAAAGTGTCTGATGTGTCCGCCATAATGTTGCAGTCATGAAAAAAAAAAAACGCTGATCGCCGCTATTAGTAGTAAAAAAAAATTATTAATAAAAATGCCATAAAACTATCCCCTATTTTGTAAACACTATAAATTTTGCGCAAGCCAATGAATAATTATCGCTTATTGCGATTGTTTTTACCAAAAATATGTAGAAGAATACGTATCGGCCTAAATCTTTTTTTTTATATATATATTTTTTGGCGATATTTATTATAACAAAAATATTGCATTTTTTTTTAAATTGTCGCTCTATTTTTGTTTATAGCGCAAAAAATTAAAACTGCAGAGGTGATCAAATACCACCAAAAGAAAGCTCTTTTTGTGGGAAAAAAAGGACGCCAATTTTGTTTGGGAGCCACGTCGCACGACCGCGCAATTGTCAGTTAAAGAGACGCAGTGCCGAATCGCAAAAAGGGGCCAGGTCCTTAACCTGTAAAAAGAGTATCAAACTGAAACTGAAAGTCCAAATGATGAAACAGCGCTTTAAAATTGGTTAAATGTCCAACTGCATAAAGGCATTTGAGTGATGACGTTGCAACAGAATATTCTACAGTGATGAGTGCTTCTAAAAGTAGGTTAGTGATGCATCCTACACCTGCTCCCAGTCTTCACCACAAGTGAGGCACTCTCTCCTTCGGGGTAAAAACTCACCAGAAAACGAATAACACAGGCCTTAAGCAGTAGCTAGAACTCTCACTTGAATATCCGTCAGCACTACCAGGGTCAGCATGGGTTACCACTCCATAGGAATATATCAAATACAAGAAGGCATAGTGTAATCCCGTTTTTAATATATATATAAAAGAGTAACCCTTTAAATAATAGACCCCCGCTCCAAATGCACGTACCAATAGTAAACTGTTAATAAGCACACAGTGATAGGAATGTATTCACCGTTTGGTATCCTGGTCCCCAGAAGCGTCCGCGCAGTCACGACCCGGTCTGAAGCTCCGTGACCACGCCTGTGGGACCCGATTGCCGCCGGTGTGCCGCAAACGGTCACCGGAGCTGAAGAACGGGGAGAAGTGTGTGTAAACACACCTTCCCTGTTCTTCGTTGTGACAATGTCATTGATCGTCTGTTCCCTGATATAGGGAAAGACGATCAATGACATCACACGTCCAGCCCCGCCACCCTACATTTAGAAACACATATGAGGTCACACTTAACCCCTACAGCGCCCCCTAGTGGTTAACTGATAAACTTCAATTGTCATTTTCACAGTAAACAATGCATTTTTATAGCACTTTTTGCTGTGAAAATGACAATGGTCCCAAAAATGTGTTCAAATTGTCCGATGTGTCCGCCATAATGTCACAGTCATGAAAAAAAAACGCTGATCGCTGCCATTAGTAGTAAAAAAAAAATATTAATAAAAAAAATTGAATTTCAGAATTTTTGAATTTCCAAATTCAGAATTTTTTGAATTTCTGAAAAAAGCAAAAAAACGAATGAAACGAAAAAAAAAAAAAGAATTTTTCGGCAGTCAAACATGTCTAACAAGCACTTGATTAAATCAAAATAATACTGAATTTGATCAAATATGTGAAATCCAATGGAATGATTTTGTTGTCGCTGGCTGTAGACAAGGCATTTGATAGAACCTGTACCTGTCATAAGCTTTACAGAAACTTGGTCTGTGTGGCTTTATTCATTCTGCTATTACGTCTTTATATACAACTCCTTCAGTGCTGATAACAAGTATTACTGTAGGAAGTTTTGCCCATATGTTAAGTCTGTTTGCAGACATCACCCTCTCACTAGCTAACCCTGCCATCTCTTTAAAGGGGTGCAAGCCTCTATTGATTTGTTTGGTAAAGTATTCTACTACAAAGTGAAGACAACATTTTTTGTTCTTTGGAATTTTAGTTTTTGGAAAAATTTGTTCAACGGGTTTTTGTTTATTCAAATATTTCCGATTTAATGAATTTGTCGAATTTTGTCCAAAAAACTAATTTGTAACTAATTCCTAACTAAACTAATGGAGCATGTCTACTTATGAATACTCAATCCCACACTTCAGGCTTGATTGTGAAAGAATATAATGTTTTTAACACCTACCAATAGATATAAGGGATAGGGACAAATATAAACAATACAGATTTAAACACTTCCATAGATCATGTGAATGTGCGACTGTCCCCATTACTCCCACTGTGTGAATTTTTTTTTCACATCAACATCTACTTTGCAAGTAAAGGAATATCCTCTCATATACGCAGTGAAATGAACAGCCTCAAATGATACAAAGAGATGAAAAAATCCTATATACGTTTTACTTGTTTATCTGCAATCTTATCTTCCCTACACCCCTTCAAAGTGGCAGAATTATTTTACAAACCTTCTTAATCTGTCAGGAGCAAAGAGGAGGGTGTGGAGCTGAAGTTACAGTGTGGGAAAGCTGATTGGAAGAAAGGCACACAGGAGTGAAGGAAGAAATACAGAGCTATGTTCAGAATAACTTATAAACTGTGTACTGAGCTTTCTCCCCATCAGATTTATCTCCTGTGTTGGGAAAACTTCTCAGAAGTGAGACATACTGATAACAGAGGAACGAAGCACCAGAGAGAAACAACACTTAGAGCTTTGGGGAGAGATACGTGAACACTACAGATACATGTGCTTTGTTCATATTTCATGACTGAGGTTTACAACCACTTTAACATATACAGTAGAAGATCCATATAAACCTTTCTCTATGCTGAAATGGGAGGCAGACTTACAACAAGTGTTTTCCTCAAAACAGTGGCATAAGGCTTTTTATGTGAATAGCAAATGTCTTTACCATTGGGACTAGTCCTAGAAAATACTACATAGATGGTATATGACTCCCTATATAGACTGTATCTGTCTCATTGCCCTCTGCATTGGGGAGACTGAAACCAAGTAGGAAATCCTACATACATACTTTGGGGTTGTAAGAATTTCAGGCGTTTTTGAAGATCTGTGTCCAGGCTAATGACCTGACTTAACAGGGAACCTATCTACTGTCTCTTCCCTTTCTTTGGTGAGAAAAAATAAGTCTTATTTTGGTGCTGTTATTATCCACCTTAGCTATAACATTTCCTACCTTACTAGAGACGAGAGGTTTATATGTTCCACAGTATTTATAACATAACTAAGCAATGTACTGTTTTCAAATATGCATATCCACCCCAAAATTGTTCTTTGAAAGTCTGCGACTTTTACTTGATATAAGCGGTTTCTATGGCAACTATTTGTGCCTTATTATTAATAAACTTTTTTGGTTGTTTTTTATTAAACCTAATTAAAACATTTAAAAGTAAAGTTTACCTTTTGATGACTAAAATATTTTTGTTTGTGATTTAAAGGATATTGGGAGAATTTTAGCAAGCTTTTTGCAGACTAATGCCTTTTTTGTTTTAGAGAAACTGTTTTATCACTTGAACAGGATCATCAGCCTTCATTATATCGACCTTCCCACTATCTAAGTGTTGTAAAAGGAAACGCTGCAGTGTCTGCATCCCTTTGGAAGCAGATAAGTCTTAGAAAGTTTCTCAATAACACTGAAACTCCAGATGTTGGTGATGCTTGAAACCGGACTTGTATTTTAGCGCAGTCTTTGGGGAAAAGCTGTGAGCTAATCACAGAATCCTCAGGGTCTTAAGGTTTACCATATTACAAGAAAGCCATGTCTGAATTGATAAAATTACAGCATTTGCTGATTGAAATGCAAAGGTAATTTTAATATGAGTAGCATTAAACTACAAAGGGCTTATGAAGCATCTGTATACAGTATTTTATATCCTTTTTTCATCTTGCATTCTGGTCTAGAATGCACTCTACTAATTACCACTAGTTATCTGCTCATGTGTGCAGCCAACTGTGTGTGTTAACCAGTGCCTGCCAAGGTAAAAATCCGAACTTTTTTAGGTGACATCATTCTTTCGAAAACAAAATGTCATTACAACTATTACATTATATTACATTGGTCTGTTATAAGGTATTATAACAATTGCATAGTTATAGACATTTACGGTATATAAAAACTTATGACAAGATTTGTATGTAGATGTTTAAATTGTATGTTCATTTACATTTTATAATCAATATTTAATCTCTGAGTCCTCCAGGTCCCAATCAACATAATTAACAAATAGAGGAAAAATTGGGAGGAATCACAAATATTGTGCATAAACACACACAAACCAACTAATTAAATTTGGCTCAGACATTGAGGGATTGGATAATTCTTATGTGTTCCCACAATTTTTACATTCATGGTGTTTTTTTCTAATGCTGGAAAAATTGGGCTCCTGTCATAACCTAAACATCTAAACAATCTAAACACTCAACACATAGAGAGAAGGAGATTCTGACAGTATATATTGGTTATAATATGCTTGGGCATGGTTTGGACTTAAACTGAAGCAAACCATACTAGACTCCAAGTGAACCTTGCCCCACACCACCTTTTTCAAGTGGCCCCAGACACAGTACACTTGCCGTTCCTGAGAAAGGCTCATAGCTCTGGCACTACACAAAAAACACCTAAGTGGATGAACCATATCTGGGCACAAAAAAAAAACTAGTGTGGGTGCACCCCAAATTAGCAACCGTGCTTGAGTTCAGGTACTACAGGTTATTCTTATGATTTTCACTCTTTACAGTTGGATAGTAGGGTGCAGGTCCTAGCAACAGGATGGGTTGGTGTTTATTGTTGCCTTGGACAGAAATTGAGTGGTCATGTAAAGAATATGCCTGAGATCCAAAAAGTTTCTTAGACACACAGGAGATCAATTTGAAGACGAACTGAGGTACTTACGCAAGATACTTGAACTTCAGCACTGTTACAATTTTGGCCAGGTCAGTTTCACTTTAGGATCTTCTTTAGTCTATCCAAGCCCAATGATATTCCCAACTACATTCCAGTGAAGCCATATCCATCACTGACCAGTTGTGCTAATGGCTAAGATCTTCAACTGTACTATTAAAAGAAGGGTATTTGGGGAGCAAGCGTGTCTAAGGCCGGGTACACACGAGAGGATTTATCCGCGGAAACGGTCCGGGGGACCGTTTCCGCGGATAAATCCTCTGGCGGATTTTGATCTCATGGTTGTACTAACCATGAGATCAAAATCCCCACGGAATTCCGTCCGCGGTGACGTGTCGCGCCGTCGCCGCGATGATGATGCGGCGACGTGCGCGACGCTGTCATATAAGGAATTCCACGCATGCGTCGAATCATTATGACGCATGCGGGGGATGGATTCGGACGGATTGATCCGGTGAGTCTGTACAGACCAGCGGATCAATCCGTTGGAATGGATTCCAGCGGATCGATTTCTTAGCATGTCAAGAAATTTTGATCCGCTGGAAATCCATCCCCGGGGACAAAAATCCGCGGAAACAGATCCGCTGGATCGTACACACCAGGGGATCTATCCGTTGGAGCCGGTCCGCGGATCAATTCCAGCGGATCGATCCTCTCGTGTGTATGGGGCCTAAGACACGCTTGGTCATCTATTTAGATTTAGCAGTTCAAATTTTGTTACTTCTGTGGGTTTTCACTGTATACGCACGATAATCACAATACATAAACCATTCAGCTTGTTCTAGATCTACTTAAAGAGTATGAACTGTTACTTTTTTTACTTCTTTTATCACTGCTTTGATGTACAATGTATCGTGACTACTCCACACATTTGTTTTTGCTTCCAGTCTAAACTTGAGCTTGCCCCTTACTTTTCAGGTTTCCAGCAGACAAATGTTTCTTAGCATGCTAAGAAACATGTCCGCTGGAAGCCGGACAGGCACCATCGGACTTGTCCGATGAAAACGGTCCGCGGCTTTCGGCCGAGCGGACATGTCCGGTAAGTCGTACAGACGACCGAACATGTCCGACGGACAGTCGGACATGTTCGGTCGTCTGTACGACTTACCGGACATGTCCGCTCGGCCGAAAGCCGCGGACCGTTTTCATCGGACAAGTCCGATGGTGTGTACGAGGCCTAAGAGTATACATGCTAGAGATCCGAAGGAGCAGCAATCTTGGTGAGGACAGGCAGAGGATCCCCCTTTTATTGCTACCAGCGTGCAACGTGTCTGTCTGTTAGAAGCCTTAAATCCTTAAAACTTGTTACTTACCAGTCATATCTTATTGTAACATTTTCCTCTTTCTGCCATTTTTCTTAGAAGCATCATGGTTGAAGTATACCATCATGAGATCAGAGATCCACCAAGGTCAAGGAGAACTCCTGGCAAGGGCAAAGAATTGATCTTAAACCTCTTAAGCCCTCTGGGCTGACATAGCACTGTCAGTATTGCTGCTTCCCTATAGATCACACTGATACTTCCACATCATCTCACGCTACAAGATTTTAAACACAACAAGAGTGACATCAAAGCCAAAAGGACAGGACAGAAGGTCTGTCCTAAGTCCTTGGTTTATTCCGTTGCTGTTGCTATTGATTTATGTGTCCTCATAATAGTTTTCTTTATTCTCGTATTTGGTGTGTCTCATCCTTAAACCCAATCTGTCTTTTTATTTATTATTAAGTCCTTAAGTCTTCTGGATCTATCAGTTGCTGGAGAACTGAGCTTCATATTACATGTGCTATTCTGGTATAAGATAAAACAGTGTCTATTTTTATACCCTTGTGTAAACTGATGCATTGATCTGAGTATAGGCTTATGTGTTGGAAATGTGACTGTGTTCGGGAATACAGGCTGGGATAATCTGTTCTATAGATGTAGAGTTATTCACTCTGGGTGAAGCTTAAAGTGAACATGCGCTTTGTCCGAGTATTGAAGTATCAAATATTTCTCTTCACTCCAGGTGGGCAAATGGAAGGGGTGGGGTGGGGGGGTATTTAAGTGTATCTGATGCATGGACAAAAAACATTCACCAAAGGCTAGTGATTTTCAAATACAGACTAGGCATGTGAGTCTTGGATCCCTTACCATCTACAAGGCCTGTATATTTTATTAAGGGGCTCTTGGAAGAGAATTATTATAGTCAGTGGCGGCTGGTGCGCAAAAAAACCCGAAAAAAACAATTGGAGCCTCACTGTGCCCATCAATTGCAGCCTCACTGTGCCCATCAATTGCAGCCACTGTGCCCATCAATTGCAGCCATTGTGCCCATCAAACGCAGCCACTGTGCCATCAATTGTCGCCACTGTGCCATGCCATCAATTGTCGCCACTGTGCCATCAATTGTCGCCACTGTGCCATGCCATCAAATGCAGCCACTGTGCCATGCCATCAAACGCAGCCACTGTGCCATCATTTATCGCCACTGCGCCCATTGTCACCACTGTGCCATCAATTGTCACCACTGTGCCCACCAATTGTCACCACTGTGCCATGCCAAACGCAGCCACTGTGCCATCAAACGCAGCCACTGCGCCATGCCATCAAACGCAGCCACTGTGCCATCAATTGTTACCACTGTGCCCATCAATTGTCACCACTCTGCCATACCAAACGCAGCCACTGTGCCATGCCATCAAACGCAGCCACTGTGCCATCAAACGCAGCCACTGCGCCATGCCATCAAACGCAGCCACTGTGCCATCAATTGTTACCACTGTGCCCATCAATTGTCACCACTCTGCCATACCAAACACAGCCACTGTGCCATGCCATCAAACGCAGCCACTGTGCCATCAATTTCTACCACTGTGCCATCAATTGTTACCACTGTGCCCATCAATTGTCACCACTGTGCCCATCAATTGTCGCCACTGTGCCCATCAAACGCAGCCACTGTGCCCATCAAACACAGCCACTGTGCCCATCAAATGCAGCTACTGTGACATCAATTGTCACCACTGTGCCATGCCATCAATTGTCGCCACTGTGCCATCAATTGTCGCCACTGTGCCATTCCATCAATTGTCGCCACTGTGCCATGCCATCAATTGTCGCCACTGTGCCCATCAATTTTTTTTCATGACCGCAACATTATGGTGGACACATCGGACAATTTTGACACATTTTTGGGACAATTGTCATTTTCACAGTAAAAAATGCTATAAAAATGCATTGTTTACTGTGAAAATGACAATTGCAGTTTGGGAGTTAACCACTAGGGGGCGCTGAAGGGGTTAAGTGTGACCTCATATGTGTTTCTAACTGTAGGGGGGGGGGCTGAACGTGTGACAATATTGATCGTGTTTCCCTATATCAGGGAACACACGATCAATGACAGCGCCACAGTGAAGAACGGGGAAGCTGTGTTTACACACAGCTCTCCTTATTCTTCAGCTCCGGGGACCGATTGCGGGACTCCAGCGGCGATCGTGTCCGTGGGTCCCGGGGGCGCGGTCACGGAGCTTTGGACCGGGTCGCGGGCGAGCGCCCCATGGCTGGGCACTTAAAGAGGACGTAAAGGTACGTACTTGTGCCCAGCCGTGCCATTCTGCAGACGTATATGTGCAGGAGGCGGTCCTTAAGTGGTTAATAGACACAGATTTTTATTGGTAGCGTCATGTCGAATCTCCTATCTATATCGAACTGTTGTTGCAACAAAAACAAAAATAAAGCATTTGTTTATGTCTGATCTTTCGGTTTTCGTATTCTGCATATTCGTTTGTTAAAATGATAACAAAAATACCTGAAATTCGGACAAAAATGCATTCGGACGAAAACGAATGCACATATCTAGTGTTTATTATACATGGTACTTTAGCAAACGAAAGTGTACACTAGGGTTTACATCCACAGTAAAACATCTCAAAGAGTCAATCTACTCAAAACTGATATTTTATTCCAGGGTAGAATACAGTAGGTGACATTTATCTACATGTTGAGAAACTGCTTACATTAGATATGTGCACTTGTGTTCCCATCTCTGTCAAACCTTTAAGACTCTAAAATGGGGTGTAAGCCTCTTAGTTATATTTAACTTGAGCAAACCCAATTTATATTTTATAAAAGCTGTCATCATCATCATTCCTGTTACCTACAGCACATTTGATAGTTGCATGGGCAGTCAGTTACTTAAAGAGTATATAACATTCAATGTGTATGACTTGAAACATCCACAGCTCTTATAGCTCAATGCACTAGAATGGAGCTAGAGTTGTTCTGCTTCACAAAATATCAGAAATCTTGAGTAATTCTTTACGAAATACCTAAAACTCAGAGCAGAAAAGGAGAACCTTTATTAAAATAGGCAGATGATGCAGATATTCTGGCATATTTCACCATCAACAAGCTTAATCATAGACATAGACATAGACTGAATTCAAATATTCCACACCAGACTGGATTTGTTTGTTAATAAAATGGGTTCAGCCTATGAAGATCCAAATTGATATAATACATAATTAGAATTTTTGTTGACACATAATGAATTTGTGTTTAAGGTTCCTTTCATACAGGCCTGACTGAAAGTTCTACAGTGCCTTGAAAAAGTATTCATCCCCCTTGAAATTTTCCACATTTTGTCATGTTACAGCAAAAAACATACATTTATTTTATTGGGATTTTATGCGATAGACCAGCACAAAGTGGCAGGAAAATAATAAATGGTTTTCAGATTTTTTTTTTTACAAATAAATATGTGAAAAGTGTGGGGTGCATTTGTATTCAATACTTTGTAAAAACACCTTTCGCTGCAATTACAGCGGCAAGTCTTTTGGGGTATTTCTCTACCAGCTTTGCACATTTAGAGAGTGACATTTTTGCCCATTCTTATTTGCAAAATAGTACAAGCTCTGTCCGATTGGATGGAGAGCAACTGTAAACCGCAATTTCCAAGTCGTGCCACAGAATCTCAATTGGATTTAGGTCTGGTCTTTGACTGGGCCATTCTAACACATGACTATGCTTTGATCTAAACCATTCCATTGTAGCTTTGGCTGTATTTTTAGGGTTATTGTCCTGCTGGAAGGTGAACCTCTGCCCCAGTCTCAAGCCTTTTGCAGACTCTAACAGGTTTTCTTCTTGTCCTGTATTTGGCTCCATCCATCTTCCCATCAACTCTGACAAGCTTCCCTGTCCCTGCTGAAGAAAAGCATTCCCACAACATGATGCCGCCACCACCATGTTTCGAGGTTGGGATGGTGTGGTCAGGGTGATGTGCAGTGTTAGTTTTCCACCACAAATAGCAGTTTGCTTTTAGGCCAAAAAGTTTAATTTTGGTCTCATCTGACCAGAGCAGCTTCTTCCACATGTTTGCTGTGTCCTTCACAAGACAAACAGGACTTCTTATGGCTTTCTTTCAACAATGGCTTTCTTCTTGCCACTCTTCCATAAAGGCCAGATTTGTGGAGTGCACGGCTAATAGTTGTCCTGTGGACAGATTCTCCCACCTGAGCTGTGGATCTCTGCAGCTCCTACAGAGTTACCATGGGCCTCTTGGCTGCTTCTCTGATTAATGCTTGCCCGGCCTGTCAGTTTAGGTGAACGGCCATGTCTTGGTTGGTTTGCAGTTGTACAATACTCTTTCCACTTTTGGATGATGAATTAAACAGTGCTCCATGAGATGTTCAAAGCTTGGGATATTTTTTTATAACCTACCAGTAACCTTGCTTTAAACTTCTCCACAACTTTATCCCTGACCTGTCTGGTGTGTTCCTTGGCCTTCATAATGCTGTTTGTTCACTAAGATTCTCTAACAAACCTCTGAGGGCTTCACAGAATAGCTGTATTTATACTTAGATTAAATTATACAAAGGTGGACTTTATTTACTAATTAGGTGACTGAAGACAAAAAGTAAAGGGGACTGACTACAAAAGCACGCCACATTTTTCAGATATTTATTTGTAAAAAGAATTGAAAACCATTTACATTTTCCTTCCACTTCACAATTATGTGCCACATTGTTTTGGTCTATCATATAAAATACATTTACGTTTTTGGTTGTAACATGACAAAATGTGGAAAATTTCAAGGGGTATGAATACTTTTTCAAGGTACTGTATACAGTATACTGTAGATATATTTATTACATGAGAGGCCAGTATATATAAACCTTATCGGGAAAAGGATGCTCCTACAGAAATGGAGCAAATCTAAGTTTCTCATTTAATCCAAAGTTGAAGGTAACTTTTAATTAGTAAATCTATTTCGCTTTAACCTGAAGTACTGTGTTATCAAAATCCCTTTGGGATGTGAATGCGAATGAACTCTATATAAGGTCATATAAGATAAACCCTCTGTTTAGTATTTATGTTTTTTCAGCAAATGCCTACAGGGGTTTGAAGATTGGCATTCATAATTTGTGTAAACACTGTCATTGATTCTTTTCCAAAAGGGTATTTTGGTTGTTCCCGACATAGAATGCAGCACATTCACAATTTAGAAGATAAATTACCCCGTTAGTTTAGCAAGTCACAAAATGTCCTTACATGCTGATGACCATCAGATAAGATTTATAGTTTTTGTGTATTAATGTTTTACCAGTAGGCGTGTCCACTACACTTAAAGGTATCCTTCCGTAATGAATTACAGGCATCACCTTTCTTAGACACATAAAAATGACTAGGGACCAATCATGTAAAGGTGTTGTTTGGATGATACGGATGATCAGCAACAAACGTTTTGATTAACCTGTGATTTGCTAGATTACTTGCCGTTGTCATTTGCCAATGTTTCAGATATTTTTTGAGGGATTGAACCCGGGTTATGGAACTTGATAATCAATTAAATGATATTAAATTTAGATTGAACACTATCTTGATATAAAAAGCAAATCTGTCAGTATTTCTTATGGGAAAAAACTTAATTCCAAATGTAGAACTTGTTTCTCATTTGAAGATAACTCTTAAGATAAAAGATTATTGATTTCCAAACCCTTTTCGGCATCTGATGTATGTCTTTTTGATCACAGATTGGTCCAGGTTTGACACTCATTTACAGGATTTCCTGCAATTTTGCCATTTTTTACAATTTAATAGACACTTTTACCAAAAAAAAACAACAAAAAAAAAACAGCTGGACTGAAGCCACAAATGTGACTGACCTAAGGACTAAGGGCCAAATCCTCAAAAGAGATACGACGGAGTAACTGCTGTTACTCCGTCGTATCCCTGGTCCTAACTATGGAACTGATCCACAGAATCAGTTTCCCATAGTTAGGACGAAGATCCGGCATGTGTAATTGAATTACACTGTCGGATCTTAGGATGCAGTACCGCATCCGCCGCTGGGGGCATTTTGCGTTGAAATGCCGCCTCGGGTATGCAAATTAGGACTTACGGAGATCCACGAAGCTTTTCAGCTTCGTTTTTTCTCCGTAAGTTTTATTTTGCAAACGCAAAATTAGGGCTGCTTTTACAAGGTGTAAACTGTTTACACCTTGTAAAAACAGACCTTTCTTGCTAGCGACGCAATTTTTTTTTAATTTTAAATTTTTTTTTTGGCGCCATATCTTTTTTTTTACCCGTCGCAACTTTATTGTCCCGTCGCAATCCACAAAGCCCGACGTAACGTAATTTCGCGCTATGCACGTCGGGAAAATTACGTCACGAGCATGCGCAGTACGGCCGGCGCGGGAGCGCGCCTCATTTAAATGGGAATCGCCCCCTGGAGAAGAGGAACGCCTTGCGCCGGCCGGATTTAAGTTACACCGCTCAAAATTTCTAGGTAAGTGCTTTGTGGATCGGGCACTTAGTTAGAGATTTTGCGGCAGTGTAACTTAAATGGAAAAAGTTACGTTGCGCCGGGTTTTTGAGGATTAGGCCCTAAGTTCTCTGTAAAATATCCCTCTGTGTAGTAATATGTGATATGGTGTGTTTTTATCCATACAATTATCCATGTTATATGACAGATTTTTTCCTTTTTTTATTATGTGTGCTGTGAGAATTATAATAGTTACCACCTTAGACCAGTGCAAATATCTGATAGTTTGCTGACCCATTTGTGTTCATCTGAAATCCAAGTGAGAAAAAAAATATAGGATAAAGATGATGTGTCAGAATTGTTGCCATAATCATTTTTAATATTCAAAACTGGTTTAGTAATTTTTTTATGATAAGTAATTTTAAAATATTTATAGGCCCTTTCATTCAGTTTTTTTCCATTCTATGAATTATATCTTTTTTATGTTGCTTTAAATATATATGTAAAGGAGTCACAGAAAAAGTCATCATCTTCACCAGTAAGTCATAAATGTCTTTATTCAATTTATTGGTTTCCTGTTCATATTGATCCATCAGTAGTATCATCATATGCAAGGAGCATTGGTTAGGGTTATACTCCTTTTTTTTTTAACATTATGACAACAAATCAAAATAATCTAAAATCAATTTGTATTATCGACTGTTTGTCCACCCAGGTGGTGTCTATCACCAAATGTATATCAAAAGAAAATACTGATGGGGGCACAGCAGGTATACAGTTTACATTGCTTAAAATGCCATCATCCTATAAATAAAGATTGTTTAAAAATGTGACTTTCAATATAGTAGACTTCTATAGTCTACTATAGACTACTTATAAAAGGTAAAACATTGAACATAAATGCAATAAAAACTCAATTGAAAACTTTACATTACTAAAATTAGCCGCAAGTACAATATTTTAACCACCCAATTCTAATAGTGCATACAGTAAAACCTTGGTTTGAGAGCGTTTTGAAAGACAAGCAAAATGTTTTAATACATTTTGTCTTGATATACAAGCGATGTCTTGATATAAGAGTAGCGTCGTGTCACAACTGAGTATAAAAAAGAAGAGAAGAGCCTCTAAGTGTAGCAATATGGTTACATTTAATGAACGTACAACATTTAGCAACTTAGAGGTGCCTCTCTTCTCTTTTATACCAGGGAAAACAACGCAGGGGAGAGAGGGCAACTCTGCCTCTTCACTCTCTAAAATGGAAAGATGGTGAAAGTTTGTAAACCAGATAAAGCAAACTAATCAATTTCCGAAATATCGGACAAAAACCAAAGATTCCTAGAACCGGCATCATATACAGCAATCTACTGGTGTCAAAAGCCTTCTCGATGTCAAGAGGGCTACCAAGACTCGAGAGGCAATTTCATCTGGTGGGATCTGAAGATGTGTAAAGGCACACATTATGTTAATGTCTGTTGATTTTCCAGGCATAATCATCTATGTTTGGTACTGGCACATGTATGGTGCTACAGAGGCTTCTGGCTCCCTGCATGATATAATCTCTGCCTGATCATGCCAAGGTTGGAAAATGGATTTGTTGAATTGTAGAATTATTTATTTGAAGAAAAAGGTGAGTAATGCCGCGTACACACGACTGTTTTTCGGGTTGTAAAAAATTAAGTTTTTCAGAAAAACAAAGTTTTTTTCAACCCGATCATTAAAACGGCCTTGCCTACACACAATCGTGGAAAAAAAATGCTCTAGCAAAGTGCGGTGATGTACAACACGTACAACGGCACTATAAACGGGAAGTTCCATTCTGATGACGCCACCCTTTGGGCTGCTTTAGCTGATTTTGTGTTAGTAAAAGACGATTCGCGCTTTTCTGTCTGTTATAGCGCGATGAATGTGCTTACACCATTACGAACGGTAGTTTTACCAGAACGAGCGCTCCCCTCTCATAACTCGCTTCTGAGAATGCGCAGATTTTTCACGTCGTTAAAGCCCACACACGACCATTTCTTACAACCCGAAAACCGACAACGTTAAAAACGTTTTTAAAAAAAAGAGCACGTTAAAAAAAAATTTGCCCATTTTTCAGAACCCGAAAAAATGCTCTGAAACCCACACACGATAGTTTATAATGACTTTAAAAAAAACGTAATTTTTTACAAAAACGGTCGTGTGTACGCGGCATAAGTCCTGTGGTCATTTTTACTTAGATGAGAAAAAGCAGTTATCCTTTGCTTTAATACTTGAGGTGATTGTAGCCGTATTAGTGCAATTGTGACAGAGAAAATTGAGTACTGTCCGTAATTCCTTTTTTTATTTGTACTAACATATAATTTTTCATGGACGAGATTTCGGGGTGTGTCCCCTTCTTAAAGTACTGCTTGGACCTTGAAGAAGGGGACACACCGAAAGCTCGTCCATGAAAAATTATATGTTAGTGCAAATAAAAAAAGTATCACGAACAGTACTCAATTTTCTCCATTGCTTTAAAAAATATAAGAAGGTACTGTCCAAGGTGCTGAAAATCATTGCTAGCAGAAATTGAAAGGAAGCCACAGTTTGGGATTTTGGTATCAAAGGCATCCTTTTTTGAAAACAGTTTTACTAACTGAAATGTTTGCTAAAAGTTTTAAAAAACACAATATAATCCAAAGGAATATTAATCAGAATTCAAAGAAGAAGGTATGGTATTTTTTTACACAGTAAGATTATTCCAACTTGGACTAATGCAATTAGGTATAATCCCTCTAGAACACCCTTCAACCAAGATTCTGTGGAATTCTAATTTTCCTCCAAGAGTGTCCTAGGAGTTGCTTCAACGATGGGCAATTTCTACCTTTCAGATAAAGGTACCACTGACACCATGATCTTTCTACCTATCTGTAAAGGGACATTCTTCCCAATGACTACAAATTTGAGGAACATTTTTCCCAATGGCCATCATGCTTATGTACTGTTAGCTGTAGATATAGTGTTCCCTTAGACCCAAAAAGTTGGCTGCTCTAGAACATGGCTGGATCTAGGGGGCTGCTGGGGTATGCTGTGCCCCCCTTTAGATTTCAGTTGTGCCCCGCTAGGCCAGACCCCACTATGGATATTGTGCCTAGCCCACTAAGCTCCTCCCCCATCCTTGCAGTCAGAGCCATTACAGAGGGGTAACCAGGCCCAGTGAACTAAAGGGAACAGTAAAGCCCGGAAAGAAGCGACAGAGAGGAATGAGCTGGGAGGAGGTACGGGCTATGCTCTGCTCTCCTCCTCCTCCTGTCAGAACAGAGAACCTCCATACAGCCGATTGAAGAGGATCACTCTTAAATCAGACTGTACACAGTTTATTTACCCTCCCCTCCAAGGATTGCTCATCTCCCAGCACCAGAATTTTTTTTTTGGGGGGGGGGGGGAGGTAATGAAACTGTACAGGATTTGTGCTATGAGGAAGAATGGGGGGTTGTGTTAGGAAGACGGAATTGGGGGAAATTGTGCTAGGAGGGCAATTGGGAGTGGGGAATTTATGCTAGGAGGATGTGGGGCGATTCGGTGTAAGAGGGGGGATTTGTGCGAGGAGGGGGATTGGGGGGAGAGGCTTTGTGCTAGGAAGGGAGATTGGTTATAAAGGATTTGTGACAGAAGAGGGGATTGGGGGTGAATTTGTGCTAGGAGGAGGTATGAGGGGGAAAGTATTTGTGCTAGCAGGGGTGATTAGAGGGTTTTGTGCTAGAAGGGTGTGGGGAGAAACGGGTTAAAGGGGTAAATTGTGGGGATTGTGCTAAGGGATTGGGAGGATTTGTGCTAGGAGAGGGCACAGGGGTAGATATTTATATGAGGAGGGGATATTTGTGCCAGGAGGGGGGATTTGTGCTAGGAAAGGGGGTTTGGGTATGGGAGGGTACTTGTGCTGGGAAGAGTAATTTGGAGGGGGATTTGCTAAGAGGAGGGATTGAGAGGGATTTATGATAGGCTGGGGGATTTGAGGAAGGGGATTTGTGCTGAGAGGGTGATTGGGGGGATTTGTGCTAGGATGGCAAAATTGAGGGGAAAGAGAATGTCCGCTAGGAGGGGTGGATTTCTTTGTGTGGGGGAGAGTAGTGCTAGGAGGGGGTAATTGGGGGGATTTGAGCTGGGAGACAGGATTGGGGGCAAAGATTTGTGATGGAAGATGGATTCGGACTGGACGGAGGGGGAATTTTGCATTTTTACTGTAGTTGGGAAGAATTTTGGCTTGCATAGGGAATTTATGCTTAGGAGTGAGCGTGCTCATTAGCGCTGTTTCCTTTTGGGGAGTGGGGATTTCTGCTGAGACATGATGCCTTCACATCGGGAGGGGGGGCACAGTTTGTTATCTACACCCTTGGCACTAGATGACCTTGTCTCTGCCCACACTGCAAACAGAGCACTCAAAAGATCTCCTCTTCCCACACAGCACATAGCTGAGATAGGATTCCCTTACAAACATAGCCTAGATCTGCACAGTGTGTAACTGGCTATGTTACAGTTTTGACCTGTGAAATTCCCAGATCAGAATGGCAGCTGCAGTAGCCTGCTACACAGATTGCAGTGTGCAGATTGAGGCTGTGCCTGTAGGTGAATTCATTCTCAGCTATGTGTTGTGTGGGGAGGAGGAGATTTGCTAAGTGCCCTACCAGCAGCGACCTTGTCCTGCTGACCCCATGTAACCTTTCTCTGCTGACCCCTATCCTCCATCCTACTGACCCTTGTACACTGCTCTTCTGACCACTATACATTGCCCTGCTTACCTCTGTCCTCCCTGCTGACCCCCTGTTTTCTGCCGTGCTGATCCTCTTTCCTCTGTTCTGCTGATCCCTATCCTCTGCCCTTGTGACCCCTGTTCTCTGCCATACTGAGCCCTGTACACTGCCCTGCTGACCCCTGTACACTGTCATGCTCACCCTCTTTCCTCTGCTCTGTTGATCCCTGTCCCTTACCAATGTGACCCCTGTTCTTTGCCCTGCTGACCCCTGTCCCTTGCCCTAATAATTCCTGTTCTCCTCCCTGTTGGCCCCAGTCATCTGCTCTGCTGACCCCTGTGCTCTGCCCTGTTGACCCCATCAATCTGTCCTACTGACCCACTGCACACTGCCCTACTGACTTTTGTACACTCCCCTGCTGACATGCTGTATGCAATATAAATATCTCCTAAACGGTGCCCATATAGGAGATATCTTTATTATAGGCTTATGAAAAAGAGAAAAAAAATATTGCGTAAACAGTGAAAATAATAAGCAAAGTGATGCAAATATTCAAATGTAATAGTGAAAAGAAATGTAGCGCTTAAACTCTATGTGAAATGAGAGTACACATATACAAAAAGAACATTTAGATGACCAATCAAATGAAAAACCAAATCTAAAAGTCCAGTGTGTCAATAATCATTCAATGAAGAAAATATTGAATAAGAAGTCTGACGTGATGTGGGGGTTAAAGGCAAATCTAATCTCATAACCCTGACAAGCAGTGCCGGCCCAAGACATTGTGCTGCCTGGGACCAAGAATGAAATGCTGCCCCCCCCCCCCCCCCGAAAAAAAATCACGCCAACCAAAAGGCCCCCACATTCATTATTTTATATCATGATAACTAAAGGGGACCCGTCATGGCTCTATACATGTATAAAGGAGTATAAAGAGGACCTGTCATGGCTCTATACATGTATATAGAGGACCTGTCATTACTCTTTACATGTAAAGGAATATCAAGAGGACCTGTCATGGCTCTATAAATGTATATAGGACTATAAAGAGTACTTAACATGGCTCTATACATGTATAAAGGAGTATAACGAGGGCCTGTCATGGCTCTATAGATGTATATAGAGGACCTGTCATGGCTCTATACATGTATAAAGAAGTATAAAGAGGACCTGTCATGGCTCTATACATGTATAAAGGAGTATAACGAGGGCCTGTCATGGCTCTATACATGCATATAGGCGTATAAAAGGACCTGCCATGGCTCTATACATGTATCCAGGAGTATAAAGGGACCTGTGAATTGCCGGCAGCCACAATGTCTTTTGCGCAAACTAATCAATGTACGCTAATTGTGTTTTTTTTTTTTGGTACCAAAAATATGTAGAAGAATACATATTGGCCTAAACTGAAGAAAATAGTTTATTTTTCTAAATTTTGGGGATATTTATTATAGCAAAAAGTTAAAAAATACATATATTTATAGCACAAAAAATAAAAACCGCAGAGGTAATCGAATATCACCAAATGAAAACTCTATTTGTGGGGAAAAAAGGACATCAATTTTATTTGGGTAGCGGAGCTGACGGAATGGGCTGGCGGGCATCAGTATGCTGCCCCCCTAAAAGTGCTGCCTGGTATCCATGGTACCACCCGGTCCCATCATAGGGCCGGCCCTGCTATCAAGGTCCTAAGAGGAGATATAGATGGTGAGTCCACAACAATTAAGTGGTAGTCCTCAAATGGACAGGTGTAGAAAGACTGGTGTGAGGGCATCCAGAAATAAATTAATCTTCTCTAGAAAAGTAGAAATGGGTACCCAACTGGTGGACCCGTATGTCAGTGACAGCGGATCATATGACCATGGATGTCCAAATCGGTGTGTAGCCCAGATGGTGAAAAAGAACCCAAACTCTCCGATGGGAACTCCAAATTGACCTTGTAGCACTCCAACCAAACTGTGGCCAAAACAGTGGAAGAGTAAAAGTCAGTAGAGGAAGTTTACTTCCTCTTTAAGTGCGCTAAGTCCAAGGTTACTGTCATGGTCTTACCTCTCTCCTGTCTCCTTCGTTTGACATGTGCTGGCGGCCATCTTGGTTTCTGGGTCTCTTGTAGCCTCCCACCCTGCGGCTCCTCCTTCCCACTGGGAGGAGCTGGATGCCTGGCTCATATATATAGGAGGTCTGTGGCTTCAGTTCCTTGCTTGGTCCTCCTGTGTTCACATGCTTCTAAGACTGCTGCTGCTTCTGGTTCCGATCCTGGCTTCGTCTGACTTCCCTGCTGGTTCCTGATCCTGGCTTCGTCTGACTTCCCTGCTGGTGTCTGATCCTGGCTTCGTCTGACTTCCCTGCTGGTGTCTGATCCTGGCTTCGTCTGACTTCCCTGCTGGTTCCTGATCCTGGCTTCGTCTGACTACCCTTCTGGTTCCTGACCTCTGGCTTCGCAAGACTCTGCTTCGGTTTCACCATCCGTTTGGACTTTTGCTTTACAGCTTGATTTTCAATAAAGCCTTCTTATTTTCACTTATCTCTTGTTGTACGTCTGGTTCATGGTTCCGTAACATTAGGACCAAGCCATGAATTTTGACGGTACAGGGCCATCCTCACTACCCACGCTGGTTGCCAGACTTGATCAGCAGGATTACCTGTTGGGTCAGTTCGCCGTGGCGTTGCAAACCCTGCTTGAACGCACGGCTCATTTCGCTCCCGTTGCCGATGGGTCGGTTGTCGCTCCTGGGCCCGCTCCTACTGCCGCTCCGGTTGTTGCGCCAGAGTCTACCCCGACACCTGTTGTTGCGCCTGCGGTGTTTCGGGGTATGACCGGTTCTGCCCCCCTTCCACAGCGATTTGGGGGAGAGCCAACTCAGTGCCGAGGTTTCCTTAACCAAGTGGGCATTTATTTCGAGTTGCTGCCACATGCCTTTCCCACTGAGAGATCAAAGGTGGGCTTCTTGATCTCGCTGCTCTCGGTCAAGGACTTGGCCTGGGCCAGCCCTTTATGGGAGAACAACAATCCGGTGGTTGCCGAGTTTTCCGGTTTTGTTGCTTCTCTTCGGAAGGTATTCGATGTGCCGGCTCGCGCCGCCTCTGCTGCGAAGCTCCTTATGTCCGTCAGACAGGGTTCACGATCCGTAGCCGAATACGCCATTGAGTTTCGTACCCTGGCAGCAGAGGTGGGCTGGAATAATGAGGCTCTGGTCACTGCTTTCTCTCATGGTCTCTCGGATGCCTTGAAGGATGAGGTTGCAGCTAAGGACCTACCAGTGGAGCTCGAGGCTCTTATTTCTTTCCTGATTTTGATTGACACCAGACTCAGGGAGAGACCTTCCTTTAATGAGAGCCTGCGGAGGCCTCCTAACAGTTTGGCGCCTACGTTTGCTGTCCCAACCGTGCCTCCCTCTCCTCCCACGCCTCCTGGGGTTGACTTGTCTGGGGGGTGAACCCATGCAGCTGGGGTTTGCTCGCCTGTCCGAGGGGGAGAGGGTACTCCGGAGACGCGAGGGCCGATGCATGTACTGTGGTCTCGGTGGGCATTTTCGGTTGGCATGTCCGAACCGTCCGGGAAACGCTCGCACCTGAGATCCTGTCGGGGGCAGATCTTAGGTGGAGTCTCCTCGTCCCCGGTTTCCCGTGTTGATAAACCACTGATCACTGTTGTCCTCTCCTGGGTCGGGGGCTCGGTGACGACCCAGGCGTTGGTGGACTCTGGTGCTGGTGGTTTTTTCATTGATAGTGAGTTCGCTGCCGCCAATTCCATTCCTCTGCAGGCTCGTGGTTCCCCGCTGGCTCTAGAGGCGATAGATGGCAGACCCCTCCAGCCGTCACACGTGACTCATGAGACCCTTCCAGTGGGGATAGCCATTGGTGCCGTTCACAGAGAGTCGGTCTGCCTCCAGGTTATTTCGTCTCCACACTACTCGGTGGTCTTGGGGTACCCCTGGCTCCAGAAGCATAATCCGACTTTCGACTGGAGATCGGCCGAGATCCTCTCATGGTCACCACAGTGTGGGGCTAGTTGCATCCATGGGCCTGTCAAGTTGCTGTGTACTTCCTCGGACTCTCTGTTGCCTCCTGAATACGAGGAGTACCGGGATGTATTCGATAAGGTGCGCGCAGTTGCCCTACCTCCGCACCGCCCATACGATTGTGCCATAGAGTTACAACCTGGTGCCGTTCCTCCTCGCGGCAGGGTCTATCCACTGTCGGTTGCGGAGAATGAGGCCATGGAGGAGTACGTGATGGAGGCGCTGTCCCGTGGTCACATTCGCAAATCCTCGTCCCCGGCAGGGGCTGGATTTTTCTTTGTGAAAAAGAAGGGCGGTGAGTTGAGGCCTTGCATCGATTACAGGGGCCTTAATCGCATCACGATCAAGAACGCTTACCCGATACCCTTGATTTCCGAGCTGTTCGATCGCCTTAAGGGGGCCACGGTCTTTACCAAACTCGACCTGAGGGCGGCATATAACCTGGTAAGGATCAAGGCGAAGATGAGTGGAAGACCGCGTTTAACACCAGGACCGGTCATTATGAATCCTTGGTTATGCCCTTTGGGTTGTGCAATGCGCCCGCAGTCTTTCAGGAATTCATCAACGATGTTTTCCGTGACCTGTTGCAGCAGTGTGTGGTGGTCTATTTGGATGACATCTTGGTATACTCTGAATCCATGGAGGCCCACATTCTGGATGTCAAGCGAGTGTTGCAACGGTTACGAGAGAACAAGCTGTTCGGTAAGCTTGAGAAATGCGAATTTCACCGATCCCAGGTAACCTTCTTAGGTTACATCATTTTCGCTGAGGGGTTCTCCATGGACCCTGAGAAGGTTTCGGCTGTCTTACAGTGGCCTCAGCCCAGTGGTCTTCGTTCCTTGCAGCGCTTTTTGGGCTTCGCCAATTATTATCGGAAGTTCATCAGGGACTTCTCCATGCTGGCCAAGCCTCTCACGGATCTGACCAGGAAGGGCAGTAATTCCCAGGTCTGGCCGCTCGAGGCCATCCGGGCTTTTGAGGCCCTAAAATCCACCTTTGTGTCGGCTCCGATTCTGTCTCATCCCAACCCTGGGTTGCCCTTTGTCCTCGAGGTGGACGCGTCTGAGACGGGAGTAGGCGCCCTTCTGTCTCAGCGTAGAACACCAGAGGGTCCGCTGCTTCCTTGTGGGTTTTACTCCCGGAAACTGTCACCCGCGGAGTGCAACTATCAGATTGGTGACAGGGAGTTATTGGCCATAGTGCAGGCTCTCAAAGTGTGGAGGCACTTGCTCGAGGGCTCGGTGGTTCCGGTTCTCATCCTGACGGACCACAAGAATCTGACCTACCTTTCTGAGGCCAAGAGATTGACACCACGTCAGGCCAGATGGGCTCTGTTCTTGTCACGTTTTAATTACGTGGTCTCCTACCTACCCGGTTCCAAGAACATCAGGGCGGTTGGCCTTATCACAGGAGTACTCCGAGCTGTCCAGGGAGGAATCTATACCGACTTCGGTCATACCTCGGAATCAGATCCTGGCCGCCATTCGCACCAGCCTGACCTCTCCCCTTGGTGAGCAGATTTTGGCGGCTCAATCTGGTGCTCCCTCTGGGAGACCCAACGGCAGATGTTTTGTGCCTGAGGAGTTGCGCACTCGGTTGTTGCGAACCTACCATAACTTCAAGACCGCGGGGCATCCTGGTAAGAATCAGCTGTCCTGGGCTGTTTCACGTCTGTTCTGGTGGCCTTCCCTACGTTCCGACATCGCCGCATATGTAGCGGCATGCTCCGTTTGTGCCCAAAGTAAGTCCCCTCGGCACCTTCCGTTGGGCCTGCTGCAACCCATAGCCACCGGGGAGCGCCCATGGTCACACCTGGGGATGGATTTCATTGTGGACCTCCCTGCATCCCGAGGCCATACGGTCATTCTCATGATTGTGGATCGGTTTTCTAAAATGTGCCACTGTGTTCCTCTCAAGAAGTTACCCTCTGCACAAGAGTTGGCCACGATTTTTGCCTGGGAGGTCTTCCAGTTGCACGGTTTGCCCAAGGAGATAGTGTCGGATCGGGGGAGTCAGTTTGTGTCCAGGTTCTGGCGCGCCTTTTGCTCCCAGTTGGGGATTCATCTCTCCTTCTCCTCGGCCTACCACCCTCAGTCCAATGGGGCCGCAGAACGATCCAATCAGGCCTTGGAGCATTTCCTTCGTTGCTATGTCTCCGATCACCAGGACAATTGGGTTGACCTCCTGCCTTGGGCTGAGTTTGCCAGGAACACGGCGGTGAACTCTTCCTCTGGGACGTCTCCCTTCATGGCCAATTATGGGTTCCAACCTGCCGTGTTACCGGAGGCATTCTCTCCCCAGGATATTCCGGCTGTGGAGGATCACCTTTCCGTCCTACGCGCCTCTTGGGTACAGATCCAGAAGTCCCTTGAGGTCTCTGCGCAGCGCCAGAAACTCCAGGCTGATCACAGACGAGCGCCTGCTCCTTGCTACCAGGTCGGAGACCGTGTATGGTTGTCCACTCGCAACCTCAACCTTCGAGTGCCCACTCCCAAGCTGGCTCCTCGCTTTGTTGGTCCCTTCCGAGTGCTTCGCAGGGTAAACCCGGTAGCCTATGCCCTTGCGCTTCCTCCTGGCATGCGGATCTCCAACGTGTTTCATGTCTCCCTGTTGAAGCCACTGGTGTTCAATCGCTTCACTTCCTCGGTTCCTGGGCCTCGTCCGGTCCAAGTGGGCAATCATGAGGAGTATGAGGTGAGCAATATCCTGGACTCACGCCTGGTCCGCGGTCGGGTGCAGTTTTTGGTCCACTGGCGTGGTTATGGTCCAGAGGAGTGTTCCTGGGTTCCCTCCGCAGATGTCCATGCTCCTGCCTTGCTCCGAGCCTTCCACGCACGCTTCCCTCAGAAACCGTTTTTTGCACCGCGGAGGAGGGGCCCTTGAGGGGGAGGTACTGTCATGGTCTTACCTCTCTCCTGTCTCCTTCGTTTGACATGTGCTGGCGGCCATCTTGGTTTCTGGGTCTCTTGTAGCCTCCCACCCTGCGGCTCCTCCTTCCCACTGGGAGGAGCTGGATGCCTGGCTCATATATATAGGAGGTCTGTGGCTTCAGTTCCTTGCTTGGTCCTCCTGTGTTCACATGCTTCTAAGACTGCTGCTGCTTCTGGTTCCGATCCTGGCTTCGTCTGACTTCCCTGCTGGTTCCTGATCCTGGCTTCGTCTGACTTCCCTGCTGGTGTCTGATCCTGGCTTCGTCTGACTTCCCTGCTGGTGTCTGATCCTGGCTTCGTCTGACTTCCCTGCTGGTTCCTGATCCTGGCTTCGTCTGACTACCCTTCTGGTTCCTGACCTCTGGCTTCGCAAGACTCTGCTTCGGTTTCACCATCCGTTTGGACTTTTGCTTTACAGCTTGATTTTCAATAAAGCCTTCTTATTTTCACTTATCTCTTGTTGTTTGTCTGGTTCATGGTTCCGTAACAGTTACAAACCTGGTCCATTATCATCCTCTACCAATATAATCATAACTGAATAGTCATTTAAGACAGTAACAAGATGGTACATGGACCCATCCCATCCCAGTTTCGAGGCTGTACGGCATTGGGAAATATCTAGTGGACCTCTCCCATACTCCCCAGATTTTGAACTAAAGTCCTCAAGCACGTACCAAACCTTTTCAATCGCCCCTCCCTGGGACAGCCATGGATTATTTAGCTCCATCCTAAACCCCCAGATCTCACCAAAATCCAATTCAAATTTGTGTCCTACATTTTATTGGCTGTGAAACAGACCATAGCAAGAGCTTGGAAAAAAAGCAGGTTGTCTGTTTTATATAAGTTCCTCATCGATTTGATGTGTTTTTTATTAATGAAAAAACTCACTAGTATTCTTTTATACAATGGAACACTCGGATTACAAGCATAATCTGTTCCAGGAGAATGCTCGTAATCCAAAGTACTCGCATATCTAAGCTAGTTTCCCCATTGAAGTCAATAGAAACTAAAATAATTTGATGCGCATTGACTTCAATGGCATGCAATACCCCATGCGCCCAGAGGTGGGCGGGGCCCCAGAAAACCATGGAAACGGCCGGAAAGGCCAGAGGACACCTTGGCTGACCTTGGCAAACCTCGGAAAAAAACTCCATTCCCGAGATCAGCCGAGCTGTCTTTGGGCCTTTCCGTGCATTTCTGAACGGCGGCGATTGGCTCCGGCGCCCCCCCCACCTCAGGCCTAACGCATTTTTTTAAATACAGTGCTCGTATTGGGAAACACTCTTTAACCGCGTTACTCGCAATCCGAGGTTCCACTGTACACCAATGAGAAATTGCTTGCAGTATGGTCTCCTTGGATACAATACACCCATCCCTCACTGCCAGTAGAAAACCTCCTTTCCCGAGAGACTCCACTTGGTGGGTACCCCTGATGACCCCCCCCCCCCCACCACCACCCTACGTGTCATGGATATGCAATAGTCTGGCAGCTTACCTGTTTTTCCATCTGTTCATTAGAGGCCTGACCCTGTTCTGGTTTCCTTTTTTATCTCTTCCTGTATGGCCCCACCCAGGCCATCCCAGGAAGTCTATATTAACTGTTGCACTTCAGGTCTGCAGTGCTGTTCAACAGTGTAGTTTGCTAAGTTCCTGTCTGCAGTGTGCTACGATCATCTTCCTGTGTACCATTTTTGGCTTGTCCCTGACTTCTTCTGTTGCCTGTGCCCCTGACCATTTGCCTGTCCCACGGTTACCCATGTCTGCCTGTTGCCCTGACCTTGGCCTAACCATCACTACCGTTTGTCCTGCTAGTTGCTTCCCCTCTCTCCCTGCGGAGTGTGACCTAGGAGATCTCGGGGGTCGCGACCTGGATCCAGCTGCGGCCAAGGCCATCCTCACCACCAGAGGCTCTGGTGAACACAAAGCTGGGTCTTAGACTCCGCGCCCTGGGTGATCTTGGGTTCACGCTTCCGTTCTGTTAGCAGCAGTCGGCCATAGGGTTCACTACCCTGTGGTGCATCCCTGACCTCAATGGGGTGCACTTGTCACCTGACCACGGGTGACCTGACACTACATCCTTGACTTTGGTTCCTACTTATCCATTCATTGCTTCTTCTTATACTTCTTCCACCAACTTCTATGATTTAATTCTGTCATTACCCCTTTCAGCTTTCTACAAAGGGTATTACTCACAAACTCAACATCCCCCTTCCCATTCATGAATTGAACATTGTCCCCTAATCAGATCTAGCATTATATTCTGGCCAGTTCTTTAGATTCTCTAGATGTCTAACTCTGTATCTAATATTTATAGGCCATTTCTATATCATTGTTTCATTGACCGGCTTATCTGTAAGTTTCTGCTGTATTTAACATGATTCTTTGCTACGGGCTGCTACAATCCAGGTGACTAATTGTACACTGCTAGCATCTGCAACTTATTCTAAACAACTGTCTGTATCTTGTTATTCTCTAACAAAAATGTATTGAAAGTGAAAAATATTGCCATTTTAAAATAGCGTTTTTTAAATCATAGGGACAGCAAACGACTAATTTGACATTGTCAGATGTTTAGTATACATGTCTCTAGTTATCTATTACAGTATGAAGGATTGACATGCATCTTCCGCCCACTTTACTGCTGGCTCCCGGACTCGGGGATATTTTTCATAAACAGCTAAATGTGTCAGAAAATGCAGGAGGAATGGGTTCTTTTTTCCTGTCCTCATCCTTTGCCAGAAAGTGTGTTCGCTATAAAATGTCCTGTCTTGTCAGCGGCTTCCGTATGTGTGGATGTTACACAATAACATGTTACCATGGCAGTACTGAATTCCATCTCTAAACATCGCTAACTGGTTCTGGCAACTACATGTGCACAATCTGCTATCTAGTCTGCCTGGAATTTAGTCACCCAGGGATGAGTGCCTGAACCACTTCAATGCTGCTCCAGTTCTCACATTACAGGAGATCAGAATAGGCTGTCACAGAGATGTGTGGTTTATTATATGTGCCATGTTTACTGTAGCAGGGGATGAAAGAAAACAGAGCGTTTTATAACAGTCATCAGAGAACGCTCTTCTGATCTGGCCATTGACGGCCAGATTGAGGAAGGTTCTTTACCTCTGTAGGCCTTCCTTCCCCAGAGCTATAATCCATGTTGTTTGGATAGAGCGTCAATCTATCATTTGGTGGAGGGGGGATTATGGTGTGGGGTTGTTTTTCAGGGGTTGGGCTTGACCCCATAGTTTCAGTGCAGGGAATTCTAAAGGTGTCAGCATACCAAGACATTTTGGACAATTTCATGCTCCCAACTTTGTGGGAACGGTTTGGGGATGGCTACTACCTGTTCCAACATGACTGCACACCATTGCACATAGCTAGGTCCATAAAGACATGGATGAGCGAGTTTGGGGTAGAGGAACTTGACTGACCTGCACAGAGTACTGACCTCTACCCAATAGAAAATCTTTGAGATGAATTAGAGCGGAGACTGGGAGTCAGGCCTTCTCATCCAACATTAGTACCTGACCTCACAAATGTGCTTCTGAAAGGATGGTCAAACATTCCTATAGACACTCCTAAACCTTGTGGACAGCCTTCCCAGAAGAGTTGAAGCTGTTATAGCTGCAAATGGTGGGCCAACTCATTATTAAACCCTACGGACCAAGACTGGGATGCCATTAAAGTTAAAGTGTGTATAAAGGCACGTGTCCCACCAACAAATAGACGCCCCATGACCTCACGAGACCTCCCCCCCCGTTCTGTACAACATGATCGCTTGGAGCCCGGGAGGGACGTGCCCTTCTGCTTGGGACTTTCTTATGCCCTTCCCTTGCTCTTATCCTCTCCCACCTTCTTTCCTCTCTTTCTTTCTTTTTCTTATTACTTTTCTTTTGCTCCCCCCCCCTTTTATTTTTCCTTCTTCTCTTTGGAATAGCGGGACACGCAAATGTACATCGCGGACCTTACTAATGGTCTGTTTTGTGAGAGAAGCCTGCGCTATAATTACTTTAGCGCTACCTCGGTCTGATACGCAGTGCTTTCCCTTGTTGATTCCTGTCTGTGGTTTGTGTGTTAATTTTATAATTTGTAGACCTCCGTGCCCATTCCAGAGCTGATGGTGACTACTAATTCCCTTTTATTTTTGTATTGTTTTGTTTATGTTTTAAACCATTGTATGGAATAAAAATTGTCAATTATATATAAAAAAAAAAATACTTACATTTATAGGTGCTCATCCACCACAGTCTAGCTATTCTAACAATTGTTGGTATAGGGCAGGCGTCTCCAAACTTTGTAAACAAAGGGCCAGTTACTGTTCTTCAGACTATAGGCGGGCCAGACGGACTAATGCCAGTGGGACTAAACAATGTCCCAGTGTCAGTAGGAGTCAATAATGCCTCTGGCTTGGGAGTAAAAAAAAATATTAATTGTGCCACATCATTAGTGTCATTGGAAGGAACAGTTCCCTTTCGTTGGTGTCAGTGGAGGGAACCAAACTTTATGATTGTTATCAGTGGGAGGAATAGTGTTTCAGCATTTGGGGTGCGCACCGTGACCATGCGCTGCTGGCCAAAAACTAGCATGCCCTGCAAGGCATTGTAGCAGGCTAGACAGGAGAGAGCCCGATGCACTAGCCTTACCCGGTGTCTACTGCTCTGTCCTGCTGTCACTCCAGCAGGTCAGAGCACTGTGGCAGGCTAGAGGGAGAGGTTAATTATTAATAGACATGTGCACAGTGAAATATTTGTCCGAAAAATACATTTATTTAGTTACTCCCGAAATTTGTTTTTATTTATTTAGTTTTTCGTTAGAAAGTGCATTCGTCCGAAAATCTGTATTAATTAAGGTTGAATCTGTCATTGAAGGCTTATGGTGTCTGTCGAATGTTCAAAGAAGATTCGACGGAACAGCGAAACTGTACGACACATTTCCCGTTGAATGTTCCGCCTACAAGCTAGCTATAGTAGAATTCTAATGTTGTATGACTAGTAATAATTATATTTATTAATTATTATTACTAGTATTACTAGAATTTTTTTTTACTAGAATTTTTCTATAGCCTATGGGCCGAGCATTTGACCGGAAATGTACGATTGCAGCGTTGTACAGTTTAGCTGCTCCGTCGAATATTCTTAGAACTTTCGACAGACACCACAAGCCTTCAATGACAGATTCAACGTTTGTATGTTTTTCGATGCTTTGTCGAATCTTCGTTGTTCATGTTGAATTATCAAGTTGGTTCTGGCTATTTTACTGCTCCTCCTCTTTGGTTACAATCAGCCAATAACATTCTTCATCATCATTATTTTTATTTTACTTCCCCCACCCAATTCCAGCTTTTCTCTCTATAATGTTGAATCTTTTCTCTCTATAATGTCAAATCTTTTCTCTTTATGTAGAATAATCTTGGACTAATAGAGTTAAGGTTAGGCACATTCGACCAGAGGTTTGATAGACACAGATTGTTATTGTCAGCATCATGTCGAATCTCCCATCTATATCGAACTGTTGTTGCAACAAAACGAAAATAAAGCATTTATGTCGGATCTTTCGTTTTTCTTATTCTGCGCTTTCGTTTGTTAAAACTATAACGAATATACCTGAAATTCGGACAAAAATACATTTGGACGAAAACGAATGCACATGTCCAATTATTAAGGGGGAGTGACACCATGTTTTACCACACTAGGTGAAACCAACCCTAGTGACGCCACTGGTCACATGTGAGTGGGGTTTGTCACAAATTGTATACAATTCCACAATACTTCAATACTATCAAAGGGATAAACTTATTTGTGTAAATAACAAATCCAGGCAGTCTGCCAAGTTTGTAACAACATGAAACATTGTAACCAGGTTCCTTCTTAGATCAAACTTCTGTGTGTAAATGCAGGAGGTTTAACCACTTAGGGCCAGATTCACAAAAGAGATACGACGGCGTATCTCCTGATACGCCGTCGTATCTCTGAGATCCACCCGTCGTAACTATGCGCCTGATTCATAGAATCAGGTTATGCATAGTTCTCACAAAGATCCGACAGGTGTAATTGACTTACACCGTCGGATCTTTGGCTGAAATTCTAGGCCGGCCGCTAGTTGAGATTCCCTTGCGGTCGGCGTAGAATATGCAAATGACCAGCGACGCCGATTCACGAACGTACGCTTTGCCCGTCGCTCTAAATTTACGTTGTTTCCTTCGAGATACGCGGCGTAAAACTAAGGCTGCCCACTAGGTGGTCTAGCCAATGTTAAGTATGGCAGTTGTTCCCGCGTCGAAATTTCAAGTCGTCCGTGAATGGCGCTGGACGCCATTTACGTTAACGTCGAAACCAATGACGTCCTTGCGACGTCATTAAGCGCAATGCACGTCGGGTAATTTTACGGACTGAGCATGCGCAGTACGTTCGGCGCGGGAACGCGCCTAATTTAAATGGTGCCCGCCCCATTTGAATTAGGCGGGCTTGCGCCGTGCGGATTTACGCTACGCCGCCGCAAGTTTACAGGTAAGTGCTTTGTGAATCAAGCACTTACGCTGTAAACTTGCGGCGGTGTAACGTAAATGGAATACGTTACGATTCTATGTGAATCTGGCCCTCAAAGTCCAAATCTTTTTCTGACACTTGTTTCTTAAGTAAAAATCAATATTTTTTGCTAGAAAATTACTTGGAACCCCCAAACATTATATATATATATATTTTAGCAGAGACCCTAGGTAATAAAATTGCAATTTCTGCAATATTTTATGTCACACTGGATTTGCCCAGCAGTCTTTCAAATGCAATTTTTTGGGAAAAAATACACTTCAATTATTAATAAAAAAAAAAAAACGAAACAGTAAAGTTAGCCCAATTTTTTTTGTTTTAACTTGAAAGATGATATTACGCCGCGAGAATCGTCATCTATCTTCTAAGCAATAAAATCGTGATTCTCATTTTAGCCAGAATCGTGCAGCTCTACTATATAATACATACACTGAAAGTACGTTTAGTGTCTTTCATTGTAGTGTTACCTGTACTTCTCTCCCATCATAACTACTGTAGCTTCCATATAAAGGCTCCTTTTTCAGTTGTGTCTTTCTTTAATCTAACTCAAACTATGGAAAAAAATATATAACCCCAATTCTTCAGTTTCTGTATCTCACTTGAGTTAAATTTCTACTATCTCATAATTACAGAGCAATTCCCGGCAAGAACTAAAATATAAGTGTACTGCTTTTATTACAGCACGCTGTGCTAAACTCACTTAATTTACTTATATCTGTGTTCTCTGCGATTTACTGCAGCAACACCACACACAGGCCATCTTACAGGGTTAGTAAAAGGACAGTCAGTAATAGTTCCTAAAGCCCATATTGAGTAAACTGTGTAAAGGCTCTTTCACACAAAGCAGAGCCTGCTCTAATCAGCAGGAGATCCATGAGCAGATCCCATGTTGAATCAGAGCTGAATGGGATGAATGTTAGTTTTTTTTACATCTGTGCACGCTCAGTTTGTGTTAGCTCTACGAGTGGCAGGATATAAATGGACTTTATGGACTTAAGCTGGCCATACATTGTACAATGTTCTTGTTTAATTTCCTTTAGATTTACCTTCAACTATGTAGTGAAAGGGCCTGCCTGATTGCATACAAATTGAAAGTGTTAAGGTTTGACCTCATATTATATGCTAAAGGAAAATTTTGCGAGAAAATTGTATAATGCAGTGGTTCTCAACCTGGGGGTCAGGACTCCCTCAGTGGTCGAATTATGATTTGCCAGGGGTCACCAAATCCTGGGCTGTTCCTGAAGCATGCACCCCTCTACCAGCCTTTTTGCCGCTGTCCAGCAGGGCTGTCCCTGGAGCCTGTGGCTGCCCAGATGGGCTGTTCCTATAGCCCATGGCCGATCAGAACTCCAACTAGCCAACTAGTATTGGCACTCATCCCATTCCCCCCACTCCCCACCCAGGAGTAAGAGAAGGAATACAAATAGAGAATACATGGAAGGGAGAGGAAAAGAGGGGAGGAACAAAGAAAAAGGAAGAGAAGGAATAAGAGAAAGAACAAGCTGGAGAGAGGGATGGGGGAACAAGAAATAAGGATAGAGAAGGATAAAAGGGAAAGAAAGGAGAACAAAGAGAAAGAGATGTACATCCTAAAATGTATTATAAGGGGTTTTAACACTGTACAAGTGGAAGGGACTCAGGGAGTGCTAAATGACTTGGGTGCTGACAGCTCAGCATGTTGCCTTGGGTGCTGACAACTCAGCACGTTGCCTTGGGTGATGACAACCCACGCTACAAAAATAACTTTACTGTTAGGGGTCCCCACAACTTGAGAAACCTTACCAAGGGGTCCCGGCACTAGAAAGGTTGAGAACCACTGGTATAATGTATGGCCAGCCTTAGAGGTAGGTAGTGGGTGTAAACAGACACAAGTCCATTTACATCCATCTGTCCATGCAGCTGCATGGAGCTTCCAATCAGTTCCACCTAAAAACCGACAGGTGGACCTGATTGGAAAGCCCATGTGAAAGGGCACTTGCTCGAGCTCTGCCCTTCTTTTCCCATCACCAATCCCATTCAGATTTTAGAAGTTAGGTTTGATTTTAAAAGAGAAAAAACTGCGCTATAATATAATCCAACACACAATATAATTATAATCCAATACACATATGTTGACGTCATCCGGTCCCCTGGACGAAGCATGTAGGGTGGAGCGACGTGCTGGCATCCGCTCGATTTTTGAGTCTCGGACAGACGTGTGTTGTTGTATTAGCCTGCCAGCTTAACTGATTATAAACCGATTATTGGACTTCTTTGATGTAAATGCATGGTATGGTATGTGGACTAAAGTGTTTTAAGGATTTTATGCTATGTGGAGTCTTCTATGCTTTGGGTTTTACCTATGACCATACTCCCTGGATGATTGGTTTGCATGTCGCAAGAGGACTGTCAGATGACCATTAACCTCTTCCTGCCCGTGCTATATGCGAAAGACGGCTACAGAGCGGGCCTAAATTGCCGGGAGGGCGTCCGTGTACGTCCTCCCATGCATGAGTTGCCTGCGCGCCCCCTGCTGGGCGTGCACGGCGCTCTTTGTGATCAGCGAGTCTACAAGACTCGGCTGATCATAAATCAGAGTAAGGAGCCAATCCCGACCCATTACCACCTGATTAGCTGTCAGCCAAAGACAGAGCTGGAAATTGGCAGATCACCGGCATCTGTCAGAAGGACATCGATCCCGATCATGAATAGCCACTGCCACCTCATCTGCACCCACCAGTGCCACCTACCAGTGCAAATCAGTGCTGCTTATCAGTGCCACCTATCAATGCCCAACAGTGCCACCTATCAATGCCCACCAGTGCCACCTATCAGTGCCGAACAGTGCCTCATCATCAGTGTTGCCTATCAGTGTCACCTATCAATGCCCACCAGTGCCACCTATCAGTGTCGATCAGTGCCTCATCATCAGTGCTGCCTATCAGTGCCTATCAGTTCCACCTATTAGTGCCATTCAGTGTTGTCCATCAGTGCCCATCAGTGCCGATCAGTGCCGCCTTATCAGTGACACTGCCTATCAGTGCAGCCTATCAGTGCAGCCTATCAGTGCCCGTCAGTGCAGTCTCATCAGCGCACATCAATGAAGGAGAAAAATTACCGGTTTGCAACATTTTATAATAAATTATGAAAACTGTTTTGTATTTTTCCAAGTTCAATTCTCCGGCGTCACCCTTTGGGCTCCTTCTGCTAATCGAAAGTTAGTAGAGGTTTCGTCTGTGTGGATTCGCGATTTTCAGTTTCGTGCAAATTTGTTCGTTTCTGATCGTCCGTTCGTCAAGCACAAATCTTGCGCAATGGGGTTGTGCCAACTTGACCCACAAAAAAATATAGAAATATGTTTGATTCATATAACCAAAATACACTGATCCAAAGTAAAGACATTTGTTTTTACTCCGTCAGTATCACCAGCAAAGCAGCTTTTAGTATTATGACATTATAAAGAAGAAGAGAATGTGCGCTGCTTTTCTTGATTTCGCCTTAAGTCAGAGAGGCAAGTACTGTATTCACAAAGTACTTGCCTCCTAACTTACGGCGGCGTAGCGTAAATGGGGCCGGCGTAAACGCGCCTAATTCAAATGAGAATGGGGGGCGTGTTTTATGTTAATGGTGGGTGACCCGACGTGATTGACGTTTTTTACGAATGGCGCATGTGCCGTCCGTGTACATATCCCAGTGTGCATTGCTCTAAAGTACGCCACAAGGACGTATTGATTTAGACGTGAACTTAAACGACGTCCAGCCCCATTCACGGACGACTTACGCAAACAACGTAAATTTTTAAAATTTTGACGCGGGAACGACGGCCATACTTAATATTGACTAGGCCAGCTAGGGGGCAGCTTTATCTTTACGCAGCGTAACTCTTAGGCCCCATACACACGAGAGAATTTATCCGCGGATACGGTCCAGCGGACCGTTTCCACGGATAAATCCTCTCAAAGATTTCCGCAGATTTCTATGCGATGGAGTGTACACACCATCGCATTGAAATCCGCGCGGAAATCCTCTGGCGATGACGTGTCGCGCCATCGCCACGATTATGACGCGGCGACGGGCGCGACGCTGTCATATAAGGAATTCCACGCATGCGTCAAATCATTACGACGCGTGCGGGGAATCCCTTTGGACGGATGGATCCAGTGAGTCTGTACAGACGAGCGGATCCATCCGTTGGGATGGATTCCAGCAGATGGATTTGTTGTGCATGTCAGCAAATATCCGATCTGCTGGAATCCATCCCAGAGGAGATTTCTGCGCGGAAACAGATCCGCTGGCGTGTACACACCATAGGATCTATCCGCAGAAACCCATTTGCTGGGATTTATCTGTGGATGGATTCTATCGTGTGTATGGGGCCTTACAGAAACGGCGTATATTTACTGAGACGGGCGCACATTCGTTCGTGAATCGGCGTATCTATGCATTTACATATTCTTTTTTTATCATTCAAAGATGCATTTACATATTCTACGCCGAACTGAAGGGAAGCGCCACCTAGCGGCCAGCCTAAATAATGCACCCTAAGATACGACGGCGCAGGCTGTCGTATCTTAGCTAGGTTTAAGTGTTTCTCAGTTTGAGAATACACTTAAACTTACGACGACGCAGATTCAGAGTTACGTCTGCGTATCTACTGATACGCCGGCGTACATCTTTCTGAATCTAGCTATTTGACAACAAACTTCAAAATGAGCAGGTTTTCAAAAAAAATTGTGTGTACGCTCCATTGGACAAACTTTTTTGGTTTTCATCAGACAAAAGTTCGCACAGACAAAAGTTCGCTCTGCAAACAGACAAACTTATCGGCAACAAAAGTCCTACGGTGCAAAGTCCTATCGTGTGTACAGATGTCCATCGGACTTTAGTCCAAAGTACAAGCACGCATGCTCAGAACCAATGTTAAAATCAACCAACAATAGCAGAAGTTGACCAAAGGGCGGTGGTAAAGAGCAGAAAAGAGCTGAAAAACCACATGATTTTGGGAAAGTTTGTTGAAAAAGTCCTGCCGTGTGTATGCAAACCAAGTTCGCGGCCAACGCCCTTGAAACAAAAATCTACGGAAAAGTTTGTTTGAAGTCCGACCGTGTGTATGAGGCTTAAGAAGGGTGTTCCATTATGAACTTGCAAGGCGCATTAATACGATCCCTATACTATTGACAAAAGGGAATAGGGTGGACTATGGCTTGGATGAAAAATGGAAGCAAAGAGCAGGCTGTGTTCCCTGTGTGCATCTTAAAGCTTAATTTTCAATTTTGGAGTATTTGTCCTACCATTTAGAACATTTATTCTCATTGTTACATATCCTGGTCAAATACGTGAGATGTGAGTGTTTTTAAGACATTTTATCAGTGTACACTTGAAGTGTATGCAAAAATAAAAGCTGACGACATGCAGTCTCCAATATTGGATTTAATCATTTGTTTTTAGCCCAAAAAAAAAAATCACATCACACAAGGGCTGGAGCATGTACAAAAGGGTATCATCCTTCAGGTCAGCTTACAGTACATAGGTGTGCATAGCTTATTGCATTGGGGTGTGCACCCCAAAGCTCACACACACACACACACACACACACACACACACATGTAGGTAGGACAATGGATGGTGTCAGTCAGTAGAGCAGTGGACTTTGTCAGTTAGGGAGAGAATGGTGTCAGTAGTTTTTTTATTTGTATTATTATATATTCTAGAAATGTTTAAAACATTTTTTTTAAAACAAAATTAGGAGCCCCATTGGTGGACTTTGATGAAATATCAGGGGTCTAAACAGTGCCCTGATGTCTCACTTTTGAGACAGATTCCCTAGTTCCTTTCTTTGTAACCTCAGCTGCACTGGACAGTTGATGAATAGGAAGTGCTCTGTGTTGAGAGGCTTCCTGTTCATTCACAAACTAAAGTATAGAAAACAGTTTACTATGTCTTAGTTATGAATGATCATGTGAGTGACTGGTACTGATCACTCATTGGCCCAGATTCAGAAAGCACTTACGCTGGCGCTGATCTCAAGATGCGCGGCGTAAGTGTAAATTTGCGCCGTCGTATCTATGCGCCGTACCAACAGAACCAGATACGCCTGAAAATAGGCTTCTTCCGACCGGCGTAACTTTTCTACGCCGGCGCGGAGTGGGCCCATATATACGCTGGACGCATCTGCCGCTTCCATAGATTTCATATTCAAATATGCAAATGAGGGAGATACGCCAATTCAGAAACGTGCGTTTGGCCGGCGCAGGATACGCACGGGCGCATAAGTGGAATGTCCGGCGCAAAGTTACCCCTCATAAAGCAGGGGTAACTTTGCACCAGACTTGCACAGGTCAGCTGGAGAGCAGCTACAGCAGCACCGTTACAGACAACCTGAGCAACAACACTTGCAGGACAACACATCTGTATGCCAACATGCCAGGAGCAGCCGTGGTCATAGCACTACTGCGTCTACGGGCACGTAGGAGGGCACGGGAGAGGATATACCGAACGCGCATTGACGTCTTTGGCATGGGTGAATCAGAGGTGTATCGCATCTTCAGATTCAGCCCTGATGCCATCCTGGAATTAGCCACAACCCTGCATGATGACATCACCAGCAAGACACACCGCGTACATGCAGTGCAGCCACTGGTCAAGGTACTGGCAACACTGCATTTCCTTGCAAGTGGATCTTTTCAAAGAACAAGTGGAGTCGTGGCTGGGATGTCACAATCCACCATGAGCAGATGCGTGCACCAGGTTGTCCCCGCAATCCTCAGACGCATGTCCCACCACTTCATCAGACCCACCCAGGAGCATCTGCGGCAGAAGGCAATGGCAGATTTCTTTAGAATTGCAGGATTCCCATTGCACACATGTGGCACTACGGCCCCCCCGTAACACAGAACACATATACTGCAATCGTAAGCATTGGCATTCCATAATCGTACAGGTGATAGCCGATGCCCAATGCCTCATATGGCACGTACGTGCCAAACACCCAGGGGCCAGCCACGACAGCTTCATATACCGTCAAAGCACCATCCCAACAGAATTTTAACAGAACGTGTATGGGGATAGCTGGCTGGTTGGTGAGTGACATGGGAGTCAGGCATGACTGTCCGAACCCATGATGCACACATCACGAGGGGCACATGCACGACTAACATCCTCCTGTCTTTTACCTTCCAGGTGACTCTGCATATGCACTTGGGCCCCATCTCATGACTCCATTCTGGAATCCCCAAACTAGAGGAGAGAGAAAATACAATGATACCCGTGCAGTGGTGGAACGCACATTTGGCATCCTGAAGTCCCGTTTCTGATGCTTGGATAAGTCCGGGGGGACCCTGTTGTATTCCCCAAACTTTGTGTGCCAGATCATCGGGGCATGTTGCATTCTGCACAACTACGCCATGAGAAAGGGCCTGGAGATTGACATACGTGATGACCTGACCCCCGAGCCACACAGTCCCCCCCTGCCCGAGGCTACCCCGTCTCCTGAGGGAAGAGCAGTCAGGAGATGCCTCGTGGTAGGCTTCTTTGCACGTTAAACACACACATTCATCATGGCACAAGGAGAATGCACGCATGCACACCACTGTGGTCCCTAGCTCACACACACCACATCCACTTCACATTGGATTAGCCCAAGTCCACCATGCAGGACTTGGGAGCAGCAACGCCACGGCAAGGCTCCAATTATGTCGCTGACCATTCATACCTACAGCCACGCCCCCTACAGTAAGAATCACTCCCTTAGGGCACACTTAACCCCTTAGCGCCCACTAGTGGTTAACCACTTCACTGCTATTGTCATTTTCACAGTAATCAGTGCATTTTCATAGCACTTTTCGCTGTGAAAATGACAATGGTCCCAAAAATGTTTCAAAAGTGTCCGATGTGTCCGCCATAATGTCGCAGTCACGAAAAAAAAAAAGCGCTGATTGCCGCCATTACTAGTAAAAAAAAAAATTATTAATAAAAATGCCATAAAACTATCCCCTATTTTGTAAACGCTATAACTTTTGCGCAAACCAATCAATAAACGCTTAGAGATTTTTTTTACCAAAAATAAGTAGAAGAATACTGAGGAAAAAACTTTTTTTTATATATTTTTTGGGGATATTTATTATAGCAAAAAGTAAAAAATATTGCATTTTTTTCAAAATTGTTGTTCTATTTTTGTTTATAGCACAAAAAAAAAAAAAACACAGAGGTGATCAAATACCACCAAACGAAAGCTCTGTTTGTGGGAAAAAAAGGACGCCAATTTTGTTTGGGAGCCACGTCGCACGATCGCGTAATTTTCAGTTAAATCAACTTAGTGCCGAATCGCAAAAAGGGGCCAGGTCCTTTACCTGCATAATGGTCCGGGTCTTAAGTGGTTAAACTGTGTATTTAGCCGTTAGCCGGCCCTGGAGTTAAGCTTTCCACAGCTCTGTAGGAAAAAGACCTCCACACATGTCAGTAAAACTAGTTCCCAGTTCATTTAAGGCCACCACTATTTGATTTCACTACAGAGGTTCAATGTTACTGTCAGGCTAGCAAATGCAGATAGTGCAGGGATTACAATTCCCAAATCTGCCAACGTCACCACAAGAGCCGAACCTGCTTCGAATGGGCAATAATACAGCTCGCTAACAGGTCTGCATCTGCCCACATCTGCTGTTTTCCATCCACACAAGACGCTGAATCAGGGATTCTAATGCATGCCTTAGTGTGCTTGTACAGCCGCTCCCCCCTGAGCTGATTGGGCATTTTCTCAGCAAGATGCCACAATTTATTCAATGTTCCTTCCCTTATTGCATGCGCCATACTGCTGTAACACAGAAATTGAAGCTCAGATGAAGCAGGAGAGACTAGTAATACTTCTTCTTCACTCTTTCCATGCCAACGCTACAATATCTATCATAAATTTTTACGTAAAGACCATCTGTTCTTATAATTAAGATTTAAATTGAAACTACTTTTCTTAAGAAAAAAAAAAAAAAGACAAATTATCTTTATACAGGACAAGGACTGTAGCAAAGCTATTAGAAAGTGTTTAGTTGCTTCTGCTCTCGAGATATTGGGACTCAGTTACATAGTTAGTCAGGTTGATAATAGACAGGTAGAAAACCATCATATACAGAACCCTTTACCCCTGGCCAGGACAAGGGGTGGGCAGGAGGGGTGGCTGCCCTGGACACTGTAGTATCATGATAGGTGGTGTGTGTGTGTGTGTGTGTGTGTGTGCGAGGGGGGGATTGGGGCGAGGGGATTTGTGTTGGGAGGGGGAATTTGAGGGTAGTAGGTAGTGTGAATAGTTTAGAAGGGGAAATTGGGGGGGGGGATGCTGGGAGTTGTGATTTGGGGGTATTTGTGTTGGGAAATGGAGTGGGGGAAGATGATTTGTGCTAGAATGGGGTATTTGGGGGTTTTGTGCTGGAAGAGGTGATATGGTGGAGGGGAGGGGATTTTTGCTAGAATGGGAATTGTATTTAGGGGGGGGAGGGTTTGTGCTAGTTGGGATGATTGGGGCTATTTGTGCTAGGAGGGGACATTTTGTGAGGGGGGGGGGGGCTTTGTGCTAGCAGAGTGGATATGGGGAATTTGTGCAGGAAGGGGGGATTTGGAGTGGGGGGGGGGTGTATACTGGGTAAAGAAATTTGAGGGGTAGAGAATTTGAGCTAGGAGGAATGATTTTTTTTTTGTGCAGGGGGAATTTTTGGTTAGGGAGGATTTCAGGTGTGGGGGGAGGGTCAAAGATTTGTGCTGGGAAAGGGGGATTTTAGCAGGGGGGTGGATTTGTCCTAGGTAGAGGCAGAATTTATTCTTGGGGGTAAGCATGCAGATTAGTGCTTAATTGGGGGGGGGGGATTTTTCCTGACACATAATGCTCACATACATCTGGGGAACACAGTGTTGCATATTCAGACTGGGGTCTGGATGACCTTGTCCAGTGGCGGCTGGTGCTCAAAATTTTTGGGGGAGCACAAACAAACGAAAAAAGAAAAAAACATCAATTGCAGCCTCACTGTGCCCATCAAACGCAGCCGCTGTGCCCATCAAAACACAGCCACTGTATCCATCAAACGCAGCCACTGTGTCATGCCATCAAATGCAGCCACTGTGCCATGCCATCAAACGCAGCCACTGTGCCCATTAATTGTGGCCACTGTGCCATCAATTGTCGCCACTGTGCCATGCCATCAATTGTCGACACTGTGCCATTCCATTGTCGCCACTGTGCCCATCAATTGTCGCCACTGTGCCATGCCAAACGCAGCCACTGTGCCATCAATTGTCGCCACTGTGTCCATCAATTTCCACCAGTTTGCCCCATAAAATGCCACCAGATTGACCCAAAATACCGCCAGATTGCCCCCCCCCCTGGCCCGGGACTTATCTTTCTTGGTCAGCCATCCTCCTCCACAAACCCCCATTGTCTTCTCCTGCCCTCGATGTCGCTTCAGCCAATCAGGTTACCGGTAACCAGATCCGGTGAACCTGATTGGCTGAGATGTGTGTCAGTGATAACCAGGGAACGCACACCCCATGCATCTGGGGTTAACTATTTGGAAGCCGATTACAGCCCACAGGCTGTAATCGGAAAGCCTATCAGAGCTCTGATAGACACTTCCACAGCCAACCAGCTGCCTTTATTCAGATAGCCGGCGCTCGCCAGGGGGCCAGCCATCTGAATAGTGGGCGGCAGCGGTGCCGGTGCATTGCCATGAAATGAGATTTGCCATGGAATGAGATGGTCCGCCTCCATCTCATCCTATTGGCTCACTCATGTCATGTGACAAAACATCAGTCACAGCTAGGCTATCATAGGGAGAGGATCTCCTCTCCCTGTGATAGCCCGATAGCACTGTCAGCAGCGTGCCTCCCGCCAGCGCTAAGTACACCCCGCGCCCGCAGCTCTACTCCCCGTCCCCCACACCCCGCGCCCGCAGCTCTACTCCCCGTCCCCCGTTAAGGCTCAGGGAACGGGGCAAGTCTACGCTATTAGCGTAGACCTAGCGTTGGCTACGTTAGTAGCGTAACGTAGCCAACGCTAGGTCTACGCTAATAGCGTAGACTCGCCCCAGAATGATGGCAGAGCTGGTGGTCTAATAGCGTAGACTCTAATAGCGTAGACTCGCCCTGTTCCCTGAGCCTTAACGGGGGACGGGGAGTAGAGCTGCGGGCGCGGGGTGTACTTAGCGCTGGCGGGAGGCACGCTGCTGACAGTGCTATCGGGCTATCACAGGGAGAGGAGATCCTCTCCCTATGATAGCCTAGCTGTGACTGATGTTTTGTCACGTGACATGAGTGAGCCAATAGGATGAGATGGAGGCGGACCATCTCATTCCATGGCAAATCTCATTTCATGGCAATGCACCGGCGACAATACATAGATTCATGCAATGCATGAATCTATGTATTGTTTTCAGTGGCGGTGCAGGAGCGAGAGGGAGCAGCACTGACCTTGTCCCAGCACTGCCTTTACCTATAGTCGATCCAAAGGAAGGCAAAAAAAAAAAAGAAAATATTTCCTGATGCCCCATGGGCATTCCAATAAAATATATTTACGTTTTTGGTTGTAACATGAAAAATCTATTTTTCCCGAAAACCAACAGCAACGATTTTCCAGCACTGAAAGTTTACTTAATTTCTATAGTTAACAATAGAATGTTCATATAATAAATTTTTTATGCGTTCAAGGCATTTTAATTGGCACAGTAGAAACTTGGAGACCTTGTACAAGCATAATGCATGAAGATGCGTGTACAAGCATAACAGAGCAAAACATGTAATGAGTATTATTTCTGCAGTTGATTGTTTTGTTGTTCTGACTCTGATTACCAATTTTGATTACTGCAGCTTGTGTACTTGTTAAAATGTTGCTTTTCTGTAGGAACAAGATGCTATTTTATTCTTCTTTACTTTAGTTCAGCTAATGAACTTTTCCTTAGCACTCACTTCACACATGTTGTTAGACACCCATCATTTTCTATACTTATGAAGGCCAAGATTATACAAAATGGTTATGATTGAACCTCTAGCACCAACATCCCAATATGGATCAGTATACAGAAAAGGTTAAGTGGGACTTTGAGGCTGGGTGCACACTTGAAACGTATGCGTCCATGTTCTCCGTTTCTGGGATGAATCAGCCCCAAATTTAGACCTGAAACTGTGTCAAAGACGCACCAGGACTCCTGTGCAATTTGCTCCCCAGCCGCTCCAGAGATGTGTGAACCATCTCTACTGAAAGACGATCACAATCTCCTGACATGTAAATTGAATGTGGAGAAACCACATCCAATTTTCACTAGTGTGAACCCAGCCTTAAAGGGGTTGTAAAGGTTTGTTATTTATTTTCTAAATAGGTTCCTTTAAGCTAATGCATTGTTGGTTCACTTACCTTTTCCTTCGATTTCCCTTCTAAATGTTTTTTTCCTTTGTCTGAATTTCTCACTTCCTCCTCAGTAAGCTTGCCCCCATCATCCAAGCCGTTCTGGCTGGGGGTTTGTCAGCGTGCTCGCCCCCTCCCTTGGGACTACATCCTTGCAGGGAGATGCTGTGGACACACGGATGATGGTGGAAAGCTTACTAAGGAGGAACAGGAAGTGAGAAATTCAGACAAAGAAAAAAAAATTTTAGAAGGGAAATCGAAGGAAAAGGTAAGTGAACCGACAATCCACTAGCTTAAAGGAACCTATTTAGAAAATAAAAAATGAACCTTTACAACCCCTTTAAGATGGATACATACCACCCTCAGGAAAAAGCACATAGACAACACACATATAATATTTTATATATATATATATATATATATATATATATATATATATATATATATATATAAATAAATAAATAAACATACATTTTATTGCGTGAAACATTAGAAATGAGTTAAAAAACCCAGGATAAAAAGCAATTATAATTGAATCCTACAAAGTTCAGCAAACCCCCCATACAGATTCCCCTAATGTAATATTACAAGTACAACCAGTATTTATATTTCTGTATCAATATACTGTATCATATGTAAGTTGTGGGGAGGTGTACGATTCCAAAGCTTTTCCAAATTGAGCTTCTTTAGGGGTTCAGGGGGTGAAGAAACAGATGCATATGCAAAGCCAAGAGTAGAGACAGGTGAAGTGGGCAACCTGAAAGAAAGTTTGTGTTCGGATGATCAGTATGGTCTCAGAAGATCAAGGGTGATAGCAATGCACAAGGCAACGAATGGAAAAAGAAAATATGGACAGCCGCACTCCAAAAAACCTTGATGGTTGTCTTTATTTAAAAAAGGAAAAATGCACTACAAGTCACAGCACACAACACGGGAGTAAAACAGCTGACACTCATTTTTATCTGGATGTCAGTAACCCGTTTATTTTAATAAAGGGTACCTTTTTGATATACTGCACCATGAAGTTTTCCTCTTTTTTTTCATTTATAATATGCCCAAACCTGCTCATTGAACGCCTTTACCTATCACTATCCCGGGAGGAGATAGTGTATGTGTCCTGGGATAAAGATCCAGCTGATACAAAGGTTGCTTGGTATCCCATGGAGAGGTGAAAAAGTTCGCTAAGGAAGGATTTTCTGCTGTGGATCAACTTCCATGTCCGGAGCCTGGTGAACCGGTGAGTCGGTAAGCGGCCAATTTATCTACCTTTACCTGATGGAAGCATAAAACTAAAGATTGAATCCTTGCAGCTTTTTTTGCTTCTTTCTTGGACTTCAAAGTTGCTTTTTATTGCTTTTCTGTTGGACTTTAAGGCCTCGTACACACGGACGGACTGTCCGCTGAAAACGGTCCGCCGGACCGTTTTCAGTGGACATGTCCGCTCGGAGATTTCTGTCTGATGGTTGTACACACCATCAGACAGAAATCCGCGTGGACACGATACGCGGTGACGTGGTCGCGCCGTCGCCGCGGCGACGTCCGCGGCCCTGGAAGGTCAATGCTTCCACGCATGCGTCGAATCACTTCAACGCATGCGAGGGCTTTCGGCCGAGCGGACATGTACGGTGAGTCTGTACAGATGACCGAACATGTCCGACGGACAGGCTTCCAGCGGACATGTTTCTTAGCATGCTAAGAAATTTTTGTCCGCTGGAAAACGGTCGGCTGGACAAATGTCCGATAGGCCGTACACACGACCGAACATGTCCGCTGAAACTGGTCCGCGGACCAGTTTCAGCAGACATGTTCGGTCGTGTGTACGGGGCCTAAGTGATCACTCAGGAATATTGCTGAAAGTGCAGTTTTCATTCACTTAAATTGCTGCTTGCGTTCATCACTTGTATATGAGCGGCATTGTGTTTATATTTACATTAATTCTCATATGTTTTTTTCAAGTTTATATACATATACACTTTTATAGTCGCTAGTTTATGCGATTTTTTAGGTTGTGCATTATTTTCACTATATTATATTTACTTCAAGTTTACTACTCAAACTATTTCTATAATTGCAGCACCTTTTCTTTGTCATATTTTTTGTCATATTTGGAATTTTGTCCCAGTGGGGACAAGTATTATGCACATATATATTTAATTTTTCACATGGTGGCATTGTTTTGCACTTTGTTGCACTATTGCACACCCCCTTTCTTTGGGGATAGCGCAGATTAACCCTACTACACAACTCAATATTGAAACCTACGGACTAAGACTCGGAAGCCAATAAAAAGTTCACATGTCCCAATACTTTTGACAATATAGTCTATATGAAAAGTGGATTGTGTTCAAACAAAACAAATGACAGTAGCCATTGGCTCCCGCTACTGTCAGTCAAATCCTGTGGGGAGGCAGAGCCATGTCACCCTGTGTGTCTATAGACACACATAGCCCTGGCTTGGGATCAGGCTCACACGAGTGCCCCCATAGGAAGTGGCACTCAGAGAAGAGCAGGAGCCAAGATCGCCAGCAGGGACCCCAAAAGAAGTTCGGGGCCACTCTGCAAAACAATTTCACAGAGCAGGTAATGATATGTTTGTTATATAAAAAAAAAAAATCTTTATAATCACTTTAAGTGCTGCAAGTAGGACATGGGTCAGTGAGAACAAAAAAATTACATAGAGCCTTTGGTCAGTAGGAGGAGGATAAGTGCCTCGTCATTGGTTTAAGTTGGAAGAATAGTTCCCCATTATTGATGTCAGCGGAATGAATAGTGCCCCATTTTTGGTGTTGGCGGGTAGCATAGTGCCTAATTATTGGTTTCAGCGGAAGGGGCACTATTCTTCCCACTGACATCAAAGATGGGTGTAGATATGAAGAATAGTGCCCCCCTCACTGGTGTCAGTGGCAGGAATAACGCCTCATCTTTGGTAACAGTGGGGGAAATGATGCCCCATTGTTGGTGTCGGTGGAAGGAATAGTGCCCTATCATTGGAATCAGTGGGAGGAATTGTGCCTCCCTGTTGGTGCCAGTCGAAAGATTGGTGCCTCATCGTTGGTGTCAGTAGGAGGAATAGTGACTTATTTCAGTTGGAGGAATAGTATTCAAATGAATGGTTAAAGGCAAGCAAAGGGCCACGGCTTGAAGAACACTGCTGTAAATGAAAGAACTCTATGATATCTTACCAATTTGATGCATTTGGTAGATTGCCATGTTGTTAAACTACAATGTTCCACCAATGAAAACATATTTATGTTCTAAAGACATAAATGTCACAGGGTCATGTTTTAGAACTGGGCTACACTACAACATTAATTGTTGAATTAAATGTCATCTAATCTGCTTAGAGATTAATAGTAGCTTTGTAGTGAACGGAATGTAAACTATCTCCTTGGTATTATGGGAGATGCAGCTGGGAAGCTCAAATTTTCTATAGCAAGGAATGCTAAAAGAGGCTAGAGAATTTCTACAACTAGAGTATTATCGGAGACATCACTCATCTGGAATGTTGATGTGTTCAATGACTGTGGACTGTTCACACATTCATTTAGAATATTGATGTTTTTAGCGTATAGCACACACCCAGTAATGTCATGGCGAGCATGGTAATAGGGAATGAGATTTTTGGCAGGTTTAGAAAATCACAGTAGCGGCGGATTGACACAGACAGGTACTTTATAATAACCTTAAATAATAAACTGTAGCAATTAAAAAACTGCTAAAAAACACAACTGATGATAAGAAACCCCATTTAGAAGAAGAAATGTGTTGGGACTTTCAAAGGGGCAGTGGCTAAAATTAAACCACTGTCTCCATCCCTAATAGTTGTATAAAGATGGGAGGGGGAGGGGAAAAGGGAGGGGGGAAGGGACAAAGTGTAAAATTGTATCAGCATAAAAAAACAGCATAACATTGGGTCTGTAAATGAGACCACGGCTAGTAGTATATACCATGGTCTCTATCCCTAATGCTTGTAAAAAAGAGAAGGCATACGTAAGGGGAACGGAAAGAGAGGGAGGGGAGGGTAGACAGGAAAGAGAAGGAATGGGGATTGTGGGACTTTAACGTGAAACACACCACCGGAATATAATGAATCAATTAATAGGATAAAATAACATTTATTGGATACAATAGAGCATACCAAACAGTGAACATACATCCCAGTAAATTATATACAGAAAATGATAGGCATGATTGGTAAATCAAGAATTACATAATATAACATAATAATACCTATGGTGTAACATAGTATGCATCACTGTATCCAAATAGATACATAAGCTATAAAATAAAGAATACATAGACCTAGTCACCAAGACACATGATGGACAAGATCATAGTTAACAAGATATAAATTAATTGATTCATAATTCCCAGAGATAGAAATCGCATGATATGGTAAAATTGCTGTGACATAACATCAGTAAGAAGCTTGACGCGTTTCGTGGATAAACTTCCACTCATCAGGAGCAAGTATGACCTGGGTATATCTCTGAGTAGATTGACAGTTAAAAATAATAAGTGGTAACTGACGATATTGGCATCTAGGGGCATTGTGGAGAGTAGAATCCCCAGGGGGAACTGAGGTGGAGGTGATGCGGCAGCAGTCCGGCATGAACCACTGATAAATGGACAATAGGTAGAAATGGAATCCCCAGTCAGTAAACGTAGTTATGAGCAGTGTGCGGTAGCAGTCCATAGAGTTCCTGAAGCAGTGAGTGGACAACATAGTCCATTCAGGTGTAAAAGGGTTGGCAAGAGCCCAGTAAATAGGTATAATGATTAGTCCATGGAAGTAGTGGGGGCCAGTAGATGCACCGCAGACCCACACCAACGTCACGCTGCATATGGGAAGGGTTAGAACTTCTGTAGGGTTTTATTGCTGTCTGGACCATCCATTTCCAGTGACCAAGTTCTTCCCATTTCCTATACTGGTGTCTGAGAGGCAGGAATTAAGGGAAAATATCCCTGGTTTACTTACAAACATAAAAAAAATCTGAAAAACATGTTATTACTTTCCCACTCTATCCAAAACGTAAAAAAAAAAAAAATTATGGATACAGTCAGGCTTAAAAGGTGTCCACAATCTGAGAACAAAAATTGAATTTATTGCAGCATTTGAGGTTTCAGATGGGGTGGCTGCAATAATTTTCTTAAAAAAAAATATATACACACATTATATATATAGAACACTATCATTGTTTAAAATATTGCTAAAGATAGGACAAACTCCAATATATTAATAGTAAAAATGTCAGGTGTGAGCATGTAGACCGGGGATATGCAATTAGCGGACCTCCAGCTGTTGCAGAACTACAATTCCCATGAGGCATAGCAAGACTCTGACAGCCACAAGCATGACACCAGAGTCAGAAGCATGATGGGAAGGCAAATGTATTAAATACTTTCATCAGCTCTATGTACACAAAAGAGCATGGGGGAGCTCATGTCCATAATGGGGGTGGTAGCGACACAGCCCCAAATGATCCACAATTGCTCAAATGAGATATGGTACAGAAATATTTAGACAGAATAAAGGTGGATAAAGCACCTGGGCCTGATGGCATACACCCATGAATCCTAAAAGAATTGAGCTCTGTCATTTCAAAGCCATTGTTTTTTTTAGGGACTCTTTAAAAACTGGAATAGTTACACTGTATTGGCGTAAGGCCAACATGGTGCCTATATTTAAAGAGTAGCCAAAGTGTTTACCAAGTAGCTAGAGACCTGTTAGTTTAACTTCTATAGTTGGGAAGATACTGGAGAGTTTAATAAAATACCACATAGATGAGTTCTTGTGGAAAAAAATATTTTACGCAACAGTCAGCATGGATTTATGAAAGACAGAAGTTGTCAAACAAACCTGATTTTTTTTTATGAAGAGGTAAGTAAAACCTTGGACAGAGGGGTGGCTGCAGACGTAGTACACTTGGATTTTGCAAAAGCATTTCGCACAATTCCCCACACATGGCTCATGAGTAAGGTAAAGTCTACAGGTCTGGAAAAATCAGTTTGTAAATGGATAGAAAACTGGCTAAAATAACGATAAAGTAGTGATTAATGATTCTTACTCTGAATGGTCTAAGGCAGGGGTGCCCAACCTTTTGAAGTCCAAGGGCCACTTAAGCGACTTGGTAAACGGTCGCGGGCCATAATGAGCGGAGCGGGTAGATGGCAGCCCACTCTACTCTAAAGAGCCCACTGTACTGATTGGATTGGCGGTAGGCATTTGTAAACAGACACATTTACATTTGCCAATCCTTAGATGTGAATGGAGGGTCTGACTGACTGTGTGAAAGGGGCCTAAGGCTGCTCTCACACTGATGTACTGTTGTTTACCCGCACTGCGGGTGCAGCACAGTTCACCTGTGGCTTTCCTGCCATAGACTTCTATTATATCCTGTAGGTGTGGTGCACATTCAGAAAGCATACCAAACTCTCAGGTAATAGAAGTATATGGCTCAAGTGCAGGTAAGTATTAAAGCAGCACAGTAACCACTGCAGAACAGATATGCCCATATATACACTCTGATTTTAGTAATAAACTTATCTTTAATAACAGTATTCGATTCCATCCCAGAGCAGGAGGTCGTGGGCCACATCAGAGGGCTCCGCGGACCACATGTGGCCCCCGGGCCACTGGTTGGGCACCCCTGGTCTAAGGTTATCAGTGGTGTACCACAAGATTCAGTATTGGGACCCATATTTTTTAATACCTTTATAAATGATATTGGGTCTATGATTAAAAGTACAATTTCAGTGTTTGCAGATGACACCAAGTCAGGCAGTGGAATAACGTCCTTACAGGATGTCTCCAACTTACAAGCCCTGGGCAACTATGTGGCAGATGAGGTTTAAAGCGGAGCTCCACTCAAGGCAGTTCCGCTTTAGGGCCTCCTCTCCGGCTCCGGTTTATGAAATTAAGCTTTTGGTTAGAGGGAAGCGGGTACCTGATTTGACAGGTACCCACTCCCACTTCTGTTAGGGTCGCCTTAGGCGATTGGAAAATGGAAGTTCTCCTTCCCGAAGTCTTCTGGGACACGTGGCAGGACCCAGAATTCTCAACCAAATGGGTTGAGGGGCTCCAGGGAGCTTGTAACATGAAGAGGAAACTGGCTTTTCAGTTTCCATGGGGAAGCCAGTGGGGAAGCCAGTGCAGCAAGAGGCTGCTAGCTATATGCACCAAGGTGGTCGGTGAAACATTCTGTACGAGACACACAAGGACCTGGAGTGTAAGGCCAGAGCAGCATTGCTGCAAGAGAGAGTCAACTAGGCTGAATGTTGTTTTGTTGATGGACAAAGGAATGCTGAAAACCCCTGCGAGGGAAAGCTTTTTGTTTGCTGAACTTGCCTTTAATAAAAATGGGCAAACAAGGCCCTTAAAAAAGAAGAACCAGCGAGTGGCATGGTCCTTAAAGCTCTACATTTGACGCTAGTCCTTTACACCCTGTACAAATCATTAGATTGGAATATGCAGTTCAGTTATGGGCGGGGTGGGAACTACTGCCTGCTGAACGTGGCTCCTTCAAGTGAATGGGGTCACACTGAAACCACCCTGCACTGTGTGCAAAGTTCATGTTTGTGATGCAGTGGTGCGGCATTTACAGGGTTAAGGAGGCGACATATCAACCCCTTGCTGCCTGTTAAACACCTCAGACCTGACCTTGGATCAATTTTCAGAGGCACGGTAGTCTTTGCCACATGTGTACACGAGCCCTAAAATCAGAGACAACCCCTCCTATGTTATTACATCTTACAATTTCATCAAGAACTTTGCTTTACCAGAGGGAGCTGGCTTGTTTATTAGAGAATTACTGTATGTAAACTTTAATTTAGTAGGCCAACAGCACGCCTAAGCTGCTATTCCAATTGGGAACAAGGATAATGTGTCACCGAACAGCATGGAAAAGCTGTCATTTAGTAGGGGAGCATGTGTAAATTGGTATTTATTACAGAAACAGCATGCTGGGCCTCTTATTTACTGCAGAAACATGTAGAATCTGTCATTTAGGAGATAAATAGCGTGTTAGCCCTGCCATTTGTCATTGGAAAATACAGCAGCATTACCATATAGTGAAAACATATCAGCAGAATGACAACTGTCCCGATTGCTGCAATACAAGCTGCCCGCCACAACCTCCTCTTGTAAATCAATGAATTTCATGCATGCTCAATAGAGAAGACGTCATTTCGTGTTACCGAGGAAGAGAGATGTATGAGACATGTACTGCGGGCAGCTACCGTCAGCAGATGTTTAATTGAAGGCTTGCTTAAAGGGGAACTCCTGACAAATGCAAAGGTATCCTAAATATGATTAATCGGTGTGTAAATTTAATGTAACAATGCTCTCCATGGGGGCTGTAATAAAGGGAAGAGATGAAAATACAAGGCAATTTCCTTCCTTCTACCACCTAGCTTTTTCACAAAGTGGGTCAGCGTTAAGGAGATACATCATTACAACAAGTAACGCTAAATTCCAGCTATTTTTTACAGTTACAACATGGATCAGTGTAAGTAAGTGTATAATCCCTAAAAAATTTGCTACAAATGCTTTACATATGCATGTTAACTTGCATGCTTTTCGAAAGCATGATCTACACATGCACTGAACGTGGGGATTGTGGTGTAAATTAGCCCTAGAGCAGAATGCAGAGCACAAGTTTGTAAAGAACAAATATGGCTGCCCCCATATAGTTATATAAATACAGCCATGGCCAAACATTTTGAGAATGAGTCTGCTGCTTCAGTGTTTTTAGATCTTTTTGTCAGATGTTACCATGGTAGGCTGAATTACAAGCATTTCATAAGTGTCAAGGGCTTTTATTGACAATTATATGAAGTTTATTCAAGAAGTTAATATTTGCAGTGTTTTTCAAGACCATAACAATTAGTTCCTGGCATGCTGTCAATCAATTTCCGGGCCACATCTTAACTGATGGCAGCCCTTTCTTGCATAATCAATGCTTGGAGTTTGTCAGAATTTGTGGGGGCTTTTTGTTCACGCACCTCTTGACCACAAGTTCTCAATGGGATATAGATCTGGGGAATTTCCTGGCCATGGACCCCAATTTTTTTTTTTTAAATTTAAAATTATTTTTATTATAGTAATTAAATTTAGGTTCTCCCTTCATGAGCATACTGGGCCCTTCGGTCTGGATTTTGAAGGGAACCCCCACGCCGAAAAAACGGCGTGGGGTCCCCCCCAAATCCATAACAGACCCTTATGCGAGCATCAGCCCGTCTTCCTGGCTGATGCGGTCCCTTATCCCGTAGGATCTTGACACGCTTGGGACACACAGTCGTACACACATATATAGGCTGTGTTCACACCTGAGTGTAGCAGGAACTCGCATTCCTGCATTTTTTTTTTTGTGTGTTTTGGAGTGTTTCTGCTAGTTGCAAGTGCCGCAGAGAAGTTCCAACAGCTTTTTTGGAGCAGGGTGTGGCACATTTTTTCACTGTGCATTTTGGGGCATTTGTAGCAAGCTGGCCGCAGGACAAAACATGCAGCGCTACCTGCGCTTTGGGTACTGTAACCAATTAATGACATAGAAAGTCCCACACAGAAGGTGAGCACATGCTCTAGGTGTTATTCAACACAAAAGTTGACCAATGAGGAAAAGAGGAAATGGATTAAAGGCATGAAGGGTGTCAAAAGTGGTTTATGGCACAAAAGTGTCAATTAAAAGAAGAAGTTTGGGGTTTCTAAAAAAATAAACTACATTCTCAGCATTTTGCTGCAGCATTGGTGTGATGATGCAGCTGTCTCACCTGGTCTCTAAGAGAGATCATATGACCACTGACCACTCAGCTCTAGATCTTCCCAAAGCAGAGAGTGGGGACAGTCCCTGTTCTCCGCTTGGCTCCTCCAGCACTTGCTGGAGCACCAGGCAGGGTAAGGGATGGACACAGCTGGATCTGTCTCTCAACCGTGCACTGTATGGCAGAGCCAGCTGTCAGTCAGGCAGCTGGGTGGATCTCAACAAAATTGTCAGAATTCTTCCAGAGCCTGAAGCAGCTCTGCCACATCATCTGTCAGGCTGGGTTCACACTACTACACTACTTTCATCCTACTTTGCTCTGCTACATCGGTCCTACATTTATCCTACATTGGTCCTACATCCATCCTACTTTCATGAACAGGATACTACTTTGGTCCGACTTCAATGATATTCAATGGGCCTGAAGTAGGATCAATGTAGGACCAAAAGTAGTACAGGGAGCATTTTCAAAGTCGGACCGACTTGTGTAGGACGCTACAAGACGCTCTCATAGGGAAACATTGAACACAGAGCAAAGTAGGATGAAAGTAGTGTAGTAGTGTGAACCCAGCCTTAGGCTGGGTTCACACTACTACACTACTTTGATCCTACTTTGCTCTGCTACATTGGTCCTACACTGATCCTACATTGGTCCTACATTGGTCCTACATTGATCCTACATTGGTCCTACATCCATCCTACTTTCATGAACAGGATACTACTTTGATCCGACTTTGTGATAGTCTGACTTGTTCTTTGACCAATCAAAACAATCCCAGAGTGAGATAAATTCCTTTTACTGCTGCTGTAATCACAAGTCGGATGTCAAAAGTCGGATGGTTAGGACAAGGCTCCTACTTTGATCCTACTTTAATGATATTCAATGGGCTGATGTAGGATCAAAGTAGGACCAAAGTAGTACAGGGAGTAGTTTCAAAGTCGGACCGACTTGTGTCGGACCAGTTAAGACAGCTCTCATAGGGAAACATTGATTTTCACACGTCATGCTACATGAGCTCCCAATGTAGGACCGTTGTAGGACAAGTGTGAACCCAGCCTCAGTGGACTATAGCCAACTGTCAGCCGACCCTGGGTCACAGGAATACAAAAGAAATTGTACTCCTGTGACCCACATGAGAAGTATAGCTAAAAAACTTTGGCCATACTTCTCTTTTAAGGGACTATCTGTTTTGTCTTTCGGAAAAAGGTACACGGATGAAGCACGTGCAGTTTTATGGAGCAAAGTATTGTTTGGGCACAGAGCACTTTATATATGCAGTTATTATGCACTTGATTTTCATGGATTATATATGGTTTTGATATAAAACCATAACAGCCTATCAATAATTCTATGATACAGAGAGGAAAGAGAGATGTGAATGATAGTAGCTGTCATTTGTTTGAACTTGGCACCTTCGGCAATGTCAATTTTTAAAATACTAACCCATATTGATATTACTTATATCAAGCCAATCTCTTCTACATGACTATCTAAGTAAAATTTAAAAATCTTTTACATATACCCTAATGTACAAATGTGTAGATTATTAATGGAGTGGCTGTCTATATGTTAGACAGTTGCTATTCTTGTAATATGGCTGCTGAGATAAAATCACTTATATGGTAAGCCATACAACATAGACTGTCCTTTAAAAGACTGATAACAAGTCTAAGCTGGTGTTGCTCAATGCCAGTCATGCAGTGCTTGTTTTTCATCTCTCTTTAGAGACGGACAAATTACAAGATTAGTGTTGTTCTCTAATGCTGCCCATACACTTGGCAGTTTTGGTGCTTTTCATTAGCTTTCATCCGTAGCAATCTGCCACCCACGGTTTCATTTGCTTCCAAGTTTTAAGCAACCGAACAATCAAATTGTGTGTAAATTGATCAAAACCACTGCAGTGTTAGGGGAAGGGCATTTTTTATTGATTTCTGTGCCAGTTTCTATGCACTGGTCATTCTAAACTGGGAAAAAGTTGTAAAAACTGGCAGATTGCTGAGGATGCCAAGCTTATGGATAGTAGTGTATAAATTGATAAAAAAAGACCAACTCCAATTTGCAAGTACCCTTTCCCTGCAGGCCCGCACCTAAATTACAAAACAATCCTGTACACATATCTTACCTTCTGCCTGCCCAGCCCGGGTGACACTTTAATAGGGTCTGTATGCCCAGGAGGCTGAAAAGAGTGGCTGTTAATTTGACCACTGTTATTGACTGTTACAGTGATCATATGACCAGGTGATGGTTCCGCCTACTCCTTATCATTAGTTTGGCCCAAGCGTTGTCTGACAGCTTGGTCACTGAGCTTAGAGCACGTAGTAATTACTTAATACTGACTCCTAAACTATGTGCGTTACTTAATGCTGAGACTTGCACTATGTGCGTTATGCAATCCTGAAACCTGGACTCTCCTGTGCATTTGTAGGCTGGTGTTTTAAGGGGGGCATTGAATGTATTCCTGCCGTTGTATTAATTGCACTGTGTAGTTATACAGTTACAGGATGGGAAGGAGTTAAAGTGTTACTAAACCCACAACAGTAAAATCAATCTGTATATGCAGTAAAGCATGCTTGTTATACTCTGCATTGTGTAAAAAGGCTGTTTGATCTTGTTTTCTCTGATCCTCCCTTCTTTCACTGTCCCCAATCCATCTGCTGATAATACAGAGTCTTGGGGGGCAAGCTACACATGCTTAGTTTGGTGTGTATTTTTTTGGGAGGGTGCACGTAATCAGCACAGGGCCAATCAGCACTGTCCAGACAGAGAGTCAGGGGTCGTGCAGCATCATAGGACAATCAAGGGAGAATGAAAACTCCTCCTACAAGCTTTAACCAGACACTGATAAAAGTCACAAGACTGCTCTAACTGGGGAGGGGTATATCTGTGGCGGACGCCATCTTTATTGGTTCTTCCCACGGATTTGAGGTTCCAGGTGCGGCATCCACCTTTAGGGTGCGCGCATCCAACGGACCCCGGCGATGGCCTTCAAGGCCGGGGGTCGCATGCTATGCGGAGCTCCAAATTGCTGAGAGGGGCCCCAGTGACTTACTGGGTCCCCCAAATTACTGAGAAGATCCCAGGCAGGGGTCGACTTGAGGAGAACCCGGAGGCAGGTTGTCCAACAGAGTTTGAACGAACCATCGGGGATCTGGTGACTGGAACGCTGACAGGTACTCTTGCTGTCATCTGGTGACCTACTTTCAATCTACTGGGAGGATTCGCTCAATTCGTCCATTTAGCTCATTCAAGTAATAGGCCTGTGGCAGAGGCCCTAGAGCCAGGTCTGTGGCAGAGGCCTGTTCCTCCCAGCAACTCAAAGTGACACTTCGGCTGCCAGGCTTGTGGCAGAAGTCTGTCCGGGGGCACTTCACCCACTCTGGCTAGAGTGGCGACGAACGGTGACTACTATTATTGTGCTGCTGAGAGCAGGATTGCTCTTTCTATATCCAGGCCTGATACCGCAAGTTCTCTATCGCTTCATCAACCTTTCCTTTCTACTGCATGTTGATGTTGGCTATGTTGGGCCTGAAATAAAGCATTTGAAAACCTGTCTTCATGTACTGGACATTCGCTCACTACTTTATTCATCAGCTGCACCCCTAGACAACATTGAGGTAACTTGATATGCCGATCCCAACAACAAACCAGCGGCTCCTGCGGGGGGAGCGCTACATACATTTTCACAATGTCTGCTGCCTCCGTTTTTATGATGGCAATTTGCATATACTCCAGAATGTTATGAAGAGTGATCAGACAGTCCCTCTTTGCCATGAAAATAACTCATTCCAATAAAAACATCGGGGCACCACCAGTTCAGAGCTTGCTCAGGAATGGCAGAAGGCAGGTGTGAGTGCATCTGCACACACAGTGAGAAGACGTTTGGAGGATGGCCTGGTGTCAAGAAGGCAGCAAAGAAGCCACTTCTCTCCAGGAAAAACATCAGGGTCAGACTGATATTCTCAAAAAGGTACAGGGATTGGAATGCTGAGGACTGGGGTAAAGTAATTTTCTCTGATGAAACTCCTTTGTGATTGATTGGGGCATCCGGAAAAAACCTTGTCCGGAGACAAAAAGGTGATCGCTACACTTAGTCCTGTGTCATGCCAACAGTAAATTATCCTGAGACCATTCATGAGTGGGGTTGCATCTCAGCCAAGAGAGTGGGCTCACTCACAATTTTGCCTAAGAACACAGCCATAGAACAAAGAATTGTACAAAAACATCCTCAAAGAGATACTTCTCCCAACCTTCCAAGAACAGTTTGGTGATAAACAATGCCTTTTCCAGCATGATGGAGCACCTTGCCATAAGTGGCTTGAGGAACAAAACATCGCAATTTTGGGTCCATGGCCAGGAAATTCTCCAGACCATAATCCCATTGAGAACTTGTGGTCAATTCTCAAGAGGGGGCAAAGAAAAAAAAACACAAATTTTGACAAATGCCAAGCATTGATAATGGAAGAATTGGCTATTATCAGTCAGGATGTGGCCCATAAGTTGATTAACAGCATGCCAGGGAGCGAATTGCAGAGGTCTTGAAAAACAAAGGTTAACACTGAAAATATTGACTCTTTTCATAAACTTCATGTAATTGTAGCACCCTCTAGTTAGGTAGGTGCTAGAGTGAGAATTATTCTAGCAGAGTAGGATTATTAAGCTCGGCCTTGCCTATTTGTTTTCATTCTGGGCTGGAAGGGGCTCAGGGCAGGGCTGGGTGACTCACAGGTAACATCACTGTCACCTCCCTCCTCTTTCTACAAAGAGAGGAGGAAAGGAGAGGTGGAGCTGCCTGGGGTATTTTGAGGACCCTTGACCAAACCCCAATTAGGATTGACAGAGGGCACGCCTCCTTAAATACCCAAGGTCAGCCCAGCCGGGTAGAAGAGCTGGAGTGAGAGAGTGTGGAGGCTGTCAGGGCCCACAGGGAGCTCCCCAGTCTGGGGAGAGGGGGGGGGGGTGATCTTGGGCCGGGGCTCAGGTGCATGCAGGTGGAGAGAAGAGATCTTGGGAAAGAGGCACAGGAGAGAGCAAGGAGAGGACAGCAGGAGAGAGCACTACTAAGACACACCAGGGAGGACAACTGGTCACAGCCTGGAGGGCTGGTGAGTAAAGCACAGTCTGGAGCACTGGGGAGGCACGCCTGAGTGAACTGGCAGTTTGCAGTTTGAGATGGGTGCAGAATCAGAGGACTGTAGGAAGGGCAGTGGGGAGCAGTCATTGCAGCCGGGCTGGCTGGCAGGGCCTGAAGAAAGCTATCTGGGATGAGTAGCTGGGAAGAGGACAGTTAGCACCAAGAACTTCCTATTTGCTACACAATTTGCCTGCAAAGGACAATTCACTGAGGCCTGGCTGAGTTAGTGTCAGGCCTAACCATGTGGTGCTAGCTAGTCTGGAAGAGTAATGGTCTGAAGCAAGTAAAGTGCTGGAGGAGTAACGGTCTGCAGCAAGTGGGGTGCTGGAGGAGCAAGAGAAAGAGGTCTTAAGCAAGAGTTGTGCTGGAGGAGCGAGGGAAAGAAGTCTTCACCACTTCAGCCTCGGAAGAATTTACCCCCTTCCTGCCCAGGGCACCTTTTGTGATACGGCACTGCGTTGCTTTAACTGACAATTGCGACGTTGCACCCAAACAAAATGTATGTCTTTTTTTCCCACAAATAGAGCTTTCTTTTGATGGGATTTGATCACCTCTGCAGCTTTAATTTTTTGCGCTATAAACAAAAAAAGTGTAAAAAAAAACAATTTTGTTTACTTTTTTCTATAATAAATATCCCCCAAAAATATATATAAAAACACATTTCTTTCTCAGTTTAGGCCAATATGTATTCTTCTACATATTTTTGGTAAAAAAAGATAAAAAAAATTACAATAAGCGTATATTGATTGGTTTGCGCGAAAGTTATAGCGTCTACAAAATAGGGGATAGAATTATGACATTTTTATTATAATTTATTTTTTATTAGTAATGGCGGCGATCTGCGATTTGTGTCGAAAGTGTCCAGTGTGTCCGCCGCAATATCGCAGTCACGATAAAAATCGCAGATCGCCACCATTACTAGTAAAAAAATAAAAATAATAAAAATGCTATAAATCAATCCCCTATTTTGTAGTCGTTATAACTTTTACGCAAACCAATCAATATACGCTTATTACGATTTTTTAACAAAAATATGTAGAAGAATACAGGCCTAAACTGAGGAACAAAAATTGATTAAAAAAAAAATGGATATTTATTATAGCAAAACGTAAAAAATATTGTGTTTTTTTTTCAAACTTGTCCCTCTTCTTTTGTTTATAGCGCAAGAAATAAAAACCGCAGAGGTTTAATTTGGGTACAGTGTTGCAATTGTCATTCAAAGTGTAACAGCGCTGAAAGCTGAAAAATGGCTTGGGCAGGAAGTGGGTGAAAGTGTCCTGTATTGGAGTGGTTAATATCCCAACAGAAATATGACAATATTTCACACACCACAAATTCCAAAAAGTAAGAGGAATTAGGCTTTTCTACAACCTTCTCTCCCCTTCTCCAGAAGAAATAAATCCCAACATGTTAAAATGGGACTTTTTCACAAGCCTTTACATAGGAACAATGGCATAAAGGCCATTATTTGTAAAGGCATCCCCCCGTTCTGTGACCTGATCGCGGGACACCGGCGGACATAGAGTTTGCGGGTCCCACGGTCGCAGAGACAGCGGCGGGGGCGCACCATTCTGCCAATGTATATCTGTGTTAGGCAGTCGGCAAGAGAGAATTAAAGAATAGAGATATATGATACACCAAGATATTGAATTTCTTATAGACCCCTCTTCTTTTTATTCTTAAAAATGTGAGTATTTGATGTCCAGCTCCCACCTGGGCGGTAGCAGATTATCAAACTTCAGATATTGTACCTTAACGCAGGGGTGGACTGAAAACTCATGGGGCCCCCGGGTAATAGAAAATTATGGGGCCCCTGGGCTTACAGATGACCACCACGCCAGGAGGAAGTGCAGAGGCGGGGCAGCTAAAATCTCGGGATTTTCACATCAAAAGCATGTCGGTTTCAGACATATCAGGGACAGATGTAAAAAAAAAAAAAAAAAAAGATTTTTACATACTGTCCCTGGTTTTACTGAGCCTGGCAACCCTGATGGGGCCCCCTAGTGGCATGGGGCCCTCGGGCAGTGCACAAGTGACTCAATGGTCAGTCCGCCCCTGCCTTAACGTTATTATTACTTCTGGTTATTTATTCCTCAATTTTTTTTATTATCTGTTCTATGGAATATGATAAGCAATACAAATTAATTGTATTTATCTATATTGGAATGTATTTTGTCAAAAATAATAAAAATGTAAAGTTTAAAAAAATGTTTTTCATTGAACAAGCTGACATTAGAAACGGATTGACTATGAGGCACAGCTGCACCAGACTTTGCACTTTCCAGTTTTAGCAAATCAACCACCTGGTCTCCTTTTGTACAAGCCCCCATCTCATATTTCATGTGATTATTTTAGTAAAAATGAAAGCAGCATGGAGTAGAAGTAAAGCTAAAAAACAAACTTTTAACAGCAGGTAGTCTTTTGGTAAAAAATCATTTATAAATCTCTTCTGCCAAAACACTATTTTACTTTACACCTCCTGTAGCAAAGTCCTAGGGCCCCTGAAGGGGATGTCCGAATTGGATATGGTGGATCGTTCTTCGATCGGGAGATAGTTGGGCTTGGAGCTGGCTTTAATTGGCACAACCACATTATCTAGTTTAATGGCCACTGGTATCATCTCCGCCACTGGCACACCACTTTCATCCCATGCAGGCTTACCCGACTCCGGTACCCTTTTCCTTGGTGATTCCACCATCAAGGAGAGCAGGTAGGCCCAAACACGGCCTTGAGGTGCGACCAGAGCGATGGGTCCTGGAACAGCCAAAAAAGATATAGCAGCTTCTCTCACTAGCCGGGTGATAGCAGATGGACTCTCGATGCCGCACCCAGCCAGGATGGCGACATTCTTGTCCCACTCTGACCTCGAGCAAGGGTTCCCTGCAATGTTCGCAGACAATCCAAGGCCTCAGATGCATGGCCAAACCGGAACACTTACTGCAGATCAGTCCCAAGGCCTCATATCTTCCAGCCGTGTACAGGGCAAGACTACCCTTAGGTGTATACCGCACTCCAGTGTCAGAACGCCCTTTGGCTCCCTCAGTCCAAACCCAATATCTGGAGCATACATCTTCCAATCCGCCATCGTACTTCCAAACTGCACCATCTTCTCCAACCCACAACCAAGAGCATGTGGCAGCACTTCCTTATCCTCCTCTGCAGAGTTTGGCCTCCTCCCCCTGCCAAGGGACTGGTGCAGATACTTTCTGGAAACTTCAGCGCCCACCTGTTCTCCCTTGCGGTGCCCCAAAACTTTAATGGAGTTCATTTTAAACCTTGCAGCACTGGCTTAAAGATTCCAAAGACCAGGCTGACACTCTCCCATGAGCAATGAGACATGCTGGTTCTTCCCCACATTATTGGAATGCACAATAACACAGTCTATACGAAGTAAAGATGTTACTTGCCACTGTCCCACGGAGCCAGACGAAATCCCGGTTGATAGGGGCGACTGCTGTAGGAAAAAACGGCTTTGTCCGACGTTAAGCGCCAACTGTTGCAAAGTCCAGGGGCCCCTGAAGCCCAATGGTGATCTCCAGAGTTAAGGACAGCTGCTATCCTTCAGTGTAGAGTGGGTTACAAGGCATGGTAGGTGTAATGCAAGATGAACAGGTGGGCACCAGGCACTTTTTGAATGCAAAGAGATTTATTGTCTCTTAAACAGAACTGTGGGAGAGAGGGTTAGGGCCAGGACATCCTTAGGTAGATGCAATGTTAATTGACAGACTTCAAGACTTCTATAGGTAGACAGCTATACAGGTGAAGACCTCCAACCGGACACCAATTCTGTATAGGTAGGACCGCTGTCTCCTAGGGCAACAATCTTGTAGCTGTTACTAACGGTACAAGTATTCATCTGGTGGCACAGAACCCCGATCACGTGACTCCACCCAAACAAATAGATTCTCCCATCAGGCCAAGGGACCCAAGAAAATCCCTGCCCATTGGCTGAGACACCCCATTTATTCCTAATCTGTCCCTGCTATGCCCTTGTCTTATCTAATGTCACCAGGCCATTTAGTGACAGAAGAGAGAAGTGCAGCAATTCAAGAATTAGAGCGAAATCAATTGACCTCCTAAGAATTGGCCAAGGCAACTATCACTTGGCAAATAAATTTAATAGCAACCCTGCCTAAACATCATGGTGCTACACTCATAAATTTTTTTTTTAAATCTGTATACTGCACAGTACATTGTACAGGCCTGCCATTTTATACAGTACATGCCAACAATGGAGCCAGGTGGCAAGATAATGTACCTCCTGCGTGCATCTGCAGACCTAACTTCATCAGTGCCTGCCCAATGGGTGAAGCAATAAGACAGTAGACTGGAAAAAGGTTGGCCAATTTCACTGTTAACATTGATGAAGTGTGTGCAATGTGCAGCCCCTGCTTATTATGTAAAGCTGGCTGGCTATACTGTATACTGTATACTTTCCCACTTGTCAAATGCACTGATCAGTGTAGCCGTCAGCACTAACGGTTCAGGAAAAACCTGACAGGCTGGTTGTACAGAAGTTCATCTGTAGATTGTCCATACATTGATCAAAATTCGTCCGGTTCAGCAAGGACCAGCTAGATTTCGATACATCTATGACCGCCCTAAAAGGGTTGTAAACCCCCAAGGTTTTTCACCTTAATGCATTCTATGTATTAAGGTGAAAAACGTTCTGTAGTGCAGCACCCCCCCAGAGCCCCCCCCCTTTACATACCTGAACCTGGTCTTTCCAGTGACGGGGACGAAACCCAGCAGCTCCAGCCGGTGTCTCGGTCCTGATTGGATAGACCGATAGCAGCGCAGCCATTGGCTCCCGCTGCTGTAAATCAAATCCAATGACTTGGGAGTTGGGGGCGGGGCCGAATCCTGCTGTCTGTCAATGGACGCAGCAGCAGGACACAGGAGCGCACCGGTACCAGTCCCCCGAGGGAAAGCGGCTCTCCAACATGGCACTTGAGAAGAGGAGCAGCCAGGAGCGCCGCTGAGGTACTCCAGAAGAGGAGGATCGGGGCCACTCTGTGCAAAACCAACTGCACAGAGAAGGTAAGTATAACATGTTTTTTTTTTTTTTAAACGCGTACCTCTACATATTCTTTAATACTGTTACTTTCATTTCCCTGCACATTACACCCCATTTGTTAGTGTTTATTTATTTTTACAGAGCAATCGTCCAGAGTTCAGCTTTAATTGCCGAGCTACCAAACTGTACAAGCCACTGAGCCAGAGATGTTTTTTTGATTGTTGAACAAGTGAGTTTATTATTCCCTTCAAATCCCCTACAGGTTCTCCTTACTTTAGCTACAGTGTCCAGAAGGGACCAGTAGAGTGAAATTAAATAAGCAGAAAGTTAATTACATTGGGGTGTATTTAAAAAAAAAAAAAAAAAAGTGCATAGTTGTTCATTCATTGAAACTGCATGCAAATTCATTCTGTGCAAATGAGACAAAATCAAACATTCCTAGGCTCTATTCTCTGCAGATTAAGCGCATCTATGGTCAAAATATAAAATTATGTATTCATTTCCACATTGTATTTCAATTATTTCTAGACTATTATTCTGAACGATCTTGAAGCTTATAATCAGGAATCACTGCATGCAGCAAGGTACCATGTGATATCTAGTGTTTAGAAATGGAGGAGAAGCTGCAAAAGCATGCAGGAATCCAGGAAGTTGTGAAAAGAGATGGGCAGAACTCACAGGAAAGGAGACTTTTCAAGTAAGAACATATTGGATTGTCAAAAATAACTATTCATTGTAATGTTATTCCAGTGCTGATGTTATAAAAGGGAATGCTCAGGGCCAGGATAAGGGGTGGGGGTGGGAGGGACAGTTGCCCATGGCACACTGAACTCATGTGAGGGAGGGGGCACTGTATGGGGGATAACAAACATTTGTGCTTGGGGTTTAGTGCTAGGAAGGGGAATTTGGGGGGTTGTGCTGGGAGGGGGAATTGGGGGGTGGGATTGGGGAGAGGAGGGGGGTTGGGCAATGTGCTGGGAGGGGCAATTAGGAGGGGGGAGAGGGTTCATACTAGGAGGGGGGATTGGGAGGAATTTCTGCTAAGAGAGGGGATCAGGGGATTTGTGCTGGGAGGGGGATCTGGCGGAGAATTTGTACTAGGAGGGGGAATTTGAAGAGAGGGGATCAGGGGATTTGTGCTAGCAGAGGAGATGGGGCATTGTGCTGGAAGGGGGGTTGGGCAGGAGAGGATTTGTGCTGGGAGGGGGATCTGGCGGAGAATTTGTACTAGGAGGGGAAATTTGAAGAGAGTGGATCAGGGGATTTGTGCTAGCAGAGGAAATGGGGCATTGTGCTGGAAGGGGGGTTGGGCAGGAGAGGATTTGTGCTGGGAGGGGGTTCTGGCGGAGAATTTGTACTAGGAGGGGAAATTTGAAGAGAGTGGATCAGGGGATTTGTGCTAGCAGAGGAGATGGGGCATTGTGCTGGAAGGGGGGTTGGGCAGGAGAGGATTTGTGCTGGGAGGGGGTTCTGGCGGAGAATTTGTACTAGGAGGGGAAATTTGAAGAGAGGGAGTGAGGATAGGTGCTAGGAGGGGTGATTTTTTTTTCTTTGGGGGGGGGGGATTTGTACAAGGAGGGGAAATTGGAGAGTGAATTCGAACTAGGAGGTGGGATTGAGGGGCAAAAATTTGTGCTGGGACATGTTACTCACACACTGGGGAGGAGGGGAATGCAGTTTGTCATCTTCGCTCTGGGCAGTAAATGACTTTGTCCTGACACTGAGTATGTTGTGACCATAGAGAGCCTATAAATGAGAAAAGCTGAGTGAATGGCAAAAATACCACATTATTACCACTAGATGGCGCTAAGGAGCATACTTTTTTCTTATACTAGTCAGCACCATCTAGTGGCCATAATGCTGTGTTTCCCCATGCAAACTATTTTTGTTCAATGAATAACATTCAATATGCAGAGAATATAGCCCAAGAACTACTGATTTTCCCCATTCACACAGAATAAATTGACATGCAGTTCTGTTGGACCAACAATTATAAGATTTTTTTTTTTATATAAATGCGTGTTCATTTTGAGGCATGCATCTCCCCCATGTTCCCCAACTCTGCTACCCTAGACACTGGTCCACAACTACCTTATGAAGGTTATCGCTGATGGTAACTAGATTTCAGCTGTCAGTTTTCTGGAAAGATGACAACGTTAAAGAAAGCAGCAGATTGGTTGTTATAGGAAATGTCTTCCATCTTTTCACAAGGAAATTTTACACAACAAAAAAATACAGAACTGCACTGCGAACAAACAAACCTCATGCTGCAGAGGCTGCTGGAGAAAGACTCGGTGACATCTATGTATTTATTTATGTATTTATTTATTTATCTTGGTCGTAATTGGCAATTGCTTAGCTGGGGTTGTTGTTTGACTTCCTGCAGATCGATAGAAATAAAATTGCAGGATGAGAATAACACAAGAAGCTATGCAGGTGGTTGATGGACCTCTGCCTGTTTTAAAACCCATCAATTATATTTAAACCCGGTGAGGGTCAGAACATGATTATTGGATTATTAAATATTTCAAAGTACTTCGCAAGACTTTTTACATCTCTCTGAAGATGAAAAAGCCAGATGTATAGACCATTCTACCCCCAATAAAAATTCACTCTGAAAAGAGCTTGCTAGAGAAACATACCAAACTCAAGCTAAAAAGAACGAACCATTGATGATTGGGGAGACGGTATGTCAATTTACTAGGGCTGTGCAAATTAACTTTTAATTAATCGATTAATCTTTAATTTTTTTTTTTTTTAATTCAAAATCTTTTTGATCGATTAAAATTCTTTTGATTGGTACGCACCTCTCCGCCGGCTTCTGGGCCTTCAGGGAGTTCCGTCGGAGATCCAGTAATGTCACGGACACCGGCGGGGCTCGCCGTGTCCATCTGAAGGGCTCCTTTGCTGTGCCTTTATATCTGCATGTCGGCGGGACCTTACTATCTGCCACACGCAAGGGCTGTTACACTTCCCTCTATCACTTCCCTCTATCAACCTGGGATTCTGCAACCATCCACTGATAGTTCCCTTCATGGGACATCTACATGCCGACGGACTGATGTTAACCTCTTCTCATCTGGATTCAGCAGTGGTATCGTTGTACACATTTTTATACCAGTATCATACTTAGCTACATGTTTTTATGACTGCTTTTGGTACCGTTTGGTATTACTCGCACCATTTTTACAGTTTATGTAGCTACATCGATTTTATCTCCAGTGCAATATTTATTTTGTTACCTACTTGAAGACTATAAAAGTTTTAATGCTATTCCCATCGAGCGCTGCCTTTGTGAGTTTTTTTGTATCCTGCTATCAATTTTTCCAGTGGTTGGTAGCTGCACTGGGAATCAGCCTGCAAGGAGATCAGCTAAAAGTAGTTGGATCTGTATGTGCGTTATAATTAATCGAAATTAGTCGATTAATCGATTAAAAAAACAAAACTATTAATCGAACAGAAAAATTTTGATCAGTAACAGCCCTACAATTTACTCATGAGAGGGCCCAGAGGAAACAGCTGGAGTTGTGTCCGACACAAAAGAATCAAAATCAGAAGAGAACCGGAAGTGCAGACAAACGGTCCACATGATAGTGTGGGCCTCATTTTTATCAGCATTCCACGCTATCATTCGTTCAATATGTTTGATCCGGTCCACTTCACAGGCTCAATCAACTATAGAGGGGACCACTGGTTGACGCCAAGATCCAGCAATAACTGATCGGGCAGCCGTCAGCAAATGACGAATCAAGCTCTTCTTGATTTGCTTGTAGGATCCTGGTAACATAGATAGGACCGTTAAGCAGGGTTCATTTGGATATTTGTCACTAACAAATTTGTCATAGAGATATAGGGGTAGATTCACAAAGAGTTAGGCCGGCTTATCTACAGATAGGCGGCGTAGGTGTAGATATGCGCCGGCGCGCATTTGTTCGGTACCCACAGAACACGATAGGCCTGAAATTAGGCTTGTTTCGACCGATGTTTTTTTTAAGGCCATGCGCATATTTAGGCGCGACGCACCTTCCGCTTGCATTGATTTCCCATTTCAATATGCAAATTGCGGAGATAAGTCGATTCGCGAAGGAAAGTGTGCCAGACTTAGGCTAAGCCAGGTGCAATCAAGTGTTACATCAGGCCTAAAGTTAGTCCACCAAAAAGGTGGACTAACTTTGCACCAGGACACAGGTCAGCTGGAGAGCAGCTCCAGCAGCAGCGTTACGGACGAGCTGAGCAAGCCAAGCACCCACACTTGCAGGACAACACAGATCTGTGTGCCAACATGCCAGGGGCAGGCGTGCTCCTAGCACTACTAATGGGTCAACGGACTCGTAGGAGGGAAGGGGAGCGGGTCTACTGAACGCGCCTGAACGTCTTTGCCATGGGGGAAGCAGAGGTTTATCGCATCTACAGATTCAGCCGTGAAGCCATCCTGGATTTAACCACAATCCTGCAGGATGACCTCACCAGCCCAACACACCGCTCACAAGCAGTGCAGCCATTGGTCAAGGTATTAGCAACACTCCATTTCCTGGCCAGTGGCTCTTTTCAGCGTGGAGCGTGGAGGTGTGGCTGGGATGTCACAAACCAGCATGAGCAGATGTGTGCACCAGGTTGTCCCCACAATCCTCAGACGCATGTCCCACCACTTCATCAGACCCACCCAGCAGCACCTGCAGCAGAAGGCAATGGAGGATTACTATAGAATTGACAGATGTGGGGGGGTGGGATATGGGGTGGGGGGGGGGGTGGGAGATCGGGAGGTGGCACACTCATGCCACGTGACAGCTGCCTGGCCTCCAAGGCAGCGGCAATATGGGTGAGGACCACATTAGTTTGGGCCTGCATCCGCAGCTGGCGGGTGAGGTTGGCCCTCTCACTCCGCAGCCTCCGTCTCCCCTCCTCCTGCACCGCGGCGGTGTTGGCCTTAACTGCCTCACAAAGGCTATTCACTTGGTGTCAAGGTCCACCATACAGGTGGCCACTGCAGAGCTGTTGCAGCTTAACTCCCCCACAGCCTCCCTCAGATGGCCAGCATCCTGGGCAATTTTTTGAATCCCCCCAGCAAGATCCCCCATATGCCGGGTCTGGAGGGTTTGGTCCAGGGCGATCTGCTCCTGCACGTCGGACACAACACCCCTGGTCTTCTTACTCGCCTTCCTGGGGCCAGAGGAGGCAACAGAGCGGGTGTAGGGTGAGCCCCTGGTGGTGGTGGCCCTGCTAGTGGGTGAGGGAGAGGGGCTTCTTATCATGGGGGTGGAGGTGGTGGAGGGCCCAACCATCACAAGAAACTCCTCAATTATATGCCCTATCTGGCCTAGGTCCAGTGAGTCGTCCAACACCACCTCAATCGCCCTGGTGTGGACTGTCCCCTCCTCCACAACATCTTCGGGGGCATCATGTGGCACCTCAGAAGAGGTGGTGGGACGGCCAACAAGCCCAGATGGGCCCGCCTCCTCCTGCACATCTGTGGATGACATAAAGCAGTCACATGTTGGGGGATCCACACACTTGTCACATGTTCCCTTCCCCCACCCACACATGCTACACACCAGATATGAAATATAAAACACACTTACCTGTCCTCAAGACATCTTTCTGGGAATCAAAGCCCTCAATCCCCTCAACCTGCTCCCTGTGCAGACACCGGGCTATCCTCTCCTACTCCGGGGTCAGCACGACAGGGCAGGGTGGTCCACCCCCAGTGCCAGTCCGGTGCTTCCGGATTGTGGCCACCTTCTCCCGCACCCGAAGCCGCAGATCATTCATCTTTTTTAAAATATGCCGCCCAAGGCGGGGGACATTGCCAAGGGCATTGACCCTGGTGGCAATGGTGTCATAAATTTCTTGACGCCTGGCACGGGTCGTATTGCGGCTGGAAGGGCCATGGAGGGACTCTCCTGGGGGGGTAAAGTTTTTTTTTCTTTGGGTCACAGGAGCTGCCACAGGAGCTGGCACAGGCGCTGCCACAGGAGCTGGCACAGGAGCTGGCACGGGAGCTGACATAGTCAAACTTGACGTAAGGGGCAAAATTACCAAGCTCAGGGGGGGGTGGAAAGCAGGATGTAATTTTGCAAAGACAGGATGCATGTCTGGCCGTACTTGTACACTTGAGCCTAGCCATTAGGCCGGCCTACAACAGGAAGTTCGGCCGACCTAAAGCGCTCCGGGTAAAACATCACTGCGCATGCTCCGTTGAAGTTAGGCCGGGCCTAAGCCACTGCACCACGCTCAGACAATCATTTACATAAGTTGCCACCCACTTCCACTTGCACCGGCTTAAGCCTCCAACTTAAGTTTTGGCCGGCACACATCCGCGCGCAAATGCTTGGTGAATCATCAACTTTGCCCTACAGATTAGGCCGGTGTAGCCTAAACAGGCTAGGCTAGGCCAACCTAAAGTTAAGCCAATCTACGTGAATCTACCCAAAAGAATCTAATCCCAGAAGAGGGTGAGCTGTGGGCACGTACTCCAAATGTGTGTCATGTTGTCCGGGGCCTGCAAGCATCTCCAACATATGTCCGAAACATACATTAGGATCAAACTTGTGTAGGATAGTGGGGCAACGATACGACCTCGAGAAAATATGATAATTCTATTCCTGAGCATGAGAAGAGATAGATAACTTAAATGAAAGCCATTTTCTTGCCCCATTGCATATCCTCCAGAGACACATTCATCTCCCTTTCCCATTTTGAAAGGAATGGCGGAGAATTTGGAAAAGAGGCTTGGATCAGTATCTGATATATCAGGGATAGCGGGTGCTCTGGTCTGTCCGAATGGGATAACAACGTTTCAAAGGCTGAATGTGGTCTTATTCAAGTCGTCAATGTTCGGCATTTTGTCTAAAAAGTGTGTTAACTGAGTGTGTTCAAGCCAAGCCATAGAAGGGTTGTGGCAGGAAGAAAGCCCGTTTCGGTAGGAGAATCAGTTTTCCGGCACAGCGCGTATGGCTTAACAGAGGAGCATCTGATTTTTGCCACAAAAGAAATTTGGATTTAGCACAAGTTGGAGGGAATGAGTTGATACCAAATAATGGGGTCAAGAGGCTGTGTCTCGAGGATAGTAAACCTTTGGTAAGGTAGCTGTCCCAAATTTGTAGCATAGTGAAAGTCACCAGGGTCATTAGGTCTGTAGAGGGTCTGTGTGTCGGGTGAGTCCATGGGAGGGATGTGAGGTCAGGAGATATTCGGTCATTTTCTAATGATGTCCACAGTTTAGTGAAGGAACCACGGTACCAATCAACTATTCTAATCAACGCTGCAGCGTGACAGTACAGACGTAAGTCGGGGAGAGCTACACCCCCTCTATTTTTAGGTAATGGTAAAATATCAAAGCCAACCCTAGGCCTCCTATGTCTCCATATGAAGTCTCAGACAGCCTTCTTGATCGATTGGAAGACACTACGAGGAGGGGGGTAGGAATTGCCTGAAAAATGTATAGAAATTTAGGCAGAATGTCCATTTTGACGACGCTCATTCGGCCAAACCAAGAGATGTTAAAAACTGCTAATCTACTAGGAAAGAGAAAATATCCAGTGAGTGGCAGTTGTATAGATGAAAATGCCTTGTTGATATTAAGATGATAGAAAGGCAACAGGAACTCAAATAACCACTCATTACATTCAATTGAAGGGAACTCTGAGGCCCTGTACACACGCTCGAACATGTCCGATGAAAACGGTCCGCGGACCGTTTTCATCGGACATGTCTGCTAGGAGATTTTGTGAAATTCAAAATTTAACGTCGTTTGCGTAAGCCGTCCGGGAATACGGAAGTACGCTACGCGCGTCGCCGTTCAAAAAAATGACGTCACGGAGCGCAAAGCACGGCGGGAGTTAAGAAACGGAGCATGCGCAGGAGGTTTTTAATTTAAATGGCACACGCCCATTTAAATTGGCCCGCCTTGCGCCGGAGGCCGCCGGCGTAGTTTTCATCGCAAGTGCTTGGTGAATCAGGCACTTGCGATGAAAAATTGCGGCGGTGTAACGTATCTAGGATACGCTACGCCGCCGCGATTCTACGTGAATCTGGCCCATAGTGTATTTTGTTCCAGCTTATTACAAGTTTATGCCTCTGGATACCTTTCGACAATACAGTGCTAATAAAGCCTGATTTATTTTTATTTTTTATTATCCCCTTATGCAGAGTCTCATTAAACTGCCAGACAAAGACATGGCCCGCTATCTGCCCCACTGTCCTAAGAAGCGCAGACCTTGTGACCCCCTTGGAACCTATTTCAAAGGCTGTGTTCCGATCTTAGATTTGTTTCCCCACAGCAGAAACTCTAATTATCCCTGTGACTCTATGAACTGTGTATCAGCCAGCAAATGAGGCTCTTGTACAGCACAGAAGCAGAAAGCAGGTGCAAAGCTGGGTTACTTCAGGTTACTACAAGAGGAAAGAATAATGCTGAATAACGAAGCAACCAAATCCAATAAGAAGGCAGAAATGAGCCTTGATTCACGGCTTTCAGCTTAACACACCGAGTAGTTAATTTACAAGGGAGCCTTGCTGTGCTGATGCAGAGCAGATCCGGTTGTAGCTTACAGAGTTAATTCTGTACAATGAAGGAGAGCGGTACCTCTGCAGAACGCATCACATTTCACAAACAGCCCTATCAATCAAATGCTGCAAGAGAGAAAATACTTTGTGTATTAAGACTTCATCCATATGATCAATTCAGCTCAATTAAGGTCAAAAGAAAAATCTTTGTGTTCCCACGCACCTTTGCAGTGCAGCTGTTACCATTACAGTGTAGTGCGGTTTGCATGGCAATTGAAAGCGAAGGCATTAGCTTGGGCCCCAAGGGACCACTGGCCCCGGGTTTTTTCTATAAGATCAATCCTGTTATAATGGTATTCTTACTTATTTTTTACTTGCATTGCACTTTACTTTATTTGCAGTCCATATTTCTTTCCATATAAAGCAGATGTGCATAAAAATGCGAACTCCACTTATGTTAAAAGCCCCCAACCCCATGATAAAAAAACACTTGGTGAAAAGCATAAAAGAAGAAATAAAAATGTAACAACTGTTCAAACTGCACCCAGCTTCCAGTTGCTTCCTTTAAACGCTGCTCACATCACTGCGCCTCAATATGGAAATTGAGCATCGCAAATTTTATCAGAAGATGCCCTAACGCCTGTGCAGGAGCATATTGTTATACATTGTTTGGGATCCCCAGCTTTTCCAGGATTCCATGAGAAGGCCCAGTAATGTCACCCTCTCTTGGGAGATTCCAGTAGGAGTTGGAACATACTTATCACATTGTGTCATCAATTATCTTCTAGGTCTTTCCCCAAAAGCTTTTGAATAGAAGGCAGGGACCTCAAGGTGGCTTTACCTGGCCTTTTCAGGTAAACCAGTCGGGACCCTTACGGGGGTCGAATGACAATTTGCCAGGGGTCACTGAATCCTGGGCTGTTCCTGAAGCCCGCACCACTCTCCCAGCCTCATCACGTCTATCCAGCAGGACTGTCTCTCTGAAGCTTGTGGAAGCCCAGCTGGGCCGGTCCTGGAGCCCGCGGCCGCCCACTCAGCCTCTTCGTATTCTGTTCCCGGCGTGGGTGGGGGGCAGAGACTAGTGTTCAGCTGACTGGTGAGGAATTTGCAGTGGGAAGGGCTGGAGGAGACCCTATCTTCTAATTTTGGCATAGGTGTCACTGCTGCGGGACACAACAGAGCTGGAGACACAGTGAAGCCGGAGGCACAGTGAGTAACACTACCTGTGATTAGAGTTGCCATTAACCACTAGCCGACCTGCCGCCGTTATACGGCGACAGGTCGGCTCGGCTGCGCGAGATCACGTAGCTATACGTCATCTCGCATTTCAGCCAATAGGGGCGCGCGCCCCCCGCTCGCCCCTGGTGCCGACGCGCGTGCCCTATCACCGCCGGGCACCCGCGATCGCTCGATACAGAGCGAGAACCGGGAGCTGTGTGTGTAAACACACAGCTCCCGGTCCTGTCAGGGGGAGAAATGACGGATCGTCTGTTCATACAATGTATGAACAGCGATCAGTCATTTCCCCCAGTCATTCCCACCCCCCTTCAGTTAGAACACACACAGGGAACATAATTAACCCCTTCCTCGCCCCCTAGTGTTAACCCCTTCCCTGCCAGTGGCATTTTTATAGTAATCAATGCATTTTTATAGCACTTATTCCTTTTAAAATGCAAATGGTCCCAAAAATGTGTCAAAAGTGTCTGATGCGTCCGTCATAAGGTCGCAGTACCGATAAAAATCGCTGATCGCCGCCATTACTAGTAAAAAAAAATATTAATAAAAATGCCATAAAACTATCCCCTATTTTGTAAACGCTATAACTTTTGCGTGAACCAATCAATAAACGCTTATTGCGAAAAATATGTAGAAGAATACGTATCGGCCTAAACTAAGGAAAAAAAAAAGTTTTTTTATATTTTTTGGGGATATATATTAAAGCAAAAAGTAAAAAATATTGCATTTTTTTTTTTAAATTGTCGCTCTATTTTTGTTTAGAGCGCAAATATGTCTAAAATATCAAAAAAAAACTGTCCTGTGTCTCCAGTCAGGTAATTTCTACTGATCCCAGCGCTCAAACAACTCCAAAAATAGTAATGAATAATATAGATTTTGCAGTATAGCAGCTATTATACACAAACGTAAACTAAAAATAAATACTGTATTTATTGGCGTATAACACTCACTTTTTTACCCTGAAAATAGAGGGTAAACTGTGCCTACGTGTTATACACAGGGGGCTGTGCAAAGTTTTATTCCTGAAACTTCCCTCTTAAAGTTAGGGTGCGTGTTATACGCCGATAAATACGGTATACCTTATTCCACCAAAAATGATAGAGTATAATATTAACAGCGCTGTATTGGAATAATAATTCTCAAAAAAAATTAAAACCGCAGAGGTGATCAAATACCACCAAAAGAAAGCTCTATTTGTCGGAAAAAAAGGACGCCAATTTTGTTTGGGAGCCACATCGCACGACCGTGCAATTGTCAGTTAAAGCGACGCAGTGCCGAATCGCAAAATGGGGCCCGGTCATTGACCAGCAATATGGTCCGGGGTTGTGGTTAAAAGTCCCGACTACAGTTCTCAGATCAGCAGATGACCTTGATCAAGAGCACCTAAGTTGGCTGCTCAGAACTCTCCCCCAGCACTGTCACTGATCCCACCCCTCACCAGCACTGCCACTCATCCCAACTCCCCGCCAGCACTGACACTTATCCCAACTCCTCGCCAGCACTGCCACTCATCCCAACTCCCCGCCAGTACTGCCACTCATCCCAATTCCCCGTCAGCACTGCCACTCATTCCAACTCCCCGCCAGCACTGCCACTCATCCCAGCTCCCCGCCAGCACTGCCATTAGGATAGGATATAGAGAGATAAAAGGGAAACAAAGGAGAACAAAGAGATAGAGTGGTACATCTAAAAATGTACCATGATGGGTTTTAATACGGTACAAGTGGAAGGGATCCAGGGAGCGCTACATGTCCGTGGGTTAGCGGCACTAGTTACTTGTCTTGCCTTGGGTGCTGACAACCCACGCTATGAAAATTATTTTACTGGTAGGGGTCCCCACAACTTGGGAACTTTTATCAAGGGGTCACAGGACTAGAAAGGTTGAGAACCACCAATGTAAACAGTGGCATAACTACTTTTCATGTAAGCAGTGGCATAGCTGTTATTTTCAGGGCCCAGGAAGGTGGGAAACCCATTTGGCATAGACTTTCATGGGACAGATGCAGTGTTCCCTCCCTGTTGCAGGTGGTAGTGGGTGCTTTGTGCTGGAACTCTAAGTTCTCCATGCTTGAACAGATGGCATTCTAGCATCCTACACTGCTCTTTTAGTCTCACAAGGGAACATGATGCAGAGCAGCAGCAGACCCACCATTATTATAGATGCCCACCAGCAAGCACGGTCCCAACTTTACCTTCCCTGGTCATGTGACCCGTTACATGACTGGGATTGGAGGAAACATTGATGGGGTGGGGTTGGAATATTTGCTTAATATAGCCTTAACCTTGCCCTCCTGGCCCCATGAGAGCCTCCAGTAATCTGAAGATCCTCTACCACAGAGGTCCCCAGCTCACACAGTATCTCCTGGAGAGACCTACAGGCATTTCAGAGCCTCCATCCCTCATAGTTTGCTCCAGCCCTCTCCTGAACACGTTTTCTTCACAGGGCCCCCCCAGTCTGCTGACCCCTAACTTTTTCAAAACCCCCGAATGCCCCAAAACCCCTGCCCAAGCCAAAACCTTCCAACCCACCACAGAGCCCTCCATCCCAATCTGGAACCCCTCATGCTCCATATAAATTTCCTCCCACTGACCCCAATATCAGGAAATTTTTTCCTCCTACCGACCACTTGTTTAAGAGTGCAATTCCTCCCACTGACTACCAAACTCCTGGAGATTTTTCACTCCTACTGACCACTGGCACTGGGGTGTTCTTCTTTCTCCTCACCAATTACACTGGGACAATTTTTTTCTTCTATAAACCATTAACACCAGGGCATTTTTTCCTGCTACTGACCATCAATGTGGGGCAATTTTTCTTCATACTGGCCACTGATGCCAAGGCATTTTCTTAATCTGTTTGCACTGACCACCAACGTATGACAAGTGAGTGTTTGTACTAGTTATCAATGTATAACATGCCTGTGATTGCACTGTCCACCAGGGGCCTTTGCACTAACCATCAGTATATAACAGGGGAACATTTTAAAGGGCTTTTTATACTGACCTCCAATTTAAAGAGAATTGTCATCAGAGGTGTAGCATTGCAGTGGTGAGAGGTGAGCCCTTACTTGCAGCATCTAGTATGAATGGCGCAATGTTCTTATAGAATCAATTGGCCTATCTGTTTAGTGCATGTTACCTTCTTGGAGCTGTATGTTCAATGGGCCTCCTAAAAGGCACTTTTTTTTCTCGTTATCGTTTGCCCTAGACATGTCCTTAACATGGTACGGCGGCTATACTCTCTAACAATCTTCAGTAATATTGCTGCATAAAGTGCTCACTCTGCACAAAGCATGAGTGTTGATTGTGCTCCCAAACACACAGAGAACGCGATGCCTCAATATCTGTTCACACACAATGAATGCACACATTTGTCAGCCCCTGTCCTTGAGCTCGAAGTGTGATATATTATTACTAATTCATTTATCCTCTTACTCTGTTCTTGTAATCTGCTCAGGGACGAGCCTGGGATTCTCACATGGGAGCTCCGACCTTCTACCCTATAGCAAATTTTCATATTCTCCCTATATATATACTCGTCAAATCTGACATTTATATAACAATCCTATTTTCCTTGCATTGAAAATTTCTTCTCAGCAGACGGATCTGTTGTTTTTTGAGTTTCTACTGCTAGATACATTTATAAAACAGCTCTGGGTCTATGATTTAAAGAGCCAGTCCACCTAAAAGCAATGTTTTATTTACAAGAGAAACCTGTGAATAAATCAGCCCTCATTTTCTTGTATTTCTTGAATAGCCCAACAACAATATCTACCTGTCATGGTTCCTGGCTCACCTGTCCACTTGGGAGCTTTGGGTGTTCCTGTCCACCTTTTTCTGTTGCAGCTATTCCTGTTACATTCTCCATGCTATAAAAAATGAAAAATTTAATAGGGAGAGTAGAAACCCCTCCTAAGGGCAACAGTAGGGGTGAAGACACATTAAAGAAGAAGTATGGTTAACATTTTCTGGCTAAACTTCCCCTCTGGTTCATAAGAGTGCAGTTTGTTCTGTACCTCGTGCAGGCTCTGAAAAGATACCAACCATATGGTTGCAATCTGCCCAGAAGCCTGAACCAGCACCTGGCTCAGCCTCTCAACGAGCCACGGAGAGCCTGAGCCATCCCCTCCCGCCCTCTCCACAGCCCAGCACTCCAGTGAGCACTGGAGGGGAGAGCAGAGAGTCGGTGACTGACAGTCATGGTTCATCTCAGAGAGAAGGGGGAGAACTGAGCAATAAGTGGTGTTCGATCACTCAGTTCTCACTGCAGAGCCAGTGGGGAAAAATGCAACAATGGATCCATGCTGTATCCACCTAGGTGTGTTTACTTTTTTTAATTCCGAACTTTTCTTTTAAAGAGTTAATCTATCAAATGCAGCCAACGCATTTCAACAGAATGCACTAAGGAACCTGTGTTAAGGCTTGATGAAGACTAGCTCCTCCCGATGGCACGAAAGTTAATCAGCCTTAACACAGGTTCCTTAGTGCATTCTGACAAAATTCTAATAAAATCGACCCGTAGAAGAAGGAGGCTCCCCCCAAAATGTGTTGGCTGCATTTATTGTTCTTAAAGCGGAGTTTCGGCCACAATTTCACTTTTTAAATATAAATACCCCTGTAATACACAAGCTTAATGTATTCTAGTAAAGTTAGTCTGTAAACTAAGGTCGGTTTTGTTAGGTTGTTACAGCATTTAGACACTTTATAAAATAGAAATTGACTGGGGCCATCTTAAGTGTGGGCATCATGAAGCCAGACTGTATGGCTTCCTGGATTTCAGCCTTGCAGATCTCGCACATGCTCAGTTCTGCACAAGCAGTGAAATAGATTTTAGATCAGGTTTCAGCACCTGTACTGTCCAAGTCACATGATTCTTCGAGACTGGGGAGTGCACAGACTCCTGGAAAGTTACACCCACTACATTCCCAGGAGTCTGTGCGGTGTAGGTTAGTAAGCTTAAGCACCTAGGTGCAGGAAGAGGGAAGATTAACTATTCTGCCTAGCAACAACACTTTGAAGGCATCTAAAAAAAATCTTTTTTTTCTTAAAGGACTAATGACATTTTTTTAAAACTACTGATGTAATGTTATATTTATGGGTGGAACTCCACTTTAACAATTAAATGTTTTTCAAATGTCTTTTAAAGTAGAACTAAACACCCAAAAATACTTTTTACTGTAAAAAAAAAAAAAAACACACAACAATACACACCTCTACCTTCAAGCAATGTGGAGGTTTTTTCCCCTTCGCTGACCAGTGTCCTCTTCTCTACAGGCAACTTCTGGGTGTTGGGTTTTCAGCATCTTGTTTGGCTTGTGGGGCATGACATCATCCCACGCATATGCATGGGGGTCAGCCATTTAGGCACAGCAGAATGCAGAATGCAAGAATGCATACTGAGCTGCACAGGCAGGGCTCAGTGTATGTTCAATAGAAGACTGCGAGCAGGCAGATAAGAGTGTGTTTGCTGACCAGGCCTTTTCCTGACACTCTTTGTTTACAAGTAAAAATCTGTATTTTTTGTCCGAAAATTACTTAAAAAATACCAATAACGCCATTTCATTCTAAGTCACAGTTTTTCAAACACATTTAATGAGGAGTTAAATAAACAAAAACTCAATATATACCCCAATTTTTTTTTGTAAAATATTAAAGATGTTACGCAGAGTAAATAGACAACTACTAAAATTGTGCGTGCTTGTGAAATTGTGCCAGTTTAGAGTTACAGAGGAGGTCTAGTGCTAGAATTATTGTTCTTGCTCTGACATTCTCTGCGATACCTCACATGTGTGATGCGAACACCAGTTACATATGTGGGTGTGACCTAGGTATGCGTTCCCCACTGCGCGCAAGCACTGGGGTGCATTTTTTAAATTATTTTATTTTACACTGTCCCTTTGTTTTTTTGGATCACTTTTATTGCTATCACAATGAATGTAAACATTCCTTGCGGTAAAAATACCTCTTTATGGAGAGATCTGGGGCCATTAAAACCTCAAATCTCTCCTCTACCTTTAAAAGCAAAAAGATAAAAAAAAAAAAAAAAATATGTTGATCTTTTTCTAATGGCATTGTTTACAATGGCATTGTTTACATGGAGTCAGAACCAGAAGTGACATCATGTAGGCCATAGAGATGAGAGGCCACCTTTCTTTTGCTGATCTCTGTAAAAGTATTCATACCCCTTGACATTTTTCAAATTTTGTCATGTTGTCAAAAACATATGTACCACCCTCTACCATAGGTAGGTGCTAGATGTGTGGTTTTGGTTTTGGTTTTGGTTCAGGGAGAGCTGTGAGGGATTCTTTCTTGACACGGTCACGGAAAGGTTTCCTGGACCAGGAGCTGGGTGTAGAGCCAGAGGATAGACTGTGGTATTTGTGTAAAATCGAGGCAGCCTGAGGGCGCAAGATTTGCAAGTCGGGACTGCTGGGATCAGTAGTCCATCATCAAATATTTTCCTCAAGTAATATCCACGGCCACAAAAAGGGGTACTGCAGGCCCCTGGCATATTCAGGATCATCAATTGAAACTACTAGGACTTATTCAGAGTGAGGCCTAGTGGGCTGAAGATCCCGGGACAGGAGTACTAACCTGTGACAGGAAAGTGATGTGCAGAAGGAGAAGTGTCCTGAGGTAAAATTCTGCAGGGAGAGTGCAGAGGCGAGGAAAGTTCTGAGGTGAAAAGTCTGTCAAGATTAGGGTCCGTCATTTTGGTGTACGTTTATCAAACGGTGATAATTTATCTCATTTCGGTTCTCAGCAGTTCTCAGAGAAAAATCTTCTCCTCTGGCACCCTGTTTATGAAGCGGAGAACATTTGTTCTCAGAAGAATAGATGAGAAGTTTTTCCTCTGAGAACACCTGAGATCTGAGTAGAAGAGGGAGGGGCTGCCTGTGATCTCCTGAGAAACTTGTGTGATTACAGAGCAGCTGAGTTTTAAAAGTGAAACCAAAGTTAAAAAGGTTGTGTTATTACATGAAAATAATAAGCGCTTTTTTAACTCAGTTTTTTTACACACATTTTGGCACATTGTTTAAATGTGTGTTTTTAATTGCTAATTTTGGCATTATTTATGCATATTTTGGCATTTTTTTTTTAACATGGCATATTTTTTTAACACACATCTGGCCGTAGGTTATTTTATTGTGCATTTTTTTTTAACACACATTTTGGTCCTTTAGCACACATTTTGGCACAGATTATTTTAAGATGCATTTTGGTGTGGTTTGTAATGCACACTTTGGCGCTTTTTTTAGCATATAGTTTGACACCTTTTTAATGTGCATTTTGATTTGCTAAATGTGAATGGTGTATAGTATATGAACGGAATCCCACATATGTAATGCAGCTATACACCATTCATATAAATAAAAAATACATGTATAATCATTAATTTTTTTTTTTTAATAAAGTATACAAATATAAACCCCGTATAACTGTCATAGAACAGTCCATGGGTAAAACCATATTCTAGGGTTTATAATTTTTTTTTACTAATGAATAAAAAAATTATATAAAAATGATTTTAATAATAGCATTTTAATGCATGTAGAATTGTATTTATTTATATATATATATATATATATATATATATATATATATATATATATATATATATATATATATATGTATATATACACATATATAAAAATATTTTTTATATATATTTTATATCTATATTATATATATATCTATATTATATATCTATATCTATATATCTATATATATATCTATATATCTATATCTATATATATATCTATATATATATATCTATATATATATATATATATATATATATATATATAATATTGATATAGATATAAAATATATATAAAAAATATTTATATATATATATATTTTTTTTATTTATAAATATAAAAAATATATGTTTTATATATATATATATATATATATATATATATATATATATATATATATATATATATATATATATATACACATACATACATACATACATACATACATACACACACTATAAATTCCTAACCTGCTCATTTTGGGGTGTGTAATGGTGGGGAAGATGTGATCTGACTGTATGGCTGCTTGTGTGTGAAGCATGGAAGTCAAAAGACTTCCTTCTTCCTCCACAATACTCAGCCAGCTTCCCGCTTCTCACTCTGATTCTCCACCTCAGAGATGGTGAATCAGAAAGTGAGAATTCTGTCACAGATCGCCTGTGAGGTGCTGAGATCACACCTTCATAAACTGGCCGTTTCTGTGACAGTCAGTTACAGATTCTCACTGTGCTGAGATAATCAGTGAAGAACATGTTCTCAGCTGATTACCTCAGCTTCATAAACTGTGCATGACCTGAGATCAGCAGTGAGAATCGGGATCACCGCTGATCTCACTTTCATAGAAGGACATCCCATCTGAGGAGTGTAACGTATAAACTGCTATATTGTTTTTAAAGATAATGAGTAAACCATTTGTCCATGTAAAGCTGGATCCGTCTCTAACATGGCAAATACCAATTTGTTCTATGGGCATCCCATATCCCTTCCCCCAACCAAGTTCAATCCCCCAAATAAAACAACAAAACTAAGCAAAAGACTTTTGATTGTGTAGCGGTACCACCCATAAGGGCTGCTAGTAGACTCTATACCCCACTGGTTACCTTGACTCTGCAAGTCCTCGCTTACTTCTGACACCTTGGATTCCATCCCACACAGCTGCGATAGTAATGAGAAACTCACACAGTATCACTGAACCACTCAGATATGTTTACTGAGATGAAATGAACACAAAGAATGGCATGAATAAACACAGCTTATTTTAACAGTGAATAGGTCTTACAACTGATACACAAAGGTACTTGACAATGACATAAATCCACTACAAGACCTATGTGAACAGGTAAACAGCGAAACAAATACCCAACACTGTAACACATATATTGGATATTTTCCCTCTGTGTCCTCAACACACAGAGCAGCAAACTTCCACTCACCTGCTCGCATTTTGCGAGTGGATTTTGAGGGCTGGCGAGTGTGGGCTGCCTGGGAGAGGGAGGTGATCGTAGGGGAAGAGAGAGAGGAGAGCTGCCGCTGCCATTGCCGCAGCCGTCTGGTTGATCAGTGCGCGGGGAACATAACAGCTTTAATTTCAATAGCTGTGTGTTGACCGCCACACGCCGTTATATACAGCCCCCTTGTAATATAGACTTTCCTATTTTATTGCACTAGAGCCACATATGCTCTGACCCCCCTCATCTGCCCAACCGCCCTGTTTGGCCTTATATGCTTCTCCAAAGGACATTGTGAGGGGATAACTCAGCCCCCTGCCCTGGCTTTGGCCGCTAACACTGAGCCTTATTACCCCTTTGTCCTCAAACTGGTTCCCCTGGCTGGTGACTCCCTTGTTCTCCCCCTCCCATCGCACCATGTTAGGTGGGGTGGGCGGGGCTGGGAGTCTTCCCATCTTTTCCCCATGTTGGCTCACGTACCCCCAGTAGGCCACCCTTCTTGGGGTGACGATCCCTGCCGGGATCACAGGCCGAGGCTCGGGACCCCCCCCCATATAAGGGGGTGGGGCTCTGGGCGTGGCCCTTAGATGTTGTTTGGAATGTGTTGGCTTCGGACTTACAGTTTTACCTGATGTGTGTGTTTCTTTCCCCCTCTTTCCCAACTTTTTTCTCTTCTCTCTGCCCTTGCTCTCCTCCTTTCTTTCCTCCCAGGTGCGCCTTGGTGTCTGGTCTTCCACGCCGAGCATGTCACCGATCAGCAGATCTCGTCCATCCCCAACTTCCCTATGGCCACGCTCCAGGTAAGCACATATAATGTCAGGGGGCTTTGCTCCCCCCACAAACGTAGTAAATTGTGATGGGAACTGAAGCGACTGAAAACACAGGTGCTCTTCCTTCAAGAGACCCATTTTACGCCCCAGTCCCTCCCTAAACTGCCCACTCACCTCTTTAACCAGTGGTTCCTCAGCAATTCCCCGACACCTAAATATAGGGGGACAGCTATTGCAATACACAAATCCTGCCCCTTCCAGCCCTCAGGTAATGAAGTAGACCCCTGAGGTAGGTATGTGTTCCTCAAGGGTAGTATTGCTGGCCTGGAACGACTGGCAGACTTTAGAGAGGGCCTCCTGATTCTGGGAGGAGACTTCAACGTCAGCCCTGATTCCCTACTTGACACTTCCCACACGAAATCCCCACATTCTTACGCTTTCCTCAAACATTTCCGTAAAACGTTTCAGTCTCACCTCCTCACTGACTGCTGGCGAACGCTGCACCCCACGGACCGCGACTTCAGCTATTATTCCAAAGTACACAATGTTTATACCCGTATAGCTCACCTATACGTAGATCTTAAAACACTAGACTGCCTCCAGACCGCAACCATTGGCAACATCTCAATTTCAGACCACGCCCCGGTCACGATGGCTCTCGACCTGCCGTCGGGCCTGCATAAGGCCTGGACGTGGAGGCTGAATGACAACCTATTGGACGACTTGGGAGCAGTGAAGGGGGTGTCGGATACATTGTTCCACTACTTTGCTGAAAACTCGGTTGGTGGAATGGAGGATGGCCTGATATGGGAGGCCCACAAAGCAGTAGTCCGAGGGGAGCTGATATCCCAGGGTGCTAGACTTAAACGGGAGCGCGGGGCAGACTTTCTTAGGGTTCACACCGCCCTGGGGAAGGCTGAGCTGCAACATAAGGCGAACGGGACTCCTGAGGCCCTGAAGGAGCTGACAGAGTTGCGAGAGCTGTTCCTGCGCTTATTAGACCGCCAAACCTGTAAACAATTCCGCTATGTGGCCCACAAATTCTATGAACACGGGAACAAGTGCGGACAGATGCTTGCGCGTGCACTTAGGAAACAACATGCCCTGTCACATGTTCAGAAATTGCGCTCTTCCTCGGGAGACCTGACGGTGCACTCCTCTAAGATAGCCTCGGGGTTTAGGGACTACTACGCTGGTCTCTATAATTTGAGCTCAGACCTTCCCCCTAGTGCACGGGACGCCAGACAGCAGTTGATCCGGGAATACCTTAACTCAGCTGGCCTACACCCCCTCACAGAAGACCAGTCTGCAGCGCTAGAGCTCCCGATGACTGCCACTGAGCTTGGGGCCACGGTGGAGTCCTTGCCTAATGGGAAGAGCCCTGGCCCTAATGGGCTTACTAAGGCGTACTACAAGACCTTCCTCTCCCACTTGGCGGCTCCTATGTGCAAGTATTTTAATTCTTTAGCAGGGGGCAAAAACATCCCCTCAGAAGCCCTGCTGGCTCACATCACTGTGATCCCTAAAGAGGGCAAGGACCCCACCGATCCCCATCTCCCTTCTCAATTTGGATATAGAACTTTTGGCGAAGATTTTTGTGAATAGGCTCAAACACCTACTACCTGGGATTGTGCACCCTGACCAGACAGGCTTCATAATAGGCAGAGAAACCAGGGATAACTCCCTTAGAGCTGTCCAGCTTATCCACTGGGCTCGTACCTGTCCAAACCCCTCATCTTATATTATCCTTTCAACAGACGCTGAAAAGGCCTTCGATCGTGTGGACTGGCCGTACATGACGGAGGTACTGCGATCGATTGGTTTGAACCCGCGAATAATGGCATCAATCCTGGCCCTGGATTCCACGCCTTGTGCTCAGGTCAAGGTGAATGGCACCCTCTCTTCTAGGTTCCCCATTAGGAATGGTACAAGGCAGGGGTGTCCCCTGTCACCCCTTTTGTTTGCCCTGGTTTTGGAGCCCCTGCTTCGTACCGTGCGAGCCAATCAGGATATTAGGGGCCTGAGGGTTGGAAATACGGAACACAAGCTCTCGGCATATGCCGATGATGTCCTTTTCCACCTATCGAACCCACTGATATCACTGCCCAACCTGATGAAAGAATTGAAGCTCTTTGGAACTCTATCCAACTTCAAAATTAATCTAACAAAGTCAGAGATTCTCCCCATTTGCCTCCTATTCTGAATCGGCTGCTAAGGCTATGAATGTGGTTTTCAGTAGCACATGGAGCTCATTGCCCTGAAGAGATTATTCATCCCAAATCACCTTTCCAGATAGCTTACTCAGTCACAACTCACATGAAAGAAGATCTGGCGATGTTTATTCGTCGTATGATCCGTAGAATGCAAGTTACAACAGGTAAAAGAACGATTCTTCCATGCAGGTATAGAAGATGCACACAGGTCAGATGAATTACAGCATTAAAATGACTGATACAGCAAAGAGGGGGAGGAGACTGAGCAGCATGCAAACTAAGGAATGCCACAAGAGACAAACTAAATAGACATTAAAGAGACAGTACACAATAAAAATAATATCATGTAACATGACACTCCCCGCCTGAAATCTTTAGATTTCAAAGTCTATTACATATATAAAGATAAGTCCAACTTGAACCTGTAGGGGAAGAAATGTTAAAGCTAAAACTGGTGTGTAAACCATAGATACGATATACCCACAAACACAAGAAGGTATGCAGTAAATGAACAATGAAACATGACGTCCAAAAAACAGATGGCTTGAGTCCTGTAGTCTATCGTTTATAATCGTGGGACTTCAACAGTATCACAGTCAATAGTGATAGTGATATTCTCCCCGCCATAGCAGGTATAGCCGGTACTCCTGCCTAAGTCACTCAATTGGGAGAAGAAGCACCAATTCCGTGATTGGTCGTGAGAAAGTCCGAGCAGAACCTCCTTTTAAAACAATGGGCAATGTGTATCAAATAAGCAACAGCCCTAACAGCTGATGACCAGGTTGAGAAACGTTCAAAACGATGCGACTTTAGTTTTTGTTCTGAACTCGCAGAGGTACACAGTGTGGTGTACATAGACCTGATTTCTTTATCATCGTCAGGATGTACCAGTTCATAGGTAGTGTCCGTGGAAATTGAGTAGGAGTTTTCAGAAAGAAATCTTGGAGGCGACAGCCACAAGCAGTCGAGGAGAGCTACTGGAGATATAGCTCTTGTCCCACAATCGGCAGGATTAAGGTCAGTGGGAATATGGTGCCATTGCTTTGGCAAGGAGAACCTTCTGATACGTTCTACTCTATTGCTGACGTACACGTAAAATTGTTTAGTTTGGTTGTAAATGTAACCAAGCACTATCTTGCTGTCTGTGTAAAATGTGAAGGAATCAATGTTAATGTCCATTTCACTCTTTATGACTTCAGCTATTTCCACTGCTAGCACAGCTGCACAAAGTTCAAGTCTGGGTATGGTATGTGCGGGTTTTGGTGTTAGCTTTGTCTTGCCTAGAACAAAGTTGCAGTGTATGTCTCCATTAACTCCTGAGGTCTTCAAATAGGCCACTGCAGCTATAGCTTCAACAGATGCATCTGAGAAAATATGGATTTCCCTCTGGACAGCGGCTGAGATGGAGACTGGGGCATAGCAACGTGGAATTTGGAGCTGTTCTAATGTCTTCAGAGAACCTCTCCATTTCTCCCATCTTTGTTGTTTCTCAATAGGTAACGGAGTGTCCCAATCTATGTTATCAGTAGTAAGCTGTCTTAATAACATCTTACCTTGGATGGTGACTGGGGCTATAAATCCCAGTGGGTCGTAGATGCTGTTCACTACGGACAAGACTCCTCTCTTGGTGAAGGGTTTGTCACAGGTTGACACCTGGAAGGTGAATGTGTCTGCCTTGATGTTCCACAGCAGACCTAGACTTCTCTGTATAGGGGGTGTGTCTGACCCAAGGTCAAGGTCTTTCACACTGGCAGCATAGTCCTCAGGGTGAAATGCATTCATTAGCTCTTGGCTGTTAGATATAATTTTGTGAAGTCTCAAATTTGCTACAGCTAGCATCTCCTTTGTTCTGGTAAGAAGATTAATTGCTTCTTTAGCAGTAGGAAAGGATTTGAGCCCGTCGTCTACGTAAAAGTTCCTTTCAACAAATTGACGAGCATCGGATCCATACTCAGCTTCTCCAAGCTGAGCTGTCTTTTTTAGTCCATAGATTGCTACAGCTGGGGAAGGGCTGTTCCCAAAGACATGCACCCTCATTCGGTAATCAATTACCTCTTTGTTGATGTCGTTGTCCTTGTGCCATAGAAACCTGAGGTAATTCCTGTTATCTTCCTTGACGATGAAGCAGTGGAACATTTGTTGAATGTCGGCCATCACCGCTACAGGTTCTTGACGAAAGCGAATTAGGACTCCAATGAGGTTGTTGTTCAAGTTGGGCCCTGTGAGGAGCATGTCGTTAAGTGAGAAGCCTTCATGTTGGGCACTGGAGTCAAAGACAACTCTGATTTGGTCTGGCTTTCGTGGGTGATACACACCGAAGGAAGGGAGGTACCAGCATTCTTCTCCTTCTTTCAATGGGGGTGCGGGTTCGGCATGACCCCTGTCAAAGATATTCTGTATGAAGTCCACAAAATGTCTTTCCATCTCTGGCTTCCTGCTTAAGGTACGCTTTAAGGAGGAGAATCTTTTGACTGCTTGATGTAGATTGTTTGGTAGCTTCTCTCTCGGGAGGCGAAAGGGTAGGGGTGCTACCCAGCTATTGGAATCTTCCTGAAAGAACTCATTGTCCATTACTTTAAGGAATTCTTTGTCTTCTGCCGAAGGAGCCAACTTGTCGTCTTCACTGCTTACATTGAAAACTGTAGAACCAAAGCTGTCATAGTAGGTGCGGGAAAGGTTTGTGTTGCAATGTTGCAACTTGCAGCTAGTTACCTTCTCCTTTACCCAGTAGTGATGTGGGCATGGCTCAAAGTGAGTATTACGACCATTTGGCAATACATTTGTCTTGAATGAAGAAATGTTAGTAGGCCTTTTCATTTTGCCTATACAGATGTTGCCTATGATGACCCAGCCTAAGTCCAGGTACTGGGCGAATGGGGCCTCTGGAGGTCCGCTGACCTGCCTGTGTACCTTGTGGATCCTTAGAATATCTCTTCCCAGCAGAAGAAGGATTTTAGCATCTTTGTCAAGTGGTGGGATTTCACTGGCTATTGACCTTAGATGAGGGTGGTAGAAGGCAACTTCTGGTGTAGGTATTTCTTCTTTGTTGGCTGGTATCTGGTTACACTCTACAAGTGTAGGTAAGGGTAATTGTAGGTTATTTTCTAGGGAGGACACAATAAATCCATGAGCCCTTCTTCCAAAAACCTCTGTAGTTCCACTACAAGTGCCTAAGGTGTAAGGGTGAACCCCTCCTTTTGTGCAAAATAGATCGAACAGTTCGGATCGTGCAAGCGATCGATTGCTTTGATCGTCTAAGATAGCATACACCCTTAAAGTCTTTTCTGGCTGATCCTTGTGATGAATATTCACTAGGCATATTTTAGCGCAAGATTTGTCACAGTGGTCTTCCCCACAGACTTCAGTGCACGAAGAAAATACCATGGTGGAATTAGGTACGTGATCTGTACTCTTCCCGCTGTGGTTCTGCCCAGGAGGAAGGTCTGCATGTTGTGAAGGATTGGACTCAAGGGGATGGAGTGCTTGCACATGGTTCTCGGAACCGCACTCTATGCACTTGATAGGAGTTTTACATTCCTTGGCAAAGTGATCGGTGGAAGCACAGCATCTATAACATACCCCAAAAGTCTTTAGGAGTTCCTTTCGTTCGTGTAGGGGCTTCTTTCTGAAACCGATACATTTTTTGAGGGGATGAGGCTTCTTGTGGATGGGACATAATCGGTTTGGGTTTTCGATCTTGCCGCTCTTGTTTGGGGCGGGAGTGGGAATAATGTCTGTCTTCCTAACAGACACGGGACCTCTGCGGTTCCTGTAGCTAGTATGTAGGTTGTCACCTTTAGGTGAGGGAGTATTGAACTCGCTGAATGCAAAACTAGGATCGTTCTTGGTGTCAGCAATGTTCCTGACGAAATTGCAGAAGTAGGAGAACGGGGGAAAGGAAACCTTGTTTTCCCGTTTGTATGATGACCCAACTTGGATCCACTTTTCTTGTAGGCCATGCGGAAGCTTGCAAACGATAGGGTTAACTCCTCGAGCAGTGTCCAGGTAACTGAGGCCAGGTAGCTTAGGGTCAGTTTTGGCAAGCTGGACTTCGAGAAGAAGGTCGCTGAGTCTCTGGAACTCTATATTGTCCTTACCAGATATCCTTGGGAAATTTTCCAATCGTTTGAGCAATGCATTCTCTATGGCTTCAGGACTACCGTAAGTCTGTTCTAGACGCTCCCATGCTGCGGTGAGACCTGCAGTTGGATTGTCGATGTAAACTGACCTGAGGCTCTTGACACGTTCTGTAGACTGTGGGCCAAGCAACCCGATCAGCAGATCCAGCTCACGATCGGCAGTAAAACCGATACCGCCTAATGTATTTTTGAAAGCGGCTTTCCAGCTTCTATAATTTTCAGGATGGTCGTCGAAGTTTACTAGGCCTGACTTGGCGAGCTCATGTCGAAGTAAGTACTTTACTACCTCTGTTGTATCGGTTGCCTCTGACTTTACATAGGAGGTTGCTGGTTGATTGTTGTGGATTGCATTGTTTATGGTATCGTTGCAAAGAGACGTGGGAAGATATGGTGCAGCAAGGGCATTCAGCTGAATTGTTGGGTGAAGGTCTGGAACAGTACTGTTAGCAGGAGGCTGGCGACTTGCTTGCGGATTTGTGTGCCGTTTTGTGACATATGCGGGATCAGCATGACAGTCGGGAGCTGCACTGGGGTGGGTTTGCATGTAGGAAGTGGCTGGAACAGCTTTTACCTGATGATGTGGTGAAGTCCTTGCGTTGCCGTGAAACGTGGAGGTAATTGAGTGTTCACTGCTGTGGTTTAGAACATAGTTCTTAGTGCGTTCAAAAGGATCTTCTACATCTGCCTCGACGCTGACCCTTTCGCTAGCGTTTTCATCTGCACCGATAGCTTGTTCCAAAACCTTTAGTTTTGCTGCAGCTGCCTCGTAGTTGCTCTGTTCCTTTAAAGCTTCAATTGCTGCCCTTTGACGTGCCGTTTGAGCATCTATTGCTGCCTTTTGATGCGCTGCCTCGGCTTCCATTACTGCCTTTTGATGCGCTGCCTCGGCTTCCATTACTGCAACCTCGGCCTCCATGTCTGCTCTCTTTTTTGCATATGCGGCCCGTACTTTGATAGCCTCTGCTTCGGCGCGGGCATTTATTAGCTGTTCACTAAGCGTTGAGTGCCTTGAACTTCGGGATCTAGAGGAACCTTTAGAACGTCTGGTGGATACAGATTTGTGAGATACAGTGTCCCGTGGCAGCATTAATTTTGCTTCTGCCTTTGCTTTAGTTCGCTGGATAAAGCTTTCTCTTTCCTCATTAAGAAGCTGGGCATTGTTAAGTTGCTCTAAGGACTCCTCAGTGTTGATGCTTTGCAGAATAGTTTTATATTTATTGCTTGTAGTCTGGTACAGTTCATATGAAGCAGAGAGATGCTTTATGGCGCCCTCTAGTTGCAGTACCTCATGGCTGGGACATGAAATCACATCAATGTGGGTGAGGATTTTATCCCAAATCTGCTTCAAACTGGTTGCTAGTTCAGTTCTCATGGATTCATAGTTCTCTTTAACCTTCCAAGTGGGTTTCACAGAGCGTTTGGTCAATGCAGTGGACTCTGGGTCCTCATCCTGGCTTTCTCTGTGTGAAGCATGCTGTGGTGTTTCATCACACACTGAGCCCTTTCCACTCATGATGGCCTGCAGTACACAGGCTTGACTGTAGCAGTGAAGAGTGTCTGTATACTGTGAGGAGCTGTAACAAGCTGTGCTGGGGTTGTATGCAGAATTCTCATGCAATACACACAGTTACACTTCACTATGATCTGTCCTGTGACGCAGATATCTCTGTGCAGGCTGCTGGATACGTTCTTTTACTATTCTGAATCGGCTGCTAAGGCTATGAATGTGGTTTTCAGTAGCACATGGAGCTCATTGCCCTGAAGAGATTATTCATCCCAAATCACCTTTCCAGATAGCTTACTCAGTCACAACTCACATGAAAGAAGATCTGGCGATGTTTATTCGTCGTATGATCCGTAGAATGCAAGTTACAACAGGTAAAAGAACGATTCTTCCATGCAGGTATAGAAGATGCACACAGGTCAGATGAATTACAGCATTAAAATGACTGATACAGCAAAGAGGGGGAGGAGACTGAGCAGCATGCAAACTAAGGAATGCCACAAGAGACAAACTAAATAGACATTAAAGAGACAGTACACAATAAAAATAATATCATGTAACATGACACCTCCCCACCCATTTAGCTGCTAATCTCCGGGCCTCCTTCCCCTTTACCTGGACCACGTCATCCCTGCATTATTTGGGAGTACAGCTCACTGACAGGTTTGATACCCTCTATGCTGCAAATTATACCCCATTGTTGGCTGCGGTTAAAAACGACCTCTTGCAGTGGACTCGCTCGGCCTTCACATGGTTAGGTCGGGTGAACATTATAAAAATTACTGTCCTACCAAAATTATTCTTTGACCGTATCTCTAGCATGATGTCCGCTTTCATCTGGAACACGCGCAAATCTAGAGTAGCGCTTAGGATACTGCAGCGCCCGAAGCGAGGGGGAGGCTTGGGGGTCCCAGATGTTAGACAATACTACCGAGCAATAGCTCTGCAGAGGATTCTCAACTGGCGTTTCCATACCCATTCAAAACTCTGGGTACCTCTGGAGAAGAGCCTGGCGGGTAGGAACCTGTCTTATGCACCATGGTTGTCACGGGAGCATAGGGATCTGTCCGACACGACCTCCCCTCTGAGGTTCCATGTACTGTCTGTTTGGGATAAGACCAATGCCGAGCTAAACTTGGCTCCCCCTGTGTCCCCGTTGGCTCCCCTGGGCGGCTTCCAATGGTTTCCCCCGGGTGAGCAAATGGACTTCTTTGAGTCATGGGTCGATGATGGAAACGCTAGCTGTGGGAAACTCATGAAAGACGGTAGACTCCTGAACTATGAAGCTCTCCCAGTTGGCCGTCAGGGCTCTCGCATGAACTTTTGGAAGTATAGACAAATACACCACTTCTTTGAGACTCACGGTCGCACCATTAGGGACCCCTCACCCCGTTCAAGCGCTTGTTCTCCGACGACACCCCCACTCCCCACATGGTGTCAGAACTGTACCGACTTCTTAGCTCGGCTTTGCCGCAAACTAAACCCGACTACATTCGACGGTGGGAAAATGATCTAGGGACAGAGTTCACAGACGCGCAACTGACCCACCTGTACCACCTAACCCACTCGTCCTCTATTGACTCAAGAACGCAGGAAACAAACTTATAGGGTCCCAGCGGACATGGCCCAAATTTACCCCTCTGCGTCTGCATTGTGCTGGCGCGGTTGCGGACTCAGGGGTACACTGGTACACATATGGTGGGACTGCCCCCTAATTAAACCTTTCTGGGAAGACGTACGTGAACAAATTAAGGTAGTGACCGGGGTGGAGGTTCCTTTGTCCCCGATGCATTTCCTGCTGCATGTCCCCCCGATCCCCCTCCAACACTATAAGAAAAGTGTGCTGCCTCACCTGCTTAATGCAGCGAGGCGCCTACTTCCGATCCACTGGAAAACATCCAGAATCCCTATTCGAGAGGAGTGGATCGCTGGGGTGAATGCAGTCAATGAAGCCGAGGACTGGATAGCGACCTGTCGTGACACTAGAGACCCGTTCAACAGCATATGGGCTCCCTGGTCGGATTACACTTCTGACCCTACCTTTGTCCCGTCCAGCCTAGATACCGCTTTACTAGAACTATCAGATCCCTCCCTTAAGGCCCGCAGCCTGATGAACACCTAGGAGATAACATCGTTTCCCTATAGTTGGCCGCACAAACGGGAATGGGACACCTGAATTGATTGACCTTGGCGGATTTTATTCCATCGGAAATCTGATCGTGTGTGCGTGGCATTACAGTTTACAAAGGACTTGAGACTGGGGCGGAGGTTCACCTTCCAGCAGGACAATGACCTTAAAGGGGTTGTAAAGGATTTTTTTTTTTTCATAATAAGCATCCTTTACCTGCATCCTTTACCTACTTATCCTCTTTTCACTTCCTCATTGTTCGTTTTTGCTCAGAAGTTGCTCTATTTCTTCTCTGTTCTGTTCACTTTCTGCTTGTCTAATTTTACTGACCACCGTGACGGGAGGGTTTACTGCGGTGGTCAGTAACGTGCTACTGGGAAATGTAGTTCTTACATGAACAAGCGATGCAAACCAGGAAGTGAATGAGAGAACAGAAACTAGAATGCCGGAGGTGATATAGATGAAGGAATTTAATAGGTATGTACTCGTTTTTTAACAGAATCATTACACTATTCTGTCTGTCTACCTTGCAGACATTAATTTTAGGCAAAACATTTTTTTTCTTTACAACTCCTTTAAGGCCCGTACACACGGTCGCACTTTTTGCCAACAAACTTCAAAATGAGCAAGTTTGCAAAAAAATCCAACCATGTGTACGCTCCATCGGACAAACTTTTTCGGTTTTCATCGGACAAAAGTTCGCTCTGCAAACGGACAAACTTTTCGGCAACAAAAGTCCGATGGTGCCTAGTCCGACCGTGCGTACAGCAAGCCATCGGACTTTTGTACAAAGTACAAATACGCATGCCCAGAACCAATGTTAAAATCAACCAACAAAAGCAGAAGTTGACCAAAGGGTGGTGGTAAAGAGCAGAAAAACCACGTAATGTTGGGAAAGTTTCCGGAAAGTTTGCAGAAAAGTCAGAGCGTGTGCATGCTATGGGTGTGCCCGGCCAACTCCCTTCAGACAAAAATCCAAAGGAAAGTTTGTTTGAAGTCCGACCGTGTGTACGAGGCTTCAGATTGGCCCAGTCAAAGTCCAGACTTAAATCCAATTGAGAATCTGTGGCAAGACTTGATAATTGCTGTTCACAGATGCTCTCCATCCAATATGACAGAGCTTGAGATATTTTACATAGAAGAATGGACAAAAATGTCACTTTCTGGATGTGCAAAGCTGGTAGAGACATCCCCAAAAAGACTTGCAGCTGTAATTGCAGTGAAAGGTGGTTCTACAAAGTATTGACTCAGGGGGGCTGAATACAAATGCACACCACACTTTTCACATATTTATGTGTAAAAAAATGTGTAAAACCATTTATCATTTTCCTTCGACTTCACAATTATGTGCCACTTTTCGTTGCTCTATATCACATAAAATCCCAATAAACGACATTTAAGCTTTTGGTTGTAACATGACAAAATGTTGAAAATTTCAAGGGGTATGAATACTTTATTTCTAAAAAACATGGTATGTGACTACCGCAAAGCTCCTGGGTTTTAGCAAAACCTTGAGCTGCAATTCCAGTAATCACCTGTGCTGCCAGCTGCTGTTGAAAATTTGTTGCTGCAGCACAATCATACAAAACATGGTTCTCAATGAAAACATTTATATACAATCCACCAAGCACTTTTTTCTCCTACAATTCATCAAAGGGCTGCTGATAATTTTATTTAAATTAAAATTGCTGTAAAGCTGTGGAAGATTGGTGTTCCTTTCTGTAAAAATTAAAATTTCCCCCGAAAATCCCTTAAATTCCTGCTCAACCCAAAAGTAAAGAAAAATGTTTTGACTGGAGTTCTGCTTTAAGTATTTATAGATCATAAGAGCACAGTTGTGCACTTGGATAGTGACACCGCAGAAGGCGTGTTACAATAACAGAAATAATAAGACTGTGATTCATATCTGCTTAGTATTTTAGAGTCACACGTCTGAGTGGGCCATTCATAATGTTTTCTGCGACCAGCATTTTGCTTAATGTTAAATTATTCAATGTTATTGTCACAGCTTTATATACAAGTCTCTCGTGGCACAAAGATGTCGTCACAGGGAGATGGTAGATGGGTCTGATCATCTTTGTTTATTAAAACTGATATGGAAAGATACATAATTTATTAAGGAAATACAGATTGCAGCATTGAACAGTCATACTTCCCTGTCACTAACAGCAGGTTCATCATTATCCCTATTAGTCCCATAGTTGCCTACTGTCCTACTGTTACAAGGAACGTCCCATATTGTAGAAAGTTGTCTCTGGATATGCTCATAGCTTTAGCTCTGGTTAACACTGATGCGATGCAGGAAACGCACAAGATTCGCTGCATCACACTGCATAGCAATCACACGGCGTCCATGCGATCTGCTGCAGGTGTCAATGTTAGAATAACGACACCCCCGAAATAGATTGCAAAATGCAGTGTGGCTGCCAGATTCATAGTGCGGAGAAAAAAGGGTCCTGCACCAATTTTGTATGGCTCAAATCACACTGCACAGACATTGCATGTGATGTGCACAGGAATGCAGTGTGATTCCTGTGCAAATCACATGCAGTGTTCTTCACGCACCAGTGTGAACCTAGGCTCAAAGTGTAAATCCAGCCAAAACGCTTTCAAAGTCGGCGCCGCACCAATTCGGACGGTGCCATTGCTGGCAATAGCCACTGATTTGGCATGCGATTTTCCAAATTGCATCAATGTAAACCTTGGCTCAACTTCACCTATAAATGGTACAACTCAATTTAAAAAACAAACTAAAATCTTTTGGGGGGCTTAATGATGTGGTTGCATAAGTGTGCACATCCTCTTATAACTGGGGATGTAGCTGTGTTCAGGATTAAGCAGTCACATTCAAACTCATGTCAAATAGGGGTCAGTACACACCTTTTATCATTTAAAGTGCCTCCGGTTAACCCCATATAAAGTTCAAGTCTAGTAGATCTTTCCTGACATTTACTTAGTCGCATCCTACAGCAAAAGCCATGGTCCGCAGAGAGCTTCCAAAGCATCAGAGGGATCTTGTTGTTAAAAGGTATCAGTCAGGAGAAGGGTATAAAAGAATTTCCAAGTCATTAGATATACCACAGAACACAGTAAAGACGGTCATCATCAAGTGGAGAAAATATGGCACAAAGACATCCCTCCAAAATTAATGAGAAGAAAACTGGTCAGGAAAGGCTGTCAAGAGGCCTACAGCAACATTAAGAGCCGGTTCACACTGGGGCGACTCGTCAGGCGACTCAGCCGCCTGACAAGTCGCGTCCCATTCTTTTCCATAGAACCGTTCTAATAGGAGCAACTAAGAAAAAGGTTCTTGTGCGACTCAGGGCGACTTGCATTGACTTCTATACAAAAGTCATTTTGCAAGTCGCCTCTGAAGTCGTCTTCCTCCCTTGGAGTCCAAGGGAGGGGGCGAGCACGACACTCTACACCAGGGAGAAAGCCTTGCATTACTGTGTGGAGCTACAGACAGAACAACAGGAAGTGAGACATTTATGATGTGCCATGCTGATATACCTACAGTAGACTGATATGTCAAACCCATTTAAGACCTTTATTTTTATCTCTGCAATAATTTTGAGGGTGGATGAAAAAGTGAGACATTTATAATGTTGCAGCTTACCAATTTTAATGCCGTGTACACACGACCATTTTTCATGTCATGGGAAAAAAACAAAGTTTTTCTCGACGTGATTCCTCTCAAGCCTGCCTTGCATACACACGATCGTGATAAAAAATGCTCAAGCAAAGCGTGGTGACATACAACACGTACAACGGCACTACAAAGGGGAAGTTCCATTCGAATGGTGCCACACTTTGGGCTGATTATGCAAATTTTCCTTCTCATAACTTGCTTCTGAGCATGCACGTTTCTTTCCCCCGTCGTTAAAGCCGACACACGACCGTTTTTCTCGACGAGAAAACCACAGACGTGAAAAACGACGAGAAATTTTTTTTAAGCCCATTTTTCTTGTCGAGAAAAATGCTCTGGAGCCTACACACGACGGTTTTTAACGACCAATTTAAAAAATGGTCGTGTGTACGCGGCATTAGATGTAATAGCTGTATTTGTTTTCTTTTTTTAGGCTTTATTTCTTCTATTTTCATCTGGTGAACCAGCCAGCAAGTCTGTTGTTTTTCAAAATGACAAGCTCTCCAGCAGTATGTATCTGTTTACATGGACGAGACAAACCACTTAACACTGGCAGGGGTGATTAAAATTATTGGCTTTTATCTATTCATAAAAACCTTGATTCCAAAAGGAAATAACAGTTGCTGTAACTGATAATAAAGTATGAGCTTTTTTAGTGTGTCTAAATATGTCAAAACATTTAACACTACAGTCTTCCTCTGTGCCTACTATGCTTATTCCTCCACTACTAGGTTGTATTTTACTAAGACCCCTTTCACACTGGCAGTGCCCAGCCGTTAGTGCTAAAGCGCCACTCGTTTTTGCAATGCTTTAGCAGCGCTTTTGCAGTGCTTTTCGCCCACTAATGGGGCGCTTTTTAGCAAAAAATAAATAAATTGGCATGTAATTTTTGAAATGAGACCACATACACTGTTAGAACGGTGTTCTTCTGAGAAAAAAAATCTATTTTGCTCCTTCGAACTTCCTTGTCTCTGTGGTCGAAAACAAACGTTGATTTGATCCTGCTAATGATCAGAAAATCAAACAAACCAAACATTTGGGGAAAAAAAAAACAGTAATGTAGGCCAGCTTTAGAGGTCAGGTACCAGTGGCCAATTCAGTCCTCCAACATTGGGGGGTAATTTGATCACAGTGCCAGGACCTGGCTTGGATGGTGTCATCCTCATTTAGTGAACTGAACTTCCGTCTCTGACCATAAGCTCTTGTTTGTTGGGTTTTCAGTTGTCGCTTCCACCAGGATGGCCTCCTGATCTTGAACGTGATCCAGAAAGACACACCCCCGTCTTCTTGATTGGACAATGAAGTATCAGTAGCACACTCATGAGGACCTGATTTGGATGGTGTCATCCTTATTTAATGAGCCGACCTTTAATCTACGGCCACCAGCTCCTGATTGTTGGGTTCTCTGCTGCCATTTCCACCAGGATGGCCTCCTGATCTTGAACCCAGCCCAAAGCAGCAGCACACACTGAGGAAAGACATACTCCTGGCTTTTTAATTGGACAATAAAGTAGCAGTAGCACACCCATGAGCACCTGGTTTGGATGGTGTCATACTCATTTAGTCAGCTGACCTTTCGTCCCCAACTACCAGCTCCTGATTGTTGGGTTCTCTGCTGCCATTTCTACCAGGGTGGTCTTGTGATCCTGAACCCAGCCCAAAGCAGCACACTCAGGACACCCCCCCCCCCCCCCGGCTTGATTGGACAATGAAGTAGCATACCCATGAGGAGTTCCAGAACTTTAGTGCCTAGGACTGACGAGTGAAAACATCAACCTCCTTGGGATTTGCGCTACTTGTGTGTTTGCTGCACTTGATTGAGCAGCCAGGATCTCTGGTGAGTCTTGAATTCAGCTGACTGGAGCATAAAAACTATTTATTTAATGATCTGGATCACTGGAAGACATAACTTACTTTGATAGTTAGTGTGTAGTACACATGAGGACTTTGGTTTGGACTTTTTTGGATTGCACTTTATTTGTATTATTGTCAGTTTTTGCACTGCACCATATCACAAATATTTATTCACTTAATATCTCTGCATATTATCTGGATTCAGAGAGAGCGCTGCAACTTTAAGGCGGCGTAGCGTATCGTATTTACGCTACGCCGCCTTAAGTCAGGGAGGCAAGTACCGTATTTTCCGGCGTATAAGACGACTTTCTGGATGCAAAAACATGCATCCAAAGTCGGGGGTCTTCTTATACGCCGGGTACGGTCTCAATACTCACTTTTTTTTTCCCAGCGGTGACAGTCCCCCATGCTGCGAGCGCGAGCGTGAATGATTTCAAAGCCGCGCCTTCTCTTCAGAGTGTTCTGTGATAGGAGGAACAAAAATCTTCCCAGCAGCGCCTCTGTTCTGTGTTCCTCCTATCACAGATGCCTTCTCATCCTCGGACGAGATGAGAAGACGTCCGTGATAGGTGGAAAACAGAACAGAGGCGCTGCTGGGAAAATTTGTTTGCCACCGATCACAGAACACTTTGAAGTGAAGGCGCGGCTTTGAAATCATTCACGCTCGCGCTCGCAGAATGGGGGACTGTCACCGCTGGAAAAAAAAAAGTGAGTGTTATTGCACTGGGGGGCAACAAGTTCAGGCACAGTGGGGGCAAGTGATGACACAGTGAGAGGCAAGTGAGGGGCAAGTGATGGCAATGTGGGGGCATGTAATGGCACAATGGCAATGTGGGGGCATGTAATGGCACAGTGGCAATGTGGGGGCATGTAATGGCACAGTGGCAATGTGGGGGCATGTAATGGCACAATGGCAATGTGGGGGCATGTAATGGCACAGTGGCAATGTGGGGGCATGTAATGGCACAGTGGCAATGTGGGGGCATGTAATGGCACAGTGGCAATGTGGGGGCATGTAATGGCACAGTGGCAATGTGGGGGCATGTAATGGCACAGTGGCAATGTGGGGGCATGTAATGGCACAGTGGCAATGTGGGGGCATGTAATGGCACAAGAGCACAGTCTGGGCATGTAATGTAATGGCACAGTCTGGGCATGTAATGTAATGGCACAGTCTGGGCATGTAATGTAATGGCACAGTCTGGGCATGTAATGTAATGGCACAGTGAGGAATGTAATGTAATGGCACAGTGAGATTTGAAAAAGCCTGTTTCTGTCAGCGGTTCTGGCTCCCCCTCAGCTTCCAGAAAGACTAGTAAGAAGGGGGTAGTCTTATACAGTGAGTATATCCCAAAATCAAAATTTTTCCTGGAAAATTAGGGGGTCGTCTTATACGCCCAGTCGTCTTATACGCCGAAAAATACGGTACTGTATTCACAAAGTACTTGCCTCCTAACTTACGGCGGCGTAGCGTAAATGGAGCCGGCGTAAGCGCGCCTAATTCAAATTAGGATGAGGGGCGTGTTTTATGTTAATGGAGGGTGACCCGACGTGATTGACGTTTTTTACGAACGGTGCATGCGCATCCCAGTGTGCATTGCTCCAAAGTACACCGCAAGGACGTATTGGTTTCGACGTGAACGTAAATTACGTCCAGCCCTATTCACGGACGACTTACGCAAACAACGTAAAATTTTCAAATTTCGACACGGGACGACGGTCATACTTAACATTGACTAGTCCAGCTGTTTGATGGAATAACTTTACGCCTGAAAACGCCTTACGTAAACGGCGTATCTTTACTGCGACGGGCGCACGTACGTTCGTGAATAGGCGTATCTAGTCATTTACATATTCTACGCCAAACTCAACGGAAGCGCCACCTAGCAGCCAACCTAAATATTGTACCCTAAGATACGACGGCGCAGGCTGTCGTATTTTAGCTAGGTTTAAGTGTATCTCAGTTTGAGAATACACTTAAACTTACGACGGCGCAGATTCTGAGTTACGTTGGCGTATCTACTGATACGTCGGCGTAACTCTCTCTGAATCTGACCAAATGTTTATTTAATCAATGTATATGGATATCTCAACTTTTGGTATACCAATGATTTGAATTTATTAGCCTCTGGCTATACAAAAGCACAACAAACATGCTATAAAATAACAAGACAAAGAATCTTGTCTATTTAATTTTCCACACCTTCACAAAAAAATTAAATAAAAAAGATATTGAAGCACAGGCTATATATAGTGTATTATATGAAAATAATTTAGCAGCAAGCAATAAAAACAACAATCCATGGAGCCTGTCACTGAGCTGTCACTCTGCAGGGCTGCAGATTTTGCACAGCTGCAACACACTGATCTAGATTTGCATATTCACTGCAGTACGACTTCAGGGGGCTGTGATCTGACAGCAGACACTGTCATCAAAGAAGCCTGTCACTCCTAAGTCACATCATAATGATGTCAAACTGAGCTGTCCATGACAAAAACATCCAATGAGAAAAAAGGGAGCCAGGATACTAGGACCCCCCCCCCCACGCGTCAGGTTACACAAAGTAGCAATCCACCCCCTCCCTATGATGAAGATGTGTGCTCTCCTGTAAAACTAAACTGCAAAAGATGTCAATGTCTGGTGCGTATGATTTCATTTTCATAAAAAAAATAAAACATTATTTTTTTTTTATATAGCGCCAGCATCTGAACTGCCACCTTTAACCGGTAAGGCCAAATCATCCCTCTTGTTATTTTAGTAAAAAAACAAAAAATATATAACTGTACAAAAATAAAAATATAATAAACTAATATAACAAATTAAAATGTTCCTAGATCCCCATGCAACCAACACACACATGTAAATCAGGGCCGTCTTTAAAGTGGAGGTTCACCCTAAAACAATTATCTAACATTACATCCAGCATACTAACGACATATACAGTATGCAGGTATTTTTTTTTTTCGCTGTACATACCGTTATATTGTTATTTTCCCCCCGGGTTTCGGGTTCTGATTCCCGCGGGACTGGGCGTTCCTATCCCTGGGTTAGACGATTGACATCTGGTGAAAAACTTCCCATGGCGCATAAGGCGCGTCACCAGTTTTCTGTAAATAGCCGACCTGCGAGTCGGCGCTATACGGTGCCTGCGCCCGCCGTGTAGAGCTGACTGTGCAGGCGCCATATAGAGTCGACTCGCAGGTCGGCTATTTACGGAAAACTGGTGATGCGCCTTGGGAAGTTTTTCACCAGACGTCAATCATCTAACACAGGGATAGGAACGCCCAGTCCCGAGGGAATCAGAACCCAGAAGCCGGGGGGAAAATAACAATATAACGGTTTGTACGGCGAAAAAAAAAAATACCTGCATACTGTACTTGTCGTTAGTATGCTGGATGTAATGTTAGATAATTGTTTTAGGGTGAACCTCCACTTTAAGGCTGCATTCACATCTAGGCAGACAAAATCGCGGCGTTTTGTCCCGCGAATTGCGGCGACAAATAGCGGCGTTTTGTACCGCGATTTGCGGCGACAAAACGTCCCGATTGTCCGCCTAGATGTGCCCCTAGATTGTCCCCCTATGGAGATGGTTCCCATCTCCTATGCCAAACGCCGAAAGCCGCCCGAAAAAAAGGTCCGGGACTTTTTTTCAGGCGGCAGGCGTTCGGCGTGGAGATGTGAACCATCTCCATAGAGGGCAATGTTAAATCATCCCTCTGGCGTCTCGGGGCGGCAGCGGCGTCACACTACAGGCGTATATACGCCTAGGTGTGAACGGGGACTAAGGCAGGACAAAAGGGGCAGCTGCCCTGGGCCCTGTCATTGTTGTGGGGCCCAAAGCAGCTGCCTCATACATGTCAGCTATCCCAGTTTAAATTCCCTTGTCACTCGAAGTTTTAGTTCTGCTGTGTCCCGATATCTCAGTGTGAAGTGCTACTACTAATGCAGCCCAGCTCTGCCCTATTGTTGTGTACAGATGACTTACCTGCAGACTCTGTGTTTACTTGTAAATAACCATCATTTATATGTAAATAAAGGCAGCATTCATATGTATATCATGCCCCTCTGCAGTGAAGAGATGATGTGCTGTAACCTCTAGAAACCAGTCAGTAAGTGGTAATGATATGCTGTAACCTCTGGCAACCAATCGCAATCACTGCCTGATCTGATACAGTAAACTGATTTTAAGTCTAGCAAGAATTTTTTTACCCAGGGTCCAATCAACATGAACCACATCAATACTGGGCACTTTCACCCCCTTCCTTTCCAGACCAATTTTCATCTTTCAGCGCTCTCGCACTTCCAATGACAATTGCACGGTCATGCTACACTGTACCCAAATTACATTTTTATCATTTTGTTCACACAAATAGAGCTTTCTTTTGGTGGTATTTATTCACGACTCCGGGTTTTTTTTGCGATATAAGCGAAAAAAGAGCAGAAATTTGGAAAAAAAAAATATTTCATCTTTCTATTTAAAAAAAAAATCTAATTTTATCATGAATTTAAGCCAAAATGTATTCTACTACATGTTTTTGGTAAAAAGAAATCCGTTAAGTGTATAATAATTGGTTCGTGTGATTACGGACATATGTACGCAAATGATCATGATACGTGTTGAGGTCAGGACTCTGTGCAAACTCGCTCATCCATATCTTTTTGGACCTTGCTTTGTGCACTGGCCCAAATCATTTGGTGGAGGGGGATTATGGTGTGGGGTTGTTTTTTCAGGGGTTGGGTTTGGCCCCTTATTTCAAGTGAAGAGAACTATTAAGGCGTCAGTATACCAAGACATTTTGGACAGATGGCCCCTTCCTGTTCAAACATGACTGCACTCCAGTGCACAATTAAGGTTCATAAAGACATGGATGAGCAAGTTTTGGGCGAAGGAACTTGACTAGCCTGCATCGAGGTCTAACCTCAACCCGATAGAACACATGGGAGGACCTAGAGTGGAGACTGCGAGCCATGCCTTCTCGTCCATCATCAGTGCCATACCTTACAAATGTGCTTCTGGAAGAATAGTCAAACATTCCCATAGACACTCCTAAACCTTGTGGACAGCCTTCCCAGAAGAGTTGAAGCTGTTATAGCTGCAAAGGGTGGGCCAACTCAATATTGAACCCTACAGACCAAGACTGGGATGCCATTAAAGTTCATGTGTGTGTAAAGGCAGGCATCCCAATACAATATGGTAATATAGTGCATATTAAGTAGTAATTTAAAGCTGGTTCTAGGTGTCCATTGGTTATAAATATTAATATACCGTATTTATCGGCAAATAACAAGCACAGGCGTATAACACGCACTCTAATTTTAAGTGGGACGTTTCAGGGAAAAAACTTTCCACAGCCCCCTGCGTATAACACACAGGCACAGTTTACCATCTATTTTTAGGGTAAAAAAGTGAGTGTTATACGCCAAAAAATACAGTATATAAATTCCAACACTTTGCACTAGCTGTTCTCCTCTGAGATTTCCACCTCCTGACCTATACTTTTGTGCTGTTAGTAATAAAGGCCCAGATTCACAAAAGAGATACGACGGAGTATCTCAGAGTATCTATGCGACTGATTCATAGAATCAGTTACGCATAGATAGCCCTTAGATCCGACAGGTGTAATTGAATTACACTGTCGGATCTTAGGATGCAATACCTCGGCCGCCGCTGGGGGGAGTTTGCGTCGTAAACCAGCGTCGGGTATGCAAATTAGTAGTTACGGTGATCCACGATGGTTTTTCGCGTTCGCTACACCGCTGCTAGTCTAGTTTCCCGTCGCAAAGTTAGTCGTCGTTTTTTGCTGCCCTAACTTTACACAACACACTTATGTGCTGTATAAAGTATGGCCGTCGTTCCCGCATTGAAATTTGAATTTTTTTTTGTTCTTGCGTAAGACGTCCGGGAATACGAAAGTACGCTACGCAAGTCGCCGTTCGAAAAAATGACGTCACTTCGCGCAAAGCACAGCGGGAATTTCAAAACGGAGCATGCGCAATAGGTCCGCGCCTAATTTAAATGGCACACGCCCCTTTGAATTACGCCGGAGGCCGCCAGCGTAAGTTTTCACGCAAGTGCTTTGAGAATCAGGCACTTGCGATGAAAACTTGCGGCGGTGTAATGTATGGATACGTTACGCCGCCGCGATTCTACGTGAATCTGGGCCTAAGTTCCTTTATGCTCTATCTAGTCATAGCAGGTGTAGTGGGTTCTTAAAGGGAATATATAGTGGCTGTCTAAATATTTACTTTTTTAATGGTCAGGACTGAAAAACAATATTGGATAGTAATATTTCAAATTTTTCATATGCAGTAAGCAGATGGAGCTCTTGGTTCCCCTTCACATGGTTTTCCAGGTTTTCAATATCTCGTCTATTGCAAATGTCTGTTATTCACAAAGCTCAATAACAAAAGCTGGAATTTGCATGCACATGTGAATGAGTCAGAGTAAATGACTCCTACGCCATGCTCCCTACAACCAAACAAAAGTAGACATCTAATACACACTTTGTATTAAATATTTATTTATTATTATTCCTTTAAAACAAATAGAGCCTGTGCGTTCAGCCCGGGCACCCGTCCCTGCTTACTTGTCAAACGTGGCTAAGCAGATGAGTTGGCACAGCTGGTGCACATCTATTCACTTATATAGGCTGCCTGCATGCAGCTAAGCACTAGGACAAAAAGCTAAATAAACAGTTCTTCACGCTGTACAGGGTCAAGCTTCTGTGTGATTAAGCCCTTAGTTTAATTATTATTTCAATTTAAAGGGCCATTCCCCGATTGGTCCAATTACTGAACATGCACATTCCTTGTCAAAACAGGATTTTTCATTAGTATAATGAGTTTCTATTTTTCAAATAGCAGAAACATGTACATCAATTTTTATTGTCAGTTGCAAGGACACGTGATAGATGAGGGTTATAGTAAGTGTCAGTGATGAGGTCCTAATCCAAGGTGACCAAATGCAATATTGACCTAACTAGTGTCTGTAAAAAAAATAATAGGTAAAATATGTGTTGCCAGTACACCAATTCCTTCATGAAAGGGTATTTTCTTTATATGTGCATAAATATTAAATTCACAAATTTTGCAGCTCCTGTAGACAGCTGATCCTCCTGCAAGTACAGCTTTACGTACATCTATGTGGGACCAAGGTCAGGATCAGATTCAGAAGGCAAGCAAGCGCTATTCTGATCCATACATCGGTCCTTCTTGGATGTACACTCAGGGATGCAGCTGTCCACCTGTCATTGATTTTACCAGGCTGCCTGCACACAGCTGTATGGAACACCTGAACCTTCTGTTAGGCTCCATTCACACCTAAGCGTTTTTTCGCACGCTTTTATGTGCGATTGTTGCACATTTTTATACAGTGTTTTTGTAGCTTTGGTGTTTTTTTTATTAGTCAATAGAAACAACTAATCTAGGTTTTTCATCTTTTCCATCAGCTTTTATTATTATTATTCATTTATTATTATTTATTTTTTTAGGCTAAGGGGTTAGAGTTAAGGTTAGGTTTAGGGGGTGAGGTTAGGGTTAGGATTAGGGTTAATATTTTATTTATTCTCTTATTATTACTTAATTTTGTTTTATATTTTTTTTAATTCTTAGGGTGTTAATATTACTACTAATATAAATAATAAATTAATAAATGTAAAATAAATACACAAATAAAAATAATCATACATAATTACTAAATATGTATGTTTAATATTAGTTATGAAGAAAGGTTGCGAGCACTGAACTTATTTTCTCTGGAGAAGAGACGCTTGAGAGGGGATATGATTTAAATGTACATATACCATACTGTTGACCCCACATTAGAGATAAAAAGAAATGTAATAAGACATATGGCCACTCATTAAAATTAGAAAAAAAAGAGGTTTAACCTTAAACTACCTAGAGCACAGGTGTGAAACACAAGGTCAGCGGCCCGAATTAGGCCTTCCTGGCCCTTGCACCTCTCCTGCAGCTGCAGGAGAGCTCCAGCCCTCCTCTGATCCTACTCTAGACCCTTACTTTCTGCTTTCAAGCAATGCACACCCCTGATGTAATGGGTTCTTTACTGTAAGAGCGGCACAGCAGGGATGTGGAATTCCCTTCCACAGGCAGTGGTTTCGTGGTGGGGGGGGGGGCATCGATAGTTTAAAAAAACTATTAGATAAGCACCTGAACGACCGCAACATACAGGGATATAAAAGGTAATACTGACATATAATCACACACAAAGGTTGGACTTGATGGACTTGTGTCTATTTTCAACCTCATCTACTATGTAACAATATACTATGTATGTAACAATAAATAAATACTATGTAATAAATAAATACTTAATTAACCCTTAATTATAACCCCTAACATGTAATTAAAACATTTGAATTAATAATAAAATAATAAACACCCTAACCCTAACACCAAATAGATAAATAAATTATTACTACTATTAATAATTATAATAATAATGATGATTATTATATAATATACAATAATATATAATAATAATACATTTATTTTCTTTGTACGGGTGTTTATTATTATTATTATTATTATTATTATTATTATTAACCACTTAAGCCCCGGACCAATATGCTGCTAAATGCCCAAAGGCGTTTTTACAATTCGGCACTGCGTCGCTTTAACAGACAATTGCGCGCTTGTGCGACGTGGCTCCCAAACAAAATTTTTTCCCCACAAATAGAGATTTCTTTTGGTGGTATTTGATCACCTCTGCGGTTTTTATTTTTTGCGCTATAAACAAAAATAGAGCGACAATTTTGAAAAAAATTCAATATTTTTTACTTTTTGCTGTAATAAATATCCCCCAAAAACATATATATAAAAAAAAAATTTCCCTCAGTTTAGGCCGATACGTATTCTTCTACCTATTTTTGGTAAAAAAAAATCGCAATAAGCGTTTATCGATTGGTTTGCGCAAAATTTATAGCGTTTACAAAATAGGGGATATTTTTATTGCATTTTTATTAATTTTTTTTTTTTTACTACTAATGGCGGCGATCAGCGATTTTTTTCGTGACTGCGACATTATGGCGGACACTTCGGACAATTTTGACACATTTTTGGACCATTGTAATTTTCACAGCAAAAAATGCATTTAAATTGCATTCTTTATTGTGAAAATGACAGTTGCAGTTTGGGAGTTAACCACAGGGGGCGCTGAACGTGTTAGGCTTCACCTAGTGTGTGTTTACAACAGTAGGGGGGTGTGGCTGTAGGTCTGACGTCATCGATTGTGTCTTCCCTATAAAGGGGATGACACGATCGATGCGCCGCCACAGTGAAGCACGGGGAAGCCGTGTTTACATACGGCTCTCCCCGTTCTTCAGCTCCGGGGAGCGATCACGACGGAGCGGCTATAAACGAATAGCCGCGCTGTCGTCCCGGATCGCTCCCCGAGGGAATCCGCCCGCAGCGGGGGGGGGGGTCTTGATCGGACCCCCCACCCGCTAGAAGGCAAGGACGTATATATACGCCCTTCTGCCTGTCCGTGCCATTTTGCGGACGTAAATAGTCGTGCGGCAGGGTAGTCTTCCTGGTCACGTTTGCAGACTGACAGAGGTGAGAGCCGGCGGTGCGGAGGACGGTCTATGTGGACAGCTTTACCCCGGATGCCTGCATACTTAGATGTGCCTCTTTTTATCATCAACCATGTGAGTTGCTAAATGTTGTACCTTTAATAAATGTAACCATATTGCTATACTTAAAGTCGCCTCTCTTCTCTTTTATACTCTGTAGCTCCTGCTGGATTTTGCTGCTAATCCCCTTGTGGAGGCTTCCATTTGTGGATGGACAGTTTATGGCTACACAACCTATCACATTGCTATCATCTTTTTATATGGACTATAAACTGAAGGATTTATGAATAAATGGTTGTGGAACGAATCATCTGAGCTTCCATTTTATCTCATGGGGAAATTTGCTTTGATATACAAGTGCTTTGGATTAAAAGCATATTTCCAAAACAAATTATGCTCACAATCCAAGGTTTTACTGGTAATAAAAATAATAATTTAATAGAATATTTTAAAGTTAGGGGTTAATTGTTATTTATTTATTTACCATCAAATATTAATATATTTTATTTATTACTTATGAAGTTTGTTATTTGTGTATTTATTTAAAAAAAAAAAATCTCGATATTATTACTATTTTTTTATTTTATTTAAATTTGAGCAGAAAAATCGCACAAAGATGCGTGACAAATCCTACAAAAGCACATAAAGCGCAAATCTGCCCAATTTGAGGTACAAAAAAAAGGGTCTAGAACTTTTTTGAGCTTCGGGCATTTGGCTTCAGGTGATTGGAGTGGAGATGTGAACCAACTCCATAGAGAATACTTGTTTTTTTTCTCCTCCGGCGTTTTAGAGCTTCGAGCTTCAAGCTACAAAACGCTAAGGTGTGAATTGGGCCTCGGGATAAAGAAGACATTTGCATGGGTGTACGGAACAGTGAACCTGTGTTAGTGAGCCTTGTAGTCACAAATCTAAAATTAAATATAATAATAATGTAGTGTCTGTAGTGTAGGAGCTGATGTCATCCTCCTGCCAACAAGATCCTGGGGAATCCTGGGCAGCCCAAATCTTGCTAATATTGCAGCACAGTGTAGGATCATCTTCTCATGAGCTTTGCGCTACTCAACATTCCCCAGGATCTCACCAGAAGGAGATGACATCATCTTTGACTAGCCAATTTAGAATGGAAGCTGGGGGAAAGGTAAGTAAATTATTTAACTTTTTCCCCCTACAGGTGTTTTTTGTTGTGCAATTTTAAAATAGAATTTTATGGAGAGTGAGGGGAAGGAGGGCCTTGAATAAGGAGATATTGCCCCTGAGTTGCAAGGTCCTCTGTAACCTTTTCTGGACCAGGCGCTATCATTATGCTGTGGCAAGGTGGCTCGTTCCCGCGAACCGTCGTAGCTGTACGTCAGTGCGGGCATTCGCTTTTGTCTGCGTGCGCTCTCATTGGCCAGCAGGGAGAGCCAATCAGCGGGTCCGGCGGACTCAATGTCCAAAGGCCACCCGCGATTGTTCCCCGCAGTGATATAATAGAGATCTCTGTTCTGACAGGGGAGCACTCACAGACCCTGTCTTTCTGCTATGCAGGAAGATGGATCGGTGTGTTTCCCCAGTGACACAGTCCCCCCATACAGTTAGAAAACACACCCAGGGAACACATTTAACCCCTTGATCGCCCCTGATATTAACCCCTTCCCTGCCAGTGTCATTAGTACAATAACAGTGCATGTTTTTAGCACTGATTACTGTAATAATGTCACTGGTTTCCAAAAAAGTGTAAAAAATATCAGTTAGGTGTCCGATCTGTGCGCCGCAATGTCGCAGTCCCGCTAAAAATGGCTGATCGCCGCCATTACTAGTAAAAAAATGGCATAAATCTATCCCTTATTATGTACACTTTTGCGCCAATCAATATGCGCTTATTGTGATTTTTTTTACCAAAAATATGTAGCAGAATACATATCAGCCTAAACTGATGAATAAATTTGTTTAAAAAAAAAAATGGAAATGTTTTATAGCAGAAAGTAAAAAATGTTGTCTTCTTCAAAATTGTTGCTATTTTTTTATTTATAAAGCAAAAAAAATAAAAACGCAGAGCTAATCATATACCACAAAAAGAAAGCTCTGTTTGTGGGAAAACAAGGACATACATTTTGTTTTAGTATAACATTGCACGACCACGCAATTGTCAAAGTAACGCTGCAGTGCCGTATTGCAAAAAATGGGTAAATCCTTTCGGGCCGGAAGTGGTTAAAGTTGCCTTCCATCCGTTTTGGTGTCTCTGAGACAACTGTACAGTACAGAAACAACTAACAAGAGGCAGGGGTTACACTGTGAAGTACATGTGGAAGCTTGCATGAATCTTCGATTTTTGCATAATTCTTGGAAGTACATAAGATTCAGATTAAGGTGAAGTACATGCATTTCTGACTGTAGCACAGTTGCAGGGTTTGCTAGCACTAGCAGATCACTGATTGGTTTCACATGAAGCAAAATGGAAAAAAAGCCTCTGATGGACGCAACAGTTTTCTGAATTCCAAGCTTACCAGTTCTTCTTCATTTGAAAACCTGAACCTATTAAACTTTGAATAGCAGAACTGGAACCAGACTGTGGCTGCCATTAGCAACAGAAAGATGTTGGCTGACACTTTAATCTCCTTCTGAAAATACTAGCTGCCTGGCTCTCATGCTTATCCTAAGGCGTCATTGTTTTTGAGGTCATTGATAAAATGCACATGGACCCCTAAGCCTTTACCCTCACCAGGGTGGTGGGGGCCCCTGGGCTTGAGTGTTGAAGGGGCCCCCCCTGGAGGGGGGGATCATAGTTGTTGAGCGTGAGGGGGGGTGTGCATTAAAGTTGTTGAGCAGGGGGGGTTGAAGTTGAAGTTTTTGAGCGGGGGGGGGGGGGGGTGTGCGCCTTAAAGTTGCGGGGGGGTGCCTCTCACCTGTGCACGCACGGAATGTGTCGCACAGGTGACATCAGACATCCACACACCGCTCCGGTTCCTCCTGGGGGGGGGTTTTGCAGTTGTTGAGCAGGGGGGAGTGCCTCTCACCTGTGCCGACAGCCGGGGCCACAGACTGTCATTAGCTTTCTTCCCTTCAGCAGCCACAGTCCTCCACACACCGCTCCGGTTCCTCCTGCTTCCGTGCTGCCATCCAGGGCCCTGGGGACCTCTGGGCCCTTTAATAAAAAGAAAAAAGAAGCCTCTGGGCCCTTTAATAAAAAATAAATAAACATTTATAAAAAAAATACATAAAAAAGGGAGGTTGCCATCCGGGGCCCTGGGGACCTCTGGGCCCCTGGGGATTTCTGGGCCTTTTATAAGAAAAAAAAAAAATATAAACAAAAATAAAAAAATAAACATTTATAAAAACAAAAAAAAAGGGGGGGGTTGCCACATGGGGCCCTGGGGACCTCTGAGCCATTTAATTTAAAAAATATATATATATATATATATATATATATAAAAAAAATGTAAATTTTTTTTATATAAAAAAAAAGGGGGGTTGCCATCCGGGGGCTCTGGAGACCTCTGGGCCCTTTAATAATAATAGTAAAATTATATATATATATATATATATATATATATATATATATATATATATAAATAAATATAATTTTTTTATATATATATATATATATATATATATATATATATATAAAATAAATAAAAAAAGGGGGGTTTGCCATCCGGGGCTCTTGGGGGTTGCCATCCGGGGCCCCCTATTGGGCGGGGCCCATGGACTTGAGCCCAGTCAAGCCCAATGGTAAGTCCGGCCCTGACCCTCACTCTCCATTGAGCCTGCTCTGGTCCTCTTCCTGCTTACACTTCCTTCCCTGTCTTCTAATTTCCAAAATGTAATGTGTAGCGGCCCCATTGGCTTTGAGTAAGGCCCCTTTCAGCCCAAAGGCTTTCACACTGAAGTGGTGCGCTAGCAGGACCGCTCCAAAAGTCCTGCTAGCCGCATCTTTGGACCGGTGAAGGAGCGGTGTGTTTACCGCTCCTTTCCATTGAAAGCAATGGGAAACCGCGGTATTAACCCTTTTTTGGACGCTAGCGGGGGTTAAAACCGCACCGCTAGCGGCCAAATATTGCGATAAAAACGATGGTATATCGGTGCTAAAAATAGCTTCATTATACCGCCAGTGCACCTCCTGTGTAGGGTGACCACATTTCCAAACTACCATTCAGGGACACCCCCCCTTCCCAAAAATCAGCTTGTGCTGTAATGAATCACAGCACAGTGATTGGACACAAGAGGCGGGATTTATGATTTCTCCAATCACAAAAAATATCACAAAATATTGTTGATGGACTTGTTATGCTCTGTCTGATGTACTCAATAAAAACTTTAAAGCGATTGTATAGTCCCAGAATTATTTTACCGTAAAGGTTTAGAAGGTTTTTTTTTTACAGACCACATCCAGTTTGGTGAAAAGTGACTATTACATTCTATTCGGTCATGTATGGTCCATGTGCATTTTCATTTAAAGTGGTTGTATAGTCTTTTTTGTACTTTTACCTACAGGTAAGCCTATAATAAGGCTTACCTGTAGGTAAAAGTACAAAAAAGACTAAACAACCACTTTAAATGAAAATGCACATGGACCATACATGACCGAATAGAATGTAATAGTCACTTTTCACCAAACTGGATGTGATCTGTAGATTCTGCATCTTTGCATGTCTGTATTTCTCCAGAAATCTTTATAGACTTGAGGTTTTATTTTGAGCTATAGCCGGAGAACAGATTGCAAAAGTTCCCTACTTTATAACACTGTTTAATCTAATTTTTAATACTATGCTAAAACATGGAATAGGCTGCTTTGGCAGCACTATGAATATATATTACAAAAGACAGACATTTATCCAGGAGTTCTAACTCTAGCAGCCTGTTCTGGAATGATAGCTTACAGATCTCTTATAAGTACTGTACATACACCAGACCTGCTTAAAGTATAGCTTAGTGCAGGGTTTCAAAAATAACAAACATACAGGGCCAGATTCACAAAGAGATCCGACGGCGGTCGGATCTATGCGACTGATTCATAAGAATCAGTTCCGCATAGATCTCCCTTAGATCCGACTGGTGTAAGTGACTTACACCGTCGGATCTTAGGCTGCAATCTCCCGCCGGCCGCTAGGTGTCGCCTCTGTCTTTTACGCATCGGATATGCAAATGAGGAGAACCGCCGATTCAGAAACGAACGCCCGCCCGTCGTTTTTTTTTTTACGTCGTTTGCGTTCGGCTTTTTCCGGCGGATAGTTACCCCTGCTATATGAGGGGTAGCTAATGTTAAGTATGGCCGTCGTTCCCGCGCCGAGTTTCAAATTTTTACGTCGTTTGCGTAAGTCGGTCTGGAATACGGATGGCCGCAATTGAGGTTGCCGCCGAAAACAATGACGCCCTAGCGACGTCATTTGGAGCATGCGCACTGGGAAATTTCGCCGGCGGCGCATGCGCAGTTAAATCGGCACGTGAACGCGCCTGATTTAAATTGTACACTCCCCCTAGCCGCGGAATTTGAATTCCGCCGGGGGAGTTACGATCCGCCGGTGCAGGTTTCGAGGTAAGTGCTTTGTGAATACAGCACTAGCCTCGCAAAAGTGCACCGGCAGATCGTAAATCACATAAATTACGCGGATCTAAAGATCCGCTAATCTATGTGAATCTAGCCCACATACTCACCAAGGTGGATGTAGCATCTCTCCAATGCAGCATCGGTCCCCCGCCACCTCTAACACTGCTGATCGCGCTTCAGTGAACAGAGAGCCGGTGACTGTCTGTTTGGATAGAGTGGAGGGAGATTAAAAAGTCTATCACGTGTTTATTGCTGTCTGTGTCCCGCTTAGGAAGATTCACCCTCTTTTTATGTCCTGGTGACCATTATCATCAAGAGTGAAAGTGAAAGGAAATACATTATTTTGGGTTGTCACCAGAACAGGAATAAAAGGGAAATCTTTCATTGGGGACACTAGTTTTGGTGACAACCAGGGATTTCCTCACTTGGATGGGACAGGTGTGAAGGGAAATCTCCCTAATGAGGCACAGGGGGAGAGTTACTAAAACTGGTACACACACAGAATCTTGTACAGCTGTGCATAGTAACCAGCTTCTAAAAAAAAATAAACAAAAAAGAGGCGCCTCTAAGTGCAATATTAAATTTTTTTTAATATTTTAAAAGGGGGTTAAGAACACTTACAGGATGGATGATGAGAGGAATGCATCATATGTATAATGAGGGTGATCCGGCATCATATGGTCCCAGTATATATCAAGAATTCCCAGAAAAGTGACTATGCAGCAGAAGAACATTGTAGCAGGGCCAACAGGAAGACAGCACAGCTCAAGAGGCACCAATGGAGCAGCCGTGCTGTCAGAATCAGCGTTGGACATGGAAACTGGAAGTGACATCAGCGGAGGGGGAGCTACAACCAGCAAGGTCCACAAACAGGAAGTGAGGTCATCAAAAAGGGACGTGTTTTGGACCTTCTAATTGGTTCCCTCTTCAAGCCTATATTTGGTTTATTTTGTTTCTAGAATTTGCTGTCTCTTTTGAGTGCTGCCCTAAGTGCACTGAAGACTCTTCTTTATCTGAATCCCTTCACCTTTAATAAAGATAATATTCTGCTTAGTCTTGTTACTCAGAGTGCCCTTACACAAAAGTTTATCTGGACCAATCAGCTTCCAACTTCAGCTTGTTCACTTAACCTTCACATCAGTGCAATTTGACCTGCGATTTGACAGGTCCAATCGGGGTCTATTTCCGGCAATAGGAGCGTCCCAATCAATGTCACACTGACTTTGCGTTCTTTTGGCGACTTTAGGGGCAATTTCAGTAGACATCTGTGCATGAACCCACACAGATGTCTTTCAAGTTGCCCCCGAAGTCAGACTGAAATGCGTTCAGTGTGAACGGGGGCTGAAAAGAAAACCTAGAAGCTTATTGGTTACCATGCGCAGCTGCACCAGATTTTATGTGCACCAGCTTTAGTAAATCTCGCCCCCCCTTTTCTGTTAAAAAAAATCTCGCCCCCCCACGATGGCAAAATGAAAACCGAGAGGGGTCATAACTTTACCTTACTCTATCTGAATTGAAAAAAATAACATTTTGCTTTTCGTTCTCGTGCTTTAAAATAAGCCCTAAATGACCTCTGTAGCTGTAGGTACTATGGAGCTATTCACATTGAAATTTCAGAATGAAAGCCCAGCTCACCCTGATCCCCCACCCCCTCTCTAAATGGGACAAAGATGGCAAATAAATGAGGTTCTAACCCTCCTTTACATTATTCAAAATGAAAAAAAAAAAAGGTTTTGCCTTTAGTTCTATTTTAACCTGCCAGAGGATTGTTGTCCATTGTGTTCAGTCAGTCAGAGTTCTTTTCATTTTCAGCATTAGTGAAAAGTGGTGTCACCTGCCCGGCTACATAGTGTGACAGTGGTTTACAGTATATAAGACCGACCTGCAGTTTGCATAGATATTTTTCATGCTGCATAATATTTCGGTTTCTCCTGAAGTTTAAATATTTGATATTCTTGTAGGCAGGTGCAATCTATATTTCCCAAAAGAAGGTGGCGTTCATCCGCAGTGCAATGCAGATAAGAAACTAAGTTGAGAGAAGCTATTTTCTATGATTTTCTTGGTCACTCTGTTAGTGATCTGATTGGATGCACATACCACATGTGACCCTGGTGGCCCTCTTGGGTCAGGCAGAGTCTGTTTAAGCCTCTGACCCCTGAGTTTGGCATGTTTTAATACGAGTGGACATGTTAGGTAGAGGTTTACTTCCCTGCCTGGCAATGACAGTGACAGCGATAGGGAAAGCCCATAAAAGTTTGAGAGGCTAGCAGCTGCTGTGACCGTGTGGGGCTGAATGGTGCAGACTGCTCACGTTCTGAGCATTTGTCCCTGGGCACATACTGCCCTAAATGTAAATACCACTCGATGCACCATTCAGTCACAGCAGCAGACAACCTCAGAGACTTTTACAGGCTGACGGCAGTGGCCCTGAACAGTGCACCTGAAGCTTCCACATGCACCTAATAGCGGTATTGAGCCCAAAATTAAAAAGGAATATATCTCAGTTTACCAATCATGGGGCCAGACACTCAGGGCCAGATCCACAAAGATCTGCCTATCTTTAGGCAGGCGTAGCGTATCTAAGATACACTATGCCGCCGTAACTTAGAGCGTAGTTTCCATATCCTGAAAGAATTTGCGTAGTGTAACTGTGTCGGCGTTAGGGCGCGCAATTCAAATGGATAAGATGTGGGCGTGTTTTATGGTAATTCATCTTGACCCCACGTAAATGACGTTTTTTTTACGGATTATGCGCCGTCCATGGGAGTATCCCAGTGCGCATGCTCGAAATCACGTCGCAAATAGTCAATGCTTTCGACGTGAACGTAATTTACGCAAAGCCCTATTCGCGAACGTTTTACGCAAATGACGTAAACGACGGAAAATTCGACGCTGTCCCAACGTCTATACTTAACAATGCGTACGCCTCATAGACCCAGGGGTAACGTTACACCGAAAAAAGCCTTACGTAAACGACGTAAAAAAAGACATACGTTTGAGGATCGGCGTATCTAGCTAATTTGCATACTCTACACGGAAATCGACCGAAGCGCCACCTAGCGGCCAGCGAAAATATGCACCTAAGATCCGACGGCGTACTAAGACGTACGTCAGTCGGATCAAGCCCACATTCAGTCGTATCTTGTTTTGTGGATACAAAACAAAGATACGACGGGGCATCTTAGAACTTATGCGGCGTATCAATAGATACGCCGGCGTAAGTTCTTTGTGGATCTGGGCCTCAGTCTACATAAGGTATTTACACCCAGTGTGCATGAATATATTTACGTGTGAACTATTGCCCAGTGTAAGTGGGGTTAATTGTCCAGAAGCAAGGTCACTTCCCACTGCAAGGTTATAAAGGGGAGTGTTCCCCAGGCAGTGCAGCTTTTTTTTGGACCTATGGGAAAGCAGGAGAAGCCACACACTGTGATGTGATTGTTAGGCCGCGTACACACGGTCGATCCAAACCGATGAGAATGGTCCGACGGGCCGTTTCCATCGGTTCACCGCTGAAGTGGCCTGACAGTCTGATGTGCATACACACCATCGTTCCAAAAAACGATCGGGTCAGAACGCGGTGACGTAAAACACACGACGTGCTGAAAAAAACGAAGTTCAATGCTTCCAAGCATGCGTCGACTTGATTCTGAGCATGCGCGGGTTTTGAACCAATGCTTTTCTGTACTAACCATCGGTTTGGACCGATCGGTCAGCGGTCCATCGGTTCGATTTTAAAGCATGTTTTAAAATTTTGGACCGAAGGACAACAGACCGATGGGCCTTACACACGGTCGGTTTTGACCAATGAAACTGAACTTCGGTCCATTCTCATCGGTTTGGAACGACCGTGTGTACGCGGCTTCAGTGGAGACGGGAGTTCACACATAACAGGATCCGGAGTCAGGAAGTGTAAAGTTGCCAGCCATTTGTGTGGGAAATGCTTGTATGCACACCATTCTACAGCCTAAACCCTTCACTGTTGCCTCAGTTTAAGCTATCTCTAGGGGGACTGCCATTATTAATATTGTCTTTACCACAGAGAAGTTGAGTGACTTGCATTTAACTAATGGGTTTGCTGCTGAATAAATCGTGGTAATAGAAATGAACCCTTGAAACACTTTTCAGGTCTTGGGGAACCCCTGCTAAAACAAATGCAGTGAGGGAATGCCCCTTACATTGTTGGCCAGGCAGAAGAATGCCCGCCTTGCAGTCGTAGTCAGACTGCTAACCTTACAGACAGCTAAAAAAGATGATTGATGTAATGTTCTGATAGGTGATTTTGGCCCTAAAACACTGCAGGTGAGAGGCCAATCAACCCCCAGCTCAAGGAACCCCTTGTGACCTCTGGAGGAATCCTAGGCATCCACGAAACCCTTGTTGATAAAGGGTGGGGTAATCAATATCTCGTATCTCTTATGCAGAGCAATATAAAAAATTTGTCCCAACATTGTGAACTTAACTCAGTAAATAGGTTTGTTTGTTCTACAAAGTCTTGTTTGGTCACATATCAGTCAATTCACTAAACTTTATGCGATAAGGGTATCATAATAAGCATTTGCATACGTTATCGCATGCAGTAAATTAAGTCCAATAAAAAAAAAGATTACCGTATTTTCCGGCGTATAAGACGACTTTTTGGATGCAAAAAAATGCATCCAAAGTCGGGGGTCGTCTTATACGCCGGGTACGGTCTCCGTGCAGCTGCGATCGTCATCATTTCAAAGCTGCGCGCCGTCTTCTCAGCGCGTCCTCGCTGTCCTGTGATAGGCGGACCAGAAATCTTCCCAGCAGCGCCTCTGTTCTGTTTTCCGCCTATCACGGATGCCTTCTCATCCTCGGACGAGATTAGAAGGCATCCGTGATTGGCGGAACATAGAACAGAGGCGCTACTGGGAAAATTTGTGTTCTGCCAATCACAGGACGCGCTGAGAAGACGGCGCGCGGCTTTGAAATCATGGACGCTCGCAGCAGACGCATGTCACCGGCCTGCAAAACGTGAGTGATGGCACAGTGGGGGGGAAAGTGGGGGCATGTAATGTGATGGCACTGTGGGGGCATGCAATGTGATGGCACTGTGGGGGCATGCAATGTGATGGCACTGTGGGGGAAAGTAATGTGATGGCACTGTGGGGGAAAGTAATGTGATGGCACTGTGGGGGCATTTAATGTGATGGCACTGTGGGGGCATGTAATGTGATGGCACTGTGGGGGCATGTAATGTGATGGCACAGTGGGGGCATGTAATGTGATGGCACTGTGGGGGCAAGTAATGGCACAGTGGGGGCATGTAATGGCAAAGTGGGGGCATGTAATGGCACAGTGGGGGCATGTAATGGCACAGTGGGGGCATGTAATGGCACAGTGGGGGCATGTAATGGCACAGTGGGGCTTGGAAAAAAAGGGGGTAGTCTTATACAGTGAGTATATCCCAAAACCAACATTTTTCCTGGAAAATTAGGGGGTCGTCCTGGAAAATACGGTATGCAGTATTTGCCAGAAAAAAAAAATGTGCCAGCAAATATCGCTTTAAATACTCTTAAGTACAATTCACAAACGGACCATAGAGTATGTGGCGCCTGTGTACTTTCAGTACAGGTGCTATGGTAAATTTAGAGGGGAATGAGAGAGTTATTTTGCTCTCATTCATGATGATTTGTTAAATTAGGTTTCTGCCCGGCTGGACTGTTCTGTGGTTTCATACTGTGTTCCAAAGATACCGTTCCATCTTTGGATAGCAGGTGGTACCAGAGGGGTCCAGGGAAAGGCGTCTTCTGCTAGCAGCCAATCAGAGGAGTTTCTCCCTCGCGAGGCATGCTGGGGGAGGGTACTTCTAGGGCGGACGCCATTGGAGGGTCTTCGCCCGTTCCTGGTTCCAGGTGCGGCACCCACCTTTAGGGTGTGCGCACATCACGACCCCGGCGAGATGGACCGCCAGGCCGGGGCGCACATGCTATGCGGAGTTCCTGACTCTGGGCCCTCATGGCCCAGAGCAACTAAAACTGCAAAGGGGCTCCAGTGACTTACTGGGTCCCCACACTTCATGAGGAAGATCCCAAGCGAGTTATACTGTTCGGTGGGGAGTCGGTCTGAGGTGAGATCGGAGGCAGGTGATCCAACAGGGCTTAGACGATCCATCAGGGATCTGGGTGGCCGGACACTGAGAAGTTATATGCTGTAACTTATCAGTCGGTGACCCCAAACTCAGAAGTCTACCTGAGGGAGATTCAGGCAAATAATATTTACTGGGAGGATTCGCTCTGCTCTACTATCCATGTTCCTGAGTACTGACCTGTGGCAGAGGTCTCACTAAAAATTCGAAGTTCTACTAGAGCCAAGTCGGTGGCAGAGACTTGTTCCTTTCCCAGAAGTTCTAGGTGATACTCTGGCTGCCAGGTCGGTGTGAGAGGCCTGTCCAGGTACACTTTACCCACCCCGGCTGGGGTGGCGACGTGAGTTAAAGTCCAATTGGAGGCAGGACTGCTTTCGTTTATCCATAGGCCTGAATCTGCAAATTCTCCTTTCACCAACCTATTTCTATCTACCTTGAGTTAACCGTTTGCCATGTTGGGCAAGAAATAAAAGCAGAGAAAACGACACCCTGCTGTTTGGAGATTCCGTTATTGCATCATCATCATCACCATCATCCCTAGACACATCACAGAGGTAACATAATCATGCCATCCCAATCTAACCAGCGGCTCCTGAGGGGGTAGGCTTGTGGATCACCCACACCATTACCGCTTGCGCTTTAGCGTTTTTTTTTTGCCATTCATTGGTAGCTATACCCATACCCTGGATTGTATACAATATTGCTGCCTCTATCATACGTTATGCGGAGGCCTCAGTTCACTTCTACTACTGCAGAGGTATATGGATCGATTTGTCTATGTTAGATCCTACGATCTTCAACTATACTTTTCCGTCACAGGGATTGTTAGTCCTTTACTATAGCAGTATTTGACCTATGGATTGGTAACTCCCTTTGAGTACCTACTACATGGCATTTCTGTTTATGTTTTATTAATCTATCAAACTTTAATAAGAGGCTGTATGAAGAAGCGCTAATTACGGCGCGAAACATGTCAAGCCACAGCGTTGTATTCACCATCTCACAGACATCAAGTCTATGGTTCCTCAATTCCTTCCAGGATGTAAACGGTTGGAGGTTACACCTCCGAAAATGTTTTTCTAATGCTAATTTTTATTATAATTATTATTACTTCATACAATCTCCTGCTGGTCTTGAATGACAACTACAATGCTGTTAAAGGGGAGTTCCAGCCATTTGTATGTTTATTAAAGTCAGCAGCAACAAAAAGTGTAGCTGCTGGCTTTTAATAAACAGGCACTTACCTGCTCCAGCGCTCCAGCGACGTGCCGGCCGGGGCTCCGCTCCTCTCCCCCCCTCCCCGGCCGGCGTCTTCATTTTCAGTGTGGGCACCCGGCCGTGACAGCTTTCGGCTTCACGGCCGGGCACCCACTGCGAATGCGCGAGCAGCACTGCGCATGCGCGAGCGGCGCGGCGCGGCCCGGCGCCGCGCCGTGTAATTGGCCAGGAGATCGCCTAGGACCTGTGACGTGTCCTAGGCGATCGCCTACAGCAGCCACTTCCTGAAGGTGATTAAGCTTAGTCGCCTACAGAAAGGAGGAAGTGGGACAGGAAGTCCCACTCGTGCTGAAGCCCCCACTCCCCCCCCAAAAAAATTACATGCCAAATGTGGCATGTAAGGGGGAGAGGAGTGGGTTAAGAGGAAGTTCCAAATTTGGGTGGAACTCCTCTTTAAGTTTGTTTTTGTACGGTTCTTAGTGAACTGAGCTTTTATATGTATACTATTTTTGTAATAAATCTTTTTTAGAAAAAATCCCCTTTCTCTTTTGACTATATCTGTACCAGAGTATAGTGCCTAAAAAGTCCATGACTTGCCCATAGATCATTTTCCTTTTGAAGGTATAAGGATATAGCAATTGCTTGTGCATTAAGTCGTATAAGATGTTTATTTAAAAGGTTATATTCAAGTATTATCCAAGCAGTGAAAAACAAGCATCTCTGATGTCAAATGGAAACTGAAGCTACACTCCACATGTGCTCCAAATGTCTGAAGTCAAACAGGTAACACACACACACACACACACACACACACACACACACACACACACACACACACACACACACAGGTGCAGTGGTGATGGGAAGGATAAGAATCCATAGCCAGTTGCACCTGGCTACAGTCTGTTCAGGGTTTCCTGAGCTGGGTGTTTGATTTCTCTCACCTGCTTCTGGAAGAGGCTTCCAGAATATAGGGCAGGGAGATTAAACTAGCCAACATGAATATTTATCATGCTACAGCCAACCTCTGGAAGGAGGCGCCCATAAGGTGGCTGGGTAGGTAATAAATGTTTGGGAGGCCTGAGCAGCATGTTTCTTCCTCTCATGGGAGAGTTTCAGTTCTCCCGAGGCTGCTGTCCTTAGGAGAGAGTTCCTGAGACAAGAGATTGCAGTCTGGGCCTTAGCAGCAGCTGGGCTGAGAGCCTGGGGGAGATTTCTAATGCACTTTTTGCTGAAGAGTGCTGCCCTGGGGTCCTGGTCTGGAGAAGGATGCTTTAGTTCCCTCAGTGAGGATCTACTTGTAAATGCTGGGTGGCAAGCAGCTCCTGGGACACTGTAAGACCTGATTTGGGACTATAGAGCGTGCTGCTCCTGTAAGAATTTCCAACTAGGAAGTTTGTCCTCCCATTGATTGCTATTATTGTTTTGGAGTGTCCTCTGACCTTAAACCCCTCTCCTGTTAAAGTTCTTCAGCAATAAATACTAAAAAGACATCCCCTAGACTGAGCCTGAATCATTAGTGTGCATGGGACTGAGCTTGAGTGACTGGCAGCCTCTGTACTACATTGGGTATATTCTCAGCGGCCCCTTCAGTGGCAAACGCTCCATGTCACTGGAGAGTGGCACCCAATCAGTGGCCACAACTACACACATTTCTTTGGGCAATTGAGACGTGTTAGTGTGTACTGTGTCAAAGTAGAATTCTGGGCTTTTACTCCTGGGAGGGAAGTCAGATGGAAGATGGAGATGTAATGCTGAGGAGGCTGTCGGTGGCCCTTGAGGCAAACCCCCTAATTTGGGGGGGGGGGGTGCTCTGCCTCGGGCCAGGGCTCAGGTGCTGGCCTGGGAGGATTCTGACAACAGGAAAAGCTTGAAAGGAGTGCTCCTAGAGAGGAAGCGGGGACAAGGAGAGGACAGTCACAGTGTGAGTATCACAGCATGGTGCAGGGACCTACGAGGGGTGAGGTTGTCACATGAAGCAGGTCTCCCTAGAAGATAGCGATGTGCTTAAATCTTCCCTACCTTGCCATGGGAGATCTCCAGAGAGTCAGTTAGGTAGACTGGTGAGAGAGAGTCAATCGAGTAGACTGGTGAAGAGGCAGTCAGGTGGGCTAGCATTTACTGCAATGGTAGAGCTGGAACCAGTGTCTACAGGGGAGTTGGAGGTACTCCAGGATGCAGTTCACAACACATTGTGCTACTTCCTAAGGGACTGAGAGCCCTAGCCTATAAGGGGATGTTGCTGATCTAACAGAGACTGTTAGCTACTAAAGAGGAAGCAAATTGAGTTGTACAGAGGAATCAATTGGCTGTATATTCGGAGGAAATTTCCCTGGTTTTGTGGCTGTCAAGTTGGACTTCCCACACATCCTATCCCCTTCCAAATTATTACCCCCTAACAAAACCACAAAAACAAAGCTCAAAACTCTTGCACAGGGGAGGTAAGTATGACATAGTTACATAGTTACATAGTTAGTCAGGTTGAAAAAAGACACAAGTCCATCCAGTTCAACCACAAAAAATAAAAAAACAAAATAAAAAACACAGTAAAATCCTATACACCTATTCTATGCCTCTCCATCAACCAGGTTCTCTTTCACGCTTGCTTTGAGGTCACTTCTCACATAGAGACAGACCCCTCCACCTTTCCTTTTTACCCTGTCTTTCCGAAAGAGAGCATAGCCAGGAATATTAATAGCCCAGTCATGTGAGGATTGAAGCCAAGTTTCAGCAATACCGATTACATCATAGCTCTCCTCATGCACCAGAGCTTCCAGCTCACCTGTTTTGCTTGGCAGACTTCTGGCATTGGTGAACAAACACTTAAATGTATTGTTACATTTTTCTCTGGTGTTTTTCATATAATTTATAGTAGTACAAATGGCACTATTATTTCCAATGGCTGTTTGCAACATTGGAACTTTCTTGTCACCTGCCATAACCCTCCCCCCATCTATCACTATTCCACTCTCCATTAATGTCTGACCACTAACTGACCTGTCTGCTCGATGTAATTCTAATTCACCCTCCCCCTCAATCCTAGTTTAAATACTCCTCCAGCATTCCCATAAACCTCTCCCCCAGCACAGCAGACCCCCTTCCATTCAAGTGCAAACCGTCTTTAGCATATAGGTTGCACCCCAATGAAAAGTCAGCCCAGTGCTCTAGAAACCCAAATCCCTCCTTCCTACACCAGGTCTTTAGCCATGCATTCAGCTCTCTAATCTCCCCCTGCCTTGCGCATGGCACAGGCAATATTTCAGAGAATATCACCTTGGAGGTCCTTCCCTTCATCTTGCAGCCTAGTTCTTTAAATTGATTCTTAAGGAGCCTCCACCTTCCATGTATACTGTCATTGGTTCCAACGTGGACCAAGACAGCTGGGTCATGCCCAGCCCCTCCCAGTAATTTATCCACCCGGTCCACCACATGCCGAACCCTGGCACCAGGGAGACAGCAAACCATTCGGTTGAAGCGATCCTGGCGACAAATTATTCTATCAGTCCTTCTGATTATAGAATCCCCTATTACCACCAACTGTCTAGGCCTACCTGCACTCCCCTCCCCACCTCTACTAGATGGGTTGCTCTCCCGGCTGTTAGGGGTAGCAGTAACATCTAGGGCTGCCACCTCTGTGTTTGCCACCTCCACATCATCACCCAACTTGGCAAATTTGTTTTGATGCACAAATACAGGACTGGCCTTCCCTTTCTTCACGCCCCTTCCACTCCCTCTAACTGCATTAACCCATCTCCCTATCTGATAATCCTGACTTGCCCCTCCACCCTCCACATCAACCTTACTGACCACTTGCTCAGCGAGCAGAGGACCCCTTTCAAGGTTGTCATTTCTACCCAGTGTTGCAACTTGCTCCTCCAGATCTCTAATACGAGCTTCCAGAAGGGCAACCTGCTCACATCTGTCACAGCGGTATCCATCTTGGAGCTGTTGCACCAATTTTGCATACATGTGACACGCTGTGCACTGAGCAAAACCTTCAACCCTGCTAGCACTCATTTCCCTGTTACAATATAATTACTTGTATGAAGATTAAGATGATACTTACAGTTTTAGAAGACTCCTGTCTTAACTCTTGTTTTAAACTCCTGGTTTTTAACTCTTCCACTTGTATTCAAAAATTCCACTTCTGATCAGAAATTCCACACCAGATCTCAGCAAGGAGCCAGCTCTTATGGAGTTTTTACAGACACTTATATACTCACCTGTTAACAATTAGACACTCCCCTGTTAACAATTAAACACTCCCCTTAATTAGCAGAAAGGAAAAAAAAAAAAAAAAGCTGTTTAAAAAGTGTCAGAGAAAAAAAGACATGTTTGTTATTTAAAAAAAATAATAATACCATAATTAGTAAAACCCCAGAATTCTATCTTATTCATGTCAAAGGGGCTGCCAACGCATGGCACTATTCTAAAAATCACACATGTTCCCTTTTTCTTTAATGCAGCACACCATATAATGGCCACCTCTTGGAATAGTGCTTTGGGTTAGTATAGTGTGTGCAGATGTGAGCACTAAAACACCTTTTAAAACTTTCAAAGTGGGTATACACAAACTATAGTACATATGTAGTGTGGGCATACAGTACAACTCCCCCCCCCCCCCCATGCATTCATACTAATAAGATGTCTTCATTATGGTGAAGCTTTTAATCAGCAAACAGTTAATTCACTTATTACGGCTGCTTCACCCACACAGTATCTCTGTATTAGCACAGTGTTCTCTGCAAACCAAAAGCAGCATTTGGAGATGTAGACCCTGAAACACGGATACATCAATATGTATCACAGGCTTAGCGACAAACACATTTCTTACAACCCTGCGTAACCCATCTAGAAACAACGTGCTGCTGAAAATAATGTATGAAGACATTTCCTTTCATTCTGTTTAAAATACTAGTATTTATAGCTAATGTGCAAACTGGGTATTCTGCCACTCCGGCGTTAAAAGAAATAGTCCGCGCATAAGTGATATTTCAGCTTTGAGCAGATGTTGGTGGCTTAAAGTTAACCTGTGTAAAGCAATTACTTGAAAGAGCCTGCATGTGTGCTAACCATAGGTGTGCACAGTCTATTGCATTAGGGTGTGCACCCCAAAGCTCAAACACACACTACCGATCACTCACCATGTTCATTCATTCAATCTTCATCCGCCTGAGCTCTGCCACCAGAAAGTCATCACTGCTCTTTACCGATCATACACATAGTTACATAGTTAGGTTGAAAAAAGACACAAGTCCATCCAGTTCAACCACAAAAAAATAAACAAACAAAATAAAAAACACAGTACAATCCCATACACCCAACTACATACCCAGGCCCGGATTTCCCACAAGGCCACTGAGGCCAGGCCTTGGGGCGGCAGGGCTCCAAGGGGCGGCAGTCGCATGGAGTCCCCCGACGCCCGGAACATACAATTAAGGGCGGTAAGTTATGGGGGAATCCGCTCGCTCGTTAACAAGTGATTGTGGCGATGTCGCCAAAATCACTTGAAAAATATGTGCTCCCGTCCATCCTCCCCTCTCCCCCCCACCCCACATACCTCTCTCTGCTGGCTTTGTCTTCGGGACTCTGTCCCCCCCCTGGCCACCGAGTCTGTTACCTGTCCCTGCTGCCGATGTACACAGTGAGAGGGGAGAGCTGTGCTCTTCCCATCTCAGCTGTGACAGGAGTTCTAGCACAGTGCTAGGACTCCTGTTTTGGAGGTGACAGGGTCAATAAAGAGAACATGTCACCTCCAATTGCTATCACACAGGAAATTGTTTTCTCCTGTGTGATAGCAAAAAAGTTAAGTGAAATTTTTTTTTATAAAAAATTAATAAATAAGAAATAATAATTAAATGAATAAAATAAAAGAGTAAAGAATAAGAAAAATAATAAGAAAATTATACAAAAAAAACCCCAAAAAACAAACAAAACATATTTGAACTAACTGTGCCGCACATTCTCCGTTAATTTGGGGGGGGGGGTTTCGGTTGGCGGTGCATTGTGGAACCTGGCCTTGGGGCGGCATGGAGAGCAAATCCGGCCCTGTCCATACCCACAGTTGATCCAGAGGAAGGCAAAAAAAAACAGCAGAGCATGATCCAATTTGCTACAGCAGGGGAAAAAATTCCTTCCTGATCCCCCGAGAGGCAATCGAATTTACCCTGGATCAACTTTACCTACAAATCTTAGTACTCAGTTATATTATGTACATTTAAGAAATAATCCAGGCCTTTCTTAAAGCAATCTACTGCGCTGGCCAGAACCACCTCTGGAGGGAGTCTGTTCCACATTTTCACAGCTCTTACTGTGAAGAAACCTTTCCGTATTTGGAAATCCATGCCTCTTATAAATTTGGTTGCCCTTCTCTGCACTTTTTCCAATTCTCCGATATCCTTTTTACACCGATCAGTCACAACTTTATGACCACCCAGCTAATATAGAGTAGGTCTCCCTTTTGCCACAAAACAGTCCTGACCCATAGAGGCATTGATGCCACTAGACCCCTAAAGATGTGTTCTGGTATCTGGCACTGAGCCATTAGTAGCATACAATATCCTTTAAGTCTTTTAACCACTTCCCACTGAAAGGACTCATCATATGACATCCTTAGGTTGAAGTGGTGATATCTGGATGATGCCACCATTCTCTCTCTTGTAAAAGTCACCCTAGAAGCTAATTAGCCACTGGATTGCTTTTACAGGCAGTAGGAGGGGAAAACGTCCCCCCCCCCTCGCTGCCCAAAGGCACCTCTCTGGGCTCTCCCATGCAAACAGGAACCCGGAGACACGGAGCTGCGGCAGATTACCATAGAGCTGGCCATGGACCAGATGGTCCCCAGCCATCTCTATGACCCTGGTCATGATGTCACTTACAGATCTGGCAGATGTAAACACTGCCATTTTGTCCCCTGGAAAGCAGAGGTCAATGTTTTTTTTTTTTATCTCATGCTTTCCAGGGTAGAGGAGTCTTATTGACCCCAGATGTCTCCATAAAGAGGACCTGTCATGCAATGTTTACATTTCTTGTAATTGGAATAAAAGTGATAAAAAAAATTTAAAAAAAATTAAAGAGACAGCGTAAAAGTAAAAAATAAACAAAAATTACTTTTTTAAAGTGCATACGTAGGTCGGGCCCAAATATGTAAACAACTTTTACACCACACATGTTAGATATCGCTGCAAACTCTACAGCAAGAGAAATAATTCTAGCACTAGAAATTTTCTGTAACTCTAAACTGGTAAACCTGTAAAAGAAAAAAAAAATTGTCGCCTATGCAGATTTTTAAGTATTGTAGTTTTGCGCCATTCCACGAGTGTGCGCAATTCTAAACAGTAATGTGTTAGGTAAATATTTACTTGGCGTATCATCATCATTTAGATTTTTTACCAAAAATTTGGGTTAGCTCCGGTGGCTCAATGCGATTGGCACTACGCTGACAAGCCATTCACCTCTGCAGCTAGGGGTTCGGATCCCGGTCTCGGCTACATGTGAATTGAGTTTGGTGGTCTCAGCCCGACTCCCGGTGGGTGTGCTATGCGAGGTAAGCCTGCGCTTAGTACGCCCACCCCCCTCCCACAAAAACCACCACACTTACACTCACTCGAAATCGGGTTAACATGCACTCACTTTGACCACGCGGTCTCTAAAAAGAGAGGCGAAGGACTAACGGGGCTGGTTGAGCGGGCTAGATCCTCTCACTCCCTTAAAGGGAGTCCCTCTGCCCCGTTGGGCTTTAAAGCGGAGCAGGTAGGGCGGGCTGTGTGGGAGGACCCCCTCACACACCCGCCATTGCCACCCGGGGCATGGAGAAAGGTGGCAGATTGCCTCTGGGGGAGGCCTGCCTACTCCCAACTCCTGCAGCCCGGCTCCTCTCTCGAGTACACGCACAAAATACACTTTAAAAAAAAAAAAAAAAAATTTGGGTTATATATTGTGTTTATTTGCATTATAATTCATCAAAGTATATTTTTTTCAAAGAAATTGCGTTTGAAATATTTCTGTGCAAATACTGTGACATAAAAAAAATGCAACGACCACCTTTTTATTCTCTAGGGTCTCTGCTAAAAATATATAAGTATATATAATATAATGTTTTTGGGTTTTGGGTAATTTTGTAGGAGAGAAATGCCAGAATTGACCCAGATAGGACATTAAAGCGGGGGTTCACCCAACAAAAAAAAAAATGTAATATTACATCTAGCAGAGCCAGCATAGTAAGGGCATTTACTTTCGGCAGTTTTTTTTTTTTTTTTTTTATCCGTACATACCTTTATATTCTGTTTTTGTCCAGGGCTTCCGGGTTCCGATGACTGCGGGACTGGGCGTTCCTATCCTTCCGTTCGATGATTGACGGCTTGTGAAACAGGTGACCTGTCGCATAACGAGCGTCACCAGATGTCGGGAAATAGCCGAGCTGCGAGTCGGCACTATACGGCGCCTGCGCAGTCAGCTCTACACGGCGGGCGCAGGCGCCGTATAGTGCCGACTCGCAGCTCGGCTATTTCCGGAAATCTGGTGACGCGCGTTGTGCGACAGGTCACCTGTTTCACAAGCCGTCAATCATCGAACCGAAGGATAGGAACGCCCAGTCCCGCAGTCATCGGAACCCTGAGGCAGGGATAGGAACGCCCAGTCCCGGAGTCATCACAATGCGGAAGCTCTGGACCAAATCAGAATATAAAGGTAAGTACGGGAAAAAAAAATGCCGAAAGTATATGCCCTTACTATGCTGGCTCTAATGTTAAAAAATTTTTTTAGGGTGAACCTCCACTTTAACCTCCCTGGCGGTATGATTCTGTCTGGAATTACGTATCAAAAGCGGTACAATTATTTTGCAAGGAAATTTGGCGTTTTATACTGTAGGTCTGTAATTTTTAGGAATAACTCACTTAAATCTGACCAAACAAGAGTCCTGTAGGCATCCCGGGTATGATTTTTTTTTAAAAACAAAATTATAAATTATAATATAATAAATAATTATAAATAATTATAACAAATAATAATATAATTATAATAAAAATTATTCAATAATGTAATCAGCTCAAAATCACTGAAATTTGCTCAGTTGCAGAATTGTCGCTGTCATTACTTTTATTTTTTTATGATGTATTTCCCCACAAATCGCTATCGCACAATTCTGCAAGTGATTATAATTTATTATCGCTGTTTTCTAGCTGCTCTAAAACCATTTTTGACATAAAGGGACACTTTTGGACAATCTACAGTTTTCAGGCAGAGAGAATAGTTTTTATTATACAAAAGAACATGTAGGGCACTGGGCAGACCACTAGGGACAAGGGGTGTGTGTATTTTTTACATACAGTACTGTAATCTATAAGATTACAGTATACTGTATGTATTGTGTTTGTTTACTTTTTTGAATTTGGCGTTGTTCTCCGCCCCCGTGCGTCGTAACGTCGCAGGTAATGGAGATCGGCGGCACACGGGGACACTGTGAATCGAGCGAGGACCCGCTCGCTCACACAGCAGGGATGCATCGCAGGATCCAGGGACAAGGTGAGTAACTTGTCTGTGGATGCTGCGAGCAGGTAAGCCGCGCCGCTGCACACTCTGCACAGCTACCCCAAGCGTGACTCGGGGATACCGATCGCAGCATGAAAAAACCACCCCGAGTCACGCTCGGGGATACCGCCAGGCAGGTTAAGTAAGTTACAAGGTGAGGCCTCCATGGAACAGACTCGTTTTTCCAGCATGTCTTGCAGATGCTTGATTGGATTGAGATCTGGAGAATTTGAAGACCACGTAAACGCACTGAACTTGTTGTGTGCCTCAAACCATTCTTGACCCATTTTTCCAGTGTGGCAGGGTACACTATCCTGCTGAAAAAGCCTCTGCCGTCAGCGAATACCATTGACATGAAAAGGTGTACTTGATCAGCAATAATGGTTAGGTAGGTGGTACATGTCAAGTAACATCCACATGAATGGGAAGACCCAAGGCTTCCCAGCTGAACATTGCCCAAAGCATCACACTGTCTTTGCAGTTTGCTCCTATTTGTTATTGGAGACCTCCTAAGAAAAGCAGTCTTTCTCTACCTGCTACATTATCAATAATGCTACAGAACCCTGCATTGAAGTTGTGACACTTTCAGAATGACTCAGCATTTGGATGTGGCCAAGGAGCTCTGTCTTAATTCCTAGGGTAGAGACCTGGCTGGTCAGATCCTTTATGCCTATTAAATGGAACCGGTGCTTAGCTAATGCAGGACAACATAAAATATTTAGGTTAATGCCATTCTCTCCAGCAGCACAAACACATATTTGCTTTGCTCTCCATTTGTTTCCTTCGCCCACCATGAGCAAGGAAAGAAGACTTGTGCAAGCTCTCAACCTATCTATTTGGATTTTTCTCAGGGTTGAGGACAAACTGCACATGGCACTTTGCCCTATTTTTTATACAAAGTGTAGATCCAGAGCTAGCAGGGTCAACAGTGCCTCTCCCCACCACCACCCAACTACCACTGTCCAACCACTTTGCTCCAAAGGAGAAAAATGATTGATGTGAGCATTTCGACATTATTGGTCTGAGCACCAGGCACTTGGACCAGTAATTGAACTTTCCTATGGACCAGTAATTGAATTTTCTATATCTCCTGGGACTTCTTTTTTAGGTTACAATATTACTTGTGGAGCAATAACAGACCCTATAGCATTTTTAAATGAACATGGTGTTTTCTTTTTGAGTAGATCTAAGGTCTGAGTGGACAACATTTAGGATGCTAAAGCACTACGTATCATAAACACTTGTCATTTTTAAAAAAAGGAATTCCAGGTATGACATTTTTTGTATAGTTATATTGGTCCAGCTTGTGCCTGGAAGCTGGAAATGACTAAAGTAGGTACCACTACTCCAGTGATCTCCGCTAGCTTCTGTGGCCTCTGCTGAGCAGCTGCCCTGCTGCATTGTGGACACTGGCTACTCGGTCGGTCTCGATTCAGAGAATGCTTCACATTTTTTCTATGAATTCAAAGAATTTTCTGATTAGATGAGGTAAGAGTATGACATCACTGCCCTACAGCGATTTGCAGCTCCTAGCGGTATACCACAAGTATGGTTTATATACAGTGTAAACATAGCAAACCTGGAATTCTTTTACAGAACTTATATGCTCACCGACCACTCTATTAAGTACACCTTGCTGGTACCGGGTTGGACCCCCATTTGCCTTTAGAACTGCCTTAAAGTGGATGTAAATCCGATTCATGAAATTTAAACTGGGCATACATATCTGTAGAGTTTGCTTATCTCTCTTCAAAGCACTAAGTCCAGTGTCTTTCTCTTACTCTGTTCTTCTGTTATCAGCATGATAACTTCTGACAAGTTCTCTGACACATGAGATAAAAGCAGTCTGAGTTTTGTGTCAGGGAGGAAGCTATAAATAGATTAGCAGGCAGCTTGTCGTGTCACAGAACACCTCTGAGGCCTCGTACACACGACCGAGTTTCTCAGCAAAAACCAGCAAGAAACTTGCTGGGAGATATTTTTTTGCCGAGGAAACCGGTCGTGTGTACATTTTCGTCGAGGAAACTGTCGAGAAACTCGACGAGCCAAAAAGAAAGCATGTTCTCTATTTCCTTGACGGGAATGGAGAAAATTGGCCTGTCGAGTTTCGACGGCTTCACAAGGAACTCGACGAGCAGAACGATGTGTTTCGCCCGTCGAGTTTCTCGGTCGTGTGTACGAGGCCTCAGAGTCTTTTGACAAGAAAAACTCATTTTTTTTTCCAGCAGGAAAAGGGCTGAAATTTGTCTTGCATACACACGTTTACACTAATCTTGGACGAAATTCCGAACGTCAAGAACGTGGTGACGTACAACACATATGACGAGCCGAGATCAATGAAGTTCAATAGGCAGTTCGGATCTTCTGCTTGATTCTGAGCATGCACTGTCGCGATTCCTGTCACGAAAATTAAGATCCTGCTCTTAATCTTTTCTTTGAAGGAATTCTCACAGAAAAAGTGCGATGGAGCATACACAGGGTCAGAATTTGCGCCAAAAAGCTCACATCGCACTTTTCTCTTCGGGAATCGCGATCGTGTGTACAAAGCATTTGCCTATGTGGAGGGGGGTGTGTGCCTTTCCTCCAATCAGCTGTCTTGGCTGTATGCCCAGACTTCACTCTCCATGTTAAACAGATTGAGAAAATCTCCTAATACCTCGTACACACGACCGGTTTTCCAGGCAGGAAAACTGCCATAAGAACTTTTGGCCGGGAATCCCGGCTGTGTGTATGCACCAGTGCAGTTTTTCCTGCAGGAAAACTGCGGGGGAAAAAAAAGAGAACATGTTCTCTTTTTTTTTTTCACGCCGGGATCTTTTTCCCAGCAGTTTTCTTTGGGAAAAACTGTGATGAAGCATACACATGGCCGGGATTCCTGGCAAAAGCTCTCACTGCAGTTTTACCGACGGGAAAACCTCTTGTGTGTACAGGGGGAAAGTTACCGAGCAGGTTCTCGATTTTCCCCTCGGGATTCCCGGCTGACTTTTTACCGCTGGGAATCCCGTACGTGTGTATGAGGCATGACACGATGTTAACTTTCTAGACAGTATATAAAGTTGAAGACAGCAGATACATGTAAAACTTATGTAGAGAGATTTGTTTCATCCCTGTGTATCATCAGAGGCTGTTCACTTCACTGGGTATATTTGAGGGTTTACATCCACATTAATTCTACGTGGCACCTAATAAAGTGGCCGGCGAGTTTATATCAGTGCTGCCAATCTCCTGCAGCTCCTTTTTTGCCACTTCTTGTATGTGCTCCATCATTAGCTGCTAATGATTGCGCAGTAAGGGTTTCCTGATAGCGACAATGGTGAACTGTGCAATGTGTCAACACATCCACTTTTCACCAAGGAGGCATGTTAAGGTGTAAGAAGGCAGAAGCATATTTGGGAGACTATAGGCCACTGTGCTCAAGCTCATTCAGCAGGCAAGCTTTGCAATTGTCACCCTCAGGAAACCCGCCTAGGGCAATGACTAAATGTCATCCAGTAAGGCATTACATCTGCTATAGACATTAACACATGTACTTCCATACTTTGTCAGGTGTTGCACTTGGTAATGATTGTATTATACATTAGTTGCTTTCATCCGACAAAAAAGCTTACGTTAGATGTAATACAGAAAATACAGTAATACGGTACAAGCAGAATGCGTAATTAAGGTGAACTTGGTCTTTCTTATTAACGCAACAAGGGAGTTTTTGGGCACTAGAGCAGATGACGAAAATGTTCTTACATGAAAGCATAACATCATAACAGAAGCAAAGGGAAACATTAATACATAAAGCTTTACAGCATTTATACGGCTATTATTTCCTACAGGACTAAGTATGGTTTTGCTGACTGAAGATAAAGCTCAGTGATGAAAAGCACATTAGTACAGAAAAACATATTGGTGTGACTCACGCAGCCGAGATGTCTGTAATTTTCATGTGTAAAACCTGAGCAATAACCAAGCTGTCATCCATGGCAACTTTATTCTCATCCTTGCTTGAAACCACCCCACAGTCATTTCACCTCTCTATAGGATTGGTTACTCCCTCAGTGCCAAAATGGTTGGGCTTCCTCCCACCAACTCTCTTCTGGCTCTGCTCAGTCTCTGGACACAGCTCTCTACAGTAAGCCTAGCTGGGACCTTGATGTCTTCAAAGTATCCTCTGGCTTCCTCTCTGTCTCTCTCTCTGCCCCAGGGACAGAGCCCCACGCACAGGAGTTTTCTCTTGCTGGGTTGGACCCAATAACTCTGCACCCTGGCCTGGGCTCTCCCACCACCATCTAGATACACCTCTCCATGCAGGGGCGGACTGACTATTTGGGCACTCGGGCACTGCCCTAGGGCCCCATGCCACTAGGGGGCCCCATCAGGGTTGCCAGCCTCAGTAAAACCAGGGACAGTATGTAAAAATGTGTGTTTTTTTTTACATCTGTCCCTGAAATATCCCTTACCGACATCCTTTTGGTCTAAAAATCCCAAGATTATAGCTGCCCCGCCTCTCTAGTACCTTTTCAGTGTGTGTATGTGTATTCTGTTTGTATGTATACTGTGTGGCCTCATAATCTATTTCCTGGGGGCCCCATAATATCCTATTGCCTGGGGGCCCTATAATCTCTTATTGCCCAGGGGCCGCATGAGTTGTCAGTCCACCCCTGTCTCCATGCCTTGGCTGGAGTTTCATGAATATTCAGGCTGCCTGTCCTGCTCTCCCTCCCAGTAAACGTCTAGAAGTCTCTAGAACAGGGGTGTCAAACTCAATTTCATTGTGGGCTGCATCCGCATTATGGTTGCTCTCAAAGTACAGTGAGGGAAAAAGGTATTTGATCCCCTGCTGATTTTGTACGTTTGCCTACTGAAAAAGAAATGATCAGTCTATAATTTTAATGGTGGGTTTATTTTAACAGTGAGAGACAAAATAACAACAAAAAAATCCAGAAAACGCATTTAAAAAATGTTATACAGTAAATTGATTTGCATTTTAACCACTTAAGACCCGGACCAAAATGCAGCTAAAGGACCAGGCCAGGTTTTGCGATTCGGCACTGCGTCGCTTTAACATACAATTGCGCAGTCGTGCGTAGTGGCTCCAAATCAAAATTGGCGTCCTTTTTTTCCCACAAATTGAGCTTTCTTTTGGTGGTATTTGATTACCTCTGCAGTTTTTATTTTTTGCGCTATAAATAAAAATAGAGTGACAATTTGAAAAAAATGCAATATTTTTTACTTTTTACTATAATAATTATCCCCCAAAAATATATAAAAAAACATTTTTTTTCCTCAGTTTAGGCCGATACGTATTCTTCTACCTATTTTTGGTAAAAAAAAATCACAATAAGCGTTTATCGGTTGGTTTGCGCCAAATTTATAGCGTTTACAAAATAGGGGATAGTTTTATTGCATTTTTATAAATTTTTTTTTTTTTACTACTAATGGCGGCGATCAGTGATTTTTTTTTCATGACTGCGACATTATGGCGGACACTTCGGACAAATAATGTTTCCACCTGGGCTTAAAGATCAACGTACATATACGTTGATGTGCCCAGCCGTGCCATTCTGCCGACGTATATGTGCAGGAGGCGGTCCTTAAGTGGTTAATGAGTGAAATAAGTATTTGACACCTTCGCAAAACATGACTACGGGCCAGATTCTCAGAAGAGTTACGACGGTGTATCTCAGGAAACACCGTCGTATCTCTGTTTCTGAGCCCGGGTATCTATACGAGTGATTCCTAGAATAATTTTCGCATAGATACGGCCAAGATCCGACAGGTGTAAGTCACTTACACCGTCGGATCTTAGATGTAATGCGACGCCGGCCGCTAGGTGGCGTTTACGTTCAGTTCTCATTTGACTATGCAAATGAGCCTGATACGCCGATTCCCGAAGGAATTTGCGTTGCGTAGTCGTCGCTTATGTCGTAAGCGTAAGGTTACCCCTGCTATATGAGGGGTAACCTTACGCCAGTCCGCCGTATGCCATGTTAAGTATGGCGTCGGGTCAGCGTCGTCTTTTTCCGTCGGTTACGTCGCTTTACTAAGTTGTCCGCGAATACGACTTTACGTCAATGACGCTCACGTCGGTGTCATTGACGTTTTCCGTCGTGAGCTGGAGCATGCGCACTGGGCTCTTTTTCCGCCCGGCGCATGCGCAGTTCGATCGGCGCGGGGGCACGCTTAATTTGAATACAAGCCGCCCCCTTTGAATTACGCGGCCATACGCTGGGCCATTTACACTACGCCAACGCAGATTCTTAGAGAATCTGGCCCTTAGTACTTAGTGGCAAAACCATTTCTGGCAATCACAGAGGTCAGACTGTTCTTGTAGTCGGCCACCAGGTTTTCACCACATCTCAGAAGGGATTTTGTCCCACTCCTATTTGCAGATCCTCTCCAATAGGTAGATTCAGGTAGAATGGAATAAAGTTATGGCGGCGTAGCTTAGCGTTTTTAGGCTACGCCGCCGTAAGATAGCTAGGCAAGTAATGATTCTCAATGTACTTGCCTGCTAAAATACGGCGGCGTAGCCTAAAGCGGGCGGGCGTAAGGGCGCCAAATTCAAATCTGTGTTAGGGGGGCGTGTTTAATGGTAATAAGGCTTGACCTTACGTTTTTGAAGTTTTTTTGGTACTGCGCATGCGCCGGGCGCCTACATTACCCAGTGTGCATTGCGGCTAAGTACGCCGCACGGGCCTATTGATTTTGACGTGGACGTAAACGACGTAAATCCCGATTCACGGACGACTTACGCAAACGACGTAATAAATTCGAATTTCGACGCGGGAACGGCGGCCATACTTGACATTACTATTCCACTAGGTCCTAGCTCTAACTTTACGCGGCCTATCTCTTACGTAAACAGCGTAAAAGTACTGCATCGGCCGGGCGTACGTTCGTGAATCGGCGTATCTCCTCATTTACATATTCTACGCCGACCGCAATGGAAGCGCCACCTAGCGGCCATCCAAAATATTGCAATCTAAGATAGGATGGCACAAGCCGTCCTATCTTAGATATGTTTAAGCGTATCTCTGTTTGAGCATACGCTTAAACATAAGTCGGCGTAGATTCTGAGTTAGGTCGACTTATCTACTGACGTTTGGTAATTCAAACCTTCAGCTCCCTCTATATATTATGGCCTTGGCCGTGTGTTTTGGGTCATTGTCATGCTGGAATACCCATCTATGACCCATTTTCTTGGGTTCTCACCCAAGATTTGACGGTACATGGCCTCGTCCATTGTCCCTTTGACGCAGTGAAGTTGTCCTGTCCTTTAGAAAAACTCCCCCAAAGCATAATGTTTCCATCTCTATTTTTATTAGTGGGAATAGTGTTCTTTGGGGTCATAGGCAGCATTCCTCCTTCTCCAAACACAGTGAGTTGAGTTGATGCCAAAGAGCTAAATTTTGGTCTCAACTGACCACAACACATTCACCCAGTTCTCCTCTGAATCATTCAGATGTTCATTATCAAACTTCAGATGGCCTGTACATGTGCTTTCTTGAGTAGAGGGACCTTGTGGGCACTGTAGGATTTTGGTGCTTTACGGCACAGTGTGTTACCTTGGTGACTATGGTCCCAGCTGCCTTGAGATCATTGACAAGATTCTCCCTTGTAGTCCTGGGCTGATTTCTCACCATTCTCAAGAACATTGAAATGCCACAAGGCGAGACATTGCATAGAGCCCCAGACCGATGGAGATTGACAGTTATTTTTTTTTCTTCCATTTGCGAATAATTGCACCAACTGTTGTCACCCTCTTGCCCAGGGCCGATCCTAGGGTCACATGCGCCTGGGTGCAGAAATATTTCTGATGCCCCCACATGGGCATGGTCATTTCACTAACTCCTCCCCTTTACAAATATTTCCATGGCAACGACTCAACCACAGAGATGCTCCCCCACAAAGTCTTCATTACCCTGGGATCCTTACATGATCTCTTAACAAAAAAATACAGGAAGAGAAGCAGAGTACTTTATTGGGACCTGGAGGGGGGCCTCTCTGATGGACACAGAGAGGGCTTCTGTTAGAGAGAAAAACGAAAACTAGCGGCGATATACCGCCGATGCCCCCGCACTGTCAGTGTGAAAGGTCTCTTAGTACATCTTATTATACATCACATCTGTAGACAGACTACTGAGGCGCAGGAAGCTGTGTATCCTATGCAATCTATCATGCCATAAAACATCTAGAGCAGGGGTAGCCCAGAGCACGTATAAAGGGATGCTGGGGATGCCACCACCCAGCACACAGCACACTGAACACTGACCTACCTTGGTTCTCTCTCTGTGCAGCCCGAGATAGAGATGGGCTAGGGTTGCCACCTGTCCGGTTTTGACCCGGACAGTCCGGGTTTTGAGACATGTGCCCGGGTTTCCACCCGCTGAAAACCCGGGCACACATTCCACCGTCATGTGGCCAGTGGCAGCGCTGCAGCGGATCTCTGACCCTGGCCGCAACATATGGAGAGAGGCGCTGCGCATCCCGTGCCCGCCAGAGTGACGGTTTCATTTGGTGTACATGTCATCAGTGCGCTGCGCTCTCTGAGTCCAGCGGGTGCCCTGATTGACACACGGGTCATAACATGAGGGTCTGTGATTGGCCGAGCAGAGGCTGCTAGTCACATGTGGAGGCGGGGCTGGACTGTGGATAATCGTGCCTGCTTGTTCCAGAGTCCTGCCTCACACTGTGAGTTTCCTAAGGTCGCTCTCATCTGCTTTGTCAGCCCCCTTCCTCCTCTCTGTCACCCCCCTTCTCCTCTCTGTCACCCCCTCCTCTCTGTCACCCCCCCCTCATCCTCTCTGTCACCCCCTCTCCTCCTCTCTGTCACTCCCCTCCTCCTCTCTGTCACCCCCACTCCTCCTCTCTGTCATCCCCTCCTCCTCTCTGTCACCCCCCTTCCTCTCTGTCACCCCCTCTCTGTAACCCCCCTCCTCCTCTCTGTCATCCCCCCCTCTGTAACCCCCCTCCTCATCTGTCACCCCCCTTCCTCCTCTCTGTCACCCCCCTTTCTCCTCTCTGTCACCCCTCTCCTCCTCTCTGTCACCCCCCCACACCTCTCTGTCACCCCCACTCCTCCTCTCTGTCACCCCCCTCCTCCTCTCTGTCACCCCCACTTCCTCTCTGTCACCCCCTTCCTCTCTGTCACCCCCCTCCTCCTCTCTGTCAGCCCCCCTCTCTGTCAGCTACCCCCAAACAACGTGCACCCCCTTCTTCCCCCACTCCAGCGGGGCTAATGTCCTGCAGCTGGGTCATACAGCACAATCTGTGCTCTCTCTGTCACCCCCCTCCTCCTCTCTGTCAGCCCCCTCTCTGTCAGCTACCCCCAAACAACGTGCACCCCCCTTCTTCCCCCGCTCCAGCTGGGCTAATGTCCTGCAGCTGGGTCATACAGCACTGTCTGTGCTCTCTCTCTGTCATCCCCCTCCTCCTCTGTCATCCCCCTCTTCCTCCTCTGTCATCCCCCTCTTCCTCCTCTGTCATCCCCCTCATCCTCCTCTGTCATCCCCCTCTTCCTCTCTGTCATCCCCCCTCTTCCTCTCTGTCATCCCCCCTCCTCCTCTCTGTCACCCCCCTATTCCTCTCTGTCACCACCACTCCTCCTCTCTGTCACCACCACTCCTCCTCTCTGTCACCCCCACTCCTCTTCTCTGTCAGCCCCCCTCTCGGTCAGCTACCCCTAAACAACGCTCCAGCGGGGCTAATGTCCTGTAGCTGGGTCATACAGCACTGTCTGTGCTCTCTCTCTCTCCCATCCAGCCGCCGGCGCCACCATTGACAGTGAATGGAGGGCCACTGGACTGGGACGCTTTTGCAGGAGAAAGCATATTACAGACTGCGCCCCCTAACAGGTTCACACACATCTTTGCAGTGGCTCCTGGAAGGTAGGTTTTTTTTTGTCTCGCTGTAATGGAGGTTTCTATTGGGGGGCACAGGCACTGTCTGATATTTCATCTGTTATTTTCTTCTCTATTTGTGGGGTGCCTGTTAATTGTTTTGAATTTGGGGCTTTTTTTGTAATTAAAGGGAGCTTGAAAGGGTTGTAGAATGCATGGTGCCACTTTTTGAACAGTTTGTATGGTGTTGGGTTCAGTAGCGCTGATTCAGGTTTTTGGATGGAGGTACACTGCCCTACTGACAGCATCCACTGCTCTACTGACAGCATCCACTGATCTTCTGACACCGTCCATTCTGATTACTACTCTCTTTGAGTAACCCACAAGGTGTCCCAGGTATTTTACAATCCTATAGCGTGTACTACAAAAAAATTGCCGTGCGCCGCAAAAATGTTCGGGTTTGGCTTGCAGAAAAGGTGGCAACCCTAAGATGGGCGGGTGAGGCATTCCAACTGGAGTTGGTGGAGACAGTGCGGGATCCAAGACTCCCAGTGTGAGGAATTCATTCCTGCACATCAGCACTCAGCAGCCACTGAAAACTAGAACCCTCGTGTCAGGAAGAGGAGCGGTCCCTCCCCCGAGCACTGCTAGGCTGGACGGGCTGCCCTATGCTCACACATCAGTTCTGGACAGACACACACCTATGCTCAGAACACTAGTTCTGGATGGACACAAACAAGGAGAAAAGGAGGGAGGGGAGAACTCTGGCACTTCGGCGCCCCCACCTCTGCAGGCGCCTGTGCACGCTGCCTAGGATCGGCCCTGCTCTTGCCTCTCGCCAAGCTGATTTTTGATGGTCTGGTAGCCCATTCCAGCCTTGTGTAGGTCTACAATCTTGTCCCTGACATCCTTTGACAGATCTTTGATAGAGAGACTGGAATCTGATTGATTGTTTCTGTGGACAGGTGTCTTTTTTTATACAGGCAACAAGCTTAGAGTACATTTAAGAAAGTGCATCTAATCTCAGCTTGTTACCTGTATAGTAGACACCTTGGAGCCAAAAATCTTGCTGATTGATAGGGGGTCAAATACTTATTTCACTCATTAAAATGCAAATCGATTTATAACTTCTTTGAAATGCATTTTCAGGATATTTTTTTTTTTTCTGTCTCTCACTATTAAAATAAACCTACCATTACAATTATATTTTCCCTAACTGTATCTGTAAGACTATATAAACTTATCCATGGCTTTTTTTCCCAGAGAATAGGTGCAGGAACTCAACCACGCCAACACGCCAAACTGCATCGAACGGTGGCTGTGGCCAAATTGCACAACAGTGTGATGATCTTAAAGGGGAAATAAATATCAGGAGGGCATGATGTGCGGAGTTCAGGGGTGTCCTATGCTGAGTTCAAGGGTTAATTGTGTACCGAGTGCAAGGTTCAAGGATGCACTATGTACAGAGTGCAGTTTCAGAGGTGTGTTATGTACTGTACAGAGTGCAGGGTTAAGGAGTGTGCTACATACAGAGTGCAGGGTTTAGGCGTGTGCTATGTACAGTGTGCAGGGTTCAGGTCTCTTTCACAGGCTGTCCACATCTCCCTTTAACCCCCCCTCAGCTCTGATCTCTGCACCACTCTCCCCCATAACCAACCTCTGCACACATCTCCCCACCCCCCCCTCAAAAAAGCTTCCTCACATCTCACCTACCCAGATGGGCTCTAAAGCTCTAAGACCTCTTTCAAATGAGGCGCTCAAAAACTGCCCATAAAAGCATTTTTGCGGCGATTTGCAAGCAATTTTGTGGCGTTAGTGAGGCGCTTTTTTTTACGCTCACATGACTCAAAAGAACCATTTTGCGGTGCCTTTGAATTGCTTTTTGTGCGCTTTTCAGAGGCTTTTGAAGTGCTTTCCATTCATTTCAATGGACAGAGGCGTTTTTGAGGCGCTTTTTTTAAGCGCTCCAAACATGCTCCAAAGATGCTGTTTGTAGGACTTTTTCCACCGCCCGGCCAGCGCACCGCCCCAGTATGAAAGCATTAATTGATAATGGAAATAGGTTTTCGTGAGCTTTTGAGGCACTTGTTTTAGCACAAAAGCACCTGGAAATCGCCTCAATGCGAAACGGGTATAATACCTCTTGGTAGAGTTAGCGGTTCTCTCTCATTTGCAGAGAAATTATTGGTGCACATCATGCACATTGTGTTACAAATCTTTCTTCCTCATTGAGCTGTGGGAGGGGAGTCTGTTCGGCCCTCCTCCTAGACCAGCTTGTGTGATAGATGCAATGGTCTGTCTATCACACGAGCTGGTCTAGGAAGAGGGCGGGACTTTTATCACAGCACGGCCGAACATTTCACACTCAGTTCCATGACACAGCAAGAGATGCCTGCTATGCGTGTCCCACGCACTGACTGGTGAAGCTACATATATTGGCACAGTAAGGCTGCAGCGATGATGATGATGCTGCAATGAGGGCATGGTGAGGCTTCAATGAGGGCACGGTAAGACGGCAATGATGGGCACAGCAAGGCTGCAATGAGGGCACAGTGAGGCTGCAATGAGGGCATGGTGAGGCGGCAATGAGGGCATGGTGAGGCGGCAATGATGGGCACAGTGAGGTGGCAATAATGGGCATGGAGAGGCGGCAATGATGGGCACAGTTAGGCTGCAATGATGGGTACAGTTAGGCTGCAATGATGGGCACAGTTTGACTGCAATGATGGGCATGGTGAGGCGGTGATGATGGGTACGGTGAGGCTGCGATGAATGTCATGGTAAGGCTGCGATGATGGGCACGGTGAGGCTGCAATGGTGGGCACGATGAGGCTGCAATGTTGGGCACGGTGAGGATGTATAGATGGGCACAGTGAGGCTGCATGGATGGGCACAGTGAGGCTGCATGGACTGGCACAGAGACTGCATTGATGGGCACATTGAGGCTGCATTGACGGGCACAGTGAGGCTGCATTTGATGGGCACAGTGAGGCCGCATTTGTTGTGCACTGCTGATGCTGCATTTGATGGGCACTGGTGAGGCTGCATTAATCTCTTGTATCATGTCCGCAGTCTCTGACCATCTCTTGTATGATATCTGCTGTCTCTGACCATCTCTTGTACCATGTCTGCAGTCTCTGACCATCTCCTGTATCATTTCTACATTCTCTTAACATCTTTAGTATCATGTTGTCACAATCAGGCGTCAGGCTCGAAGACCTACAGCAGTTGCAGGACTACCACTGACCAGCAAGATAGGTACACAGGCCTGGCAGATGACACAGGCTCCCCTGAGTAGCAGAGTCTAAGTACTAGCTGGTGTTCACCAGAGCTCCTGATGGTGGAGATGGATTTAGCTGCGAGCTAGTACCAGGTCACAGTCCTCCGGTTTGCCCCACCAGGGTGTGAGCAAGTCGGGGTACAGTAGCGGATAAGCAGACACGGATGAAACAGCAGCGTGGTCAGTAAACAAGCCAAGGGATCAATCACGAGTGACTGCAGGTTGGGATCAGGCAGAAGAGTAATCAAAGAACAGGCTGAGGGTCAAACACGGGTGGCTGCAGATTGAGATCATGCAGTTGAGTAGTCCAGAGACAATGCCAGGCACAGAAGAGGTCCCAGGTTCAAGCCCAGGTCCTGACACATATTCTCAGTCTCTAACCATCTCCTGTACCATGCCCGCAGCCTCTGACATCTCCGGTACCATGCGCGCAGCCTCTGACATCTCCTGTACCATGCCCGCAGCCTCTGACATCTCCTGTACCATGTGCGCAGCCTCTGACATCTCCTGTACCATGCCCGCAGCCTCTGACATCTCCTGTACCATGTGCGCAGCCTCTGACATCTCCTGTACCATGCCCTCAGCCTCTGACTATCTCCTGTAATATGTCCACAGCCTCTGACATCTCCTGTACCATGCCCGCAGCCTCTGACATCTTGACATCTCTTGTACCATGCCCACAGCCTCTGACTATCTCCTGTAATATGCCTGCATCCTTTGACATCTCTTGTACTATGCCCACAGCCTCTGACCATCTCCTATATCATGTCTGCAACCTCTGGCCATATCTTGTTGTAGCGCTACCCCCCGGAGGAGCCGCTGATTAGATTTGGGATCCGCGTGTTTAAGTTACCTCTGTGATGTGTCTAGGGGGTGTTGATGGTTGTGAGAGCAGTGACGGAATGTCCAGACAGTTGGTTGACGTTTTTCCCAATGCTTTATTTCTGGTCCAACACGACCAACAGTCAACTCGAGGTAGATAGGAAAGATTGGTGAAAGAATAAACTTTGCAGATACAGGCGATGGATAAGCAAAAGCAGTCCTGCTTTCAATGGTAACTCTTTCCTCGTCGCCACTCCAGCCGGAGTGGGTAAAGTGCCCCTGGACAGACCTCTCTCACAAGCCTGGCAGCCAGAGCGTCACTTAAATACTTCTGGGAAGGAACAAGTCTCTGCCACAAACTTGGCTCTGATAGAATTACGATTTTAGGGTGAGACCTCTGCCACAGGCCCAGCTCCAGAAAGTTTGAATAACAGAGCGAATCCTCCCAGTATATCACTTGGGGTCACCGACTGACAGTTTACTGCATACAACCTGTCAGTGTACGGTACCCAGATCCCCAATGGTTCGTTCAAGCCCTATTGGATCACCTGCCCCCGGGTTCACCTCAAGCCGATCCCCCACCGAACAGCACAACTCGCTTGGGATCTTCTCAATAGAGATGGGGGACCCAGTAAGTCACTGGGGCCCCTGTGCAGCATCAGATGCTCCGGACCATGAGGGCCCAGAGTCAGGAACTCTGCGTAGCACTGCGCCCCGGCCCGGTAGGCCATATCGCCGGGGCCTGTGATGTGCGCACACCCTAAAGGTGGGTGCCGCACCTGGAACCAGGAACCCGCGAAGAACCCCGAGCAATGGCCTCCGCCACAGAAATACCTCTCCCCAGCTAGAATACTCCTCTAATTGGCTGCTAGGAAGAAGCGGCTCTGCCTGGACCCCTCTGGCGCCACCTACTGTCCAGAGATGAAAACGGCATCTCTGGAGAACAGAATGACCCAAGAACAGTTCAGGGCTGGCGACAGCCAAATTTAGATAAATCAACACAGATGAGAGCAAATAAGTCTCTCATCCTACTAAATTCAAACATAGCACCTGTACACAGGCACTACATTGTCTTATATCATGTCTGCAGTCTCAAATGGGGTCTGGAGAGGAGTCAAGAATGGGAGCACCGTCGGGATGGATATTATGGGAAAAAATCAGACATGTGTGGACTGTGGAGAGGAGACTATAGGAAAACCAGAGCCATCAAGCTGGAGCCCACTGACTGATCGCTGCCCGGTGCACCTGAGAGGAGGCCAGTGACAGTGTCGCCAGTCCAGTCTGAGGGGGGGTCACTGATGTAAGGGGGAGCGAATACGATAATGTAAGGGGGCACTGATATAAAGATTTCCCCCTTATATCAGTAACCCACCCCTACTTACCTTAGTGTATTCTTTTTGCGGAAGGTGGTCTCTGGTCACCAGAGTCGTCGTCGTCCCCGCATTCCCAGAGTCCCAGGTGTCCCCCTTGATGATTGCTTCACTTTTACTACTTTTAACTGAAATTTGCTGTTATATATATATATATATATCACAAGCCCTATGTGCTTTCATATATGTCTTATCTATATATAATACGCTCTTCAAATGTGCATTAAAATGCATGGTTTTCCCTTTTTATGAACAAGAAAATAATGACGTTGGGTTTGTATAATGATGCTATGGGGCTGGTATGAAAAAAAAATTCCGGGCTGGTTTTAATTCCCAGTCCAGCCCTGCTAGAACCTTATTGAACCCACTTGGCCAGATTACTAGCCAGGCAACTAGCATCTTCAAGAAAAGGTTGGTAAAGACAGACACCATAAAAGGGTGATTTACTAAAGGTAAAAAGACTGTTCACTTTACCAGCGACTTTTCCCCACAGCTTAGGCTGCATTCACATGTGCGCATTCCGGGGACGTACGCAGAAGCATGCGCTGCCACACTGCGTGAAAAACACCTCGATTGCTTGTAGCACCCCACATGTGGCCATCAGATACATGTTTTTGCGCATAACGTGTTTTTTTTCGAAGCCCAAAAAGGGTGCAGGAGCTTCTCTGGCGTGTTTGTCATTTAGGCTCCATGCACACTGAAGCTGATAAACTGCAGTTTATTGGCGTTTTGGATTTTTTTTTTAAAGCCCATAAACTGAACTCTATGTTAGCCTATGTGCCCATGCACACCCGGGCGTTTTTTAGTGTTAATGAGCTTTGGAGTTTATTGGCTTTTTTCTGAACGCCCGAAATGTGCGTTCAAAGTTGCTGTTTTTTGGCGGGGAAAAATGCAAAACACTGAAAACGTTGAAAAACGCTTAAAAACGTTCAAAAACGCCGGTGACAGCATTTTTTTTGCGTTTTTTAATCCATTGAAAAAAGAAAAAAAGTGAAAATAAAAATAAAAAGCTACACTGAAAAACGCTATTGCAAAAACGCTAAAAAACATTGAAAGGCTCCCTGCAAAGCTACTGGCGTTTTTTATGGCTTTTATCAGCTTCAGTGTGCATGGAGCCTTGCATTGAGGTTAATAGGCAGAACTGAACAAATGCTAGGCATCGCTCCAAGCAATAATGCTGATTCCCCCCCCCCCCCCTTTTTGTTCCTTGCACACAGTTGGGTATTATTTGCAAAGTGAAATTTCACCTCATTCACTAATCACAAAGTGCAACTTCCCCCACAAAGTGCTTAGCCTATTTGTCTTTATTATAATCCCCTCCCTATGTGTGTCTATGAAAATGTTTCCTTTAATGTGCATTCAGCAAAAACAAAATGCAAATAAAAGAAAGTTGATGGATCCCCCGCCCGGGATTGATGGATCTCTCTCTCTCTCCGGTGTACAATGCGATCTGATGGAGGAACGAAGGGTCCTCTCGGGGAGGGGAGGCCACGCCCTGCTGTCAGTACGGGGTGTGGCGGGGGGCGTGGCGTCCCGGGAGCTGTCCGCACAGCGTGGCGCTGATCGCAGACGCCGATCCTCCTGACTCCGGCTCGCGGCTCCCCCTATTCGCTCAGCCGGCCGGCAGCCCCTTTAAGGGAAGCAGAGTGGTGTGTGCGGGGACGGCGGAGCAGCGGCGTGTTCCCGTGATTGGAAGTGATGGCTGAAGGATTTATCTTCCAGCATTAACTTGGAGCGGCGAGGAGATTTCACAAAGCCTCTCGCCATCTGCCCCTGGATGCCACTGGGGAGGGGAGCTCAGCCGTCCTGCCCGGAGTTGGACTTTATACCGGACACCGAGAAAAAGTTTACTTGTGGCTGCAGGAGACCCGCCGCTCTGTGGATGTGAGCTGAACGAGAGTCCTCCGGACCTGGCATCCAGGTGAGCCGGGCATAGGGCGTGCTGGGCATGGAGGGGGCATGAAGGAGTGTGCAGGACATGAAGGAGGTCATGGAGGGGTACAGAACATAAAGTAGGACAAAGAGCATGGTGGGCACAGGACATGGAGGAGGGTACAGGGCATGATGGGCACAGGACACGAAGGAAGGTACAGAACAAGGTGAGCACAGAGCATGAATAAGGGTATAGGACATGGTGGGCACATGACATCAATAAGGGTAAAGAACATGGTGGGCACAGGACATGAAGGAGGGTGCAGGGCATGGTGGGCACAGGACATGAATTGGGTGCAGGGCATGGTGGGCACAAGGCATGAAGGAGGGCATGGTGGACACTGGACATGAAGAAGTGTACAGAACATGATGGGCACAGGACATGAATACGGGTGCAGACATGAATACGGGTGCAGGACATGGTGGGCATAGGACATGGTAGGCACAGGACATGAAGGAGAGTGCAGGAGATAAAGAAGGGCATGGGACATGAAGATGAGCACAGGACATAAAGGAGGACTCAGGGCATAAAGATGGGCATGGAAGTAGGAAAAAGAGACATGAAAGTGGACACAGGACACGAAGGTTGACATAGGACATGGTGGGCACAGAACACAAAGGAGGGTACAGGGCACGGCAGGCACAGGACACGAATAAAGGTACAGGGCATGGTGGGCACAGGCCATGAATGAGGGTACATGACATGGTGGGCACAGGACATGAAGGAGGGTGCAGGACATGGTGAGCACAAGACATGAAGGAGGGCATGGTGGGCACAGGACACCAGGGTGCAGGAGATAAAGATGGGAATTGGACTTGAAAATGAGCACATGACATTAAGGAGGACTCAGGGCATAAAGGTGGGAACACTACATGCAAGTGGGCAAAAGAGGCATGAAGGTGGACACAGGACATGGAAGTTGGCAAAAGAGGCATGAAGGTGGACATAGGACATGGTGGGTCACGACATGAAGGAGGGTACAAGACATGGTGGGCACAGGATATGGATGAGGGTGCAGGGGATAAAGGTGGGCATAGGACTTGATGATGAGCACAGGACATAAAGGAGGACTCGGGGCATAAAAGTGGGCACTACATAAAAGTGGGAAAAAGAGGCATGATGGTGGACACAGCACATGAAGATGAGCAGAGTACATAAAGGTGGGCACAGGGCATGAATGTTGGAATAGAACATGGTGGGCACAGGTCATGAAGGACGACACAGGGCATGAAGGTAGGCATGGGACATAAAGATGGGAACAGGTCATGAAGATGGGCACAGGGCATTAAAATGAGCATAGGACATAAAGAAGGGAACATGACATGAGGATGGGAATACAACCTGCAGAAGAACAGGTCAACCACTCCCTGGCACTGGGGAGCCCACATTTAAACCCCCTTCCATAGTTCACCTGGTACCTTCTGGTCAGTCCATTGCCCCCATCACATATCCTCTTCTCATAGCAGAAAACTACATTTACATGTACTTGGATTATTGTATTTATAGTAATCTGAGATTACTCTGCTCTCTCATGGTTTAACTCATCATAGACAAGTCTCTTTTTTGCCAACTTTTTGGGCTTCCAGCACATAATGTGAGTTTGGAGCACATGCTGCAGTGACCACTATATCACTGGAATATTCAACGTCATAGATAGGGTTACATCTACCTCTGTAGGTCTTACACAAATGCCCATTTATCTCATACCTGGCATGTATCCTTTTCAGATCTATCTATCTATCTATCTATCTATCTATCTATCTATCTATCTATCTATCTATCTATCTCTATCTCTCTTTCACACACTCTCTCTCTCTCTATCTTTTTACTGCACCTTGGCTGTATACATAGTCAATGGACAGCGCAAAACTGATTGAATATCTAAAATGTCTTTATGTAATATAGACTTGTCCCAAACAGAAGACATGCATTTTTCATTAGTATGAAGTTTTAACAGTTATATCCAAAGCACTACATTTTTGCATAATAAAACTGCTGGTGATGTTTCAGAGCTCCATGTATTGCAACTCATATTCATTCACCTATTTATTTAAATGCATTAGCAGGTAGGTGTATTAGGTAAAGGAGTAAAAAAGCAATAACATACAGCAGCTTTTATTTTGTAACTGCTATCCAGACTTCAGTTTAATTTAATAAGCACTGTGTAGTTCTGAATATATTCTTGTAAAAGTCCACTAAGTTATTGGAGTTTGTTCACTGGGTCCCATGTGCAGCGTGCATGCTGTGAAAACCAAATACCATGGCTAGGCAGATATAGATAAAGATCTATATCTATATATAGAGATGAAGATATATCTATGTCTATAGCTATATATATCTATATATTATGTAGTTATTTATATCTATATTAAAGAATATATATATATATATATATATATATATATATATATATAGTGGCATTCATGAGTTAAACATCTATGTACTGCATCCGTCATCAAACAAATGGCAAGTCCAGGGCCCTTTAAATTTGTATTTAACTCTTTGGCCACCAAGAGGTGAACACAACCCCAGAACAGCAAGCCAGCCCCTTCCCTGGCAGGCATAAGGTACCTGCACCTGATTTAGAGGAATGTGATGTGAATGGGGCTCAGGATATAAAACAGCAGGCATTGTAATAAAGGGATTGTAGTCTCCACATTACACACATGCAGCCTAGATATAGCTGTAATGTCAGATTAGATTGTTTGGGAGCTCTCCTACTGCTAGTGGATCAGTTCATAGAAACATTTGCAGTGCAAGCAGATTCTCCCCAGATTGACAAATAAACAGCGGCTCTGCTACTTGATCTGCATATTAAGCTATTTTATTACATATTCTGATTTGCATTCCTCCTTTCAGTACAGTCATTTCTGCTGCTCCCTGAGTTTTCTAAACTATTAGCAGCACCCTCTGTGTACCACACACTCCCACCACAGCTTCCCACTATTACTATACGGGGGATAGATAGATAGATAGATAGATAGATATTGGTTGGATATCTATATCGGCTGATAGTTGGATGATTGAATAGATAGATAGGCAGATAGATAGATAGATAGATAGGTAGATAGATAGAATGCATACAAATGTGATAGATAGATAGATAGATAGATAGATAGATAGATAGATAGATAGATAGATAGATAGATAGATAGATAATGGGGTAGATAGATATTGGTTGGATATCTATATAGGTAGATAGTTGGATAATTGAATAGATATAGATGCATATAGATAGATAGATAGATAGATAGGTAGATAGATACAATGCATGCAAATGTGATAGATAGATAGACGATAGGTAGATTATAGGGTAGATAGATATTGGTTGGATATCTATATAGGTAGATAGTTGGATGGATAGATAGATAGATATATAGATAGAATGCATGCAAATGTAATAGATAGATAGATAGATAGATAGATAGATAGATAGATAATGGGGTAGATAGATATTGGTTGGATATCTATATAGGTAGATAGTTGGATAATTGAATAGATATAGATGCATATAGATAGATGGATAAATAGATAGATAGGTAGATAGATACAATGCATGCAAATGTGATAGATAGATAGACGATAGGTAGATTATGGGGTAGATAGATATTGGTTGGATATCTATATAGGTAGATAGTTGGATGGATAGATAGATAGATAGATATATAGATAGAATGCATGCAAATGTGATAGATAGATAGATAGATAGATAGATAGAAGATGGATAGATAGATATATAATGGGGTAGGTAGATATTGGTTGGATATCTATATAGGTAGATAGTTGGATAATTGAATAGATAGATAGAATGCATGCAAATGTGATAGATAGATAGATAGATAGATAGACGATATGTAGATTATGGGGTATATATTGGATATATATTGGTTGGATATCTATATAGGTAGATAGTTGGACAATTTTATATATAGATAGATAGATAGATAGATAGAATGCATGCAAATGTGATAAATAGATAGATAGATAGAAGATAGATAGATAGATAATGGGGTAGATAGATATTGGTTGGATATCTATATAGGTAGATAGTTGGACAATTGAATAGATAGATAGATAGATAGATAGATAGATAGCTAGATAGATAGATAGATAGAATGCATGCAAATGTGATAGATAGAAGATAGATAGATAGATAGATAATGGGGTAGGTATATTGGTTGGATATATATATAGGTAGATAGTTGGATAATTGAGTAGATAGATAGACAGATGGATAACTAGATAGATAGATAGATAGATAGACTGACAGAGACAGTAAAGATGAAATATATGAATTAATAAGTGGTTAGAGACATAGATATATGGATAGATAAATGAGTAAATAGATAGATATTGGTTGGATATCTTTATAGATAGATAGTTAGATGAATAAATAAATAGATAGACAGACAGATGGCATAACCAGACTGATAGAGACAGCAGAGATGAAATATATGAATTTATAAGTGGTTAGATGGATAGATAGATAGATAGATAGATAGATAGATAGATAGATAGATAGATAGATAGATAGATAGATAAAATACATATGAATAAAGGGAAACATATACTTTATTGGTGTAGATAGATAGAATGCATGCAAATGTGATAGATAGATAGAATACATATGAATAAAGGGAAACATACTTTATTGGTGTAGATAGATGGATAGATAGATAGATGGATAGACTGGACAGCTAGATATATACATAGAGTGATGCAGAGATAATAATGCAAGTGGATAATTTTTTTGGGTTCCATAAGTCTGTCCAATTCCTAAAATACTATCCAATTCCTCTGCATAATAATAAATCACTCCTCCAGGAATGTGTGTCACATTTAAAATATTTATATGATTTAACTCTGTAATCAGGCTCCCGGCTGAGGGGGAATGAATCTCTGCGCTCAGTGTGAGAGAACAGAGTCTGGAAGGCACAGAACTTTTTAGGAACCCGTACTTCCAGCATCATCTTCCCTATAAAAGTCAAGCTTGTTCCCTACACACAAACCATAAATATAAGACATATAAAAAGGTAAACATAAATTCATCATAGTCCACTTAAAAGAACAGCTTATACCTAGAGAACATTCTATACTGTACCATCCCTGGATATGTCTCTTTAGAGGCCTAAAGGGCAGCTTCATAAAATATAAAGGTTGGTTCCCATGAAGGAGATTTATTAGATTGGAATCTTATTTCCGGCACACAGTGACCTGTGCAGCAAATTCCTAGAGAAATTCTGTATATCGCAGTTTTAAGTGTTAGCTTACTGTGCAAATGACACATAACACATTTACACGACACATAGATATCTTTTCTATTCCCTTTTTTCATCATCATGAAGACGTCAAAACTATTTTCCACTGTTTATCACTCAGCACCAGCAGTGTGCGTTTAAAGAAGAAAACACAATTCTTACATTGTTTGCGATACTTCTACATTACTGCAGTCTTGTATTGCAAGTAAAAGATTCATTTTAAGTGACTCTAACTGGTGTTTGATGGCAGGAAAAGGTTAATGGAAGAAGAGATGTCTACAAAAAATATTCAGTCAATACAAGGAAGAGAAAAAAAACCTAGGAGACTCGGTTACAATCTAATTTTGTGTTCACAATACTTTGCTTATCAGTCCCCAGTGGTGAGTAAGTTCTCCTAAAAGGAGGGAACAGGGATCGATCCTCTGCTTCCAGTGTATGCCTGGCTGGCATCTAATAATGCCTGCTGAAAATTTATATGTCACCGGCAAAATTCAGCCTGATGAATGGAGCTTGGAGGGAGAGAGGGCAGCAAAAGCTAAACTTTCTCAGCTGTCACGATGACTCCCGACGCTGCTGACCGGCGGCGTCATTTGTGCGCTATTATTTACAAAACGTTACAACAGCTTGAATCAGGCTCAGTAATGCTATGTGCCAGAGAGACAGAGGGGGTGATTACACTGCATGTGGTATTACAGTAAATGGTGTCCTCCTTACAGAATACAAAAAATGCTTGCAATAAAAAGAAGAAAAAAAAAAGAATTGGGCCTTCAAAAATATACTGCAATGACTGATAATGTATAGGAAGTAAATGCATTGCCGGTGAGATATATAGAGAGATACTCAGAAGACAGGCAATGCGAAAAGAGAGAGATGGATGGATAGAGACATAAAGAGACCGATAGAGATAGATAGATAGATAGATAGATAGATAGATAGATAGATAGATAGAAAGAATACATAGGTAGATAATTGATAGATGATGGATGGATGGATTAATACATACTCACAGTCATGAAAGAACCCATGCTATAAGGCCAATGTAAATAATTAAAAAAATATTAATACGATAGATAGATAGAATACACAGGTAGATAATTGATAGATGATGGATTAATACATACTCACAGTCATGAAAGAACTCATGCTATAAGGCCAATGTAAATAATTAAAAAATTATTAATACGAACGATAGATAGATAGATGATGGATGGATACTTGGTCATAAAAGTTCTCTCAAATGAATGCTTTAAGGCCCATGTAAATAATTTGTTATTACTACAATAAATAGATGGGTAGATAGATAGACAGATAAATTGACAGATAGATAATGAATAGATAGATAATAAATGGATAGATAGATAATGAATGGATAGATAATTGATGGACGATGGGTAGATAGATAGATGGATAGATAGAAAGTTATTTGATGGGTGATGGATAGATAGATAAATAAAGAGAGAGAGAAAGAAACATAGATAGATAGATAATGAATGGATAAATAGATAGATAATGAATGGATAGAAACATTGATAGACAATTAATGGACAATGGATGGATAGATAGATAGATAATGAATGGATAGATAGATAGATAGTTACGTAGATTATTGATAGACAATGGATGGACGGACGGATGAATAGATGTATAGATAGATAGATAAAGAATGGATAGATAGATAATTGATAGAAAATAGATAAATAGTTGGGTAGATTATTGATAGACAATGGATGGACGGACGGATGGATAGATGTATAGATGGATAGATAGATAGATAAAGAATGGATAGATAGATAATTGATGGATAGATAGATAGATAGAAAATAGATAAATAGATAGTTGGGTAGATTATTGATAGACAATAGATGGACGGACGGATGGATATATAGATAGATGGATAGATAGATAATTGATGGATAGATAGATAGAAAATAGATAGTTGGGTAGATTATTGATAGACGGATGGATGGATGGACACATAGATAGCTATATAGATAATTGTATGCAAGGATGGATAGATGGATACGCACAGTCATAACAGTAACCACAAATTATTTAAAAGTTATTACTACAATACATAATCGATGGATACATAGATAATTGATATATATGAAATATACATGAGATAGATAGATGGGTATACACATATTATTAATTTTATACATACATATTATATAGACTATGCTTGTAGAGTACATCTTGTTCCGGGTCTGGTAGTTAAGGGGTTACCATTGAGCAGTAATGTGTTTGCCATTTCCTCCGCTCTCCTGAGAGATGTATAGATATTATCTACTGGAGCCAAAAACAATAAAATAAATGTATTTACTGATCACCATAAAGTAGAATCTTATATACATGCCAAGCATGAGCTGGAATAACATGCTGAAACTTATAGTTCCTTCACCGCTGGTTGCCCTTCCTTTCCTTAAAGGGATATTTGTACACCTGGTTTTACAATAAATAATGCATTGTACACTCTCTTACATGTTCACTTACTACCTCCACTCCCTGGCTCCATCCCCTATATACAATCATTATTTTATGAGCTAGAACCCACTCTGCGCTCTCACCGAGTCATAACTGGGGTCTGCACTTTCACAGCAATAAGAATGGATACAAAGAGGAAAACCATTGCTGCTGTTAGAAGAAAACTCAGAGTTTATTAGGGAGAAAATGTACTTTCAGAAACAGTGCAATCTGTCTGGGGCCAAAAAAGTAGTTGGGTGGATAAAGATTTTTTTCCAAAGGATGAAACGACTCTATCAGAATGAAGCAAATGACATATAGGATTAGCAGATTACTCTTTTAGGATATATACTGTTACTCTATATATAAAAATATTTATACTGTATGGGGCAGATCCACAGAGCGAGTACCCCGGCGTATCTACTGATACTCCCGCGTACTTTCAAATTACCCGCGTCGTATCTCTGTTTTGAATCCTCAAAACAAGATACGACGGCATCTGGGTTAGATCCGACAGTTGTACGTCTTTGTACGCCTTCGGATCTAAGATGCAATACTTCGGCGTCCGCTGGGTGGCGTTCCCGTCGTTTTCCGCGTCGAGTATGCAAATTAGCTATTTCCGACGATCCACGAACGTACGAGCGGCCGTCGCATTTTTTTACGTCGTCTCTAGTCGGCTTTTTTCGGTGTATAGTTAAAGCTGCTATTCTGTGGCGTATAGTTAAACCTGCTATATTAAGTATGGCCATCGTTCCCGCGTTTAATTTGAATTTTTTTTTTGTTTGCGTAAGTCGTCCGTGAATCGGGATGAAAGTAATTCACGTCTAGGTTAAAAAAAATGACGTCATTTAGCGCAATGCACGGCGGGAAATTTAGGGACGGCGCATGCGCAGTTTGTTCAGCGCGGGGACGCGCTTCATTTAAATGAAACAAGCCCCCTAATCGCCGATTTGAATTACGCGCCGTTACGGCGCGAGAGATAGACTACGCCGCCGTAACTTACGGCGCAAAATCTTTATGGATTCGAACCAAACCCGGGAAAGTTACGGCGGCGTAGCGTATCTCACATACGCTGCGCGGGTGCAGATCTCTGTGGATCTGCCCCCATATGTTTAAAGATAGATAGATATTTAACTTTGTTTTTAATGGCTTTTGTTAGTTGTAATTGTATGTGTGCAGGTAGGCAGTCATATTTTATAAATACATACCAGGGTATGTACATACCCATTTTGTTTTATATAACACGGACATTATTTGCCCTTAATGTGTATGTAAACCCTTTTTTTAATACATTGCAGCTTATTAGTCCTTCGATGTGGCGGCTGCATTCGTTTTTTTTCCTTTGTTTTGTTGCCTTTATTTTCACCTAGTGTTCCTGCCAGGAGCACACTTCCTGTCCTAGGGTGGCAATGCTCACTGTACTGTACCAATAGAGCAGGATTGTTACCCTAGGATGAGACTATAGAACACGCAGAACCTTTTCTTCTCTAGAACATAAAGGTGGGGGGGGGGGGGGGGGTTCTGTAGTGCACAGAGAAAGCTGGAAACAATGATAACGGCTAACAGCACAGGCAGTAGAGGAAGTTATCATCTTACTAGATTTTTGGCAGGATCAATAGACGTTTTCTGCACCTATCAAACAGACGTAACATAACACTTTCATTGGTATATAACAGACCAAAAAGAAACAAATAAGAGAAGCTCATTGTCTGGATTTCCGAACACTTTAAGTGTTAGAAAAACATTATATTTTGCTTTTTGATTAGCGTTCTAATAATAGATTTTTTTTTTTTTTAAATAGCGGTCATTCAGAAAGAAGGCTGTTTGCACTGTCTTCCATATAACTAGCCGCTAGATGTGAAATACGATCGTTGAACTTTGGCAAGACAAGCAAATGAAATTGTGAACATTCCACTAATATTACATTCAGGAGAAGGTTAAAAAAGCTCAAATTGCGTATCATGCAGAAAAAAATAAAACAAACAAACATATTTTTCTTATTTATTTAGATTTGTGTTTGCATTCTCAGAAACTATTTATTTTCTTTTGTTTTGTTACCTTTTTAGATAACTTTATTATTATTATCATTATGATCTGTTATTATTATATAGTGATATATTTTATGCATAGTTGACTTCTTGTCTAGGAGTTCAGTTCAAAACAAGACATCAGCCTCTCCCCAGCCTGAGATGACAGGAGGGATTATCCAGCTGGATGCATTCTCCCCTTTCTTTGCATTTATTCATATAATGTGAAATCCACGTATAGGATATATATAAACTCAATTGTTATATTTATTTAGGATAAATCATATTTCAAAAGGCAACTTGTGACAATAGAAACATGAGAATTTTTATAAATTGGTCATTAACCACTTAAGGACCGGACCAATATGCTGCTAAATGACCCAAGGGGTTTTTACAATTCGGCACTGCGTCGCTTTAACAGACAATTGCGCGGTCGTGCGACGTGGCTCCCAAACAAAATTGGCGTCCTTTTCCCCCCACAAATAGAGCTTTCTTTTGGTGGAATTTGATCACCTCTGCGGTTTTTATTTTTTGCGCTATAAACAAAAATAGAGCGACAATTTTGAAAAAAATGCAATATTTTTTACTTTTTGCTATAATAAATATCCCCCAAAAACATATATAAAAAATTTTTTTTTCCTCAGTTTAGGCCGATCCGTATTCTTCTACCTATTTTTGGTAAAAAAAAATCGCAATAAGCGTTTATCAATTGTTTTGCGCAAAATTTATAGCGTTTACAAAATAGGGGATAGTTTTTTTTTTTTTTTTTTACTACTAATGGCGGCGATCAGTGATTTTTTTTATGACTGCGACATTATGGCGGACACTTCGGACAATTTTGACACATTTTTGGGACAATTGTCATTTTCACAGCAAAAAATGCATTTAAATTGCATTGTTTATTGTGAAAATGACAGTTGCAGTTTGGGAGTTGACCACAGGGGGCTCTGTAGGAGTTAGGGTTCACCTAGTGTGTGTTTACAACTGTAGGGGGGTGTGGCTGTAGGACTGACGTCATCGATCGAGTCTCCCTATAAAAGTGATCACTCGATCGATGCAGCCGCCACAGTGAAGCACGGGGAAGCCGTGTTTGCATACGGCTCTCCCCGTTCTTCAGCTCCGGGGAGCGATCGCGACGGAGCGGCTATAAATGAATAGCCGCGCCGTCGTCCCGGATCGCTCCCCGCGGGAATCCGACCGCCGCATGTAGCGGGGGGGGGGGGGTCCCGATCGGACCCCGACCCGCGGAAAGGCAGGGACGTACAGGTACGCCAATGTGCCTGTACGTGCCATTCTGCCGACGTATATCTACATGCGGTGGTCGGGAAATGGTTAAAGGTGCAGTCTTCGGGGCTGTCATGCTGATCCTCTGGAACAAGCATGCAGGCAGTGAAGTCTGACAAAGTTATAACTGAGTAATGAAATCAGAGCCTGTGCTTTTAAAAAATCACATTAGCAGTGGTAACTTTCCTATGCTTATTTTAACATGTTATCCTAAAATTTAGTGGCCCCGTATAATATAATTTCCAGGGATTTAGGCATATTTTATAAGGCAGCGCAGAGAACCCTAGTGATGTTTAATGATCAGTAACAACTATTAACCAATCAACTTTCGCCTTTCAAAACAGGACATTGAACGATTATTTGTGATTGGTGGTCTTTGATTACTGGCACTTTGTACATTGTTAGACCCCATACACACTATACAACTTTTGTGGTCTGATTTCCTTTAGATTTACCAAAACCATGTAGTACAAGGGCCTTCCCGATTGCATACAAATTGAAACTCTTAAGGTTTGACCTCATATTATATGGTTTTGGTAAATCTGAAAAAAAAAAAAAAAAATCTACAGAAAATTGTATAGTGTGTATGCAGCGTTGCCCTGTGACAGCTCTGGCCTGAACGTGAACATTTGAATAGGTGATGGTTATTTAGATAATAATAACAAATAAATGATATATATATATATCTCTCTATCTATCTATATCTATATATACATACACACACAGTATATTAGCATTGTTCCATTATGGCTAATTCACATCCATGCACACACAGTGATGTATTTAGTATGAGATTGTGCATTTTTAAATCATGTTAATGTACAATATGTGCAGCATTACCTAGATTCAGGTACGGCGGCGCATCTTTCCGGCGGCATAGCGTATCGTATTTACGCTACGCCGCCGTAAGTCAGAGAGGCAAGTGCTGTATTCACAAAGCACTTGCCTCCTAACTTACGGCGGCGTATCGTTAATGGGGCCGACGTAAGCGCGCCTAATTCAAAGGAGGATAAGGGGGCATGTTTTATGTAAATTATTGGTGACCCGACGTGATTGACGATGCGCCGTCCGTGTACATATCCCAGTGTGCATTGCTCCAAAGTACGCCGCAAGGACGTATTGGTTTTGACGTGAACGTAAATTACGTCCAGCCCCATTCACGGACGACTTACGCAAATGACATAAAATTTTCAAATTTCGACGCGGGAACGACGGCCATACTTAACATTGACTAGGCCAACTAGGGGCAGCTTTATCTTTACGCGGCGTATCTCATACGGAAACGGCGTATCTTTACTGCGACGGGCGCACGTACGTTTGTGAATCGGCGTATCTAATCATTTACATATTCTACGCCGAACTCAACGGAAGCGCCACCTAGCGGCCAGCGTAAAAATTGCACCCTAAGATACGACGGCGTATCTTAGCCTAATTTAAGCGTATCTGCTTTACTGCATATACAAACTGATTTTACTGTTGTGGGTTTAGTAGCACTTTAGGCCTTTAGAACTACTTTGATCTTGAGTTATTTTTAATGTTCAGCTGCTAAAGAGGGGTAAACATGCAAAAAAGTGCATATGGCTCCACCTATTGGCTGGAAGTTAAAATGGTATATGTTTTTATGCAATAAATGATATCTTCCTAACAAAATACCTATTTGTATTTGTAGCTTTTCTTTATCCTGACCACAATAATAACAAAACAATATACAGTGAGGAAAATAAGTATTTGAACACCCTGCTATTTTGCAAGTTCTCCCACTTGGAAATCATGGAGGGGTCTGAAATTGTCATCGTAGGTGCATGTCCACTGTGAGAGACATAATCAAAAAAAAAATCCAGAAATCACAATTTATGATTTTTTAACTATTTATTTGTATGATACAGCTGCAAATAAGTATTTGAACACCTGTCTTTCAGCTAGAATTCTGACCCTCAAAGACCTGTTAGTCTGCCTTTAAAATGTCCACCTCCACTCCATTTATTATCCTAAATTAGATGCACCCGTTTGAGGTCATTAGCTGCATAAAGACACCTGTCCACCCCATACAATCAGTAAGAATCCAACTACTAACATGGCCAAGACCAAAGAGCTGTCCAAAGACACTAGAGACAAAATTGTACACCTCCACAAGGCTGGAAAGGGCTACGGGGAAATTGCCAAGCAGCTTGGTGAAAAAAGGTCCACTGTTGGAGCAATCATTAGAAAATGGAAGAAGCTAAACATGACTGTCAATCTCCCTCGGACTGGGGCTCCATGCAAAATCTCACCTCGTGGGGTCTCAATGATCCTAAGAAAGGTGAGAAATCAGCCCAGGTCTACACGGGAGGAGCTGGTCAATGACCTGAAAAGAGCTGGGACCACCGTTTCCAAGGTTACTGTTGGTAATACACTAAGACGTCATGGTTTGAAATCATGCATGGCACGGAAGGTTCCCCTACTTAAACCAGCACATGTCAAGGCCCGTCTTAAGTTTGCCAATGACCATTTGGATGATCCAGAGGAGTCATGGGAGAAAGTCATGTGGTCAGATGAGACCAAAATAGAACTTTTTGGTCATAATTCCACTAACCGTGTTTGGAGGAAGAAGAATGATGAGTACCATCCCAAGAACACCATCCCTACTGTGAAGCATGGGGGTGGTAGCATCATGCTTTGGGGGTGTTTTTCTGCACATGGGACAGGGCGACTGCACTGTATTAAGGAGAGGATGACCGGGGCCATGTATTGCGAGATTTTGGGCAACAACCTCCTTCCCTCAGTTAGAGCTTTGAAGATGGGTCGAGGCTGGGTCTTCCAACATGACAATGACCCGAAGCACACAGCCAGGATAACCAAGGAGTGGCTCTGTAAGAAGCATATCAAGGTTCTGGCGTGGCCTAGCCAGTCTCCAGACCTAAACCCAATAGAGAATCTTTGGAGGGAGCTCAAACTCCGTGTTTCTCAGCGACAGCCCAGAAACCTGACTGATCTAGAGAAGATCTGTGTGGAGGAGTGGGCCAAAATCCCTCCTCCAGTGTGTGCAAACCTGGTGAAAAACTACAAGAAACGTTTGACCTCTGTAATTGCAAACAAAGGCTACTGTACCAAATATTAACATTGATTTTCTCAGGTGTTCAAATACTTATTTGCAGCTGTATCATACAAATAAATAGTTAAAAAAATCATACATTGTGATTTCTGGATTTTTTTATTTTATTATGTCTCTCACAGTGGACATGCACCTACGATAACAATTTCAGACCCCTCCATGATTTCCAAGTGGGAGAACTTGCAAAATAGCAGGGTGTTCAAATACTTATTTTCATCACTGTATATATATATATATATATATATATATAATAAATATATATATATATATATATATATATATATACACATATACACACACATACATACATACATACATACATACATACATACATACAGTTGGACAAAAAGGGATTTAGTCAGCCACCAATTATGCAAGTTCTCCCACTTAAAAAGATGAGAGAGGCCTGTAATTGTCATCATAGGTATACCTCCACTATGAGAGACAAAATGTGGAAACAAATCCAGACAATCACATTGTCTGATTTGGAAATAATTTATGTGCAAATTATGGTGGAAAAATAAGTATTTGGTTAATATCAAAAGTTCATCTCAATACTTTGTTATATATCCTTTGTTGGGGAGGTCAAACGTTTTCTGTAAGTCTTCACATGTTTGTCACACACTGTTGCTGGTATGTTGGCCCATTCCTCCATGCAGATGTCCTCTAGAGCAGTGATGTTTTGGAGCTGTCGCTGGGCAACACAGACTTTCAACTCCCTCCAAAGGTTTTCTATGGGGTTGAGATCTGGAGACTGGCTAGGCCACTCCAGGACCTAGAAATGCTTCTTACAAAGCCACTCCTTTGTTGCCCGGGCGGTGTGTTTGGGATCATTGTCATCCTGAAAGACCCAGCCACGTTTCATCTTCAATGCCCTTGCTGATGGGAGGAGGTTTGCACTCAAATTCTCACGATACATGGCCCCATTCATTCTTTTATGTACAAGGATCAGTTGTCCTGTTCCCTTTGCAGAGAAACAGCCCAAAAGCATGATGTTGCCACCCCCATGCTTCACAGTAGATATGGTGTTTTTGGTTCCAACTCAGCATTCTCTCTCCTCCAAACACGAGTTGTGTTTCTACCAAACAGTTCTACTTTGGTTTCATCTGACCATATGACATTCTCCCAATCCTCTTCTGGATCACCCAAATACTCTCTAGCAAACCTCAGACGGGCCCGGACATGTACTGGCTTAAGCAGGGGGACACGTCTGGCATCGCAGGATCTGAGTCCCTGGCAGCGTAGTGTTTTACTGATGGTAGCCTTTGTTACGTTGGTCCCAGCTATCCGTGTGGTTTTGGGATTTTTGCTCACCGTTCTTGTGATCATTTTGACCCCACGGGGTGAGATCTTGCGTGGAGCCCCAGATCGAGTGAGATTATCAGTGGTCTTGTATGTCTTCCATTTTCTAATTATTGCTTCCACAGTTGATTTCTTCACACCAAGCTGCTTGCCTATTGCAGATTCAGTCTTCCCAGCCTGGCGCAGGTCTACAATTTTGTTTCTGGTGTCTTTCAGCAGCTCTTTGGTGTTCACCATAGTGGAGTTTAGAGTGTGACTGTTTGAGGTTGTGGACAGGTGTCTTTTATACTGATAACAAGTTCAAACAGGTGCCATAAATACAGTAAACGAGTGGAGGACAGAGGAGCCTCTTAAAGAAGAAGATACAGGTCTGTGAGAAACAGAAATCTTGCTTGTTTGTAGGTGACCAAATACTTATTTTTCACCATAATTTGCAAATAAATTCTCTCCAAATCAGACAATGTGATTGTCTGGATTTGTTTCCACATTTTGTCTCTCATAGCTGAGGTATACCTATGATGACACTTGCACAATTGGTGGCTGACTAAATACTTTTTTGCCCCACTGTATGTGTGTGTGTGTATATATATATATATATATATATATATATATATATATATATATATATATACTGTATATATTGTTTTATTTGGTATTATTGTGGTCAGGATAAAAAAAAGCTACAAATAGGTATTGTAACGGTCACCACCGTTTACGACCTTCCATCAACTATGACAGCTTATCGGACACTCCAACCATCCAACAGACATCAGTCATCCCATTACCCAGAATAACGAGACTTGCTCTGTGTTCTGGTTTCAAGTGCAAGACAACTTTAATGGTTAGCTCTCAAGTTTGTATACAGTTTTCAAGGCATGGTTCAGTGATCACAGGAACAATCAAACTCTCCACCCACCCATCACACCCTGGGGGGGCTTCAATACACCTTCAGATGGCTAATTGCTAAACATTCCAGACATGTCGGCGCTGGTCTATAATTATCATGACCTAATCACTCCACCCGAGAAGTCACATTCTTCATTAACAGAATTCAAACAAAACACCATCACACAATGATTTCTTCTCAATCCACATCTTTAGACAGACGGTCCGTCTCCGACAGAAAAGGTATTCACACCTCTGAGCTTCAATAGGCTTTAAACAGTGTTATCACACAATGAAAGGCCTTTCAAGAGCCAGCCTCATTTAACATGTCAACAGTCTACACAGAGAGATGAGTCATAGAATATTCTTTGCAGACATTAAGGAATATACTGTAGATCACTGTCCACACCAAAACAATCCAACATATGTCCCCCATCTCCTGGCTCAATCTGTGCCCAAAAGTCACTCCTGTTACAGGTATTTTGTTAGGAAGATATCATTTATTGCATAAAAACATATACCATTTTAACTTCCAGCCAATAGGTGGAGCCATATGCACTTTTTTGCATGTTTACCCCTCTTTAGAAGCTGAACATTAAAAATAACTCAAGATCAAAGTAGTTATAAAGGCCTTAAGTGCTACTAAACCCACAACAGTAAAATCAGTTTGTATATGCAGTAAAGCATGCTTGTTATACTCCCTGTGGAACCTAAGAGGTTACTCCTCCTCCTTGTGTAAAATGGCTGTTTGATCTTGTCTTCTCTGATCCTCCCCTTCTTCCACTGTAAAATGTTTAAAATTACACTTTGGATAGAATGACCCTTTAGAAATATATGTTCTCTTTCTGAAAAACAGCAAGCAACTGCATATGCTCAGTAGACAGCGTGCCTAGGGCAAAGACGGCCTTTGTGCAGCAAAAGACACTTTTTTTCTGCGAACCGTGTGTCTAAAAATGACTTGTCATTTTATTGTGTATAATCCTACATCCTTCTAGTGATTTGCTGACTAATCGGGGGATATTTGGAAATTTGCATTGCAGGAACTTAATTAAGTCATCTGCATCAACTAATCTGTCATGAATAAATGAATTGACCATAAAACACAATGTCTCGGCCTGTTGGCTCTTTCGGGGTTAATTATTCTATTATCGTAGATTTAATGAGGTTTTCTCTTTTGGCCTCACAGTTTCGCTCTGGTACAAGTAACACTTGTAGATGAAAAGTCTCCTCCATTAATTGGGAACCGCATGAGACAGGGTCACGCAGATGAGCTGGTGGACAGAGACCTCTTTGCAATAAGCTTCCATTGGCGTTATTACAGGGAGGGAGCGAAGGGGAGCTTTGTTTGGGTGATGAGGTGTGGGGCCTAACGCAATCTTGATAACATTCAGATCCTCCAGTAGGAGAGATGGATTTTTGCCTGTTCCAGTCATTTGTCTCAATCAAATGGCCTTCATCTTTGCGAAGGGGTGAAAGAGACCTTAACGTGGATATATGAATGTTATAAGTTAGATCAATGTGTGCATACTATTCCCATAGCACAGAAGCTGCAAAGCCTAATATTTACTCTCGATTTCTTGTGTGTCACCGGTGTGACTCCCTTTACAAGCTCGGCTGTTGTTTAATAATAGACTTCCAGCTTCCCAGTTCTTAAAGGGTACCATAACCAAAAGCTGATCCGTCTATTCTCTACCTGATTTCCTAGCACTGTCCAGCTCTCATTACCAGAGGATTTTACTCTTCATGCCGGATTCCCTTAGTGGGCTAAACTATATTGATATTGTTTAATTGTATTAAAGAATGAGATTAATAATTTGTTGACTCTCAACTACAGTTGATTTTAGTGTGTACAGACATTTGTCAACAAGAGATAGGAAGTAAACCCTCCTATCGTTTTCAGCCAAGGAAGCTGCCATCTTGGCCTGTTTAATCTTCAACCGCCATGATGCCGAGCATGTGATCAGTTATGACACCAGTCATTGGATGGTTTGACAGTTTGAGAGTGCAACCAATTTGACAGTTACATTCCCGGCACGTGTCGGGAATTTAACTGTTTTTTTAAACTGATAAATCGATGAGTTTACTTCTGCTTTAACGTGTTAGGCCCTGTACACACGATCAGTCCAAACTGATGAAAACGGACTGAAGGTCCGTTTCATCGGTTAACCGATAAAGCTGACTGATGGTCTGATGTGCATACACACCATCAGTTCAAAAAACGATCGAGTCCAACGCGGTGACGTAAAACACAACGACGTGCAGAGAAAAATGAAGTTCAAGTGCTTCCAAGCATTCGTCGACTTGATTCTGAGCATGCGCAGGTTTTTAACCGATGCTTTTGCGTACTAACCATCGGTTTTGACCTATCGGTCAGGCGTCCATCGGTTCAATTTTGAAGCAAGTTCTATTTTTTTGGACCGAAGGAGAACAGTCTGATGGGGCCTACACACGGTAGGTTTGGACTGATGAAACGGTCCTTCAGTCCGTTTTCATCGGATTTGACTGATCGTGTGTACAGGGCCTTAGTAAGCAGTAACAAATCTTTAGTGTAGTGCTTGGTTTCAGAAAGCTACCGAAAAGTCAAAAACGAAGGGATGGCGATAAGGCACAAAAATCCAAGAGAAATTTAAAGAGCCATTGGGGGTATTTAACCTGGCGTCAGTTCCTCCTACTGATGTTGCTATGCATACTCTCTGTGTTGCCTAAAACAGCTGCACGTTGGCACAAATGGGCAAGGAGTTTCTTCACATCACATTGTCCTTGATGTTTATTGGATAGTTTCTGATGACCTCCGGTTAAATCAAGAGACATTTATGAGCGCAAGAAGAATGTAGTAAAGGGGACAGCAATTCTATACTGCTGATACAGCAAGACTAGCATGATGTGTGCCATGCTACTTTGTGAGCCCTGGATTAGTGAACCCATTGGAACCACCACCATAACAAAACAGTAACCAAATGATGGTCATGTACATTGGTGGGTGGCTCAGTCTACTATTCCCATTGGCTTCTGTTTTTCATGATCTTGCCTTTTTCACATGTTTTATCTTTACAGTACTGTTCTGCCATATGTTATAATTGTTTTAACTAGGCCTAACATAAAATTGTCCTAAAATACCTTTTATCTCTTTGGAAATGTTCTTCCTGCCTTCCTTCACTAATGCTCTATAATAGCTTTGATGAGTAATGGTCACACTCCTAATCGCAAGTCTCCCTCTACAGATTTATGGTGCAGAGAAAGGGGGGGATATGTCTTACCAGGTCAGAAGGATTACAGAGTGTAATGTAGTTCTAATTCTGGTGCCTACCAGACATTCCTTTTTATCACAAACTTCTAAGCAAGGATAAGACCAGGCACACAAGATAATATTCTTTGTTAAAGAGCATCAAAACTTGTGTGTTAGACTGGTGAAAATCTGACCAAAGCCACGGTTTCCTCTTTTTGCATAGGCTCTCTCCACCTTTGTCTAGGCCAGGGGTCTCCAAACTTGCTAAGCAAAAAGCCAGTTAACTGTCATTCGGGCTATGGGGGGGGCGGGAGCAGACTGTGGCCAGTAGGATTAGAAAACAAGTTGGCGTCAGTGGGAGTATACCATGCCCGCCCCATTATTGGTTTTAGTAGTGGGAGAAATAGTGCCCTATTGATGGTATAAATTAGAGGAATAGTGCCCATTGTTGTTATCAGTGGGAGGAATAGTGCCCCGTCATTAGTATGAGTGGATGGAATGATGCCTCAAGGACCGGATAAAGACAAGCAAAGGCCACATCTGGCCCACAGGCCGCAGTTTGGAGACCACTGGTCTAGGCTCTCTCTCTATATATATGTTGTTAAAGCGGTGGTTCACCCTCCATAAAAACATTTTAGCATAAAATTAGGCTTAGTAGCGCGAGCTACAGTATGCCTGTATTTCTTTTTTTAGCCCCGTACTCACTGTGCACTCGTATATTGAAGATTCCGACTCCCCGTGGGGAATGGGCGTTCCTATCCAGAGGGAAGGTGATTGACGGCCGGCTCTGGCACGTCACGCTCCCCGAAGACAGCCGGAGTAGGTCTCGGCTCTTCACGGCGCTATACGGCGCCTGCGCACAGACTATGCGCAGGCGCCGTGAAGAGCCAAGTCCTATTTCGGCTATTTCCGGAGAAGCGTGACGCGCCAGAGCCGGCCGTCAATCACCTTCCCTCTGGATAGGAACGCCCATTCCCCGCGGGGAGTCGGAATCTTCAATATACGATTGCACAGTGAGTTTTTATAGGGTGAACCCCCGCTTTAAGGTGAAATTCTCATATTATGGCAGTGGTAAACCATGCACGAAAATAAGAAACCCAAGAACAAATAGTTTGTTTTTCCTCATTGCAAACTTAGATGTCATCTACATACCGTTCACAGTTTTTCCAGCCAGTGCCTCACATATCCTGTTCTTTTTCTCAGACTTGTGAGAAGGAAAACATTTTACCTACATATAGAGGCCATGTATGTCAGAATTCCCTTGACAAAACACCTCCTATGCATGATCCCGCACCAGTTCTTTATGTACATCCACTTTTCAACTGTAAATTTACTTAGCGTATAAAAAGTCCTGTGCACAGCTGAGACTAATGAGGTCTCACTACCTGGTGAATTGTGGACCTAGGAAAGAAGACTTTATCCCACCCAAAGCCCAACAAAGCCTCTGGTCTACAGGACCCAAAATACATATAATTAAAATCTGAGAAAAAAAGTTTGTTTCCGCCACATTGCCATAATCCCTGGAGACCTTCACTAGGTGTATGTGAAACCTAGGCGAGTCACTGCCTCACATAATATACAGTATATATACCGGTAGTCATGGTGGACAAATCATTTCTCAGCTTTAATAGGTGGCCAGTGTCTTTTTTTTATTGTTTGCTTATTTTTTCCCCTTCATATCAGCTTTAATATACTCCTTTAATATATACAGTAGACAACAGAAAATTACATTTTTAATTCACTTCCGTTGTGATCTAAATTGCTCTGTGTTGTAAAATATTTAAAACTTGTTAATAACCACTGTCCGAGTCCTCTAGTACAAATGTGTCTTTTATATTAGTTTTATAGATTTTAATTGCAATAACTCCCTTGTTACACTTTGCCTGTTTGCTTAGTATGTTATGTATTTTCACCCCGTTAATGGCCTCAGCCTAGTGTACGGGCTTCAGACGTCAAAGAGAGATAATACTAGGCCTCTGCTGGGCTGGACTGCATTTGTTCAATACAATTTTTATATACAGTGCCTTGCAAAAGTATTTACCCCCCCCCCCCCCCCCGGCTTTTAACCTAGTTTGTTAAATTACAGACTATTTAGTTCAATGTTTTTTTAATCTGAATTATATGTGATGGATCAGAACACAAAAGTCTAAGTTGGTGAAGTAAAATTAGAATAATATATACATAAAACAATTTTTCAGAAATAAAAAACTGATAGTTGGCATATGCGTATGCATTCACCAACTTTGTTATGCAGCCCATAAAAAGCTCTGGTGCAACCAATTACCTTCAGAAGTCACATAATTAGTGAAATGATGTCCACTTGAGTGCAATCTTAGTGTCACATGACCTGTCATTACATATACACACCTTTTTGAAAGGCCCCAGAGGCTGTAACACCTAAGCAAGAGGCACCACTAACCAAACACTGCCATAAGACCAAGGAACTCTCCAAACAAGTAAGGGACAATGTTGTTGAGAAGTACAAGTCAGGGTTAGGTTATAAAAAAATATCCAAATCATTGATGATCCCTAAGAGCGCCATCAAATCTATCATAACCAAATGGAAAGAACATGGCACAACAGCAAACCTGCCAAGAGACGGCCGCACACCAAAACTCACGAACCGGGCATGGAGGGCATTAACCAGAGAGGCAGCACAGAGACCTACGGTAACCCTGGAGGAGCTGCAGAGTTTCATAGCAGAGACTGGAGAATCTGTACATAGGACGAAAATAAGCCGTACGATCCATAGAGTTGGGCTTTATAGCAGAGTGGCCAGAAGAAAGCCATTACTTTCAGCAAAAAAAAAATGCCATGTTTTGAGTTTGCGAAAAGGCATGTGGGAGACTCCCAAAATGATGAGACTAAAATTAAACCTTTTCGCCATCAAAGAAAACACTATGTCTGGCGCAAACCCAACACATCACCAAAAGAACACCATCCCCACAGTGAAACATGGTGGTGGCAGCATCATGCTGTGGGGATGTTTTTCAGCAGTCAGGACTTGGAAACTGGTCAGAGTTGAGGGAAAGATGGAAGGTGATAAATACAGGGATATTCTTGAGCAAAACCTGTACCACTCTGTCTTTGATTTGAGGCTAGGATGGAGGTTCACCTTCCAGCAGGACAATGACCCCAAACACACTGCTGAAGCAACACTTGAGTGGTTTAAGGGGAAACATGTTAATAATGTGTTGAAATGGCCTAGTCAAATCCCAGACCTCAATCCAATAGAAAATCTGTGGTCAGACTTAAAGATTGCTGTTCACAAGTGCAAACCATCCAACTTGAAGGAGCTGGAGCAGTTTTGCAAGGAGGAATGGGCAAAAATCCCAGTGGTACGATGTGGCAAGCTCATAGAGACTTATCCAAAGCGACTTGGAGCTGTGATAGCCACAAAAGGTGGCTCTACAAAGTATTGACTTTAGGGGGGTGAATAGTTATGCAAATTGACTTTTTCTGTTATTTTGTCCTATTTGTTGCTTGCTTCACAATAAAAAAAACATCTTCAAAGTTGTGGGCATGTTCTGTAAATTAAATGATGCAAACCCTCAAACAATCCATGTTAAATCCAGGTTGTGAGGCAACAAAACACAAAAAATGTCAAGGGGGTGAATACTTATGCAAGGCACTGTAAATTGTACATTTAAAGAGCTCCAAGCATAAAAAAATTAAAGTCAGCAGCTACAAATACTATAGCTGCTGAGTTTAATATTAGAACACTTACCTGTCCAGGAATCTAGTGGTGTCTTTACCTGAGACGATTTTTAAATTGGCTATCGGGTCCTGCTGCCACCATCTGCAATAAGAGAAACCAGCAGTGAAGCCTTGTGGCTTGACAGCTTGTTCACTACTGTTCATTTGCGAATCGCCCTGAGCTCTGTGAATGGGTCGGCTGCGGGGAAAGGACGAGGGGGCCAAACTTCCCGGAAAAGTGGGCCGCAAGGAAGTCAGCCGGAAGTGGGAGTGTGTACCTGTCAAAACCAGATACCCGTTCCCCCTCAAAAGGTGCCAAATATGGCAGCGGAGGAGGGAAGAAGCAGACAAGCATAGCATCCCCTTTTAGTGGAGCTCCACTTTAAATATACAATAATATAATGCATAAATATGGAATATTTGGAAGCTATGCAGAAAGGTAGAATTCAAGGATCAGACTGTTTAAAAACGGGGACCGTAGTGTTTTACTACTGTTTTTAAATAGATAGATACATACTTATAGGGAGAATCACTTATTATCGGGAGAATCACTGAGTTGTAAAAAGGATCACCCCCTTGCGTCAGTATTGTGTTAAACAACCTTTTTCTTCAATTCCAGCCTTTAATCTGTTGGGATATGTCTCTACTAACCTTGCACATATAGACTTTGCAATATTCCCACTCTTCTTTGCAGAACTGCTCAAGTTCAGTTAAATGTGATGAAGATCGTTTGTGGACTGCAGTCATTCCACAGATTTTCAATAGGGTTTAAGTCTGGTCCTTGACTAAGCAATGCAAGGACATTCACCTTTTTTCTCCGTCAACCACTGTGTGGTCATTTTTGCTGTGTGCTTTGTGTCATTGTCATGTAAACCTTCTTCCCATTGACAACTTTCTGGCAGGGGCAGCATATTTTCCTCAAGAATTTGATGGTATTTTGCCCCATCCATTTTTCCTTCTATCCTGACAAGTGCTCTAGCCCCTGCTGCAGAGAAACGCCCCTATAACAGGATATTACCACCTCCATGCTTTACTGTAGGAATGGGGTTATTTGCATGGTAAGCTGTATTGGATTTCCGCCCGACATATCTTTTGGTGTTGGCCAAATATCTCAAATTTAGTCTCATTTAAACAAAAACACATTTTTTCATGTGGCCTCAGAATCTTCAAGGTGCGTCTTGGCAAAGCCCAGTCGTGACTCCATGTGGCCTTTCATGAGGAGTGGCGTTTTTTCTTTCAGCCCTCCCATACAAGCCACATTTGTGGAGAATTTATGATTTTGTTGTCTTATGTACACAACGACCAATCTTTGTCATAAATTTCTGCAAGTGCTTCAGAGTTGCTGTAGGCCTCTTGGTAGGCTCTCTTACCAGTTGCCTCCTGGCTCTTTCATCAAGTTTGGAGTGGCGTCCTGATCAAGGGAGGGTCTATGTTGTACCAAATACCTCTCCCTTCTTAATAATAGACTTCACTGTTGTTCTAGGCATTGATAAAGCCTTCATCTCCTGACTTGTGCCTCTCCACAACTTTATCCCCAAGATCTTTTGACAGTGCCTTGCCACCCATAGTTGACTGTTTGCTTCAGTTGCACTACCAGGGAGTGAAATGCTCCAGAAAAGCTCTTTTCATGTTGAGCTAATCAAAATTACCACAGAAGTTGAAAGTCATATGGCTTTGTGTGCCATTGGGAAGGTGATTAGCTACAACTGAATTTACAAGGGGAAAATCCTTTTTCCAACTCAGTGATTCTGTTTTTGAATTTTCCTTATTTTCTTCTGGCATGTTGGTGTTATATCTTTCACTTGGATGTTATAAGTTGCACTTAGTAAATACAACTGGATAAAACAAAAATGCTACCTGTCTTTATTTCAGGCTGCAAAGCAACAAAATGTGATTTTTTTAACCACTTCAGCTCCGAAAAGGTTTTACCCACTTCCTGACCAGGCCATTTTTTGTAATACGGCACTGCGTTATTTTAACTGACAATTGCGCGGTCATGCAAGACCCCAAATAAAATTTATGTCCTTTTCCCCCCCTGTTTTTAAATAGATAGATACATACTTATAGGGAGAATCACTTATTATCGGGAGAATCACTGAGTTGTAAAAAGGATCACCCCCTTGCGTCAGTATTGTGTTAAACAACCTTTTTCTTCAATTCCAGCCTTTAATCTGTTGGGATATGTCTCTACTAACCTTGCACATATAGACTTTGCAATATTCCCACTCTTCTTTGCAGAACTGCTCAAGTTCAGTTAAATGTGATGAAGATCGTTTGTGGACTGCAGTCATTCCACAGATTTTCAATAGGGTTTAAGTCTGGTCCTTGACTAAGCAATGCAAGGACATTCACCTTTTTTCTCCGTCAACCACTGTGTGGTCATTTTTGCTGTGTGCTTTGTGTCATTGTCATGTAAACCTTCTTCCCATTGACAACTTTCTGGCAGGGGCAGCATATTTTCCTCAAGAATTTGATGGTATTTTGCCCCATCCATTTTTCCTTCTATCCTGACAAGTGCTCTAGCCCCTGCTGCAGAGAAACGCCCCTATAACAGGATATTACCACCTCCATGCTTTACTGAAGGAATGGGGTTATTTGCATGGTAAGCTGTATTGGATTTCCGCCCGACATATCTTTTGGTGTTGGCCAAATATCTCAAATTTAGTCTCATTTAAACAAAAACACATTTTTTCATGTGGCCTCAGAATCTTCAAGGTGCGTTTTGGCAAAGCCCAGTCGTGACTCCATGTGGCCTTTCATGAGGAGTGGCGTTTTTTCTTTCAGCCCTCCCATACAAGCCACATTTGTGGAGAATTTATGATTTTGTTGTCTTATGTACACAACGACCAATCTTTGTCATAAATTTCTGCAAGTGCTTCAGAGTTGCTGTAGGCCTCTTGGTAGGCTCTCTTACCAGTTGCCTCCTGGCTCTTTCATCAAGTTTGGAGTGGCGTCCTGATCAAGGGAGGGTCTATGTTGTACCAAATACCTCTCTCTTCTTAATAATAGACTTCACTGTTGTTCTAGGCATTGATAAAGCCTTCATCTCCTGACTTGTGCCTCTCCACAACTTTATCCCCAAGATCTTTTGACAGTGCCTTGCCACCCATAGTTGACTGTTTGCTTCAGTTGCACTACCAGGGAGTGAAATGCTCCAGAAAAGCTCTTTTCATGTTGAGCTAATCAAAATTACCACAGAAGTTGAAAGTCATATGGCTTTGTGTGCCATTGGGAAGGTGATTAGCTACAACTGAATTTACAAGGGGAAAATCCTTTTTCCAACTCAGTGATTCTGTTTTTGAATTTTCCTTATTTTCTTCTGGCATGTTGGTGTTATATCTTTCACTTGGATGTTATAAGTTGCACTTAGTAAATACAACTGGATAAAACAAAAATGCTACCTGTCTTTATTTCAGGCTGCAAAGCAACAAAATGTGATTTTTTTAACCACTTCAGCTCCGAAAAGGTTTTACCCACTTCCTGACCAGGCCATTTTTTGTAATACGGCACTGCGTTATTTTAACTGACAATTGCGCGGTCATGCAAGACCCCAAATAAAATTTATGTCCTTTTTTCCCCACAAATTTAGCTTTTTTTTGGTGGTATTTGATCACCTCTGTGTTTTTTATTTTTTGTGCTATAAACAAAAAAAGGCAGACAATTGTGAAACTTTCTGCTATAAAACATTCCCAATAAAAAATGTAAAAAATCTAATTTCTTCATCAATTTAGGCCAATATTTATTCTGCTACATATTTTTGGTAAAAAAATCCTAAAAAGAGTATATTGATTGATTTGCGCAAAAGTTATAGCGTCCAAAGGGACTTTTTATTTTTTTTACTAATAATGGCAGTAATCAGCGATTCTTAGCGGGACTGCAACATTGCAGCGGACAAATTGGACACTGAGTGACACTTTTTGGGGATCAATGACACCCAGTGGCATCTTAAGAGCATTATAGGCCCCCGGGCAATACAGTGCACTGGGGCCCTGTCTACACAATCGTGCACGAGAATTTACTGACAAAAATCATGAAATTTACTGGCAGAACCACATTTATTTTACTGGCACTGCAAAAAAAAGTACCTAAAGTTACAGTTTTACAAATTTCTTCATTGTAATGAAGGTTAGGTTACTATAACCCAGCCTTCTCAGTGTTTCCTCTTACATCAGAGTCTGCAGGATTCCCCCTTACAGTGAAAGGGGACTCTTATGTAAAGGGGAACGCTGCAGATCATGATGTAAGGGGGAACTCTGATGTGGAGGGGGACTCTGGTGACCAGAGACTACCTTATATCAGAGTTCACTACTTTCTCTTTACACCAGAGTTCCCACTTACATCAGGGTCCTTGCACTGTAAGGGGGAATCCTGCAGACTCTGATGTAAAGGGGAACACCAGGAACTCTGATGTGTGGGGCACTCTGGTGACCAGAGACCACCTTCCGTAGAGTAAATACACTAAGGTAAGGGGGGGGTCACTAATATTTTTGTATTCACTCCCCCCTTACATCAGCAACCACCTGCCCCTTAGACTGGCCTGGCGGCGCTATTACTGACCTCCTCTCAGGTGCAACATGCACGGCTCAGTCAGATGGCTCCAGCTTGGCTGCTCTGGTTTTATCCTACAGTCTCCTCATGTCTGACTTCTCCCGTGACCCCCATCCCGGAGGCGCTCCCACTCTTGACTCCTCTTCAGACTCTTCCTCAGAGACTGTAGACGCGATACAGTTCTACAGTTCTGACCCGCTGCTCTCCACCATTTTTTACTGGGGTTGCTGGGCAGCCGATGGGGGCCCCCCAAACAAGTGGGGCCCCCGGGCAACTGCCCAGCGTGCCCAATGGAAAAGACAGCCCTGATGACACCAACACAGTGCTTAGTGCTAAAAAAATGCATTGATCACTGTATAAATGACACTGGCAAGGAAGGGGTTAACAGGGGCAATTAAGGGGTTAAGTGTGTGCCTGGGAGGTGATTTCTAACTGGATGGGGGACTGTTACACTGGGGGAAAAGTGATAGTGTTTCTCTCCTTTGCTCCCTGACAGATCTGCGGTTTGCCTTATATACATAGGCACGTCGCTGATCCGTCTCTCCACAGAACGATTGTCCAATCAGCAGGTCCAGTCACGTGCGTCCCCTACATTGCATGCAAAAAATCACGTACAGGTACATGATTTTGCACACCAAGGCCACCCTATGGCACTACATGTACGTGGGGAGTTCTGGAAGCGGTTAAGGGGGGATTCTATACCCACTGTGTGTGTGTGTGTGTATATATATATATATATATATGGTATACACACACATACACTGTATATAAAACATGAATACTCCCCCCTTGACTCCCACATTAAAGTGAGACACTAATCCCCAAGCCCTGATCACAGCCATATAGGGTTATGTCTAGGCTCCTTGATTTCAGAAGGTTGGTACAGTTGAACCTCGGATTACGAGCATTTTTCATTCCAGGAGTATGCTTGTAAGTTCTCGCATATCAAATCGAGTTTTCCCACTGAAGTCAATGGAAACGAAAATAATTTGTTCCACATTGACTTCAATGGGATGCAATACCAAATGCGGCCAGAGATGGGGAGGCGCCAGAGAGCGCCAAAAACGGCTAAAAAGGCCCGAGGACGCTTCGGCTTGTTTCCTGCGTCCCCGTACCTCAGGCCAAATGAGGTACTGCATGCCAATGTTCGGCTTTTCTCGGCTCCTGCACCCCGTACCTCAGGCAAAATGAGGTACTGCAGGCCTATTTTCGGCTCTGCTCGGCTTCTGCGCCCCCGTACCTCAGGCCAAATCAGGTACTGCAGGAATATTTAGCTTGAATTCTGCTCTTCTTGCGAGTCAACACTCACAAACCGAGTCAGATTTAAAAAAAAAAAATTTGCTCGCAAGTCAAAACACTCTCAAACCAAGTTACTCTTAAACCGAGGTTCCACTGTAATTGCATAAAATGCTGGATAGGACATCTGGGACTCATTTGAGAAGCATGCTGGCATTGTTAGTGTACCGTAGGGTGCTGGAGGGTGCTAACGGCATGTGTTACTATTATTATTTATTTCGGTTTGCTGATTTAAAGGGGTTGTAAAGATTTGTTTTTTAATTTTCTAAATAGGTTCCTTTAAGCTAGTGCATTGTTGGTCCACTTACCTTTTTCTTCGATTTCCCTTCTAAATGTTTTTTTTTTCTTTGTCTGAATTTCTCACTTCCTGTTCCTCCTCAGTAAGCTGTTCTGGCTTACTAACCCCCAGCCAGAACAGCTCGGATGATGGGGGCAAGTTTACTGAGGAGAAACAGGAAGTGAGAAATTCAGACAGAAAAAAAACATTTAGAAGGGAAATCAAAGGAAAAGGTAAGTGAACCAACAATGCACTAGCTTAAAGGAACCTATTTAGAAAATAAAAAACGAACCTTTACAACCCCTTTAAAGCATATTTCCACTGTTGCAGTCAGATTTGAGAAAACACTATACAGGTGCATCTCATAAAATTTGATTATCATCAAAAAGTTATTTTATTTCAGTAATTTATTTCAAAAAGTGAAACTCATATTTTATATAGATGCGTTACACACAGAGTGATAGATTTCAAGCATTTCTTTCTTTTAATTTTGATGATTATGGCTTACAGCTAGTAAAAACCCCAAATTCAGAATTTCAGAAAATTAGAATAATACAGAAATGTTGGCTTACTGAAAAGTATGTCCATGTACAGTATATAGTATGCACTCAATACTTGGTCGGGGCTCCTTTTGCATGAATCTTTTTCATCAATGTGGTGTGGCATTGAGGCGATAAGCCTGTGCTGAGGTGTTATGGAAGCCCAGGTTGCTTTATTATCGGTGCATTGTTGGGTCTAGTGTCTTCCTCTTGACAATACCCACAGATTTTCTATGGGGTTTAGGTCAGGCGAGTTTACTGGACAATCAAGCACAGTGATACCATGATCATTAAACCAGGTTTTTGTACTTTTGGCAGTGTGCACAGGTGCCAAGTCCTGCTGGAAAATGAAATCAGCATCTCCGTAAAGCTGGTCAGCAGAGGCAAGCATGAAGTGCTCTAGAACTTGCTGCTAGAGGGCTGAGCTGACTTTGGACTTCATAAAACACAGTGGACCAACATCAGCAGATGACATGGCTCCCCAAATCATCACTGACTGTGGAAACTTCACACTGGACCTCATGCCACTTGGATAATGTGCCACTCTTCCTCCTCAATTTCCAAATGAAATGCAAAATTTTCCACAGTCACTGATGATTTGGGGAGCCTTTTTATCTGCTGGTGTTGGTCCACTGTGTTTTATCAAGTCCAAAGTCAGTGCAGCCCTCTATCAGGCTTTACTTAACAGATGCAGAGTAGGGTTAACAATGTAAACAGAGAAAAGGGTGTGCAAACAGTGGAGAACAATAGATAAATTGATTATGATGCTGTACAACCTGGAGCTCATTAGAGCAATGCCTCTGTGACTCAATTATACACTAAGTGGGGTAAACAGTACGGTATATAAACAGCCACTTGAGTTTAGTCTCTGCGACAATGTCTCTCACAATGAATTCCAGGGTAGGTCTGGGTACTCAAGCAAATAGCTGTAGGAATATCTGAGCTGGCATCACAGGCGAGTAGCTAGAAGAGTCCCAGGGTTGGTGTCCCATGCAGGTGCCTGGAGACACAGGGCCAACCCCATTACCAAGCAAAGTACTCTGGTAGCCATTGGCACGGTGCTTTCTGCAGTGACTGGGTCTTCCGTAGCAGCTGCTATTGGGCTCCCGCCTAACAATGGGGAACCAAAGCACCTAGCTGCAGATCCCATGCCCGGTCGCCTCATCACTCGCAGTTCATCTAAACTACTGATGGAGGGAAACAGGTAGATTTATATCCCTTGGGCATGTCTGGGTATCCAGGGGCTTGTGGAAGCCCAGTGAGTTGTGAGAAAAGAAGTTAAAGGAGCCCAGGTCTGGGAGCGTTAAGTAAAATGGCAATTTGCTACAGAATTACACCTTATGACTGTTAGCACAAAATGTATCAGTGACAGAAGTTTTAGTTGGTGTACCAAGCCTAACCCAACTCTAAGCTTTTTGGATTGCACGTTGACGTCATCTCAACCACCTTGCATTCTACTCTATCCACACTTGCACGCTTTAAAAAATTAATGTTAACTTCTTCCAGAGAGATTGTATTTTTAAATGATTTGTGTTTTAAAAGGTGTTGTGGGCTGTTTGGTTTACACCTTAAGGGCTCATTGGACAATGTTGACAAAGCAGGTGTGACCTACGTTACACTAAATGATCGATGTATGGGTCCTTGACTACTTGAAATACTGTACAAAAATACGCTGAGATACTTTCGCATTGTCTTTTGGAAATCTTTAATAAACATTATTGAAACTAAAAGGTGTTGTAGATTTAAATTCTGTATGGTCCCATTGGAGTACTTCCTCCCGTTGAGTGTCTCAAACAGTGCTGAAACCATATGGGTCGTAGACAGTGTAGCATGCAGGCCTAAGTCTGGATGGTCCACAGCAGTAATGCCAGTTGTCTAGCTCTACCTAGGGTTCTAAAATCTCCTTTTGCCTGAGCTTGCCAAGGTCATCAGTGAGTCCTGTTCACAGAGGTCACCAAAGGGCTTTCCATTCACAGAAATGCCATTCCTCCCAATGCATTGATGAAAATATGTCACCAAGCTGCATGCACCATAGCATGTCGGGGTTATGGCGTATGGGAGCGAGAATATGAAAAAATTCTTGTAATTGCCATTCTTGTGCATGTATTTCTTTCTTTAAAAACATATATATATATATATTTTGTTATGAACTAAATGCAGTGACTCTAAGAGGGAAAAAGATGTCTAGATAGGAAAGACTAAGCATCTGTTGTGTGGTTTCAGTTGGCAGATACAATGGATGAAAATTGTGTTCCCAAGCCCATTTTTTCTTTTCTGCTAACATGTAAACTTGTTTATTATATTCTTGCAGGAATAGCTGTTTGAGAACATTTCGAGATGAATAAGAGGACAGTTCAGGAAAAAGCTGCGGACAACCTTTGAGTCTCTTGTTTGGATGTAAGAGTGGAAGAATACAACTTAGTTCTATGAACCTATACTTCTCAACATTACCACCTAAGGACATAGATTTTATTTAGTAAATCCTTTCTTGCTAAAATCATTCAAAAATGAAATATGTATTTTTCTGGAGTTGCATCAAGAAAAATGGACAGATTTGGCGATCTCATGTTATGTCTAGGAGGAGACAATCAAAGTGTTGATCGGTACTGTGTTAAGCAATAGATGTTTCAATGCAGACAAAAAAAGAACTGGGAATTTGGAAAAATTCTATGCAACACGTGGACTTTTCCATGAAGGTCTGAGATCTCCAGATTTTCGAATGTACAAAGCACGAACCTTGTCCTTTGGAGGTGGAGCACCCTGAAAGTCTCTGCACATTTGTCAATGAGGTGTTTCCATGCTGATCCTGACAGTAGCAGCTGAGCCCCCTAAAGATTCCCCTTCAAGTCTCCTAGGCTTCTCCACTCCAGGAGGACGCTTTTGTCCCTACCAGTTACCATGCTGCCGTTGTTTGCCCTTCTCGTACACTACCTGCCTCTGGCACTGGGACATTATGACATCTGTAAATCCTGGGTGACGTCTGATGACGGCCCATCCTGGGAATATTATGCCTGCCAACCAAAGCCGATGGTTATGAAAGAGTATGCCATAATTAGGGTGGACCCCCCTGGAATTACATGTGGGGATCCAGCAGAGTATTTTTGCACTCATGTAAGTACCTGCTATATATTGTTTTTGGTTAAGTGGATACAGTGTACAGTAGTTGCAGACTAATTGTGGTCTAAAACAGTCCAAGGATTGCCCAGTTCAAAAAATTAGAGCCTTCATAAATATACTTTATATCAATTTTTCTTTTTGAAAAACAGTAATAAATCAAGAGTATACCCATGGCACAGAAGCACAATGGGTTTTTAAAGACAGATCACAGCAGAAGCTGTTTGATTTCAGACATTCAGTCTCCTATTGAAATCTCAATAACTTGTGTACACATATCCCTGGCTCATGCATGCATGTCGTCAAAATACCACTTTCACAGGCGTTTGAATTTTTCTTCTGCCTCTAAATTCCCCTCTGTGTTAGCCTATGTGTCCATGCACAACAAAGGCGTTTACAGGAGTTTCAAGGCAGATTAATTTAGAGGCAGAAAAAAACATCACTTGCACGTTCAGAAGAACATGCGTTTTAGTGGAAACACAACTGTGGATAAGGCCTTCAGTTTGAGCTATTAAGTTATGTAAATATCTGGCTTTTTTTAACAATTGGTAATGAAAGCATGCAAAAAAAAAAAAAAAGGCCTAAAACTCCACCTGCTGGCTAGATATAACAATTTAAGATATTCATATGCAATGTTTTATATTTAACTGCCAAAAATAATAAAGAACATACATACAAAATGTTAATACATTTCTTCTAAAGATTCATCTCCATCTTACCTATTCTCTATAGCTGTCACCTTCCTGAGGGTACAACCAGGGCTGGGACAAGGGGTGGGCAGGAGGTGCGGCTGGCATGGGCACTGTAGCATCATATGAGGTGGGGGACAGGGCACCACAAAGAGGTGGGGGAGGGGATTTGTGTTGGATGGGGGATTTGGGGGGCAGCAGGGATTAAGAATTGTTGTAAGAGGGGAAATTGGGGGGGATGCTAAAAATTGTAATTTGGGGGGACTTGTGTCGGGAGGGGGCAGAGGATTTACATAAACAAAGTGTTATAGTAGAGGGAATTTGTGCTGGAAGAGGATTTTTTTGGGGGGGTTGGTAGGATTTGTGCAAGTAGGGATGATTAGAGGGTATTTGTGCTAGGAGAGGATTTTTTTGGGGGAGGGGGTTGTGCTAGAAAAGCTGATTGGGGGATTTGGGCTGGCAGGTGGGATTTGGAGTGGGGTGAAGATGTGTACCCGGAGAGGAAATTTGGGGGGGTAGAGGATTTATGCTAAGATTGTTTTTTTTGGGGGGGGAGGGGGGCAAAGATTTGTGCTGAGAGGGAAAATTTCAGCAAGGGGGTGGATTTGTCTTAGGAGGAGGGAATTTATGCTTAGGGGGTAACCATGCAGATTAGTGCTCAATCCCCCCCAACAACAATAGCTTATCCCAGTAACAATAGCCCTCCTGCCAAAACAATACCACCCCCAAGCAAAATGGATCTACCCCAGTAACAATAGATCTCCCAGCAGCCAGTACCAATAGACTCCTCCTTCAATAGTAAGTCCCTCCCAGCAACAGTCGATTCCCCACCAGCAACAATCGATCTCCCAACAGCCAGCATCAATAGACTCCTCCTTCAATAGTAGGTCCCTCCCAGCAGCAAAAGTCCCCCTCCATCAATAGATCCCCTCCAGAGATAACAGATCCCCCAGCAGCCAGCAATTTACCCTCCAGCAGCACCTCCCAGCCATTACATACATTGGCCCGGATTCAGAAAGAATAGTCTAAGTTGTAGGCGGGCGTAGCGTATCTGAGATACACTACGCCGCCGTAACTTAGGGCGCAAGTTCCGTATTCAGAAAGAACTTGCGCCCTACGTTACGGCGGCGTAGTGTAAATGTGTCGGCGTAAGCCCGCCTAATTCAAATTTGGCTGGTAGTGGGCGTGTTGTATGTTAATCTATCATGACCCTACTTAATTGACGCTCTTTACGAACGGCGCATGTGCCGTACGTGGACGTATCCCAGTGCGCATGCTGCAAATCACGTCGCAAATAGCCAATGATTTCGACGTGAACGTAACTTACGCAAAGCCCTATTCGCGAAGGTTTTACGCAAACGACGGAAAATTCGACGCTGTCCCGACGTCCATACTTAACATTGGCTAAGCCTCATATAGCAGGGGTAACTTTACGCCGGTCCGAAGCCTTACGTAAACGACGCACATAGATACGCCAGGCGCAACTACGTTCGTGAATCGGCGTATCTACCTAATTTGCATATTCTACGCGTAAATCTACGGAAGCGCCACCTAGCGGCCAGCGTAAATATGCAACTAAGATACAACGGTGTAAGAGACTTACGCCGGCCGTATCTTAGTAAAATTCTGGTGTATCTTGCTTTCTGAATACAGAAAGAAAATACGCCGGCGCTTCCTAGAACTTACGTGGCGTATCAATCGTTACGCCAACGTAAATTCTATCTGAATCCGGGCCAGAAAGTGCACACGTGCCCACTGAAAAAAAGCCCTGGTCCTATGGCAGTGAGCCTTGCATTTTAGAAGACATTCCCATAGTAGATTAGGTATTGCACAGAGCGGAGCTGTGACAGTGGGAGCAGGTAGATGCTGCCATTTTATATGTTTCCTGGCTGTCATTCTAATCTAGTGGCTTTATATCACCGATCCTAAGCCACTATATAGATAATGTGTCCTGATGACACTAGGTCAGGGCTCGACAAATCCCGCTTGCTTGGAAGTCCCCAGCTCTTCCTTGTGTGAGCTGGCGCCATCTGGTGGTGGCCGTTGGTATTACAAGTTAAGCATTACAAGTTAAACAGCAATTCTAATGTAATTTTTCACTATTTTCACTGCCATCTTCTTCCCTCTAATTAGAACCCCCAAACATTATATATATTTTTTATCCTAACACCCTAGAGAATAAAATGGCGATCGTTGCAATACTTTATGTCACGCCGCATTTGCGCAGCGGTCTTACAAGCGCACTTTTTGGGGAAAAAATTACACTTTTTTTTAATTAAAAAAAGACAACAGTAAAGTTATCCCCATTTGTTTTAATATTATGAAAGATAAAGTTACGCCGAGTAAATTCATACCCAACATGTCACGCTTCAAAATTGCGTCCGCTCGTGGAATGCCGACAAACTTTTACCCTTTAAAATCTTCATAGGCGACGTTTAAAAAAATCTACAGGTTGCATGTTTTGAGTTACAGAGGGGGTCTAGGGCTAGAATTATTGCTCTCGCTCTACCAATCGCGGCGATACCTCACATGTGTGGTTTAAACACCGTTTACATATGCGGGGGCTGCTCACGTATGTGTTCGCTTCTGCGCGCAAGCTCGTCGGGACGGGGTGCGTTTTCTGGCTCCTAACTTTTTTAGCTGTCTCCTAGATTCCAAGCAAATTTGTCAACCCCTGCACTAGGTCAGTACTTGTAACTCCAGAGGCAGCCAGCTAACAAGCATTTTCAGACGGGAACTACTCAGTGAAAGACTCTTTTTTTTTTTTATCGATGAAGGTTTCCTTTAAGATTGTAGCAGACAACCTTGTCCACTCTGCAGAAATCTTAATGCTGATGATTTCCTGACAACGAGAATTCTGCCATACTAAGCTTTCCACAATTATCCCTTGTATTCAGTATCCCTCTTCAATAATGTCATTCAAATGAGCTGATCTTTATTTTCCATGATAAAATATTGATGTGTTCGCTGCAATGTCCTCTCTCAGTAGTCTCTCCATCCAGCTCTTATCCTGAGCAAGCTTTTAAACATCACAACACTTTTCCTACTTTGTAGAAATTCTAATCAATAATGCACTTAGGGCCGATTGTAGCGTATAAGCAGAAGAGCAAGACCACTGGCCAGGGGCTGATCCCCCAAGTAAAATAAAAAAATAAATAAAAAAAGGCAAAAAAAAATCATAATTTCACTTTGTTGCTCCTTTGGGAGTTGGGAGAGTGGGAGTAGAATTAAACATTTGATTAAGTTAAAGGGGTTTTCCACTTTCTATTAAGTAAAAAAAATTGTCCTGATTATGACCCATGGGGCTTGATGCATCAGATTGTGTTAAAGCAAGCTGTATTCCCGCTGTAATTATCGCTCAGCATTTCATGCTAATTAGCTCTTGATTCATTAAAAATCATTGCAAGAAAAAAAGTGTATGTTATGCTGAACTATAAATACAAGCAGCGTAGTTCCAGCATATACTGTATGTTTACTGTTCATTTATTGGGAACATTATAATTATAAGCACCAATATTTAAAGGGTAGCTTTTGTAAAGATCGAACGTGAAAATATTTTTTATAATATTTTTGGTAATATTAATAATAATGGAATTTTTAAATCAGTCTCCGGATATGATTTTGGGAAATGGGTAAAAAAAATTAAGTTTTCTTGTATAGGGGCTTCTGTATGCTTTGGACCAGGGGTCTCCAAACAAAAAGACCAGTTTACGGTCCTTCAGAATTTAGGGGGGCCAGACTAGGGTCATTGGGAGTAGAAAATGTCCAGTGAAAGTAAATAGGGTTGTCCCGATACCACTTTTTTAGGACCGAGTACAAGTACCGATACTTTTTTTCAAGTACTCGCCGATACAGAATACCAATACTTTTTTTTAAATGTGTCCCCAAATGCAGCCATGTCCCCCACGAATGCAGCCATGTCCCCCACAGATGCAGCCATGTCCCCCACAGATGCAGCCATGTCCCCCACAGATGCAGCCATGTCCCCCACAGATGCAGCCATGTCCCCCACGAATGCAGCCATGTCCCCCACAGATGCAGCCATGTCCCCCATGAATGCAGCCATGTCCCCCACGAATGCAGCCATGTCCCCCACGAATGCAGCCATGTCCCCCACAGATGCAGCCATGTCCCCCCATACCTAGATGCCGTCGCCGTCGCCGCCTAGTTAATCAGCGTGCGGGGAACATTACAGCTTTCATTTGAATAGCTGTGTGTTCCGCGCCGCGTATAGACACTCCCCCTTGCTCGGGATTGGACGGGTGATCTGCACTTTGATAGACAGATCACCCGTCCAATCCCGAGCAAGGGGGAGTGTCTATACGCGGCGCGGCGGGGGACACTCAGCTATTCAAATGAAAGCTGTAATGTTCCCCGCACGCTGATTAACTAGGCGGCGGCGTTGCGGTTTGTGGCGGCATTGCGGCGGCGGGGGGGGGTAGTATCAGATCTGGCATCGGGGGCATTTGCGGGAGTACAAGTACTCCCGCAAATGCTCAGTATCGGTCCGTCACGATACCGATACTGGTATCGGTATCGGGACAACCCTAGTGTCAATGTAAGGAATTGATGGTGTCAGTTGGAGGACTAGTGCCCCATTGTTGTCAGCAACAAGAATTATGCCCCATTGGAGTTGGATGGAATAGTGTCCCAAGAGCTGCATTAAGGCACGCAAAGTGCCGCATTCGGCCCCAGGGCCACAGTTTGGAGACCCCTGCTTTAGACGAACAGATCTCCTGTAGAAATTTTGGTTAATGCTCATGTGATTAGCTGATCACTGTTCCCAGCAGCATTTCTCTTATTATAATTCTGAGACTGACCACGTGATTATAGAAGGAAGAGCATCCCATGGAGAACTCAGGAAATAGGACGCAGATGGAACAGTGGCGGCTAAGGTTTTTTTTTTTTTGGGGGGGGGCGGCAAACAATCACCCCCCACCTCCAGTGCACGGCACTAACAGCACCCCACCTCCCCTCCGGGAGGCTTGCGGCGTGGCACTGATGAGACCCCCCCACGGGGCAGAGGCTCCGGTGTCCGCCGTGTGTCTCCTCTCTGTTCCTCTTAAGCGCTTGGCATCCAGTAGGGTCGCCTGACACTTTGACCATTTGGGAAACAGGTCTCACGACCTATAATATAAACAGAAAAGACAGTGCTACTACCCATTTGACACATACAGTAAAACCTTGGTTTAAAAGTACAGCGGAACCTCGGATTATGAGCATAATCCGTTCCAGGAGAATGCTTGTAATCCAAAGTACTTGCATATCAAAGCGAGTTTCCCCATTGAAGTCAATGGAAATTAAAATCATTTGTTTCGCATCGACTTCAATGGCTTGCAATACTGCATGTAGCCAGAGGTGGGGTGACACCGGAGAGCCTTTGAAACAGCTCTCCGGTACCCCCACCTCAGGCCAAACCCGGTATTGCACACTGCTTTGGCTGAATCCTGCTTGTTTCAAGAGACAACACTCGCAAACCGAATTAGGATTTTTTTTAAAATAATGTTAAAAACCAATATGCGATTGACTACTTAATTATTACGCGTTAAAAAGCGATTAAAAAGAAATCCAGAAGCCTTCAGTCATATCACTTTTTTTTTTCCTGAGGCAAAAAATTTTTTTGCCAGCAAAAGCAATTACTCATTTTAATAAATCGATTGACAATTTTACACTATTGGAGCTTCATTTCCGTTCCATACTACGATCCACGGAGTGATTGGTCGGGAGCAGTGGCAGCTTGCGCTCTTTTTTTTGGGGGGGTGGCAAACAAACCAAACGCCACTCCCCCGTTTTGGGTTTGACTGATCAGTGACCAAAGCCCCACGCTTGTCAGCCCACCAACCCCACACTTACCCCATCTAAGGCCCCTTTCACACTGGGGCGGGAGCCGCAGTGGCGGTATAGCGCCGCTAAAAATAGCGGAGCTATACCGTCGGATTTGCCGCGGGATTCGGCCGCTAGCGGTGCAGTATTAACCCCCGCTAGCGGCCGATAAAGGGTTAATACCGCCCACAATGCGCCTCTGCAGAGACGTATTGCCGCGGTTTCCCATTGTTTTAAATGTGAAGGAGCGGTATACATGCCGCTTCTCTCACCGCTCCAAAGATGCTGCTGGCAGGAGATTTTTTTCTCTCCCACCAGCGCATTGCCTCAGTGTTAAAGCCCTCGATATTTCACATTGAGTATGCAGTGCAGGAGTTTTTCAGGCAGTAGAGCAGCGCTTTTTTTTTTTACCTGTTTATAGCTGGTTGTTAAATGAAATGTAAAAAAAAATTAATTTATGAAAAAAATAAAATTAAACCGCAAATCACGGCAAAATCGCGGTAAAAACGCAAGTAAAAAAACACAGCAAGCACCGCAAAAAGCACTGCAAAAACGCTCAAAAGCAACATGCATAGGTGTGAATCGAGCCTTAAGACCCGCTTCCTGATTGGCAGGGAGGAGAATCAGGAAGACAATACTGAATATTAATTGGCTATTTTGACACAACTGGGTGACTTTTTGTTAAAGGGGTTGTAAAGGTTTGTATTTTATTTTCTAAATAGGTTCCTTTAAGCTAGTGCATTATTGGTTCACTTACCTTTTCCTTCGGTTTCCCTTCTAAATGTTTTTTTTCTTTGTCTGAATTTCTCACTTCCTGTTCCTGCTCAGTAAGCTTGCCCCCATCATCTGAGTCGTTCTGGCTGGGGGTTAGTCAGCGTGCTCGCCCCCTCCCTTGGGACTACATCCCTGTGGGGAGATGTACAGCGTCTCCCCGCAGGGATGTAGTCCCAAGGGAGGGGGCGAGCACGCTAAGCTTACTGAGGAGAAACAGGAAGTGAAAAATTCAGACAAAGATAAAAACATTTAGAAGGGAAATCGAAGGAAAAGGTAAGTGAACCAACAATGCACTAGCTTAAAGGAACCTATTTAGAAAATAAAATACGAACCTTTAAATAAATAAAGGATGGAAAAGGGTAAAAACAGGAATTTTATTTAAAGTAGTACCAGTGGCTTAAAGCGTTTGTAAAAGTTCTGATTTTCTTTAAAATAATGAACATGTCATACCTGCTAAGTATGATATGTTTTACTTTCATAGAATGCTTTAAGGTGAAAAAAATGCAGGCTTTAGAACCACCATTGGAGCTGTTTAAAAAAAAAAAAAAGAAAGAAAAGCAGCCGGGCAATGTTGCTCAGCTGCTGAAACAGAAAGAAAAAGGAAAATTGTTTATTTTTGTATCTTTCTGTTTATTCATCTACAGATCAAAGGGATGAACTTCGAACTGCAGAGTATTTCAGTTTAAAAGCAAACTGTCATGTAAAATGTTTGTTTTTTTATTAAATGTTCCTCTGTTTAACCCCCTATCAGCCTTAATTAACGCCTTATCGTATCAGTGCATTTACAAGCCGTTACATGCTTCTAATCAGGGGTCTCAAACTAGCGGCTCTCCAGCTGTTGAGTCCCATGAGGCATTTCAAGGCTGACAGTTACAAGCATGACTCCCACAGGCAGAGGCATGGTGGGACTTATAATTTTGCAACAGCTGGAGGGCCGCTAGTTTGAGACTCCTAAAGCATCTGATTGAGCATTTGGCTTGAGGTTGTTGTGCGGCCCTATTGATTTCAATGGGCAAGTTTGACAGGTGGTGCTGTCTGTCAAACTCTGCAGCCATGTCAAAACTGCTGCGGCCTCAAAGTATCACAGCTGTGGCACGTGTACAGGCCTGTCAGGTTGTGTTTTTAGAATTGCGGTAGGTGGCAGAGAAACAGTAAAACTGCAGCTCAGCTGCCCGTTTTTACTGCTCAGCCACCCTTTCAGATTGCCCTGTTCACATAACGAGGTGGATGGAGGAAAATGCCCCCCTGCTGAGGCTTTAGGTGGATGGAGGTGAATCCTCCCCCCATGCCCCCCCACCCCGCTGAGGATTTGTATTCTGACAGCCGGACCCGCAGCTGTGAGAAATATACTGATCAACCTCTGCAGCCGCTGATCAATAAAAATCAATAACATTTTCCAACACCTCCCTGATCGATAATAAGTTTCCAACATGTCCCTTTCAGGCCTTGTACACACGACCGAACATGTCCGCTGAAACTGCTCCGTCGGACCAGTTTCCGCGGACATGTCCGACCGTGTGTAGGGCCTACCGGACAGTTTTCCGGCCTAGCTGACAGGTTTTCAGCGGACAAAAGTTTCTTAGCATGCTAAAAAACTTGTCCGCTGGAAGCCTGTCCGTCGGACGTCAGTACGACTCATCGGACATGTCCGCTGGCCCGAAATCCCACGCATGCGTCAAAGTGATTTGACGCATGCGTGGAAGCATTGAACTTCCTGGTGCGCGCACGTCGCCGCGTCATCGTCGCCGCCACGTCAACGCGTATTCTGTCCGCGGGGAATTTGGTCTGATGGTGTGTACACACATCAGACCAAATGATCCCAGCAGACATGTCCGATGAAAACGGTCCCCGGACCGTTTTCATCAGACATGTCTGGTCGTGTGTACGAGGCCTAACAGAAGTCAAACGACCGACTTCTGTTGATCATGGGCGACCACCCTGCTGGACTGGCTGAATTTTGCACGAATATCGGTAAGCTGTTGAGTTCTGTTTAGCGGGTTAATACCTGTGCTTTGCAGCCGTGTCCCCCCCGGCTTGTACTCCAGAGTTGGCTCACCTCCTAGCAGATGGGAGCTGAGAGCTCAGGACAATGCGGAGGCTCCTACACAATCAGCTGATGCCTGGATTACAGATGGAAGGGAGGGGGCCGTTTGACCTGCAAGCTCATCTAGCACTCAGTCCAAACACACAGATTATCCCTGCTATAGAAAACACACAGCCATTAACCCCTGTGAAGGCCGCACGCTTAGTTCTCCCGTCAACGCCGCTTGTTGGAAAGCATGTCTCCCGACTTTCTCATATGAGAAAGAGGGACACTTTTTAGGGCTACAAATTAACTCTTGATTGAATATACCAACCAATAACTATGTAGTGTAAGTGCCTGCCTGATTGGATAGATTAGGTAGGTTCACAAATTACAACATTTTTAGTAGATCTAAAATGTTATTTATTTTTCCTTTGTAACAGGTATGGTGACCCCAAGGCAGCCCATACATTAGTAGTAAAAATCACCCATATCTTCCATCTACACATTTGAGGTGGATGGGGGAATCACCCACAATGAGCACTATAGCCGGCAGGGCTGATTGTGCAGACATTTTGTTACAGCGTGGTTGTGCAGAAGTTAATTGGTAGATCGACTTCTCTAAAACCAGCTTGCCCCATACATGGATTGAAATTCTGAACCGGACAAATTTTTAATTCATGTAAGGCCAGCTTAAAGTGATTGTAAAGATTGTTTTTTTTTTAAAATAACAAACATGTCATACCTCCACTTTGCAGTTCATTTTACACAGAGTGGCCCCGATCCTTGACTTCTGGGGTCCCTTGGGGGCACTGGTAGCTCCTCCCTGCATCGTATAACCCCCTTGCAGGTGCACTCCTGAGTCGAGCATTTGCATCCATAGACGGAGAATGCCGGACGCTGCCCCGCCCCCCGCGTCATTGGATTTGATTGACAGCAGCGGGAGCCATGCTGTGCTGTTATCAATCTATCCAATCAAGAGTTGAGACAACGGGCAGAGGGGAAGAAATTCTGAACCGGACAAATTTTTAATTCATGTAAGGCCAGCTAAAAGTGATTGTAAAGATTGTTTTTTTTTTTCCCTCTGTCGTGGGAATTATGGAAGTAAAAGGGGGGGGGGGGGGGGGTTCCGGTCAGTGACAGAAATTTTTAGGATGCATTAAGGTGAAAAAAGACGAGGGTTTACAACCCCTTTAAAGGGGTTGTAAAGGTTTGTTTTTTATTTTCTAAATAGGTTCCTTTAAGCTAGTGCATTGTTGGTTCTTTTACCTTTTCCTTCCATTTCCCTTCTAAATGTTTTTTTTCTTTGTCGGAATTTCTCACTTCCTGTTCCTCCTCAGTAGGCTTTTCTGGCTGACTAACCCCCCAGCCAGAATGGCTCGGATGATGGGGGCAAGCTTACTGAGGAGAAACAGGAAGTGAGAAATTCAGACAAAGAAAAAAAAACATTTAGATGGGAAATCGAAGGAAAAGGTAAGTGAACCAACAATGCACTAGCTTGAAGGAACCTATTTAGAAAATAAAAAACAAACCTTTACAATCCCTTTAAGGCTCCTTGCAAACCATGTAGGTGTGATGGAGCCTATGCGCGTTTCTGCACTTTCCTGCGCATCGCATGTAAGGCAGCCAGTTTATTTCGTTGCCCTATGTGCCTAAAATGTGAAAAAGAAGTCTCTTTTGCAAAATTGTACACACACCAAAGCGAAATCACATGGTGTTGCAGAACAATGCATTTTGGAACACGCAAAAACACGTGCGTTAGAACAGGGCTCAAAATTTCAAGCCCTGAGCTACTAGCCAGGCCTCAAGAGTTACTCGCCACCAGTTGCCCCACCTAATTCATACACTGCTCCACGCCTAATTGCACCCCTAAACACGCCCTCGTAGATTATCTCATGGAATGACACTGTTAAATGTTTTATGCAGAATCAAGTTACACAATTAAATATTACCAAAACAACTTTAACAAAATGGGACAGGGCACTGGGGGCAGACCAGAGGGACAGGGCACTGGGGGCAGACCAGAGGGACAGGGCACTAGAACTGGATCTCTTCCCCATTCTCTTGCTGTCTCCTCTGCAACTCCCATCCATCCTCTCTCTTTCTCCCATTCATCTCATCATCAGGAGCCTGTGTGTGCGGCTCCACGTTTGCATGTCCCCACTTCCCCCTTTTATTCAGGCTGGCAGTGAGGAGAGGAGCTGCAGCACAGCGGGAGGGAGTACAATCCAGCGCCGAGATCCACACAACTGCACAGCCGTTGACACCATAGCACAGCGCACATTGACACCGCACAGCACACATTGAGACCAGTCTGCTCACAGTGCTCAGGCTGAACTGCTGGACACCTACATAGAGCACAAGGAGAAGAAAACTGCACAAACTGGAAGGCTGCCGCTCTCATGTCAGGGCAACTTTCAGTGAGCGCTGCACTGCCTACCTGGGACACCCGGAGTGGTAATTTTCGCAATCCTCCACCTGACTCATTACTTCCTGCTCCCTGCTCTCCAGCTATATTGGTCGGGGGGAGGGGGGCAGGCTCAGAGAGGTCATACTGTTAGGTCCCATGGCTTAATGAGAATTGTAAGGAGAGCACCTGTGTACTGCTCTGCCTGTGCGCGGCTCACCAGACTACTTTTCCCGAGCATGCACCTTTCCTCTTCGGCCGCCAATCGCATTGGGGCTCTAAGTGTAGGCACAGATTGAAGGGACATTGGTCATGCAGCCCTGTCATCACTCGCCCCCAGCGTAAATCCACTCGCCAAATGCTAGCAGGCGAGTGGAAATTTTGAGGGCTGCGTTAGAAGTTGCATAAGGGTGCGTGCGATTAAGAATCAAATGGCACTTCCACATGTCTGTTAAAGGGCAGCGTGATTCTGTGCATCTCCTAGTAAGATATTGCCCAGCCACTGCAGACCAGGTCAGCCTGTGTCTGTAATAGTAACCTTCATTTCTAAGCCCTGTGGGTGGGACGAAACATATTGGGAGGGGCATGGCCTGGATGGAGCCAGGCTAAAGTTGTTAATTATTTCAGACTGGGGCTAAGCTAACTTGTGTGGCGTTATGATGTTTTCTTACTAGGAGTTGCATAGAGTCAGGACAAGCGCTCTCTTCTGCCTGCATCCAACAGTAGGAGTCACCGGCTATTGGATATGCGTCTAGAGCGGCACCCTAAGTTTTCTGCGCTTCTGTGCATGTCGGGAAAGTGCATGTGTTAGCAGATGCGTAGGAGGAACCATTAATAATTAATAACCAGTGCTCCATTTTTTGTGGGAGTGGCAAACAAACCTAACAAAGGGATCACTGGGAAGTTAAGAGGAACAGGGTATTCCAGAAACATACAGGGCCATAATGCAGAAACCTGTAATTGTTTAATGGACTGAGCCTGGAAGAATCGCCAACGTGTTCATGTAAAGGAAACCAATGTTATTCAGAAGAAAACTGAGCCAAAAGTGATGACAGCTTTTTATGCGGTTGCTGGCTGGTGCCGTAATCATCTGCTGGCTTCTTGAAGTGGACCAATTATTAAAAAATCAAACAGCATGAGTCAGAAGCAACATAACAACATTGCCAAATTGTCTTATGAATTAAAAAAAAAAATCGTATTTCCTGCCAGAAATAAAAGACAAAGCAGCTCTGAGCGACATCGGGTCAACTGGTTTCCAGGTGCATTGTGGATCTTTGCCCTCATTAGAGACTGAAAATCGTCTATTGGCATGTTGTCAGGCAATTAAAAGCCAACATTGATCACATGGCCAAAGAGGAAGCCTTGCTCTAAAGTTGGGGCTCCGATGGGAGAGAATTTTAGCAAAAGTAAAGAATTTGTCCTCATATTATATAGTTTTGGTAAATCAAAATGAGTGTGTACAATCAGATTGTAATGTATAAAGCCACCTTTAAGGAGATTGCATGTCAGATTGTAATATGTATGGTCACTTTAATGACCATACATGATTCAATAAATGATCACGTTTTTTGATCAATCTTTTTCGAGAGGAATAATTGATCTGTAGCCGACAACCCATTCCACCCAAATACCAAACACAGGGAAGTGGATTATGATTGATAGTTAAAGTGTTACTAAACCCAGGACCCTGCATTCAATATATCTGGTCTCCCGCAGTACACAGAACATGGGAATGCAATTATTTTAGTAAATATAAACGGATAAATACCTTTTCTCATCAGAAGTATATAGCAGTCTTGTGATTTCTATCAGTGTCTGGTTAAAGATAGTAGGAGGAGATTGCATTCTCCTCCCACTGTCCTATGAGGCTGCATGACCCCTGACTTTCTGTCTGGACAGTGCTAATTGGCCCTGTGTTGATCACATGCACCCTCCTAAAAAAAAAAAAAAAACTCTCTGGCAATATACACCAAACTGAGCATGTGTAGAGTGCCCCCAAAGCTCTGTTCTATCAGTATATTTTTTGGGGGGCAGTAAAAGATGGGGAGGATCAGAGAACACAGGATTAAACAGCCTTTTCACACAATGCAGAGGATTAACCCCTAGGTTCCACAGTGAGTATAATGCCCCGTACACACAATCGGAATTTCCGATGGCCAAAAAATCCAAAGGAATTTTTGTCGGAATTCCGTTCAAGCTGTCTTGCCTACACACTGTCAGACCAAATTCCGACCGTTCAAAACGCAGTGATGTAAAACACTACGATGAGCCGAGAAAAATCCGTCGGAGTTCCACACAGACGATAGTAATTTCCGATTAAAACATGTTCTATTTCTAAACTCTGACGAAAAAAAGTCAGATGGGGCCCACACACGGTTCGGAATATCCGATTAAAAAATTCCATCTGACTTTTTTCACCGGAAATTCCGATCGTGTGTACAGGGCATTAAAAGCATGCTTTACTGCATATACAGGCTTTACTGTTGTGGGTTTAACACAATGCGTTTTTTGTATGTTTTTTAACATGTTCACATCAATGCATTTTTGTGCCTCTGTGTTTTTGGAAAGGGTCAGAGACTTTTTTTTCCTGAAAAATGCAGCGTTTTGCATGTAATAGACTTCAATGGACCCGCATCCAAAACAGACACCGTTTTTACAGCGTCTTTGCCGCGAGTAGCATTTTTTTACACTGTATATAGCTGGTTGTAAGGAGAGGGCCGCGTCATTAACAACCAATGAGTAATCAGCTGCCAGCGGGCTTCCTGCTGAATGTAAAAAAAAAAAAAGAATTGCTGGCTAAAATAAAAATTGAGAAAAAAAAAAACAGCGTGGGGTCCCCTCCAGGTCCATACCAGGCCCCTGGGTTTAGTATGGATTTGGAGGGGACCCCCATGCATACCAGACTCTTATCCGATCATGCAGCCCGGCAGGTCAGAAAAGGGAGGGGACGACAAGTGCCCCCCCCCTGAACCATACCAGGCCGCATGCCCTCAACATGGGGGGGATGGGTGCTTTGGGGCAAGGGGGGCTCTGCGCCCCCCACCCCAAAGTACCTTGCCCCCATGTTGATGGTGACAAGGGCCTCTTCCCGACAACCCTTGCCCGGTGGTTGTCGGGGTCTGCGGGCGGGGGGCTTATCGGAAACTGGAAGCCCCCTTTACCAAGGAGGGCCCCAGATCCCGGCCCCCCCATGTAAATGAGGATGGAGTACAATGTACATCTTCTCCCACACCTTCATTCTCCGGTCTTCTCCTTCTCCCCCTGCTTTTTCTTCAGCTCATCTTCTGTCTTCTTTGTCCAGTGGTGTTCTTCCTCTGCCGCCGCTACCGCTGACGACCCTCCTCCAATGCTGCGTCCCGCTGATCTTTCAAGCATTTCTTAGATAATGATGGGGGCGTGGCAATCGGATTTTGTCATCCGGAGGCCACGCCCCTTGTGACGTCACCGCCCGGGGCATGATGGGTCGTTACGTCACATGGAGGTGTGGCCTCCGGATGACGTAATCCGATTTCCACGCCCCCATCGTTTTTTAAGAAATGCTTGACATTGGCACAGACAGATCAGCGGGACGCAGCATCGGAGGAGGGTCGTCGGGAGCGGTGGCAGAGGAAGAAAAACACTGGACAAAGAAGACAGAAGAAAGAAGAAGAGCGGAAAAAGAAGCAGGGGGAGAAGGAGAGGACTGGAGGATGAAGATGTGGGAGAAAATTGAGGAAGACTTGTCAAAAACTGTCTACTGTATTTTTTAACAATACACTACTTTTTTTGGGTTAATGGGTAGGGGTACAATGTACCCCATATTCATTCACATAGGGGGGGCGTGATCTGGGGGCCTCTTTTTTAAAGGGGACTTCCAGATTCCGATTAGCCCCCCACCCGCAGACCCCGACAACCGTCGGGAAAGGTATGTTGGGAAGAGGCCCCTTGCCCGCAGACCCTGACAACGATCGGGAAAGGGTTGTTGGAAAGAGCCCCTCCTGCCCCAAAGCACCCATCCCCCCATGTTGAGGGCATGCGGCCTGGTATGGTTCAGGGGGAGGGCACTCTCTTGTCCCCTCCCTTTCCTGACCTGCCGGGCTGCAAGCTCGGATAAGGGTCTGGTATGGATTTGGGGGGGGGGACCCCCACGCCATTTTTTTTTAAAATTTTGCCATGGGGGTCCCCTCCGAATCCATACTAGACCCAAGAGCCTGGTACTGGGAGTGAACCTCATGCTGTTTTTTTCTCGATTTTCTATTTTTTTTTATCCGGCAATTCTTTTTTTTAACATTCAGCGGGAAGTCCGCTGACTCATCGGTTGTTAAGGACGCGGCTGTTAAGGACCGGCTTCCCGGTCCCCTCCTTAGCAACCAGCTATATACAGTGTGAAAAAAAATGCAAATCGCTGCAAAATCATGGTAAAAACACGGCAAGCACCGCAAAAAGCACTGCAGAAACACTCAAGAGCAACATGCATAGATGTGAATCGAGCCTAAGATACGATCGTACCCACTTAAAGTCCTGGCCTTTTTTGACACTTTTTGTTTACATTTAAAATCTATTTTATGCTACAAAAATTACTTAGAACCCACAAACATTATTATGTTTTTTTAGCAAAGGCCCTAGAGAATAAACTGGAAGGTATTACAATTTTTTTTATGTCACGCGATATTTGCACAGCGTTTTATCCAATGCAATTCTTTGGGAAAAAATAGACCTTTAAAGCGGGGGGGTTCACCTGCAATTTTTTTTTAAAAAACCAGCAGCTACAAATACAGCAGCTGCTGACTTTTAAAAATTAACACTTACCTGTCCAGCGCGTCCGCCGAAGCCGAGCGGTAGCTCGGCTCTCAGGTTCCCCCGCCGCCATTCTCTGTAAGGGAATCGGGAAGTGAAGCGCTGCGGCTTCACTGCCCGGTTCCCTACTGCGCATGCGCGAGTCGCGCTGTTCCCGTTGTGTTCTGGAAACCGAGTGTTTCCCAGAACACAACAGGGGGGGGGGGGGAGGCGACGAGGAGGGGCCGGAATCCCACGGGAGGTCAATACCTGGAAGTGGTGCAAATACCCCTTTTATACAGGTATTTGCACCCCCTGAAAGGTGCCAAATGTGACACCGGAGGGGGGGAGGGTTCCGAAAAGCAGAGGTTCACTTTTGGGTGAACCTCCGCTTTCCTGCACTTATGTGCCACTGTGCCACTTATGAAATGCTTCTAATTATACTTCAGTATACCATAGTAACAACCAACAAATAGATCTAAACACTGAAGCAGCAGACTTTGTGAAATTTAACGTTTGTGTCATTCTCAAAACTTTTGGCCACAGCTTATCCACTTAATTATTTGTTTGGAAATGGGGTGGACCAGGGGCGGACTGACCATTGGCACTCTCGGGCACTGCCCGAGGGCCCCATGCCACTAGGGGGCCCCATCAGGGTTGCCAGGCTCAGTAAAACCAGGGACAGTATGTAAAAATCTGTGTTTGTTTTACATCTGTCCCTGATATGTCCAAAACCGACATGCTTTTGATGTGAAAATCCTGAGATTTTAGCTGCCCTGCCTCTGCAATGCCTCCTGGCGTGGTGGCCACCTGTAAGCCCAGGGGCCCCATAATCTTCTATTACCCAGGGGCCCCATGAGTTGTCAGTCCGCCCCTGGGGTGGACTGATTTCAGTGGGTTTTATTTATTTTCACATGTTTGCTTGATATTTGATTGGGAGTATCGTTCATGGAGAATTTTTTAGAGTTGTAATATGTCAGAATTTATTTACCGCACATCAGCACTTTTTATAGATCTTTGGATTATTGAGGTGAAGTGCTGCACTGAGGATTCACATTGATTCTCTGCTTATACAGTATTTATTTTTTGAGGGGATTAATGCAGCAAAACTTTATTTATTTCTGTATATTTTAATTTATTTGTATTTTATTTATTTTTTATTGTGATTGAGCCCAGAGGGGGAATCCGTTTACTATATATTTTATGATGCCCCATCATTGGTGTCAATAGTAGGAGGAATAGTGCCCCAAGGACTAAATAAAAGCAAACAAAGGTCCAAATCTACTTCCCTGGGCCGTAGTTTGGAGACAAAGGGTCTCCAAATTTTCTAAAGAGAGAGTTTACTGTCCTTTAGGGGGGCCAAAATGATGGGAATAAAAAGATTCCTCTGCTGTCAGTGGGAGTAAGCAATACCCCATCATTGGTTTAAAAGTGAGAAATAGTGCCTCACTGTTGTTGGTACTAGTTGGAGAAATTGTGCCCCATTGTTGATGTCATTGGGAGGAATAGTGTCCCATGATTGGCATCATCGGGAGGTATAGTGTCCCATCATTGGTGTCATTTGGAGGAATAGTGTCCCATTATTGGCATCATTGGGAGCTATAGTGCTCCATTGTTGGTGTCATTGTGAGGAATAGTGTCCCATGTTTGGTGTCATTGGGGGGAAAAGTGCCCCATTGTTGGTGTCATTGGTAGGAATAACGCTCGATCATTGGCATCATTAGGAGGAATAGTGCCCCATCATTGGTGTCAGTGGGAGGACTAGTGCCCCATCGTTGGGAAGTATAGAGCCCCATTATTGGTGTCATTCAGAGGAATAGTGGCGCATCATTGGCATCAGTTGGAGGAATAGTGCCCCATCATTGGTGTCAGTTGGAGGAATAGTACCACATCATTGGTGTCAGTTTGAGGAATAGCGCCCCATCATTGGCATCAGTTTGAGGAATAATTCCCCATTATTGGCATCAGTTGGAGGAATAGTGCCCCAAGGGCTTGATAAAGGCAAGCAAAGGGCCACATCCAGCTCTCCTGTCACCGTTTGGAGACCACTGGTTTAGAGCAAACAAAAATAGCATAGGTTTATGTGGTGGCTCCACTGACTTCCCTGTTGCAAGCATTCAATTAAAATGTGCACCTTTTCCTATGCCTACTTCATAGTGCAAGTGCCTGCTTCATAGTGCAAGTGCCTACTTCATAGTACAAGTGTCTAATCCATAGTACAAGTGCCTACTCTATGGTACAAGTGTCTACTTCTAAGGTGAAAGTGCCCGCTACTGTACATAGTACAAGTACCTACTTCATAGTGCAAATGCCTACTCTATAGTACAAGTGTCTAATCCATAGTGCAAGTGCCTGCTCCATAGTACAAGTGCCTGCTCCATAGTACAAGTGCCTGCTCCATAGTACAAGTGCCTGCTCCATAGTACAAGTGCCTGCTCCATAGTACAAGTGCCTGCTCCATAGTACAAGTGCCTACTTCATAGTACAAGTGCCTACTTTATAGTACAAGTGTCTAATCCATAGTGCAAGTGCCTGCTCCATAGTACAAGTGTCTACTTCTAAAGGTGAAAGTGCCCGCTACTGTACATGTCATGGGTAACTTGTGACTAAGTCACGTGTCTAGTGACATTACGCGTGGGGGAGAAGCCAAATGACGGGATTGACGGATCCGATGTCCGTATGAGGAGATCATCAACCTGAGCGGCTTTTAGGAGTGATATTGGTGTCCTTTTTTCCTAGGGATTCGTGAGTTTGAAATTGTTACCAGCTGTAGTCTGTATTCCTGGTCCAGCAGTATTGCACCATGAGTTTTTTTTTCTCTCTGTCTTTTATAAGCTGTGCTGCATAGAGGATCTGACATCTGTGCATGTGAAAGTTATCAGAATCACAGAAGGTTAATTCCACAGAGCAACCTCAAGTCTTTACCAGCAATTGTTTTTTCCTCTCCATAGAGGGTGTGTTGCACGTTATAGCCACAGCATTCACTGGGACTATTGAATTGAATTGTTTTTTGTTTGTGCTTCACATATATGTGGAATGTCCTACCTGGACTAGTATTACACTCCTTGCTGTACACGGTTTCACCATTTAAGTTAATTTTTAACGCTTATTATTCATATATATTACTCCATAGCACTAGTGCCTACTCCATAGCACAAGTGACTGCTCCATAGTGCAAGTCCTTACTCTAAGGTGACCAGATTTTTAAAATGAAATCCGGGGACATATTTTTTTTTCTTTACTAGTAATGGCAACAATCAGCGACTCTCTGCCCGTCGCCGCCTGCCTCTCAAGTCTTATTCTTCGGGCCCCAGGTACTACTGGGTGGGGAGCGGAGGAAGATCACTCCGCCAGGGAAGGCTTGGAGATAAGCAGGTGGCTGGCCCAGATTTGAGCCAAGGCAGAAGAACATGCAAGAGGAGCTGAAGAAATATTCCCTCCGCTCCGACCAGCACATGATCATCAGAAAGGGGCACAGATAATGGGAAAAATACAAACCTCCTATGCTAGTAGGCACAGTGGAGCGGGCAGGGGGGGGGGAATGGTGTAATTCTATTTTTTTTTGCACTGACTGTCTTCGAAATTGCCCCTGCTCCCTATTAAATCCAATCTGGGGACAAAACCAGGGACAGTCTTGGTCCGGCGACAGTGTCCTCAATCAGGGGACTGTCCCCTGAAACTGGGGATGTCTGGTCACCCTACCTTACTCTATGTTACAAGTCCTTACTCTATGGTACAAGTGCCTACTCTATGGTACAAGTGCCTACTCTATGTTACAAGTCCTTACTCTATGGTACAAGTGCCTACTCTATGGTACAAGTGCCTACTCTATGGTACAAGTGCCTACTCTATGGTACAAGTGCCTACTCTATGGTACAAGTGCCTACTCTATGGTACAAGTGCCTACTCCATGGTACAAGTGCCTACTCCATGGTACAAGTGCCTACTCCATGGTACAAGTGCCTACTCCATGGTACAAGTGCCTACTCCATGGTACAAGTGCCTACTCCATGGTACAAGTGCCTACTCTATGGTACAAGTGCCTACTCTATAGTACAAGTGCCTACTCCATAGTACAAGTGCCTCCTCCATAGAACAAGTGCCTGCTTCATAGTACAAGTGCCTGCTTCATAGAACAAGTGCCTGCTTCATAGTACAGGTGCCTGCTTCATAGTACAGGTGCCTACTCTGTGGTACAGGTGCCTACTCTGTGGTACAGGTGCCTACTCTGTGGTACAGGTGCCTACTCTGTGGTACAGGTGCCTACTCTGTGGTACAGGTGCCTACTCTGTAGTGCCAGTGCCTGCTCCGTAGTACCAGTGTCTGCTCCGTAGTACAAGTGCCTGATCTATAGTGCAAGTGCCTACTCTGTAGTACAAGTGCCTATCTAAAGCATTTCTACACAGTCTGATAGACCGTTGGTACTATAGGGTATAATTGATTGGATCTGATAGGTTATCTGTGGATATGATCTAACAGGTGTGTGGCCGGCTTTAGTGATCTCAGGGAGCAGAAAGTGGATCCCATCTGCTTTGTGTGTACAATGACATTCTGTCGCTCCCGCGGAGGTCCCTGGGTTTGTAGTGGCGCGGAGTGTCCTCATATGCAGGATTAGTGATAAAATTGTAATAACTGTGTAAGAGGATCACAAATCCCCTGCGGCCTTATTATAGAGCTCCGCCATCTTTAAGCACCAAATTCAGCATCAGCCGTCTCCCTGTATGTATACAGCTGTCTGGACACGCAGAGCGCAGAGAAAGAGGGGCCGGCTTACTTCCCTCCATATCGATAGATCTCTTTAGCTCATTTACCGAAAAAAGGCTGAAGGCTGACAGCGGGGAGAAGGAAGGAGTTAAAGTAGATATTAAGCAAACTGAAAGGCATTAGGTTTGCTAAAGCACTGCGTGTCATAAGCAATTTGTGGCAAATCAGTGCTGCTGATCTCCTTCAGCCTCTTTCAGCCACTTCCTGTCTACATGCACTTGCTTCAGCGTTGGCCACACATCACTGCTTTGGACTGGTTTTCTGATAGTGACAACAGTGGACCATAATTGTACTATGTGTGTGTTAGCACGGCCACTTTTAGTCCCTACCAGGAGCACATGTAATCGGGTGATAACACAGGAGCACAGTTGGGTGACAGTTGCTCCCCCTCCCCACACACAGATCATAAGGTGTTATAGCATAGCAAGGTGGTTCAGGGATTTTTTTCTTTTTACACTGTTATAGCTTCTACAGTGATGATCGCTGTATAAGCAATAGTTTTAGCTGTCATGAATGGGTTAACATACACGGACAGTTTGCTTATGGTCGTGATCTGTGATTAGCTGTAGCCAATCACATGGTACAGGTAGCCAGGTACTCTGTGATTACTGTGGGCCAATCACAACTGTAAGCAAGCTTCCATTCATGACAAATTGTTTGCATTGGTATCATGCGATCGATATAACCAATCATATCGATCACATGATACCCGGTTACCAATAATTGTGATCTGCTGTGTCCGGTGGGCTGCGTACATGATGCAGCTTGGCCTTGCTGCCCGGAAGGGGTTAAGGGCATTGTACACTTTCAGATATTTTCATTGTATTAACTAATTATTAGTGTAGAGATATTCCCTGTCTCGTTGGTTGCCTTACCTTAAAACGATGGGCTTACATGTCATGGCGAGTGTCATGGCTGATCGATTCCTCTATGACTGTGTATTCATTGATCTAGTTTGTATTTATTTACTAAAGGGGCAGGCACCTACTGGGCCCACGCAGCGTCCAATCCATGCCTTGCTATTTCTTCTGTATTACATCACACATGTGGGAGTGCTAATATGATAAAACACATCTCTTCCAGCATGGTGAGCTCTCTGTTAGTGGCTCTGCCTGTTTGTGTCGGAGTCAGATCTAATTACTTTTTAGCTCTCACCTGCACCAGTGCTAGACTGAGAGACCCAGGGATTGTGGGATATGTAGTTTATTCACAGGAAATGTCAGTTCAGACTACAGACAGAGGTCACGCATTAACCTGTGCAGTGCCATGCCGCATGCCTCACATTTGAACACAAACAGAAACTTTTAAGGCAGGAGTGTGAAAATGCACTCTACTATAGGCTGTGCGTACAGACCAACAAATGATACCAGGAAACTACATGATCAATGTACATCTAATGCAGTTAATAAACACGAGGTACAGGTAGGAAGGTTTATAATGGCTCAGACATGTACCTTTTAGACATGTACAAATTAGAAAAAGAAAAACGATGTATGTGTGTGCCTGTGTGTATATATAGCGGGGGTCCAAGCTTGATTTGTCCAAGGAAAATTGGAGAAAATTAGATTTGCATCTAACTTCGGCTGCCTATATTTCTAGATCTATTGATCATTTTGACATGTGGTTTTCACTAGATGTAACTTCTGCTTATGTATTTTTTATGCTCCTTTGGAATAGCTCAGGATTATGACATGATGACTTTCAGCTAATATGAAAGGATGTCATTGGACGGAGTCACCTATGCTTGGTGGTGACCTTGCAATAAACTATAGAGGGAGTGTGTGTTGGGTGAAGGCAGATGCCAGCGAGCTGCAGGAATCAATAAACCCACAAACAGAGAGCGAGTGAGCACATTAAGCATCCAGATTTAGAAACTCTCCGAAACAAGGGCCCCATTTCCGCCGCGTGAATAATTTATCTCAGCTCAGAGTTTTCTTACCAGTAGGCAGGAAATAGCTTCTTCACAAAGAAGGCTTTTTTCCCCCCTTTTCCCTGTCCCTTTATTTTTTGTGCTTGCTGAGCAGACAGAATTAGCCGTGGAAGGGCTTTTAACCCCTCCGTGACCAAATGAGTCAGCAAGCTTTACGAGCAATGATTTATCTTACCTTTTAGGATGGCCGGTGGAAAAAAGTGGTGGCGCTCCCAGCATGCCGTGCTCTGGAAATCACCCTCGGGCATTGCCTGGGGGCAGTGTGATGTCTGTACATCAAAGGCACTGCATTCAAAATGCAGGTTGATTTTGTTTTAGTCTTGAAGTATGCATAACAATAGGTTTTACTTTATTTTCCATATTTAAATTTTTTTATTTTATTTTTTTAAATAGCGGTGAATGGTAACACAAGGGGGTAGCATTTAGGCATTATTGACCAGATGTAAAGGTCATTGGGTACGTTAAAGTGATATTAAGACGTCCGTTTACAAGCACTTTCAGCAGGTGATGTAATCACTTACTGAGCCGCCGTTCCCGCACACAATTTTTTTTTTACGTCGTTTGCGTAAGTCGTTCGCGAATAGGGATTTGCGTAGAATGACGTCACCGTCGTGAGCATTGGCTTGTTCCGGGTTAATTTCGAGCATGCGCACTGGGATACGTCGGGTCACGACGTATTAACATAAAACACGCCCCCATCACAGAGATTTGAATGGCGCACCATTACGCCGCCGAAGATGCACTACGCCGCCGTAACTTACAGCGCAAATTCTTTCAGACATTGCAGTGGACAAATCTGACACTAATGCCGCGTACACATGATCGGAATTTCCGACAACAAATGTACAATCTGAGCTGGTTCTCAATTTTTACGACGGCAAAAGTTCCTGTCGGAAATTCCGATCGTCTGTATGCAATTTCGACGCACAAAAATACTACGAATGCTCGGAATCATTGAACTTAATTTTTCACGGCTCGTCGTAGGGGGGGGGGGGGGGGTACATCACCGCGTTCTTGACGTTCGGAATTTCAGACAAGATTTGTGTGACTGTGTGTATGCAACACAAGTTTGAGCCAAAATTCCATCGGAAAAAATTCCACGGTTTTGTTGTCGGAAATTCCAATCGTGTGTACGCGGCATAATGGCACTTTTTGGGAACCAGTGACACCAATACAGTGATCATTGCTAAAAAAAAAAAAAGATGCATTGCCACTGTACTAATGACACTGTCAGGAAAGGGGTTAACATCAGGGGCGATCAAAGGGTTACATGTTTCCCTAGGGAGTGCTTGCTAATTGTGTGGGGGGTGCTTGCACTGTGGGAAGACAGAGATCCGTGTTCCTGCTTAGGACTCATATGATCTCTAGCTTCTCCTGTCACAGAACGGCAATCTGCCTTGTTTACATAGCCAGACCGCTGTTCTGCCTCTGTGGAAAACGATCGGCGGGTCCCAGCGGACATCGGGTCTTGCCTCCTGCTGTGGCCAATCACAGGGGGAGCTGGTCGCCGAAGTAACAGAAGACGTTCAGGTACGTGATTTCACCTGTAGAAGCTGCCAATTCGCAGTATATATATATATACATGGGGCGGTCGGCAAGCGGTTAAACCGTATAACATAAGGTGACCAGATTTTCTTTATGAAATCAGGGGACATATATGTAGTGCCCATATGTAGTACCCATCAGCTCAGCCTGTTCAGTGCCCATCAATGCAGCCTGTTCAGTGCCCATCAGCTCAGCCTGTTCAGTGCCCATCAGTGCATAGCGAGCGAGGAGAGGAGACGGATTATACAGAGCGGGGGATCTCCTGTTTACCCTGCACAGCCGCTTTCCTCAGACAAAGTCCCGCCTCTTATAATAGAGGACTGACAGCCGAGTAAGCGGGAGATCCCCGCTCTGTATAATCTGGCGGTGCTCGCCTCCCACCCCACCGGGACCCATGGTAGGGCCGGCCCTGGGCCCAGCTTGCAGTGCACCCGCACAGGATAGGCCCTGAATCCAGGGACAAATCTGGGGACAGACGGGTAATTGAATCAACATTACAGTACATAATCATAAAAATACATAAAAAAAAACATAAATTATTACAAAATGTTTGTGTAATAATAGAACAGATCAAAAGAGATTATTAATAAAACCAATACTGGTCCACTGGAGACATCAACAAAAGTTGATGGCTGACGTGAATATTAATAGATGGCTTTGCATGAGCTCTACATGTTTCGCAAATGAATGCTTCTTCAGGAGCTATAGATTTTCTAGAAGGAAAGAATAGACTGTTATTGGTTTACAAGTTAAAATATCACTAAATGTTTGTAAATAAACATAAATCATATCATATGTGCACTAGGGCACCATAGCGATAGAGATGCACCAATGACCAGAGCCGTATCGGTGACGCTGCGGCGGCTCTGGTCATTGGTGCATCTCTATCGCTATGGTGCCCTAGTCCAATAACAGTCTATTCTTTCCTTCTAGAAAATCTAAAGCTCCTGAAGAAGCATTCATTTGCGAAACATGTAGAGCTCATGCAAAGACATCTATTAATATTTAACATGTACATTAGTTTACTCTGTGATCAATTTAAAAAAAAACTAAAGGTTTAATAATACTTTAAATTTCATCTGGATCACAAGGAACTTCCCATGACATTTACACAAATAGTTCATTTTATACTAACCATTGTCTTGATCAAATTGAATTGAAAGATGCTTTCCTCCTACACAGACAAAGTAAGATCCCATTATACATTTCTCTTATTGGCTGGGGGGGGGGGGGGGGGGGGTTCCATGTGGAGTCCCTACTGATCCACCATTTACCAGAGCAACCAATTAATTCAGTGTTCTTCAGCAACCTTCAGGGAGTCATTACTGTTCAATGGTTTGCTGGGACTAGACCTAACCCACAATGGGTTTGCAAAGCTTTGATGCCTAAGGAAAGCTATTGCTCTATTAAAATGGGTTTATTAAGACTTTGCACTTTCTTTTATAAAGCTGAACCAGACAAACCGCTAACTAGACATTTAAAATGCATACACATTAACTGTTTTCTACCAAAGAATTTTTAAAAATTTAGTTCAGCCAGCCTTCTGTGATCTTGCACAGTGTTTCCCAACCTTTTTTCAGTCAAGGCATCATGCACAATCTGGAGGCACCCCATTCCAAAATACCAAATACAAAAGTAATAGTTTTGCATACCGCTACAACCAGGGATGTATTTAGGTTTTGTGCTGCCCTAGGCCTGACTAAACCCATGCACCCCCTAATTTAAATATGACCCACCCCTTCCTGTCAAGGCCACGCCCCTTGCGATTTAAGACCCACCCTGAGTGGGGACACTAGTTCTGATGGCCTGGGGGGGGGGGGAATGGATTCCCTTAATTTGCATAGATTTCCTCTCACTTCCTTTTTGGCTATGGGACAGGAAGTAAAGGGAAATCTCTCCAATGGGACAGGGATGGTAAAAAATTTGAAGCAACGCCCCCCCCCACAGTTGCAGAATGCCAACCGCCCACATACTGGAAGCAGTGTGGCCGATTTATGGGGGCGCTAAACTAATTTGCCTAACAGTGTAGCGCAAGCCAGCGGGGACACTGTCTGTGCTGCCCCCCCCCTGCAAAGTGCTGCCCTAGGCCTGGGCCTTGTTGGCCTACGCTAGGATACAGCATTGGCTACAACATCCACACATGTAGGACACCCAACATTAGCGGTGATTTAATCTTCCAAGGTTCATACACTTTTGCACACTGGTACTGACTAGTATTCCAATGTTTCTCCTCTCCCTCAGTTTCTCTCCCTCATTCAGCTAATCATTAGCTGCTAATGTGACCTCAGTGCTGATGGAGAGGATCAGATGAGGGCCAAACAAGGATGCTTTGCAATCGTCCAGCGTCCTTCTTATCAACCAATGACATCCTTGGTTCTTAGGACACCGACGGCTAGACGTTTGTGATGCTCTCCATTAAAAACCTTTGGTTTTGTCTAACTAAAAGGCAGGCTTGATTCATTCGCTGGCCTTTTCCCCGACGGGGAGCTCTGCCCAATGTCTCCTGGGAGTGAGTGTTGATCCTCCCAGGAGACGCGCTGTGAGCATCATGCCTTCCGAAAATAGACGACGTGAGACTCGGCTGTTTACGGCGCTATACGGCGCCTGCTGTGTAGAGCTGACTGCGCAGGCGCCGTAAAAAGCCGAGTCCCACTTCGTGTATTTTCGGAAGGTGTGACGCGCTTTACCAGCACGTCAATCATCTTCGCCTTGTCTTAGGAACGCCTACTCCCCAGGCCAGAGAGAACCCGGAAGCCGGGTGAAAACTACAATAACACGGTAAGTACAGCGGGGGGGAAAAAAAAACCCAGCAAACTGCAGATGTCAGCAGTATGCTGGATCTAATAGTATATAGATTTTTTAGGGTGAACCCCCGCTTTAATTATAACGCACATACAGTCCAACTACTTTTATCTCTTCGCAGGCTGATTCCTAGTGCAGCTACCAAACACTGGAAAAATGGATAGCAGGATACAAAAAACACACAAAGACAGCGCTCGATGGGAATAGTACTTAAACTTTTATAGTCTTCAAGTAGGTAAAAAAAAAAAATATTACACTGAAGATAAAATCGATGTAGCTACATACACTTTAAAAATGGTGCAATACCAAACAGTAGCAAAAGCAGTCATAAAAACATGTAGCTAAGTATGATACTGGTATAAAAATGTGTACAACGATACCACTGCTGAATCCAGATGAGGAGAGGTTAACATCAGTCCGTCGGCATGTAGATGTCCCGTGAAGGGAACCATCACAACTCCCAGTGGATGGCTGTAGAATCCCAGGTTGATAGAGGGAAGTGATAGAGGGAAGTGTAACAGCCCTTGCGTGTGGCAGATAGTAAGGTCCCGCAGGCATGCAGATATATGAAGGCACAGCAAAGGAGCCCTTCAGATGGACACGGCAACCCCCGCCAGTGTCCATGACGTTACTGGATCTCCGACGGAATTCCCTGAAGACCCGGAAGCTGGCGGAGAGGTGAGTACCGATCAAAAGAATTTTGATCGATCAAAAAAAATAACGATTAATCGAGGAATTAATAGTTAATTTCCACAGCCCTAATTTTTAGGCATTTTGCCAAGGCACCCCGAAAGGAAACCTGAAGACACTCCAGAGTGAAAAAGGCTGATCTAGACAGCCTTGCTAAGCAGACCAGCCAAATTGCTGACCACACTGCTCTCTACTGCAGTTAGGTGGATCTCTACCCAAAAGGGGAAGTTCCGCTTTAAATCATCCTCCCTTCCTCTTCTGCCTTAGGCCCCATGTACACGGGACGCTGATAAACGTACGTTCCGAGGCAGTTGGACGCTTTATTCATCTGCCCCTGAACTCATTCAATGTTATCCTATGTGACCATGTACACAGTCTCGTTTATTGCCGTTTTTAGGCAGTTGTGTTTAACAGCATTTCTTTGAAAGCAAAAAAATGGGTTCAGACGCAGAAGATTTCCACGTTTCAGACGCCAAACGCAACTAAACGCGGAATGTAAACGTGGCAAAACGGACGTTTTAAACATGGGTTACTATCTGTCAAGTTTAATAATTTAGGAGCAGTTGTAAAAGCGTCCCGTGTACATGGAGCCTTACTTGGCATGCCATTTTGGAGGAGTGGGAGAGTGGGTACCTAGTTTTGACTTCCACTTGGATCGCCTAGGCCAGTGATGACGAACCGTGGCACCCCAGATGTTTTGGAACTACATTTACCATGATGCTCAACTACACTGCAGAGTGCGTGAGAATGATGGGAAATGTAGTTCCAAAATATCTGGGGTGCCAAGGTTTGCCATCACTGACCTAGGCGATCCCAGCAGAAGTTTTCCTCTCCCCCTCCCTCCCTGTATTCTTCTGGGACACATCACAGATCCCAGAAGACAAAAAAAATTCTTGTCGGAATTTTCGATCGTGTGTATGAGGCAATAAGTTGCACATGGATGAGTGAGTTTGGGGTGGAGGAACTGGACTGGCCTGCACAGAGTCCTGACCTGAACCTGATAGAACACCTTTGAGATGAATTAGAGTGGAGACTATGAGCCAAGTCTTCTCGTCCACATCAGTGTCTGACCTCAAAAATGGGCTTCTGGAAGAATGGTCAAACATTCCCATAGACACACTCCTCAACCTTGTGGACAACCTTTCCAGAAGAGTTGAAACTGTTATAGCTGCAAAGGGTGGGCCAACTCAATATTGAACCCTACAGACTAAAACGGGCATACTATTAAAGTTCACGTGCGTGTAAAGGCAGGCGTCCCAATACTTTTGGTAATAGAGTGTAGATGTGCATCTCTCTCACATATGTACATTGCAGAAAAAAGTGCCAAGTGCCTGTATAAGCAGCATTTTATGCTAAGTGTGCATGGGACCTAAAGGCTACATGCATTCTAATAGGAGAGAAAATTACAGAGTTGCTAAAATTACCAAATATAACCAATTATCACATTTACTCTTTCCTGCGAAAGACGAAGGTCTAATTTACAGATTAGCAGTTCTCCAATACACCACATCCTCACAACCAACTACGGAGAAGGTCGCCAAATATTACAATTTGCAACGCAATTTGCTATTTTGAGAAATAGTCTGTAATTGCCTAGGGCAGTGTGGTCAACATTCGATAACTGAGGGAGCCTCAGTGTCACCAAAAAATATTCTATTATTGAAATTCTACAGAAAGCTGTCAGACTGTAGACATTCTTGTAGACGCCATCTACAAGGTTTAGGAGTGTGTCTAAGGGAAAGTTTGACCATTCTTCCAAAAGGTTAGGTACTGATGTTGGACGAGAAGGCCTGTCTCATAGTCTCCGCTCTAAGTCATCCCAAAGTTGTTCTGTCAGGTTGACTCTGGACTCTGTGTCAAGTCAAGTTCCTCCACCTTAACTCGCTCATCCATGTCTTTATGGACCTTGCTTTGTGCACTGGTGCGCAGTCATGTTGCAACAGGAAGGGGCCATCCCCAAACTGTTCCCACAAAGTTGGGAGCATGAACTTGTCCAAAATGTCTTGGTATGCTGACGCCTTAAAGGGGTTGTAAAGCTTCATGTTTTCTTACCTTAATGCATCCTATCATTGGAAAGATTAATAGCAGCGCAGCCATTGGCTCCTGCTGCTGTCAATCAAATCCAGTGACGCGACCGCCGGGGGGGGGCAGTGCTCAGTCATATACACCACGGCTATGCACGCCGAGTGTATAACACAGGAGCACGCCCGCAAGGTAACCCCCTTAGGAGAGAGCTTCCCAGAGGGGGTAAGCTCTTGCGAGGAGGAGCCGAGGCAGCCGCCGTGGGACCCCAAAAAGAGGACGTTCGGGGCCACTCTGTGCAAAACGAACTGCACAGTGGAGGTAAGTATGACATGTTTGTTATTTAAAAAAAAAAAAAAAGAAACCTTTAGTGTCCCTTTAAGAGTTCCCTTTACTGAAACTAAGGGCCAAGCCCAACCCTTAAAAAACTCCCACACTATAATCTCTCATCCACCAAACGATATGGACCAGTGCACAAAGCAAGGTTCATAAAGACATGGATGAGCGAGTTTTGGGTGAAGGAACTTGACTGGCCTGCGCAGATTCCCTACCTCAAGCCAATATAAAACTTTTGAGACTGATCTATCTATCAATCTACCTTTGTTGCAGAGTGGTGTGGCGGCAATAACACACTTAGTACAGATGCAATTGAAAGTATTAAAGTAAAACAGTTCTGCGTAGCCTCTCTCTTCCACCCTTTCTGCCGCTCTGTTCTGCTTTTGGTTCCTGGGTCTTCTTTTCCCAGGAACTCTTCTATGCGCTTCGGGACCCTTCGGGATAAGACCGCACTATATTAAGATACCTCTCAACTCAACTGAACGGTTCACAACAAGACCTGTGGAATGAAGCACAACCGGGAACACTCAAGAATGACAGCAGCGTATAGTGGAGTAGGTTTCAGCGTCTATCTTAAGGGGCGGGAATGCCTCCTGGACGGTGCAAGCCCAAGTAGGGAGGTTTCTAGGAATAGTGACTTATGCTTCTCCTACTCATCTGGAACCTTTCCCTGCTAATACTGTCCCTGACAGATTGGTAACCTGTCCCTAGACTAGGAGGCCACACCCAGGAGCCAGGATTTTAAATAGACTCTGCCTGACCAAATATGACCACCAGAGTCACATGGGCTGTCAGCATCCAACCAGATCACTGCCCCAGGGAACCTGAAAACCACAGAAGAACCATGTTCCTCCTCACTTCCTCTCCGCGCTGCAGCTGTGGTTGAGTGCCATCTGCAGTGGAGAAAATAGACTGCACCTGCCTACATACCTTTCATCTACCTTGCGAAAGGAGTGCTTGGAAAGCCATTGCAGATGTTTGTGCTTAAGTCCAATATGTTTGTAAGTCGGAACAGCATGCGCAGAACGGCAGATACGTAGTTTTCCGATGTTTCGTCGAATGTGCCTGCCGTCGAAAAGTAGCCGTGCATGCGCAGAACGGCAGATACGTTGTTTTCCGATGTTCAGTCTAATGTGCCCGCCGTCGAAAAGGTCCCGTTGAATGTTACCCGCCGTCGAAAAGGTTCAATCGAATGTGCCCGCCGTCGAAAAGTGGCCACGCAGCCTCCCATTCGTAAGTAGGAGTCCTTCGCAAGTTGGATGTTCGTAACTCGGGGACTCCCTGTAATAGGCAAAGAGAGACAGCTTTGACAGGGAAGAGCACCTGTCAGCCTGGAATAGGTAGCTCAGTTGAAAAGTTCAACCGAGGAAAGGTACGTTTTGCCAAACATTGAAGAAGCTGTTTCTAAATGGCGAAGGGAAAGCCAAGAGACTGAACTTTGAGTATACTTACTTTTGCTAAATATAACTTGAATATACTGTAGATATATAAAATTGGTTTTACACTGAAATTTTAGTTTTTTTATAAAATTAGGTATTGGCAATGCAATGCGTTTAGATCCAAACAGAACTTTGCGGATCTCGTCTTCCCTGGTAGGACTATCTGTTGTCTGGATTTCAGATGGTTTATATGATTTTGGCTAATAATAGCACCCTGGACAGAAGAACTGCATCGGAGGATGTACCTGTGATAAATTTGGTGTCTTGCTGGTACACCTGGGCTGCAGCTGTGGCTTTTGCAGAGGCAATTATCTATATTTGAAGTTGAATGTGCAAAAACTGCAACATTCTTCATGAAAAACAGAGTGCGAAGACAACTGTGCCATGTTGTTAAAGCTGACTTGGCATGAAAAATATTCTAACAGCAAAATCTGCATTTTACAGGTAGCTGAAATATGTAAAATTTACCTGTGTTATGCTTTGTCATAAAGAACTTGTCCCTACCTTATTTGTGCCCCTCATTTATCACCGCATTTAACCAATGTCAGACTTCTAGTATAGCCCGGTTACTGCAGTTTTTTCTATACCAGTCATCTGATGTGTGATGTCAGCAGCCTCTTTCCTCCCCAGACAGAAGTTGCGTTGCAGGTCACCACATGGGTCTGAAGTTCCACACTGGTATGTTGATGTCCATTGGTATCCCAATAAAACATTCAAACAAAATATGTTTAGCCAATATGTTTCATTCCTGCCCTGCAGCTCCTGTAAACAAAGAGGCAGGCTGCAGGACAGGAATGACTGGCCCACAGCTCATTGGAGTACAAAAAAATAATAATAATACATACAGGTCAGTAATGAAACAATGTTAGGCCTACCCAATCTACAGTTCCCAACAGTGGCGGCTGGTGCTCAACATTTTTGGGGGGGCGCAAACGGGAAAAAAAATTGCAGCCTCACTGTGCCCATCAAATGCGGCCACTGTGCCATCAATTGTCACCACTGTGCCATGCCATCAAACGCAGCCACTGTGCCATGAATTGTCACCACTGTTCCATGCCATCAAATGCAGTCACTATGCCATACCATCAAACGCAGCCACTGTGCCATGAATTGTCACCACTGTTCCATGCCATCAAATGCAGCCACTGTGCCATGAATTGTCACCACTGTTCCATGCCATCAAATGCAGTCACTATGCCATGCCATCAAACGCAGCCACTGTGCCATCAATTCGCACCACTGCTCCATGCCATCAAATGCAGCCACTGTGCCATCAATTGTCACCACTGTGCCATGTCATCAAAAGCAGCCACTGTGCCATGCCATCAAACACAGCCACTGTGCCATCAATTGTCGCCACTGTGCCAATTGTCACCACTGTGCCAATTGTCACCACTGTGCCTTTTAATTGTCACCACTGTGCCCATTAATGCCGCTGTGCCTATTGTCCCCACTGTGCCTATTGTCGTCACTGTGCCCTTTAATTTTCGTCACTGTGCCCATTCATGCCGCTGTGCCAATTGTCCCCACTGTGCCTATTGTCGCCACTGTGCCTATTGATGTCACTGTGCCCTTCGTCGCCGCTGTGCCCCTTTCCCCCAGCCCCCTGCCCGGCACTTACCTTTACTGGAGTCAGCCATCCATGTCCTCGATGTCTTCTCCCGCCCTCGATGATGCTTTAGCCAATCAGGTTACCGTTAGCCAGAACCAGCCAACCTGATTGGCTGAGACGCCTGTCAGTCTTATCCAAGGAACGCACACCCCGTGCGTTCCGAGGATAAGCTTCCGGGGACCCGAGGGCTGTACTCGGAAAGCCTATCAGAGCCGCTGGCTCCGATAGACACTTCCGTACAGCCAACCAGCTGCTGTTATTCAGATGGTCGGCGCCTCATGTCCGGCCATCTGAATAGAACAGCACATCGGTGACAATAACATAGATTCGTGCAATGCATAAATCTATGTTATTAGACTCAGTGGCGGTGAGAGCCAGAGGGGGCGGCGCTCCAGCGCCCTCTATGGACGAACCGCCACTGGTTCCCAAAGGTGCATCTGCTGGGGCTCATGGAGCAACTACAAATGTCCTCACATGCCAAGCAATTACATAGGGCTTTGCACTTTAATGCAAAAAAAAAAAAATCATTCTACTCACTTGGCAATGTTACTTCTTTTAGACTGTAACAGAATAGACAAATTTGATTAATTTCCTTCTATCAGCTCACTTACAGTGCCTTGAAATCTTCCACATTTTGTCATGTTACAACCAAAAACGTAAATGTATTTTAATTGGGATTTTATGTGATAGACCAACACAAAGTGGCACATAATTGTGAGTGGAAGGAAAATGATAAAAGGTTTTCAACATTTTTTTTTACAAATAAATATGTGAAAAGTGTGGTGTGCATTTGTATTCAGCCCCCTTTACTCTGATACCCCCAACTAAGATCTAGTGGAACCAACTGCCTTTAGAAATGTGTGTAATTTAACCACTTCATTACTGGGCACTTAAACCCCCTTCGTGCCCAGACCAATTTTCAGCTTTCAGCGCTGACGCATTTTGAATGACAATTGCGCGGTCATACAACACTGTACCCAAATTATATTTTTATCATTTTTTTCCCACACATAGAGCTTTCTTTTGGTGGTATTTGATCATCTCTGCGATTTTTATTTTTTGCGCTATAATACAAAAAATATACAGAACATTTTGAAAAAAAAACACAATATTTTTTTACTTTTTGTTATAATAATATCTCAATAAAAAAAAATAAAATAAAATTCCCTCGGTTTAGGTCGATACGTATTCTTCTACATATTTTTGATAAAAAAAAAAAAAAAATCGCAATAAGCGTATATTGATTGGTTTGCGCAAAAGTTATAGCGCCTACAAAATAGGGGATAGATTTATGATTTTTTATTTTTTTTATTTTTTACTAGTAATTGCGGCGATCTGCGATTTTTTTTTTGTCAGGCCTGCGATATTGCGGCGGACGTATCGGACACTTTTGACACAATTTTGGGACCATTCACATTTATACAGCGATCAGTGCTATAAAATTGCACTAATTACTGTATAAATGTGACTGGCAGGGAAGGGGTTAACACTAAGGGGTGAGGAAGGGGTATAATGTATTCCCTGGGTGTGTTCTAACTGTGTGTGGGAGGGGGACTGACTGGGGGAGGTGACTGATGCTGTGTCCCTATGTACAAGGGACACAGATCGGTCTCATCTCTCCCTGACAGGACGTGGAGCTCTGTGTTTACACACAGAGCTCCACGTCCCTGCTGTCACCGCCGATCGGCTTCCCAGCGATGCGCCGGACACAGTGTTTCCCGGCTGCGCGCCCCCAGTGGCGCGCACAGGGAATGTAAACAACAGGACGTCCAGGGACGTCCACCCGGCACTTGAGAGCCGCGCTGTGGACGTCTTTTGTCTATAGCGCGGATCTCAAGTGGTTAATCTCAGTATAAATACAGCTTTTCTGTGAAGCCCTCAGAGGTTTGTTGGGGAACATTAGTGAACAAACAGCATCATGAAGGAACACACCAGACAGGTCAGGGATAAAGTTGTGGAGAAGTTTAAAGCAGGGTTAAGTTATAAAAAAATATCCCAAGCTTTGAACATCTCACAGAGCACTGTTCAATCCATCCTTCGAAAATAGAAAGAGTTTGGCACAACTGCAAACCTCCCAAGACATGGCCGTCCACCTAAACTGACATTCCAGACAACGAGAACATTAATCAGAGAAGCAGCCAAGAGGCTCATGGTAACTCTGGAAGAGCTGTAGAGATCCACAGCTCTGGTGGGAGAATCTGTCCAAAGGACATTAGTCGGGCACTCCCCCAATCAGACAAGAAGGAAGCCATTGTTGAAAGAAAGCCATAATAAGTTCAGTCTGCAGTTTTCCAGAAGCCATGTAGGGGACACAACATACATGTTGAAGAAGGTGCTCTGATCAGATGAGACCAAAATTGAACTTTTTGACCTAAAAGCAAAAGGCTATGTCTGGTGGAAAACTAACAATGCACATCACCCTGAACACATCATCCACACCGTGAAACATGGTGGTGGTAGCATCATGTTAAGGGGATGCTTTTCTTTAGTAGGGTCAGATTTGATGGGAAGATGAATGGAGCCAAATACAGGGCAATCTTAGAAGAAAACCTGTTAGAGTCTACAAAAGACTTGAGACTGGGGCAGAGGTTCCCCCTCCGGCATGACAACGACCCTAAACATACAACCAGAGGTACAATAGAATGGTTTAGATCAGGGATCTGCAAAGTTCAACCCTTCAGCTGTTGCAGAACTACACATCCCATGAGGCATTGTAACACTCTGACATTCACAGAAATGACTAGGCATGATGGGAATTGTAGTTTCTGAACAACTGGAGGGCCAAAGTTTGGAGACCCTTGGTTTAGATCAAAGCATATTCATGTGTTAGAATGGGCCAATCAAAGTCCAGACCTAAACCCAATTGAGAATCTGAGGCAAGACTTAAAAATCACTGTTCACAGATACTCTCCATCCAATCTGACAGAGCTTGAGCTATTTGCAAAGAAGAATGGGCAAAAATGTCACTCTCTAGATGTGCAAAGCTGGTAGAGACATCCCCAAAAAGACTTGCAGTTGTAATTGCAGAGAAAGGTGGTTCTACAAAGTATTGACTCAGGGGGGCTGAATACAAATGCATGCCACATTTTTCACATATTTATTTGTACAAAATGTTAAAAACAATTTTTAATTTTTCTTCCACTTCGCAATTATGTGCCACTTTGTGTTGGTCTATCACATACAATCCCAATAAAATAAATGTATGTTTTTGCTTGTAACATGACAAAAGTGGAAAATTTCAAGGGGTGTGAATACTTTTTCAAGGCACTGTATACTAACAGGGTTCCCCCTAGAAGTTTGGGGTCTTTGCTTACAACATAACCCACAAATGGAAATACCGAGAGACTACACCGTTGTCTATCTGTACTTTCTACTATGTATGGCTTTATCTTTAATAATTATAATGTTATCGCCATGGCTATTGAAATTGCTCACCTCTAAAGATAGGACATGAGTCTGTATCGTTTTTTCCTAATTAACTGTTGTACACGTAACATGAATGACCTATGTGGTCACTGTACTGTGTACTGCCATGTATGCATAATTGTTTCATATATTTTCATATTCAAAAACTCCTAACTGCGGCATTAAAGATGAGTTGTCTCCCATACTGCCTGACCACTATTCATCAATATATAAGTATCCCAAGACACAAATTGGAGTGTAATGGCCATAGCAGCCTTTTATTAACAAAATGTATAAATAACATTAATATTAAATGCAATAGGAATAAAGACCCAAGGTTCTTGCTGGCAATTTTTATTTATTATTTATTTACTGATTACCCGTAAGGTAGGCCTCCAGCCACACAACACGACTCAGGGACAGTTGCACCAACAACCGCAGATACATCCATGAACTCCAGTTGACTGTCACCAAACCATGCAAAATAAGGGGAACCATACCTAAGACATACCTAAGACAGGTTTCTACCAATTTACATTTTATCAAAATGACACCCTTCAAGGACCTTGTAACCCCTACAGCTGCTATGGATATCCAGATTAAAAAGCGTGTAACAGTCTACGGCAGAATAACAATAACAAACTTAAAAAGGGGAGCGATGAATGGGAAGATTTCCCGACGCCAGCTATATTCTGACTGAAGACCTACTAAAACCTTCTTTCAAAGCCTACTCTGAAGCCCCTTTCTGTTCTGTCTGACCCACCAATCAGGTAAGTACCCCTGACCCCAAGCAGGGCCATTTGAAGGAATTTGGGGGCCCCAAGCAAAAGAGGGGCCCCCAAGCACACCCCCACGCACACAAAGCCTACGTTAGGCCTATGTTTTTCTATTCTCACCTCACCTTCTTCCCTGTAGGCTGCCGCTGTAGCGTGGCCGAGCTCCTCTTCCTCCTGTCAGTCCGGTGTTCTATCATTATGGATCCCCTATCAGATAGTGCCCAGGCCAGGCCGGGCCGGGTACCGCGCGGTACAGGAGATTCAGTTTCCTGTGTTCCCGGCCGGACTGAAAGGAAGTGAGCACTCAGTGTGCACTTCCTGTCAGTCCGGCCAGGAACAGGAAACTAAATCTCCTGTACCACGCGTGGTACCTGGCCGGACTGACAGGACTCCAGGAGGAAGGAAGAGGAGCTCGCCCACGCTACAGCCTGGGAAGGGGAAGTTGGGGGCCCCAGGCCAGCTCGGGGCCCCAAGCAATTGTTTGTTTTGCCTGTCCTGTAGCAACAGGCCTGACCCCAAGTTTTCTTTTAACTTCAAAATCCCCTTCTATGCCAAACCCCTTTTTAACCCAGTTATGTAGGCCCTACATCTATGTATCTCCTTATTTGCTCCAGGCCTAACTATAAAAAAGCATCTACACCAGTCAGCAGCTGGTTGTTGTGCTTCATCCCTTGATGTTCTTTTTTTATATCAAGCAATGATTGTGGGGGTCCTTTTGAGCCTATGAAAGGTGTTGGGAAAACCTAAGGATTTAGCTTGAACTTTTTTTTATTTCAACTTCCTGCTGTGGTGCTCCTTTTCTTACTTTCTCCTCCAGTTTCAGTCCAAATTCTGGGGTGTATATTGAGGAGCACCTAGTACAAAAGTTCATATCACTCAAAGGTCTTTGTGAAATGCTTGACCAAGAGAATCAAATACAGGCAGCGCATTTCAGGGCAAAGGCCTCCCCCTTCTCAGAGCTTGAGCAGTGGATGTTGTAATGCCCCATACACACAATCGGAAATTCCGACAGCAAAAGTCCGATGTGAGCTTTTGAACGGAAATTCCGACCGTGTGTACGCTCCATCGGACTTTTGCTGTCGGAATTTCCGCCAACAAAAGATTGAGAGCTGGTTCTCAAATTTTCAGACGGGGAAATCTGATCGTCTGTAGCAATTCCGACACGCAAAATTCCGACACATGCTCGGAAACAATTCGACGCATGCTCAGAAGAATTAAAATTCATTTTTCCCGGCTCGTCGTAGTGTTGTATGTCGCCTCGTTCTTGATGGTCGAAAGATCAGAGAACTTTTGTGTGACCGTGTGTATGCAAGCCAAGCTTGAGCGGAATTCCTTTGAAAAAACCATCCAAGGTTTTTCTGATGGAAAATCCGTTTGTGTGTACGCGGCATTAGAGTCATGATCAGATGCAAATTGGCAACCCTATGTTATGTCTTTAATAAGACTGTCAAATCTATAAACTGCCGACAGGGTTTAGTCAAAGGCAGCTGTGGAATCCTTTCCATATGTAAGTACTACCAACATAGTACCAAAACACTGCACCTCAACATTGTCACACCATTTTGGTAGAAACAAAACCATCTTGGGGATCCACACCTCCCGTCCATTGCGCCCATCATATTTTATGGAATTAAGGATGCAGTGGTGGCAAATTAAACGTGGAAATAAACTTTATAGGCATACTGTATATCTACAGGCAATGACAACTATTTGAAAAGAATTCCTAATTATTTTTCTTATTTTAATTTAGGTTTAGCTAGATTAGTGACAGCCTGTGCTGTGTGACTGCTGAGGGCTCTCTTTAGAAATCAGAGCCCAGTACATGGAAAGCAGCCATGCTTTTGAGTGTTGATAAGACTTATGATTTATTTGAGGTAGTTTGACAGATGAAAGCTTAGTATGGAAGCACATGACTCAGTAGATCATCTGTTGTGTTTAATATGTGAAATAAATGTGACCTAAGTGAAAATTTTTACTTTTCAGTTTTAAAGGGAACCTGTAGTGAGAGACGTATGGAGCCTGCATTTTCCAACCCTTTATTGTTCCTCCAATCTTGTTAATTCAAAGGATTCAGTACTTTCTAAACCACTGACTTCACTTTGACTTTCGGGTTGCTGGTCCCAGGTCGTTGTCGGAAAGTACTAAAGTCAGAGACCTCCGGGGCCAATGGTATTTCAAAAGCAATGGCAGCCTTCATATGCTCCCAGTACAGCTTTCCTTTAATACGTGATGCAAACAATATTTTGTAGATAAGAAAAATAAAAGAACAATAGCATTTGAAAGACGGTTTGACAGGATGGTAAGCAAAATTTGGGAATTTGGCTAACATAAACATTGCAGTAAATTCCTGAATAATGCATTGAGGTCCGATTCATCAGGATGTTGACAGTGCTTCTAAATAGGCTGGAGCCTCTTGTTTGATGATACTATACAGTTCACCTAACAACTACAGATGCCAGAGTTTAGAACCTGGCCCGTGTTTTAAACAGCTCCAATTTAAAGGCATCACTTAGCGGGAATAATAAAAGGTGTGTAGGCAGGTAGCCTACTGTATGTATAGTCAGCACCCGGCTATCCAGGTCAGGAGTTAATGTTTTTTCCCCGTTATGTTCACAGGCTTTCATTGTGGTCCAGCCTCCCTCCCATATTCTATAATAGGGAAGAGGTCTGGATCATAAGGGAGCTCCAGGGAATGCATGAATAAAACTCATGGGGAATCTACACTTAAAGCCGCCTACACACGGTCGTTCCAAACCGATGAGAATGGTCCGACGGGCCATTTCCATCGGTTCACCGCTGAAGTGGCCTGATGGTCTGATGTGCGTACACACCATCGTTCCAAAAACCGATCGGGTCAGAATGTGGTGACGTCAAACACACGACGTGCTGAATAAAACGAAGTTCAATGCTTCCAAGCATGCGTCGACTTGATTTTGAACCGATGCTTTCTGTACTAACCATCGGTTTGGACCGATCGGGCAGCGGTCCATCGGTTCGATTTTGAAGAATGTTTTAAAATCTTGAACCGAAGGAAAACAGACCGATGGGCTATACACGCGGTCGATTTGGACAGATGAAACTGAACCTCGGTCCAATCTCATCGGTTTTGTCCGACCGTGTGTACGCGGCCTAAGACTTGCTGGGACCTTTGGGCTTCCTGAAAAGCCGAAGAGGCTTTCCTCTGAGAGACTTCACCTGTGCAGGTAACCTGGGGCAGCCACAGTTAGGATCAGTTAGGAACAACATTTTGTTACAGATTATGTGCTGGTAAGTTTCAGTAAATGTGGATTTAGCTGTTCTGAGCCTGGTTTGCAGTTATCCCAAGGGGTGCATGTGAGGTCTAAGCATACAACTAAGTAACTTGAGTCTATAACCATAGGATGAGATATATGCAACAACACTACAGGTTCATGAATGATTGCGAAGAGAAACAGCAACCAGTCATTGGCATGGTACCCGATAGGTGACAGGTAGCGAGGGGGTCGGTGCTTGGACTATTTGCCTGGTCACTTGGTAGGGAAGGAGCGAAATGATCTGAGAACATGCATGAGCATGCATTAGGTGCTTGGCGGGACTCCATTCTGTTACTGGGAGTGAGGTAACAGAGGTACACTGACTGGTGGAGTGGACAGTGGCTCCGCTTGCTCCTCTAAATGCAACACATACAATAGCACGAGTGTGTAAAAGATTTTAGAAAGAACTTTAATGAGGAACTCCATATCCTGGGTACTGCACATACATGGCTTATCATTTAGTTGGGAGACCATCTGAATATTTGACTTTTCACATGGCCTCAGCTCCTGCAAAGTATTGTCCCTCACAAGGGTTAGCGACCCCCCTGTTCAATGCCTAGCGTAGTCCAAGAGCCCACCCCGGGGTGAACCTCTCATGTGACCTTTGCTTGGTGCCCAACGAGAGAGGAAAACATGGAGGACGTGAGGAAACACCAGTCTACCCCTGCCCCCCCCTTACATGTTTACGTAATGTCATCAGAGGAAATAGGATGATAGATGTTGCTGGTGATACTACAATAATGCAGTAGAAAGTAAAAATGCACCCAACTGATAGGAAGTATATTTTCCTATCAGGTGAATGCAAAAACTTGGTATTCAAGACTCATTGTACATCATTTCCAATCATTATATAGACTTTTCTCTTGATCCTTTAAAAACCACTTCAGTCTCATTCCCATGAGAATCATCACAGACATAGCATAGAATACATATGATCTTTATTTCATTACAGGTGGAAATGTCTTGCTAAGTGGTGTTAGACGGATCAGTCTGTTAAATGCGGTTTTGTGGGGATCTGTAAAAATCCGGCACTACCCGAGGCGCTTGGAGCTGTAGAAAATATGCCCTTAGAGTGGGTTCATTTTAAGCCCAGTTGAACATCTAAATACATTCCGGGTGCATTATTACAAAACTGTGCAAAGTCCTACAGTCTGTTTTTGTAGCCACCCTGCCCTACACAGAGGTGACTATTTAAATTTAGTGTGCCTGGGTGGTAGATAACTCATGCTAGGGTGCTACATTTTCTATAAAAAATAGACATAGCCTGAGTAGAAAAGCATGTCCCCTGTCAGCATGCTTCAAAGTAGAACCCTTGTTCTTTTGTAGAGCACAGCACACTTCCTGATAAACCAGAGCTAGAGATCTGCAATAAGCAAGGAACATGAGCTTTGCTGACAGCAGGGCTGTACTGAGTTGGGAGTATGTCCTCTGCATTGAGGACACTATCCCAAAAGAGAGCAAGGGTCGTGCAGCATGCTGACAGGGGACAGGCTTATCTACTCAGGTTGTGTCTACTTTCTAAAAAATGAACTGTTAGGCTCCATGCACACTGAAGCTGATAAAAGCTATAAAAAAACGCCAGTAGCTTTGCAGGGAGCCTTTCAACGGTTTTTAGCGTTTTTGCAATAGCTTTAATCATCGTTTTTCAATGTAGCTTTTTTTTTTTTTTAGCGTTTTTCTGCGTTTTGCGTTTTTGAGCGTTTTTCCCGCCAAAAAACTGCAATTTGAACGCAAATTTCGGGCATTCAGAAAAAAAGCCAATAAACTCCAAAGCTCATTAACACTAAAAAACGCCCGGGTGTGCATGGGCACATAGGCTAACATAGAGTTCAATTTATGGGCTTTAAAAAAAAAAAGCCAAAATGCCAATAAACTGCAGTTTATCAGCTTCAGTGTGCATGGAGCCTAAGACATTAACCCTAGGTTCACACCCATGAGTTTTTTAGTGTGATTTGCAGAAATGCACTACAGTCCATTTAACATGGTTTCCTATGGTACACGTTCACATCTATGCGTATTTCAGCCGATGCATTTCTGGAAAGGGTCATTGGCTGTTTTCCCACAGGAGATTGTTGTAATAGACTTCATGGACCCGCACCAAAAAAATATTTTGCATTTCTGATGCGTTTTTTTTCTCCGTTAACAAACTGTGTATAGCTGGTTATTAAAGGGGTTGTAAAGGTACAATTTTTTTTTCCTAAATAGCTTCCTTTACCTTAGTGCAGTCCTCCTTCACTTACCTCATCCTTCCATTTTGCTTTTAACTACAGGAGAGTCAGGATGCCCACTAACACACAGCTCCTATCTGCAACGTAGAGAGTGTCCTGACTCTCCTATATTCCAAGGGAGGGGGCGAGCACGACACTCCACATCAGGGAGAAATCCTTGCATTACTGTGCGGAGTTACAGACAGAAGAACAGGAAGTGAGGATTTCTCAGAAGAAATAAGGACATTTAACCACTTCCCTCCCGGCTCATTGTAAAATGATGCCGGCAGGGACCCTCTCTCGATCCGGGTGGATGTCATATGACGTCCTGTGTTTCCGGCGTTCTAGGGCGCGCGACCCGGCGCGGGTGCCCGGCTGCCACGATTGCCGGTAATCAGGGCAGGAGTGTGGATCTGTGTGTGTAAACACACAGATCCACCTCCTGTCAGCGGTGAGGAGACCAATGTGTGTTCCCAGTACAGAGGAACACACATCGGTCTCCTCCCCTTGTGAGTCCCCTCCCCCTTACAGTTAGAACACACCTTAAGAAACATATTAACCCCTTCAGCGCCCCCTAGTGGTTAACCCCTTCCCTGCCAGTCACATTTACACAGTAATCAGTGCATATTTATAGCATTAATCGCTGTATAAATGTGAATGGTCCCAAAAACGTGTCAAAAGTGTCCGATGTGTTCGTCGCAATGTCACGGTCACAGTAAAAAAAAAAAAAAAATCGCAAACTAGTAAAAAAATTAATAAAAAAAAAATATCACCTATTTTGTAGAGGCTATAACTTTTGCGCAAACCAATCAATAAACGCTTATTGCGATTTTTTTTTTTACCAAAAATATGTAGAAGAATACGTATCGGCCTAAACTGAGGAAAAAAAAGTTGTTGTTTTTTAAATTGTAATATTGTGTTTTTTTTTAAATTGTCGCTCTTCTTTTGTTTATAGCGCAAAAATTAAAAACCGCAGAGATGATCAAATACCACCAAACGAAAGCTCTATTTGTGGGGGGGAAAAACATAAAGATTTAGTTTGGGTACAGAGTTGCATGACTGCGCAATTGTCATTCAAAGTGCAACAGCGCTAAAAACTAAAAATTGGTCTGGGCAGGAAGGGAGTGAAAATGCCCTGTATGGAAGGGGTTAAAAGCAAAAATCGAAGAATGAGGTAAGTGAAGGAGGACTGCACTAAGGTAAAGAAAGCTATTTAGGAAAAAAAATTGTGCAGTTCCAATGCTAGGTGGGAGATGAGACGATGGTCGTAAAGTGTCCAGAGCCTTGGTAAAAAAAATCCCAGGACCAGCAGTTGCTGGGTACAGCCTTCCATAGACAGCAATTAGAAGATGCGACTCTACACGGTAATGCTTTGGGAGTTATGTAAAACATCTGCATGGATGTATGTTCTGAGAGCAGATGGTCTGCGTTTCAAGCATATGTCCATATGCATGCTTAATGCAGCCACCGGCTCAAAACCATTGCTGTCTGTGGATAGCTGTATGTACTAGCTGTAGGTCCCGGGAAAGGTATTGCAGAGGCCCTCTTACATTTATGTGCATAAGCCCTTATAGACCTTGATTTTCTGCATGACATGTTGGGAAGGATGGCTCTTTAATGGAGAGTAATTACATGTTAAAAAAACAAAAGTGACGCTGTTCCTGCAGGTTGCCAACTGCCACTGCCCTCCTATTTTATGGGTTAGTTGACACTTGTACACAAACTATAACTGTGCTGCATGCGTTACAGTTAACTGTGAGGAAGGTGCATTTATCTTTGCCATTAATATGTGTTGAGTTTAGGGGTGTAACTACTATGCTTGGGGCCCCATAGCATTGTTTTTGCCATGAATATGTATTGAGTTTAGGGGTGTAACTACTATGCTTGGGGCCCCATAGCATTGTTTTTGCCATGAATATGTATTGAGTTTAGGGGTGTAACTACTATGCTTGGGGCCCCATAGCATTGTTTTTGCCATGAATATGTATGGAGTTTAGGGGTGTAATTACTATGCTTGTGGCCCCATAGCATTGTTTTTGCCATGAATATGTATTGAGTTTAGGGGTGTAATTACTATGCTTGGGGCCCCATAGCATTGTTTTTGCCATGAATATGTATGGAGTTTAGGGGTGTAACTACTATGCGTGGGGCCCCATAGCATTGTTTTTGCCATGAATATGTATTGAGTTTAGGGGTGTAACTACTATGCGTGGGGCCCCATAGCATTGTTTTTGCCATGAATTTGTATTGAGTTTAGGGGTGTAACTACTATGCGTGGGGCCCCATAGCATTGTATTTGCCATGAATATGTGTTAAGTTTAGATTAGGGTGACCAGACATCCCCAGTTTCAGGGGACAGTCCCCGGATTGAGGACACTGTCCCCGGACCAAGTCTGTCCCTGGCTTTGTCCCCGGATTGGATTTGAACAGGGGCTAGGGCAATTTCAAAGACATTCAGTGCAGAATAAAAAAATAATAATTCTGAATTACACACCTCTACTCCGCCGCTTCTACTAGCTTTGGGGGGGGGGGGGGGGTGTATTATTTTTCCATTATCTGTGCCTCTTTCTGATGATCATGTGCTGGTTAGAGCGGAGGGAATATTTCCGCTAGGTGTCGCCTCCGTAGTTTTCCCCGTTGAGTATGCAAATTATCTAGATACGCAAATTCCCGAACGTACGCGCGGTCGACGCAGTGACGTTTACGTTAGGTTTGCCCGGCGTAAAATTGCCCCTGCTATATGAGGGGCAACCAATGTTAAGTATGGCCGTCGTTCCCGCGTCGAAATTTAAAAATTTACGTTGTTTGCGTAAGTCGTCCGTGAATGGGGCTGGACGCCATTTACGTTCACGTCAAAACCAATGACGTCCTTGCGACGTCATTTGGAGCAATGCACCCTGGGATATTTTTCAGATGGCGCATGCGCAGTACGTTCGGCGCGGGAACACGCTTAATTTAAATAATACACGCCCCCTACCCGCCTAATTTGAATTATCCGGGCTTGCGCCGGGTGATTTACGCTACGCCGCCGCAACTTTACACGCAAGTGCTTTGTGAATAAAGCACTTGCCTATAAAACTAGCGGCGGCGTAACGTAAATGAGATACGTTACGCCCACACAGTTTTGCGCGATTCTACGAGAATCTGGGCCAAAGTATCTACATCAAGGACAGGTAGCAGAAGAGCTGTCAACATAGTCAGCCACGTATTAGGGACCATTGCTGTGCATTAAGGATGCCATTCATCCTTGGTCTCCAGGGGAAATGCGTCCCTAGCAGTGAGTATGGAGCAGAGGCATGCTCACTGTTGATCAGTGATGAGCTCAGGTGTGTTTGGATTGGATAAAAATAAGGGAAAACAATCAGCGCAAACAACCAATATGAATGAACAAAATTAAATGCTAGCTGAACACAAATAGGTAATCACAAGCCTATAGAAACAATACAAAAACAATGGGTATGTGCAGCGCAAATAAAGTAATAAATAAAACTGCGATATGCAAATCAATATATATATATATATATATATATATATATATAAAAAAGTCCCAATAGTAAGACCAAGGTAAGGATAAAGTCCCTTGTGAAAAAGGTGAGTTTGAATCCTCTGCGGGTGAGCGTGACAACACAATCCTCCACCACACACACAATGTGCTTACCAGAAAAGATGGACCTCTCTGTGGGAGAAGGTCATGTGAGCATGTATCCAACAAGGGATAATACCAAATGATCCATGCAGCAGGAGTGTCTCCAAACAGGTGAGCAGCAAAACCAGGGCTGGCCTGCAGTGTCTGTGATCTCCACTAAAAGTTGCTGGGTAAAATCGCATTGGAATGCATGACCAAAAAATAAATAAAGGAAATTATCTAAATGGCCTCCGTATGTTTATTTGAATAAAAGGAAGGGACATATAAAAAGGTATATGCTGATGGTAGCACAGGGATAAAACAAAAATATCGAACAAGCGTGGAAGCTGAATATATCAATGCAGCGGAGAGATCATTTGGAGCAATGCATGCTGGGAAAATTTGCGGACGGCGCATGCGCTGTTGGATCGGCGCGGGGACGCGCCTGATTTAAATAGTACACTCCCCCTAGCCGCGGAATTTTAATTCCGCTGGGGGATTTACGATACGCCGCCGCAAGCTTTGAGGTAAGTGCTTTCTGAATTAAGCAAATGCATAGCAGGGAATTCCACAGCTGCAGGTGACTGCCTCCTAGCAGGTTTGCAAACACCCAAGCTTATCACTGTACATAGTGCCCTATGCAGCGCCCTCTACTGTCCATGCACAAGGCAACACTTTCTCTATGTGTTGGTGGCCATTTTCATGGAGACTGCTTGACAGACCTAAGCTTGGCTTTGTAAACATGGAACCAACACTCAAGAGACTCATGTTTGCTCTGTGTAGGATGAAAACTGCTGAAAGATGAGCTGTGGGGAATGTTTGGTGTGTAGATACATTGTGGCAGGATGTGACTGTCTGGCCTCTGTAAATATTGAAGTGTCAGCCCTCAGAGTGGCTTGACTGGAACTATTACTTTCACAGCAGTTGAACAATGTAGGGATGTCCCTCCTTCAGGTACCAAAGCAGCAACAGCCAGTAAGTTTGGTTCAAATTTCTGTAGTGTGGGAGCGCTTGGCACTTGGGGTGCCAGTCATTCTAAATGGCACCCCAATGTAGCTTGCCACTAAAACACAACATATGGCTATGCACTATTAGGTGTTATGGTGTGCTGCTAGCATAGGTACTGGTGTGTTTTCTGGGTTGTTGAATTCTGGGCAGTTGCTAACTATGCTTAAACTTGCTTCCACCCCTTGGAACCTAGTCATGGGGATGACTAGTCCTCATGAATAAACTCAGAAACACGTTGGGGGCATGGCCTGGTCGGAGTCCAGGCTGGGGTTGCCATTCATACACCCAGTATAGGGACAGCATGGATGTGCGGCTCCAGGGAGTCCTTTCTTTACTATTCTTCGGAATGTTGGGTAGCCAAATCTTGCTTTCCCCCTGACAGGTGTTTTTTCTTTGTTTTATTCAGCGAGGTGGAGGAGGGGCCACATTTAAAACTGAACTCCAGATAAAAGAAAAAATGTACCCATGCAGTGGAGCTCCCTCTACACTGCAAGGGTTAAATGTTTGTTTGTTGCCTAGTAAAGTTGCAGGAAAGTTATACTTACCTTATTCTTTGCTCCCCCAGAAGCTAAAGCTTCTCTTCCTCCAATGCTCTGGGTTGTGGTAAGGGATAGGGTTGTCCCGATACCACTTTTTTAGGACCGAGTACAAGTACCGATACTTTTTTTCAAGTAGTCGCCGATACCGAATACCGATACTTTTTTTTAAATGTGTCCCCAAATGCAGCCATGTCCCCCACATATGCAGCCATGTCCCTCACATATGCAGCTATGTCCCTCTAGCCATGTCCCTCACATATGCAGCCATGTCCCTCTAGCCATTTCCCCCATACCTTTGCCGCCGAAAGCCGCCACCGCCGCATGGAGAAAATCACAGCATTTATTTGAATAGCTGTTTTGCCCGCGCATATAGACACTCCCCCTTGCTCGGGATTGGACAGATCACGATCACCCATCCAATCCCGAGCAAGGGGGAGTGTCTATACGCGCGGGAACACTACAGCTATTCAAATGAAAGCAGTGATGTTCCCGCATGCCGTTTAACCCATGCGGCGGCTTTTGATGCGGCGGCAGCGTGATGCGGCGGGGGGGGGGGGAAGTATTCTATTTAGGTATCGGGGGTATTTACGCGAGTACGAGTACTCCCGCAAATACTCGGTATCGGTCCCGATACCGATACTGGTATCGGTATCTGGACAACCCTAGTAAGGGACATGGTGTCCTCTCTTAAAATGCACAACCATTGGTCCTGCATTGTACGTGATGACGTCAGAGTGCCTTAGACTCATGGGGTGGCGAAAGAGGAGCAGCTCTGGGGGACTGGATGTGCAGCTGGGTGGAAGCCTGACGGAGCGAAGGAATAAAGTGAGCCTTTAATGGGGAATTAAACTCAGTGAAAAAAGTTTATAAACGGGTTTCCTGCAGGTTTATGCCATAATGTGCTAGTCTGTACTGCATACTAGTACAATATGACAGACATACCTGTCAAAGGATGCCCTCCAGTGCTGCTCTGTCAGTGCTCGGGTGCTTCCATCTTCTCCCGGTCTTCTTTTCAGATTCGCTCTGTTCAAACGATTGAATGGCCAGGCCGCGATGACGTCACTCCTGCACATGTGCATTAGAGTCACTACATCATGGCACAGAGTGGTGCCGTAAATGTACTCTGAGCTGCTTATGTGTGGCTCAGTGTAAATTACAATACCTCCCAACTTTCTAAGATGGGAATGAGGTACACCTATCAGCAAAAATTTGTAGGCATTGTCCTCGCTTTGGGAAGAACAAATACTAAAAATACCTAGGCATAGGACATACCCCCTGCTACGCCCCTCCTAAAGGAGAATTGTACAAAAAATGTATTGGTTAAACCCAATATCACTACTATTCTTTTATATTGGCTCCTGAAATTTACAAATGCAGCAATTTAGAAATTGGATCAAAGGTTTAGCTCTGGGAAACACATTTTGATAGATAAGTAGTGCATTTTATTTACAACTATATAGATCAGACCAAAATGGACATCAAAATGAAATCAGAGACAGTTGGGGGCTATGCATTGCCACTGATAGGCAGGGTGAAGCATTTATGACAGAAGAGACCATTAGGGTGTGGGGGCAAATTAAAAAACTAACCATTGGGGTCTCTGATGTCATATAAACTCTGCCTGTCATAGTTTTTTTTATTATTATTTAAAACTGCTTTAACCCTTACAGTGCTGAGGGAGCCCCAATACAAGGGTCGGTTTTTCATTTTTGGCTGATTTTTTTAATACATTTCCTTCTGATCAAGTAACGTTTTTAGGGAAAACATGTTTTTTTTTTCTCCCACAGGTGCACAGGTAGTTTTGAATTGTGCTGTTAATATTAATGTGATGTGAAAAGTATTCCAGCCGCAGCTGTGCTGAGAGAAAAGCGCCTTTCCATTTTCCTTCCACAGTACACATATTGGGTTTGAGCTGAAAGTTTAGGATAAACCTGTCAGGACAGAACTACAGGGTTTACCATTTATGTACTTACAGATTCCGATAAAGATGCCACCCTTGGCCCCCTTCTGAAAATGCTGTTTGCCTGACTGTTACCCTTGAGATCAGTACTCATTGAGACACAGAACAAGTATCCAAGTCAGTAAACTTAGAGAAAAGTCAAATTAAGTCAGAAATACCGAAGCCATTGGGTCGGCCACCTGATCAAAGACAGATGTTTACCAGCTCAATCACCTCCCTCCCTAAAGCTGATTCTTCGCCTCAATTTGGCTCTCTGGCGCCGCCACCCCCGTCGGCAGTGACATGTCATTTTTGGCAGCCCCCCCGCTTCTCAACTTTAATGTGACATGTCATTTTGCTTAGGGCCCCATGGAGGTCAGGATTGGCACTGATAATAGTGTTAAAACTCACAGTATATATATGACCAAATGCAAAATCTACATAGGCTGGCAGAGATGTTGGTCCACCCCCAAGCTGACATCACTTCTGCCCTATACCCACATGGTCCCCGAACCTATCCTGCAGCCCTGTGGGCACCTCCAGCTGCCGTGATTTGCGATCATTGGTGGGACCGGAAAAACATATGTAGAGTTTGCATTTGGCCAACTATGTACTGTGAGTTATAACATTTTAATAAACTGCCCACTAGATGACACGTTTTTCTTTCCACACACACACAGGAGCAATGGGGGACATTTCAGGAATCACACCACATTCATGTTCACATTGCATGCGAATCTTTGCAGTTCGATTTGCGCCAATTTTTCCTGTATTGACGCATATCGCACTGCAAAGTATCAGTACCCGGTATCGGCAAGTACTTGACCGAAAGTATCGGTACTAGTACACGCTGATAAAAAATGGTGTCAGTACAACCCTACTATAAATGTCTTAGAGCCCGGGTGGAAGAAGAGTGTATGATGGGTCGGATGGATAGGCCAGACTGACTTCATCCTCTCCTAGGCAAGGATTGATGAAGTTAGAGAGGATATCTGTTAAAAAAAATAAAAGTATTTGCTCTCAAAAATAAAGATTGCTGCAAATGTGTGAGCCTTTGGTAAGGAATAGGATGAGCTGCCCTTCGCATCCAGGGTCTGCTTTAAGACATTTCAGATTGCATTTTCAGTGTTTTTTCCTGTCTGCAGAGAACATTCTGCCCGCTGTGTCCTTTAATGTAATTACAGGATATTGAAAGTTAATTCAGATCAAACCAGCAAGTTAGAATAAATGGGCCAGAGATAGATTTTGATAGCACGGTGTTCCTCTTACGTCTCCGTTTTTTAGGTGTCGTGGCTCCTTATACATAACATGCACGACCTATTCAGTTTAAAGCCCTATATTTATGTGCTTTTTCCATTTTCAATGTTTTCTCATGTGCAACGAATATTTTCTGGCTTAATGATATCCCTCCCCTCCTGTCAATCCAATTCCAATTTTCTCCATATATTAGTCTAAGGTTGATTTATTTAGTTAGAGCAGTTGGCTTTCCCTGTATACTCATCACACCAGATTTGTGAAATTTGGCATTCCTAATTTCCCATTGAATGAAACTAGACTGACCTGTAAAATAAGCAATCTATATTGATGGTAGACCCTACTGCAAACATTCGAAGACCCTGACCATCAGACCCACCTATATACAGTATCTCACAAAAGTGAGTACACCCCTCACATTTTTGTAAATATTTTTTTATTTCTTTTAATGTAAAAACACTGAAGAAACGACACTTTGCTACAATGTAAAGTAGTTAGTGTACAGCTTGTATAACAGTGTACATTTTCTGCCCCCTCAAAATAACTCAATACACAGCCATTAATGTCTAAACCGCTGGCAACAAATGTGAGCACACTCCTAAGTGAAACATTTCCAAATTGGGCCCAATTAGCCATTGTAACGGTATGGCCCGTGGGACCAAGAGGCTCTTGAAGGATGTGGGGTACTCCTGTGTCAGCTTCACCAATGACTCTTGTGTCTAGGGTCATCCTATGTCCACTTTGGGCATAGGATGACTGAGAACTGATATCATGGATTACATGAAATTGGACAGTAATGATAATTCATGTATTGCAGTATATCTTGAAATATTACAAGTTGTTCATTCTGAACACAACAGGTCAATATAGTGTCTCCTTCAATATGGAACATAGACTGTTGAGATGTTAATTGATGTTAATCACCTCCAGCTACCTGGCTGTAGTGATAAAAGCTTGCTGTGATTGCATTCTATTGTGTTAATTAAGTCTGGCTCCTAAGATATTTCATTGTGCTATGCTAACTAACCCTGTATTGTGTGAAAGTTCTATTGATGCTAATATGTGTTGTGAATTAACACACTCTAAAGGTCAGATGTCTGATTTATGTTCACTAAAGGAATGTGTATTGTGTAGCACATGAGAATAGCTTATCGCGGAGTCAGAAAGTCTGTCTAAGATGTGGATTGAGGGGGACTCGTTAGCACCCATTGTGTGATGTTGTGCGTGGAGTGTTTCATTGTCCCTTTGATTCCTGCAGCATGCTATCTAACTGTATATAAGAAACCTGAGTTTACCATTAAAGTGTTATTCTGTTTGGAACCAGAGAACAGAGCTGTGTCTCGTTATTCTGGGGGAAATCCAATGGGTCCTGTCTGCTGGATTGTGGAGTGTCGGAAGCTGTCGTGGGTTGGTGGAATGGAATATTGTAACGGCTTTAACCCCTGACCGTTACAGCCATTCTCCCAAAAGCCCCCCCCCATGTCATGTGACATGACTCGTTTGTGTTACAAGGTCTCAGGTGTGTTAAATTTGGTGTTATCGCTCCCACTCTGTAATACTGGTCACTGGAACCTCCTGGCAAAGAACTCTCTGAGGATCTGAAAAAAAGAATTGTTGCTCTACATAAATATGGCCTAGGCTATAAGAAGATTAAAAAAGAATTGCAAATACAGCTACACTTTTCTATAATTAATGCTTTATTCCAGGTATGCATATTTTTCCATAGATACATTGGTCTAGTTTGGACTTTAATGTAAGCATGTATGTATCATACCAGGAAGATCCCATTGGAAGCTGGAAATCATTATAGTGGGCACCACTACTAAAGTGATCGCCACTAACTTCCAGGTTTGATGCTGAGCAGCTGCCCTTCTGATTAGTAATAACAGAAGGTTACTGTCCTGCCTCTTAAACCATCCAATCGGAGAACACTTTGTATTCAAATTGCAGGGGGGGGGGGGTGAGGTAGCTCCCAGAGCACTATATATATTAGCTGACTGAAGATCAGAGTAAAAAAAAAAATATTTAAAAAAAACGTAATAATGAATAAAAAATAGACCCGATTAAAGCACTGAGCATTGCTGAGTTGAATTTGTCATGTAGCCAAATGTAAAACAAGCTTTTTGCCTTCTTTCCAACAGGAGAACCCGTACCTCTGCAGCGATGAGTGCGATGCCTCCACGCCTGACCTTGCCCACCCGCCTAGTCACATGGTGGACAAAGACGAAGAAGGCCTGGCCACTTACTGGCAAAGCGTCACATGGAAAAGATACCCAGAGCCTCTGGTAGCTAACATCACGTTATCCTGGAACAAGACTATTGAGTTAACGGATGACATTGTCGTCACCTTTGAGTATGGACGGCCCACTGCCATGATGCTGGAGAAATCATTAGACTATGGCAGAACTTGGCACCCTTACCAATACTACGCTGATGATTGTATTGAAGCGTTTGGCATGACCCCCAAAAAGGTGGTGAATCTCTTGGCGAGTAACGTCACCCGCGTGCTGTGCACAGAGGATTACTCCCGCTGGGCGGGCTCCAAGAAGGAGAAAAACGTGCTCTTTGAGGTTCGAGAACGTTTCGCCATCTTTGCTGGCCCAGATCTGCGAAAGATGGAGAACTTGTACACTCGGATGGAGAGTGCAAAAGGTTTAAAGGACTTTTTCACTTTCACCGACCTGCGGCTCCGTTTGTTGCGCCCGGCGCTGGGTGGGACTTACGTGCAGCGGGATAATCTGAGAAAGTATTTCTACGCCATTTCCAACATAGAGGTTTCAGCCAGGTGAGTGTCTGATGGATAACATCTGTGATATTTTTACTTCAGCTGAAATGTCTTTTTAGTTTCAAATTGAATAATGAAGGGTTAGAACCAATGTCCAAATTTGTGAGATTTCCCCCTCCCCACTGTCGATGACACACCTCTGAAAAGGATCTGTGGTGCATCGCTTTTCAAAGGTGATTGACAGGTGGTGAGCAGGCAATATTTCATACACCACCTGTCTGAACCCTGCAGCGCAGCCCCATTCTTTTAAATATGTTGTGTACAGCATCACTACTGCCCACCAAGGCAATAGGGAAATAATTGTTGCCATGGCATGTGTACACCCCCACACTGTTGACTTTGCAGCTTGAGGGGGGCAGTTGGAGGGGATAAAACATAGCCCAACCACCTGGTTTTACTGCCCATCACCATTTCTTCCACTAGTCCTAGTACATATATTGGCCCAGATTCAGGTACATTTGCGCGATATTTGCGGGGGAGCAGGGCAACGATTTTGCCCTGCGCCCCCGCCAATATTTTGCGCTGCCCTCGATTCACGGAGCAGTAGCTCCGTAAATTGCGAGAGCGCGCCGGCAAAATTGCCCGGCGTAAGCGCGCAATGTAAATGATCCCGCCGGGGGCGGGAATCATTTAAATTAGGCGCGCTCCCGCGCCGAGCGTACAGCGCATGCTCCGTCGGGAAACTTTCCCGACGTGCATTGCGGCAAATGACGTCGCAAGGACGTCATTTGCTTCAAAGTGAACGTGAATGGCGTCCAGCGCCATTCACGAATCACTTACGCAAACGACGTGAAATTCAAATTTCACGTTGCGGGAGCGGCGGCTATACTTTAGCATTGGCTGCCCCTACTATTAGAAGTTTGTGAATCAGTTGGTAGTATGCAATTTGCATACTACACGCTGATCACAATGGGAGCGCCCCCTAGCGGCACACGCAAGAATGCAGCCTAAAATCTGCGAGGCATAAGAGCTTTATGCCGCGCAGATTTTAGGCTGCAGTCGGTGTAACAAGGTTCCTGAATCAGGAGCACTCGTTACACCGGAGCAAGTAAGCAATTGTGCCGTGTAACTTATGGTTACACGGGCGCAATTGCTTCTTGAATCTGGGCCATTGTGTCGTGTCTTTGTTGCTCTCTGTTTTCTGATTAAAATGTCCTACTTTGTCTAGTGTCACCCGATGAGAAGTAATATGGAATCCTTCCCACATAGAAAAGACACAGCTTCTTTGCCCAGTTCACTGTAGCTTCAATGAATGAAACAGAATCTATGAATGGAGAGGGCGGAGCAAGCAATCCTCTGTCCATCCTCCATTCATAGATCCATAGTTTCATTCATAGACACTATAGTACGACTTCTATGAATGGTGGAGCTGGGCAGAAAAGGCGGGTATAGTCTTGATGAGAGCGCCTTTTTTAACACCTGATGCACCAGAAGATTAAGGCAGACAAAGGTGGGGGGGGGCATAAATGGAGGAGGATTTCACCTATGGGTCAGATGACCAGTATTCATTTGTTTCTGTAGTAAAAATGTAGCTTTAAGAGGCATTTGGCATTTTTTTATGCCTCTAAACACAGTTCTATGTTAGCCTATGTGGCCATGCACATTAGGGGCCAGATTCTCAAAGGCGTTACGATGGCGCAACACCATTAGCGCCGTCGTAACACCTCATCTGGCCCCGGGTATCTATGCGAATGATTCTCAGAATCAGTTGCGCATAGGTACCCATTAGATCTGACATGCGTAAGGCTGTTACGCTGTCAGATCTTAAATGTATTTTTTTTTCCCGCCGCTAGGTGTCGCATCGTCGCTTTTCCCCGTCGTCTATGCAAATGAGGTAAGTACGGCGATTCCCGAACATACGCGAGGTCGACGCAGCGAATTAACGTCGTTTGCGTAGCGTACCCGACGCGTAAGGTTGCCCCTGCTAATTAGCAGGCGCAACCAATGTTAACGATGGCCGTCGTTCCCACGTCGAATTCAATAAAAATTACGTCGTTTGCGTAAGATGTCCGTGAATGGCGCTGGACGCCATTTACGTATACATCTAGGCAAATGACGTCGGGGCGACGTCATTTAGCGCAATGCACGTCGGGTAATTTACCCGACGGAGCATGCGCAGTACGCTCGGCGCGGGAGCGCGCCTAATTTAAATGGTGCCCGCCCCATTTGAATTGGGCGGGCTTGCGACGAGCAATCTAACGCTACACCGCCGCAAGTTTACAGGTAAGTGTTCTGAGAATCAGGATGTAAACCTGTAGACCTGCGGCGGTGTAACGTAGATCTCATATATTACGCTGCCCAGGAGCAGCGCGAATGTATGAGAATCTGGCCCTAGGAGTCTAAACAGATCATCATTTTAAAAGCAGTGTTTAACCACTTGCTGCCCGCCCACCATCAAATGACAGGAGGAGTGGTGCAGCTCTCGTTCTGGGTGGACGTCTTGTGACTTCGTCCCAGAACGGCCGCTCTCACGCGCCGATCTCAGCAGGGAAGTGTTCCTAGGACACGGTGTGACCCCGATCTCTGTAAAGAGCCGATGACGGGGCTCTTTAACCATGTGATCGGCTTTGTCCAATCACAGCCGGTTACATGTAAATGTGGAAGTGCCTGTAATCGGCTCTCATCGCTTCACACTGACAGAGTGTGTGGCGAGGAGAGCCGATCAGTGGCATCTCCTTGCAGGGGACACCCCGGCAGATAATTAGGGCACTGATCATCTGTGCCCTGATTACAGTGAATCCTCCCACTGCCCATCAGTGACACCAATCAGTGTCCAACAGTGACACCACTTAGTACCCATTAGTGATGCCAGTCAGTGCTTGCTTTCAAGTCCTTGCTCATCAGTGATGCCCATCAGTGCGGCCAATCTATGCCCATCAGTTCAGTCTATCCGTGCCACCTTTCAGTGCCCACCAGTCCCGCCCATCAGTGCCACCTATCAGTGCCCAGCAGTGGGGCCTATCATTGCTCATCAGTGCCGCATATCAGTGCTACCTATCAGTGCCCATCAGTGCAGCATATTAGTGCCTCCTCATCAGTGCCACCTAGTCAGTGCCTATAAGTGGTGCCTCCTCATCAGTGCCCATAAGTGCCACCTCATCAGTGCATCCTCATCAGTACACATCAGTGAAGGAGAAAAATTACGTATTTACAACATTTACTGACAGAAACTAAGAAACATTTTTTTTTTTCAAAATTTTCGGTCTTTCTTTTTTTTTGTAAAAAAAACAAAAAAAAAAACAGCAGTGATTAAATACCACCAAAAGGAAGCTCTGTTTGTGTGAAGAACATTGTTAAAAATGTATTTGGTACAGCGTTGCATGACCATGTAATCGTTATTCAAAGTATGACAGCGCTGAAAGCTGAAAAATGGCCTGGGCAGGAAGGGGGTGAAAGTGCCCGGTATTGAGGTGGTTAAAGCTGCGTTGAGTATATATAAGCATAATTTACACACACAAATGTGTGTATGAGCGTAAATTAAGGTGACCAGATTTTCAAAATGAAATCCGGGGACATATTTATTTTTTACTAGTAATGGCGGCAATCAGCGACTCTCTGCCCGTCGCAGCCTGTGAAGTCTTACTCTGTGGGCCCTCGGCTACTACTGGGTGGGGAGCGGAGGAAGATCACTCCGCCAGGGAAGGCATAGAGATAAGCAGGCAGGCGGCTGGCCTGAACTTGAGCCAAGGCAGAAAAACATGCAAGTGGGGCTGAATGGGCATGCACCCGAAACTGAAAAAATATTACCTCCGCTCCGACCAGCCCATGATAATCAGATAATGGAAAAAAATATGCCCCCCATAGCTAGTAGGAGCGGCGGAGTGTAGGTGTGTAATTCAGATAATTTTTTTTTAATTCTGCACCGACTGTCTTTAAAATTGCCCAAGCCCCTGTTCAAATCCAATCCGGGGACAAAACTGGGCACAGACTTGGTTCGGGGACAGTGTCCTTAATCCAGGGACTGTCCCCAGAAATCGGGGATGTCTGGTCACCCTAACGTAAATGTATTCCAATGGGCAAAATAAATAAAATCGCGAAATGCATTTATGCTGAATGCCTTACATGCGTACACATATGCAGCATTAGAGATTTTTTTTGGCAGAAAGAAATCTAGCATATTTGGGGCATAAATTCATACATTATAAATGTAGCACCTGTGTACTTTCGTACAGGTGCTATATTCAAATTTAGTGGGAGAATGAGAGAGTTGTGTTACTCTCATTCTTTGATTTGACAAATTTGGCTGTCGCCAAATCTGGATTTGTCCTATGGGTCAGTCTGTGCCCCAGAGATGCAGTCTCATCTCTGGGCGGCAGGTGGCACCAGAGGGGTCCAGGCGGAGCCGCTTCTTCCCAGCAACCAATTGGAGGAGTTTTCCCTCGCGGGGCATGCTGGGGAGGGGTATTTCTGTGGCGGAGGCCGTTGTTCAGGGTTCTTCGCGGGTTCCAGGTGCGGCACCCACCTTTAGGGTGTGCGCACATCACGGGCCCCATTACTATGGCCTACCAGGCCGGGGTCACTTGCTACGCGGAGTTCCTGACTCTGGGCTCTCATAGCCCGTAGCAACGTATGCTGCAAAGGGGCCCCAGTGACTTACTGGGTCCCCACTTTTATTGAAAAGATCCCAAGCTGGGTGCTGTTCGGTGGGGGATCGGTCTGAGGAGAACCCGGAGGCAGGTGATCCAACAGGACTGTAACGAACCATCGGGGATCTGGGTGACCGGACACTGACAGGTTGTCTTTAAACTGTCAGTCGGTGACCCCAAGAGATATACTGGGAGGATTCGCTCTGTTCACAATTTCAGCACTAGGCCTGTGGCTGAGGTCTCATCCAACATCTTAATTTAATCAGAGCCAAGTCGGTGGCAGAGACTTGTTCCTCCCAGAAGCTGTAAGTGGTGCTCTGGCTGCCAGGTCTGTGAGAGGGGTCTGTCCAGGGGCACTTCTACCCACTCCGGCGGGAGTGGCGACGCGGAAGAATATAATTACAGAGGGCAGGACTGCCTTTACTATCCGTAGCCTGATACTGTGAAGTTGCTCTATCTTCGCCAACCTATCCTGTCTACCTCAAGTTCACATGTTGGTCGTGTTTGACCGGGAAAAATAAAGCATTTGAAAACGCAGCCGACGGTCCTGGACATTCTGTTATTGCTCTTAACACTACCATCACCCCTAGACACAGAATAGAGGTAACTTAAACACGCCGATCCCAAATATAATCTGCGGCTCCTCCGGGGGTAGCGCTACATAAACTTCATGGAAAAAAAAAATAATTCATACATTATGTTACGTATGATATGCGGGGCCCTTTGGTGATGTCAGGGGCTGCACATCAAGAAAGTTGACTTCTGCTGCTTCACATAACCTAAGAAATAACCAAGCAAAGTTAAATAGGTTGGTGTCTAGAAAGGCAAACTTAAGATCAGGGCTCGACAAATCCCGGTCGCCATTGGCGACTAGAAATAGCACCCTTGCGACTTGGCTTTGAATTTTTTTTTATTTGCGATTTTTTATCTGGTGGTGAGCCGTTGGTATTACAAGTTATTACCACCAGATGTGAGCTGGCGCCATCTGGTGGTGGCCGTTGGTATTACAAGTTAAGCATTACAAGTTAAACAGCAGTTCTAATGTCATTTTTCACTATTTTCACTGCCATCTTCTTCCCTCTAATTAGAACCCCCAAACATTATATATATTTTTTATCCTAACACCCTAGAGAATAAAATGGCGATCATTGCAATACTTTCTGTCACGCCGTATTTGCGCAGCGGTCTTACAAGCGCACTTTTTTGGGGAAAAGTTACACTTTTTTTAATTAAAAAATAAGACAACAGTAAAGTTATGGCCATTTTTTTTAATATTATGAAAGATAATGTTACGCCGAGTAGATTCATACCCAACATGTCACGCTTCAAAATTGAGTCCGCTTGTGGAATGGCGACAAACTTTTACCCTTTAAAATCTCCATAGGCGACGTTTAAAAAAATCTACAGGTTGCATGTTTTGAGTTAGAGGAGGTCTAGGGCTATAATTATTGCTCTCGCTCTACCAATCGCGGCGATACCTCACATGTGTGGTTTGAACACCGTTTACATATGCGGGCACTACTCACGTATGTGTTCGCTTCTGCGCGCAAGCTCGTCGGGACGGGGTGCGTTTTCTGGCTCCTAACTTTTTTAGCTGGCTCCTAGATTCCAAGCAAATTTGTCAAACCCTGCTTTAGATGTTGCTAAAACCAGACCAAATTTATAAATTGTATTCCCCATGTTATGTGATTCTTTTGTGAGAACAAAAAATCAAGAAATTCCGATTTCGATACACATGGAAAATATCTTAATTCTGTGTTGAACTTTGTGACCACAAACTCCTATGGCGAAAAAGACGAGCATAAATGATGGTGGTCTTGGGGAGCGTCTATCTGATATCCAGTCCTTCTGATCACACCCCAATGCTTGGCATACGCCGCTGTGCTCCGTCCTCAGAATTCCATATGGCTCCTTCAGAAATGCTTGCTTAGTGATTATTTAAAAGCTGCAACTTGAATTGTCAGCTGTCTAGTCACAGGTCATCGATGATATTACCCTGCCGGGAAAAACAAAGTTCTGATGAAATGTGAGTTAAAAGGATAAAAATGTCACTACGCAGCTAATTTAGTGCATGGCTATTTTAGCACTTAAATCAATGGCGGAACAAAAACAGCAATGAGACGGCTAACATGTGAGAACACTCAGGGGAGCCGATATTCACAGCACAGGAAAAAAAAGACAACGCTTCTCTTTTTCACTTCTAGACTGGAATTGTTTTATCATGAGGTTGAAATAAGAACTGTCTGTGCTGCTTTTAGGATTCAGCCAGCTGTTATTTCTCTTTTTCTGGGCAGGAATAAAAACTAATTGTTGAGTGGCTGACTGCAATACATTGTGCTTTTATCAGACACTGTTTAAAAGATAAAAAATTCAGAACCTTTCCACATTCACTGGGTGTCCTCTACAATTCACCCCCGCTAAATTTGCAGGGGTTAGCTGTACTAAGGCCCCTTTCACACTGACGCGTTTTTCAGGCGGTTTAGCGCTAAAAATAGCGCCTAAATACCGGCTGAAAAAAATCCTGCCCTGCAGTCTTCAGTGTGAATGCCCAAACGCTTTCACACTGAAGCAATGCGCTAGCAGGACCGCTCTAAAAGTCCTGCCAAGCGCATCTTTGGAGCCGTGAAGGAGAGGTGTGTTAGCGCTCCTCCACCGCTCCTTCCTATTGAAAGCAATGGGAAACCACGGTAATACCGCCAATGCAGAGGCGCATTGCCAGCAGTATTAACCCTTTTCCGGCCGCTAGCGGGGTTAAAACCGCTAGCGGCCGAATATCGCGGTAAAAACTACGGTATAGCGGTGCTAAAAATAGCGCCGCTATTCCGCCAGCGCACCTCCCGTGCCTAGTGTGAAAGGGGCCTAAGAGGCATATTGCTGGTATATACAAGAGAGGACTAAGCAAAAACTCTCATTTTCAGACCGTCAAGAGTGAACTTGACCTTTGGACAGCGGCATTGTCAGTCTGGTGGGGAGGGGAGTGTTTGCTGTACTAACAGATTTAAGCCAAACTCCAGCTAACAGTTTATAAGCAGTTGCAGCAACAGTTATTTTTTCCTTTTGTAATAAAGGTTTTATTCCTTGTCACATGGCCCTCGCACTCAGTTTTGCAACTTGAACGTGGCGGAACTCCATTCCACGACCTTCAACTCTTTACCCTCCTCTCCCTGCTGTCACTTGTAAACACAGAAGCCATCTGTGGGCCAGATTCTCGTAGTTTGGCGTAACTTTGTGCGGGCGTAACGTAACCTATTTACGTTATGCCTCCGCAACTTAGACGGGCAAGTGCTGTATTCTTAAAGCAATTGCTCCGTAAGTTGCGGCGGCGTAGCGTAAATAGGCCTGGCGTAAGCCCGCCTAATTCAAATTTGGAACAGGGGGGCGTGTTTTATGTAAATGTTCTGTGACCTGACGTGATTGACGTTTTTCACGAACGGCGCATGCGCCGCCCATGGAAATCTCCCAGTGTGCATTGCTCCTAGTACGCCGCAAGGACGTATTAGTTTTGACGTGAACGTAAATTACGTCCAGCCCCATTCACGGACGAGTTACGCAAACAACGTAAAATTTTCAAATTTCGTCGCGGGAACGACAGCCATACTTAACATTGGTACGCTGCACTTACGCCACCATATAGCAGGGGTAACTTTACGCCGGGAAAAGGCGTATCTGTACTGCGTCGGCCGGGCATACGTTTGTGAATTCGCGTATCTAGCTAATTTACATATTTTGACGCGTAAATCAGCGTACACGCCCCTAGCGGCCAGTGTAAATATGCAGTTACGATCCGACGGCGTAAGAGACTTACGCCGGTCGGATCTAATAGAAATCTATGCGTAACTGATTCTAAGAATCAGGCGCATAGATACGACCGGCCAGACTCAGAGATACGACGGCGTATCTGGAGATACGCCGTCGTATCTCTTTTGAGAATCTGGCCCTGTGTTTACAAGGGACATATTTGCTGTCAGTGGATCCCGGAGCTAACAGATCCCTGCACACACTCATGAAGGGGCATGGTGAGGACAGGACTCCAGAATCCGAGATAGAGAATGATCTCCCTGCAAGGCAAGGCAGAGCCGCCTACACAGGGAGGTACTAGAGCCGGGCCAGGTAGGAGAGAGCAATGCTATAAAACTTTGGGGAGGGGGGTGTTGGGTTGCACACTGTGCATAGCATACCCCCGTAACATGCTCCTGAACCCTGCACTCTGTACATAGTTCACCCCTAAATACTACACCCCTGAACCCTGCACGCTGTACATAATGCACTCCTGAACTCTGTATGTAGCACACCCCTGAACTCTGCACTCTTTACATAATGCTCTCCTGAACCAGATCAGAGACATCCTTGATGAAAACCTGCTCCAGAGCGCTCTGGACCTCAGACTGGGGCGAAGGTTCATCTCCCAACAGGGCAACAACCCTAAGCACAAAGCCAAGATAACAAAGAAGTAGCTACAGGACAACTCTGTGAATGTCCTTGAGTGGCCCAGCCAGAGCCCAGACTTGAACCCGATTGAACATCCCTGGAGAGATCTGAAAATGGATGTAAACCAACCTGATGGAGCTTGAGAGGTCCTGCAAAGAAGAATGGGACAAACTGCCCAAAAATAGGTGTGCCAAGCTTGTAGCATCATACTCAAAAATACTTGAGGCTGTAATTGGTGCCAAAGGTGCTTCAACAAAGTATTAAGCAAATGCTGTGAATACTTATGTACATGTGATTTATTTATTTATTTATAAATTTGCAAATGTAGCGAGACGAGTAAGGGTTTATACAGACATTTTATAGGAAATCTTTAACATGGGAGTCTATGCAGGGCACGAAGCCCAAAGTTTGGATTACACAAGATTTCACAATTCATATACATGTCATTTTTATTATCTGTGATAACATTACATCTGGTCATCGTGACCTAACTAGGGCGTTATGTGAAGGGTTGTTTTGACAGATGAAGACAGAGGGAACAAGTAATAAAAGAAAGGAAGGGTCTTTCCAAAACACTTCTTTTTCGAGAATTCTTATCAGTCATTGGCAGAACATCTCCTATCCCACTGAGACAGTTGGGTCATGAGAATGAGAAAACATGTTGTTGAGAATATGTTGCAATGTGTTGTAATACCAATAGAATTCAGAAACATAAAATCATTGTCAGAGAAAGACACAAAAATGTGGGGAACTCTACATATAAGATATTCAAGTGATATACATTTAATATACAAGGTAGATCAATGCAGATTTTCATATCTTGTCAGTACCTTTCTGTGTGTATGTATTCTGTGTGTGTATACTGTGTGTGTATATTGTGTGTCTGTGTGTGTATACTGTGTATGTATACTGTATTTGTGTGTGTGTGTGTGTGTGTGTGTGTGTATACTGTGTGGCCCCAGAATCTATTGCCTGGGGAACCCATAATCTCCTATGCCCGGGGGCCCCATAATCTCCTATTGCCCGGGGGTCCCTTGAGTTGTCAGTCCACCCCTGGTCATTTCTGTGCTATTCTATTAACCACATTGCTATGTGTACCAACCAGTAGGGTCTGAGACGCTTCGTGGGATTGAAGGGCAGCTTAACGGACTAAACAATTTTGGGCGATTCCTACAGGGGTAGCATTTCACAAAGATTTCAAACAAATGATGTTGTCATTATGGGGTATTGTTTGTATAATTTTGAGGAAAATAATGAATTTAATCCATTTTGGAATACGGTTGTAACATAACAAAATGTGGAAAAAGTGAAGTGCCGTGATGGGCTTTGTTCCAAATCAAGGACAGTCCCTGGAAATCAGGGACAGTTGGGAGTTATTTTTTAGTGGTTTCTTGTACAGAGCTGTGATTATCCGAGCTTGCAGAGTGTGACATCATGCTTCAAGGCCTACCCAAGGCTCATTTTCTCCATCAAGTTAAGCTGTCGATATGTGTCCTGCGTGTATTAATCTCTTGAGTAATTGGAGACAGACCAGGCTAAAACTGGAAATCTGAAGTATAGGATTTCCTCTTGCTGACCACATAACGCATATGTGCAGCAGCAAGGGGGGTAGGCTTTAATGCCCATCATTCTGTAGCATCCATGGCAGCCAAGCTTTCTGTGCTTAGAGCGAGCTCCCAGAACAGGGATTGAGCTGTTTACACATGCCACCCCTTCAAAAAAGCGCGCTGCAGGGGTTCGCTTTTTAGGCCTCATGCACACAGGATTTTTTTTTTCTCCTCTGAATGCTTTTGCTTCAAGCAGGAAAAACGCAGCTTAAAAAAAAAAGTCACGTTTTGCACACATGATTAGTTGCATTAAAGTGGTTGTAAACCCTTATTTTTCACTTTTACCTACAGGTAAGCCTATAATAAGGCTTACCTGTAGGTATAAAGAATATCTCCTAAACCTGTATGGTTTAGGAGATATTCCCCTCGCAATGCGCTGCTGATTGCAGCGGCGCATGCGCAGGGGGGAATCCACGGCGAAAGGACCGGCAGCCGCCGGACCTTGCCGATTTGAAATCTCCCACAGCGCTGGAGCGGCGATACCCGGAAGACACGCCGGAGCAAGATGACATCTCGCTCGGCGTGGACCAGGTAAGTGTTCTTCACCTCGTTCCGAGGTAAGTATTTCATAATCAGCTATTATGCGGTGCATACTAGCTGATTATGCCTTTTGCCTTGCAGGTTTAAAAAAAAAAAAAAATTATATATGCAGTTTACAACCGCTTTAAGTCTGTCCATTGGCCTGAATATTCATTTATTCTGGTCATTGGAATTAATGAACACTCAAGTGCTGAACGGGCTTAGTGTTTAGGCGCGTTTAGATGCGTTAATATGCATTTAGGCACATTATGTGGGTTTTTTTTCTGTCCAAAAGTTCCTCTCCTAAACTTGCTGGTGGTGTTTTTTTTTTGTTTGTTTTTTCAGCCTCTTAACGCTTCTCTTCTGATTCACCTGTAAACACCTATGTGCATGGACACATAGGCTGATGTAGAGGTGCGTTTACAAGCTAAAAAATATATTTTTTTTATGTATGCATTAGGCCTTAGATTGGGCGGAATAGTGCCCCATTGTTGGTATCAGTGGTAGGAATACTGCCCCATCATTGGTGTCATTGGAAGGAATTGTGTCCCATCGCTGGTGTCATTGGGAGGAATTGTGTCCCATCGCTGGTGTCATTGGGAGGAATTGTGCTCCATCGTTGGTATCATTGGGAGGAATAGTGCCCTTTATTGAGAGTAATTGTGCCCTATCATTGGTGACATTGCACCTCGTTGTTCAGATTATTGGGAGGAACTGTGCCCTATCATGGGTGTCATTGGGAGAAATTGTGTCCCATTGCTGGTGTCATTGGGAGGAATTGTGCCCCATTGTTGGTATCCTTGGGAGGAATAGTGCCCATCATTGAGCGGAATTGTGCCCTTTTGCTGGTGACATTGCACCCCATTGTTGGTATCAATGGGAGGAGCTGTGCCCCATCGTTGGAGTCTTTGGGAGGAATTGTGTCCCATCGCTGTTGTCATTGGGAGGAATTGTGCCAGTTGTTGTATCATTGGGTGGAATAGTGCACATCATTGAGAGGAACTGTGCCTCATCATTGGTTACATTGCACCCCATCGTTAGTGTCATTGGGAGGAATTGTGTCCCATCACTGGTATCATTGGGAGGAATTGTGCCCCATTGTTGGTATCATTTGGAGGAATAGTGCCAATCCTTAAAGCGGAATTGTGCCCTATCGCTGGTGACATTGCACCCCATTGTTGGTGTCATTGGGAGGAGCTGTGCCCCATCGTTGGTAGGAATTATGTCCCATCACTGTTGTCATTGGGAGGAATTGTGCCCGTTGTTGTATCATTGGGTGGAATAGTGCACATCATTGGGAGGAACTGTGCCCCATAATTGGTGTCCCCGGTAAGAATTGTGCCCCATTACTGGTGTCATTGGGAGGAATTGTGCCCCTTTCGATGGTGTCAGTGAAGGAAATAGTGCTCCATGGGTCGGATAAAAGCAAGCAAAGTGCTGCATTCGGCCCCTAGGCCATAGTTTGGAGACCACTGTTTTATTGGCTTACACAGCCATTTTAGATGCCAGTCGTAATTTCTTGTTGCTTTCCCATGACTGCGAGCCACCCGTGTTATATACAGGTTGCCATACAAGTCTGTATGTGTCTGTGCATTTACCCATGCATGGGCATCCATTTTTTTCTGAGCAGGAAACTTTCACATTTGGAAGATATATTGTAAGACACCACCAGTATGAAGGGCATTAGACACATCATTGGGCATTAGAAAGCATAAGGAAATTGCGCCAGGCATGTGTAAGCTCCGTGTGCATGAGCCCGTATAGTGGCATATTGTTACTGAACACAGTCTGATTTACACACGGAACACCTACAAGTCAATCTATAAACTATATAACCATAAAAATTATAAACCAAAAACCGGTGCAGATGTTATTAAAAAATTGCATCTAAAAATGACTTCAGGGTGAACTTTAACTTCAAGTTTCCACTAAAAATACACCATTGTTTTGTTTTAACATGGACACCTCCCACTGTCCTGCAAAGAGGACCTCCATCTGTTTATTCATACCTAAGACAATAATGAAATCAATACCATCCACAGGTACATAATGATAGTAGTTCCTTCTCTCCTGGTCTCGGTGGGATCATTTGTCTCTCAACTCAATAGTATAGCATTACGGTAGCTGTACTCCTTCCTATTTTGCTCTGTCACCAGCAATGGCCTAAAAGGGTCTAATTGAAGTTAATCAGGCATGGGGTGATGTTCACTTGCAGCCACTTAACCAGGGTCTGATTCCAGAGAAGTGAATCAATTCTGAAGTAATTAATGTGACTCCTCTGTAGAGGTGGCTGCTGCATCACTGCCGTCTACTGATGAATTCCGAGGGTTTCCCTCAGCACATCCATTCAACAGTTGTCTGAGCTGGTAGAGCTTCTCCATGTCAGCTCATTGAGGTCTTGTAGAAGGTTATGTATGCAGGGCTGCTGTTATAAATCACAGGGCCCCGTACAGCCTACCTGGCAGTGCCCCCCCAATATATCAAGACCATATTTTCACAAAAAATACACTAAAATAATTATTAGCGGACACAAACATAACAGAGAACCTGTGTGAATTAGCCTTTTTTTATTTGTGTTAATAGCTGATCGGGAGGGACCATCAGTCCTCCTGTAGGGGGCCCGGGCACACAGCTTTTCTAAGCTTCTTACCTTGTCACCCCAAAAGCATTCCTGCAGGGTTCAGGATGTGTCTGATGTATCAGATCCATTGACAAAGAAAACCTTTGATGTGATCCTGCAAAGCAAAATAGCACTACAGACCATTAAGAGATATATTGGACCATTCAGAGGCTCTGAGGAAGAAGGCATCCCTTCGAAACGCATCAGCAGTCCTGATGTCCTCTCTTTCACTTTCTAGAGATCGTTGACATCTAGATCGATTGCCAAAATTAGAAGGCCTTTACAAAGCAATTTTTCTTCACATGTTTGTAGTTTTTAATCAGTTTTTATTAATAAATGTATTGAGGATAATGCACAAGGCCGTTGCGACCTCTTTTCTTTATTTCTCTTATGACTGTGAGGATACTCGCATCCTGGCGGGCAGCAAAGCCTGGGAAATTGTTCCTTGAACATTAGATCACCGGGACATCACACTTGTGCGCAAGAGTATTTGTTTGCTCCTATCAAGAACTAAAATACAACCTAACTGCATACTTGTTGAAGTAAGGGACTAGAAAGTACTTTGGAAACCATTGGAAAAGCCTGACACTTGAGCAGCAACACCAGGGGAAGGTTCTCCCCTCAATCCATGTAAGGTACTGGCCACAGTATGACGCACGAATGCCGTTGTTGGGGGAACAACCGAAGCAGGAGTGGACAGCTGAGTTAAGCAGGCTGATCCGGGCAGAGATACGGTTGGATGAGAGCTACAGAGCCCTCCGGTGGTATGTAGCCCAAGAGTGCCCGTGGTCAGCGGATGACAGCTCCATGGAATGCTTTGACTATGATGGCCTGGGACTTTTGTATTGGAGGATGTCCAGTGATCCTGAATTCGGGGATGACCGGGAGTGCCGCTTGGAGGACATAATGGAGCACAGAGAGGAAAAATTTAATGTCTCGGAAGGCCACTGGTTGCAGGAAGATTTGGCGTTTCTGGCCATTCAGGAATGAGAGCTGGAGATCGCCTACAGACAGCTGCTAGACTCTGCTCAGCAGCAGGGTGGGGCTCCCGTTTCCTGGGACTATGAGGACATTTCAGATGACAGCTCTGAAGTCCTAGCTGATGAATCGGCAGTGGAAAATATGGAGATTGCCATTCCTAAAGCCAAAGCGGATGGTGTGGAGTTCCAGGGAGCCGGGGCAGTTGGCCCCTCTCTACAGCTACAAGCTGAGGTGGTAAAGCTTTTACTCCTAGCTGAATCACTCGCAGTAGGGCAGGATGCTACTGACCGCTGCACACAACTACAGCTTGAGCTGATATCGGGGGATGGGACTGTGGTCTCCCCTCACAGCAACCCAGCAGAAGAGCCGGCAACAGAGCAGAGTGCCATGAGCCTCTGCTCTCAACTAGCAGGAGAGGGAGTTCTTGTGGTAGTGGATGGGACTGTGGTCTCCAATCACAGCAACCCAGCAGAAGAGCTGGCAACAGAGCAGAGTGCCACAAGCCTCTGTTCTCAACTAACGGAAGAGGGAGTTCCTGGGGTAGTGGATGGGACTTCAGTCTTCACTGACACAACCCCAGAAAATGGTGCTACACTGAGACAGGAGGATGTTGGCTTTGCTTTGCAAGCACCGGGGGATTTTCACCTACCACCAATGGATGGGACTTCGGTCTCCACTGGTATACCCCAGGGATGGGGGCCAGTTGGCCTAGATCCCCAACAGCATGATGGACTGAGCCCAGTCACCAGACTCCAGGGAGAAGGGCCAGTCCAGGCCTCTCCCCAGCGGCAGGCAGGTTCTCTGAGAGAGGCTGAGGTTGTTGGCTGGGTGAGTAATGCTCTGTTTGGAGCAATTGATTTGGGGGTACGGTATGGATACCAGCATTGGAGGACTGGAACTACTGACTAACTTCGGAGTCAACTAGTTTGGTGTTCCCTCCTGTGTCAGTCTCCCACCGAAAGCAGAGAGATGTAACAGAATGGCCCGGGACACCCAGAGACTTTTGAAGGATGTGGGGTACTCCTGTGCCAGCGTCAATAATGACTCTTGGGTCTAGGGTCATCCTGTGCCCCTTTTGCGCATAGGGTGACTGAGAAATATTAATTATAAATTACATGAGATGGGACATTACTGATAATTCATGTATGGCAGGAGATCTGGACATATTACAGGTGGTTATTCTGACCCCACCATTCATTCAATGTGAGGACACATGCTTTTGAGATGTTAATTCGGGCTTCTCCTAGACATTCCATTGTGAGATGCTAACTAAGTCGGAGGGGTCAGATGTCTCCTTTCAGGGGTAGGGAATTAGCATGTCAATTATGTTTAGTAAAGGAATGTGTTTGTGTGAAAAGTCTATTGATGATACTATGGGAATAGCAGGTGAGAGTCATAACACCTGACTTCTCAGCTGTAGTAATTAGGTCATGTTAAATCGGTGCCAAAACATCTGACATAGAAATGTGTATTATGCAGGTGAATCACTTGGTATCGGAGTCCGGATGTCTGGGGAATAATTAACTTCTCTGAATGTTATTATCTAAAAGAATGTGATTGAAGCCCCATTGTGTGATGTGTGGGTGGAGAGTTCCTTTGATTACTGTAACATGCCTGTACTGCATAAAAAGCTGAGAGCTAACCATTAAAGTTCATTCATACATTTTGACTCAAAGAACGGAGCTTGTCTCGTCTTTCTGGGGAATTGGTATGGATCGTGTCTGCTAGATTGTGGAGTGTCAGATAAGCTGTTGTGGTTGATGGAATGGGAATATCGTAAACGGTGGTGACCATTACACCTAGTATTTCCCAAAGGAATAACATGCTGTCATACTTCCTCACTATGGGACTCTATTAACCACTCGATCGAGTACCAGCTTTCATTACCATGCCATTTTTCAGTTTTTTTCGCTATGATAGTTTACCTGACAATTCTCGGTCAACAACAATGTGCCAAAATGAATATTATTCAATTTTCTGAGACAGATGGAGATTTCTTTTGGCAGTATTTAACCACTTCCTGACGGCCGTAAGACTTTATACAGCCGCAGTGTGGATCTTAATTGCCGGCAGGCTGTCTATATACACTGGGGGGCGTGTGCCCGCTGCATCACTGATATGCCGATTCGCGTGCCTGGCAGCCTCGATGTCCACCAGGCACCCGCGATCGGCGGTTACAGAGACAAGAACGTGGATCTGTGTGTGTGTAAACACACAGATCCACGTCCTGTCAGGGAGAGAGGAGACCGATCTGTGTCCCTTGTACATAGGGACACAGATCGGTCACCTCCCCCAGTCAGTCCTCTTCCCCCACATTTAGAAACACTATGCAGGGCACACATTTAACCCCTTCCTCACCCCTTAGTGTTAACCCCTTAAATGCCAGTCACATTTATACAGTAATCAGTGCATATTTATAGCACGGATCGCAGTATAAATGTGAATGGTGCCAAAAATGTGTCAAAAGTGTCCGATGTGTCCGCCATAATGTCACAGTGACGATAAAAATTGCAGATCGCCGCAATTACTAGTTAAAAAATAATAATTATGTCCCCTATTTTGTAGGCGCTATAACTTTTGCGCAAACCATTCGCTTATTGCGATTTTTTTTTTACCAAAAATATGTCGAAAAATACGTATCGGCCTAGACTGAGAAAAAATTTTTTTTTTTTAAAAAATTGGGCTAATTATTATAGCAACAAGTGAAAAATATAGATTTTTTTTTCAAAATGTACATGTTTTTTTGTTTATAGCGCAAAAAATAAAAACCGCAGAGGTGATCAAATACCACCAAAAGAAAGCTCTACTTGTTGGGAAAAAAGGACGTCAATTTTGTTTGGGAGCCACGTCGCACGACTGCACAATTGTCAGTTAAAGCGACGCAGTGCGGGAAGCTGAAATTTCACCTGAGCAGGAGGGGGGTATATGTGCCCAGTAAGCAAGTGGTTAATAGCCACTTTTTTACATTTTTTTTTAAACATATAATGTAAAAAATAAATAAAAATCTGATAAAATAAAAAAAATAGTACAATAACAAAACAACTGCTTTTCAGAAAGTAGACCCCAAGGAAACATTCTGGTATTTAGGGGGTAAAACATTATACAGGTTATATACAGAGGGGGGAGGAGGGGAAATGATTAATGTACATGTTAGATACAGTGGGAGGATGGAGATGAAGGTGTTAATGTGTAGAATGTGAAGGGTTACTTTACAGGTTTACATAGAAACACAATGGGGATGATATGTGTAGGAGAGGAGGGGGAAAAAAGATCAGTGAAATTAAATGAATTAACAGTTTCTTATTTCCATTGATGAGAGGAAAGGGTCACCAGTGCAAACAGCAGCATGACTGGCCGTCACAGCGATCACATGGTACCGAGCCCTTTATAATGGATTGGTACACAGCGTTTAGCAAGTAAAATATCCACCTGAGCTGCTTTTTCCATCTGTGTTTATGAACGAGTAAATAACCTTCCACCAATCTGCCAATTTATAAAGTACGTTGGTAAAAAAAAAAACAAAGAACATAATGAAAAGTACAAGGGATTTTAAGGTGTTAATTTATTCATCCTCTGGAAAAAGTCACACAAATTGTAGATAAAATTCATAATTTTATTGTTAAAAAGGAAACATAAAAAATGAGGGGGGGAGGGGGAAATAGGTGACCCCAAAGATGGAGAACAGCATATCCCCTCCAACTGCCAAAAAAGGGGGACTTTAAATGTGCCAAATCAATGGGAGGACAAATAGAAAAAAGCTAATCTTCATAAAAAAAAAATGTATTCTTCAATTCCTTAAACATAGTACCATATTAGCAACAAATCAACAGGAAATACTAGTTAAATCGAGCTGGTAACATGTTTGAGACAAAAACACTGTACATGTAAGCGTTTTGAACCGTTGCGTTTCGCAAGGAATTGCTTTTTCAGGGTTCACGCTTGATGATGAAATATGTAAAGAATGCTCACCACCCCAAAATAATACATCAAATGTCTGTTGTAGGGGCCAAATAGTCTAGTCACCTAAGCTTGGTTTAAATGACTAGTTAATTATGTTTCTGGTTACAGTTGTACTGTTAGGTTTGTATGATCAGGAGGGGGGATGTCATCCTGTGGTATATATTTTGTTTGAGTTTATTCAAATAAACATTCCATGTTCCTACAAGCTAGTGTTGGCTAGTGTTGTACGATCAGCTATAATATCTGATCTCCAGAGCTTTTTTTCTCAGAAAATAGGTGCAGGAACTCAACCACGAACCTGTTCAGATTTCAAAAACAGTAGAAGGGTCTTAAAGGTGCATTAAATACCAGGATAGTATTACATACAGAGTGCAGAGTTCAGGGGGGTTACACACAGAGTGCAGAGCTGTCACTTGTAAACACAGAAACCAGACTTCTGTGTTTACAAGTGATTGTGGTGAGCAGGCACCAAAGGGTCTGAGCCAGAGGTGGTGGAACTGAGTTCCCCCAAGTTCCCCCTGAAAAAAAGCCCTGCTGATCTCTGATGTTCAGATTGGAGGAGGCTGTATACCGACGGAAGCACTCAAGCGGTGTGTGGGAAGCAATACCGTTACACATCCCAATAGTAGAAACTAGGGTTGTCCTGATACCACTTTTTTAAGACCGAGTACAATTACTGATCCTTTTTTTCAAGTACTCGCCGATACCGATACTTTTTTTATGTCATGTGACAGTGGCACATGTGTCAGTATTTTTTTACATTTTATTTTTTTACAATTTACAATGCTTTCTTGGGGGGGGGGGGGCTGTGGGGGGAGTGGATGGTGTCAGTGCGTTTTTTATTTTAATTATTATTATTTTTTCAATGAATTATTTTTTATTATTTATCGCAATTTTTTTTTTAGCGGCTCCTCTCCATTCATAAACTGAAGCATCGTAAACACAAGTTACAATGTTTCAGTTATACGAATGGACAGAGTCAGTTATCACTGACTCTGTTCATTCGGAAAAGGTAGGAGCTGGGTTTAGCGGCTCCTACCTCCGCTCTCCATCCTGACAGAGGGGGTGAACGAGGATATGGATGGAGGGTGACATGGAGCGCAGAGAGGGGATATGGAGGGTGACACCAAGCGCGGAGCGGGAGAGCAGCAGCACAGAGGGGGGACACAGAGCGTGGAGGGGGAGAGCAGAAGAACGGAGGAGGACAGCAGCAGCACAGAGGGGGGACACTGAGCACAGAGGGGGAGAACAGAATAATGGAGGAGGACAGCAGCAGCATGGAGGGGGGACACTGAGTGGGGAGGGGAAGAACAGAATAATGGAGGAGGACAGCAGCAGCACATAGGGCGGAGGGGGAGAACAGCATGGATGGGGGAACTGGAGGAGGATACAGGGACAGTCAGGTATCAGGGTGAAGTATCGTAGCATTTTCCCCGCGTACAAATACTCTGGGAAATGCTTGGTATTGGTACCGATACCGATACTAGTATCGGTATCGGGACAACCCTAGTAGAAACTATTGAAAGTGTCTATAATCAGAACCCTATGCACCCTCCTCATATTAGATCAAAATACATACAGTCAAACATAAGAAGTACAAAATCATGACCGTTGATAAATATACATAGTCAGAATGAGGTAAGGGTGCTGTGTTCCGACGCGTTTCACAAGCTTCTGGAGCTCAAAGGATGCTAATAAATAGCCTTGTTATCCCCCCTGAGAAAAGAAAACAACGTTGGAGGGGTGGGGAGGTTGAGGGAAAAGAGCCAGGCTTTGATAAAGACATGGGAGGAGCAGTCCCAAAGAGAGGAGGAAATGGACCAAGCAGGAAAGATCCACAGTTCCCAGCAACAACCCAGATTAACCCATGGATCAGATCACCACAACAAATCCTTAATAAATGGTGTACAATTCAAGAAAGTGACATCATATAATGAACAGGCATCAGCCGAACAGCCCAAACATATGATCACGCATGTCCTCCCCCTAGCCACAGACGCCTTTGTCTTATTTATGTGGAAGACAACGTTGTCTTTTTTAATGGTGGTGGAGAGAAGTGTATTCTCTATTTATCAACATTATTCAATTAAATATTTATTATTTTGTTAAATCTGCAGTAATTTATCTGTCGGTTAATACCCTAGGTCAGTGGTCTCCAAACTGCGGCCCTAGGGCCGGATGCGGCCCTTTGCTTTTCTTTACCCGGCCCTTGGGGCACTATTCCTCCCACTGATACAAGACACTATTATGTCATCTGACACCAAAAATGGAGCGCCATTTCTCCCACCGACACAAATAATGAGGGCTCTATTCTTCCCTAGGATGCCAGCAATGGGGCACTATTCCCCCCCAATACCAAATGTGGGGATGTTTACTCCCACTGATGCTAGGACAATTTCTACTCCTGCTGGCCACAATCCGGCCCTCCTAAAGTCTGAAGGACAATAAACCGACCCTTTGATTAAAATGTTTGGAGACCCCTGCCCTAGGTGCTCAATTCGTTTGGTTTCTAGATCAGCATATTTCTCTATTTCTTTGTGATGATCAGTTTATTGTATTTAATATGAGGAGGGTGCATAGGGTGCTGGTTATAGACGCTTTCATTCATTATGTGTTTTGAGTTATTCTATTTGGGGATGTGGTGCTAAGGGATTAAGTTACACCCATTGTTGCATTTTTATGTTGGAAAAAAAAACAGTTAATCCCCTTATTCATCATGCATACTCTGTAAAACTTTAGTGCCCAGGCTGCCCAGGCTGTGTCCAGGGGGCTACATGCAGCCCTTTGGCCAATACTGTGTGGCTCCCAGGCCCCCTGCAGACTGTAGTCTGATAGGTAGATTCAAGTACATCTGCCTAAACTTGCGGCGGCGTAGCTTAGCCTGTTTAGGCTACGCCGCCGTAAATTAGCTAGGCTAGTAATGATTCTCAATATACTTGCCTGCTAATATACGGTGGCGTAGCCTAAAGCGGGCGGGCGTAAGGGCGCCAAATTCAAATGTGTTGGAGGGGGGCGTGTTTGACGGTAATGAGGCTTGACCTCACGTTTTTACTTTTTTTTTTAACTGCGCATGCGCCGGGCACCTACATTTCCCAGTGTGCATTGCGGCTACGTACGCCGCACGGGCCTATTGATTTCGACGTGGACGTAAACAACGTAAATCCCGATTCGCGGACGACTTACGCAAATGACGTAAAAATTTCGAATCTCGCGGCGGGAACGGCGGCCATACTTTAACATTGTTATTCCACCTAATAGGTGGAATAACTTTAGGCCTGCTAATGCCTTACGGAAACGGCGTAAATCGACTGTGGCGGCCGGGCGTACGTTCGTGAATCGGCGTATCCCCTCATTTACATATTCTACGCCGACCGCAATGGAAGCGCCACCTAGCGGCCATCCAAAATATTGCAATCTAAGATAGGACGGCGCAAGCCATTGTATCTTAGATGTGTTTAAGCGTATCTCTGTTTGAGCATACGCTTATACATAGGTTGGCGTAGATTCTGAGTTAGGTCGGCTTATCTACTGATAAGCCGGCCTAACTCTACCTGAATCTACCTATTTGTATCTTTCACCTAGGCACTTACTCGGCCTAGTGAAGGAAAAATAATCCTTTTAATAGGTTCACAGTCTCCTTACAGAGTCACTAAAATAAATAAAAAAAACACAAAAATTACATATTTGCTTTAGCATTCCATTTTAACATCTATCACCAGGGCCAGGGCAAAAGGGGTGGGCCTATTAAAGCCTTTGGCTCTAATAATGTTCTTCAAAAAACATCCCGCCATAGGAATTCATGCAATGGGAAAATAAAATGCCGCTCCAGGAGGTGAGTGATGGAACCAGATAAGCTGGGGAATAGACTCCTCCCGGTTTTATTGCCAAAACTTAATTAAACAAGCTGAAGTTAGAATCTAATTGGCTACCCTGCGCAGCATTTTATACTGCCCATTTATAGTAAATCAACCCCCTAATATCAAGAGAGTTGACCACCACTGCTATACACTGCAGCATTTGGTGCACTGCTGCCTCTGACCACTAGAGGGAGGTAATTCACAATAAAAGCCACATGTTCATAAATATATCCCAATATATCTTACACGGGCCAGTCCGGACTGTCTATCCTTGCACCTGCCTTTCCGCATCAACCCCACAGTGTAAAAAATAAAATGCCAGTCTTCCTCCCAGAGACTTCTCAGCCATCTACGCGGAAAGTAACTAGTACATTTCATCTGCCTGCTGGAACATCTGCAACTGGTGAAATATCGAACTATACAGGCCTCATTTGCATGCGCAAAGCAAAGTCATATTGGAAGAGACAGTACATGATCTAAGAGAGTTAAATTCAGCCTGCAGAATCCTGAAGGCTTCTGTGTGTGGAATTCTGAATTGCGCCTGTGTGCGCTCAAGTGTTGTGTAGCAATGTGTATGTGTGGGGCTTTTCTCCAATAACCTCTCTGATTAGAGTGTCAGGCGAGGGAAGCAGTGGGCCAGAGACATTAAATAATTCACAACCTCGCTGTTTGCTATGCAAGTGGACATGGTTGAAATGTAGATGTGGCTCCGTCATTGAAAGAGAGTGTATTGCTAGTCAGGATTTATTTTCTTTGGAACACAAATTCCTGATCTACCTGCAACTTTTACTTAAATATTTTGATTAGTATTATAAAATCATACTAATATTGTTTCCGCTATATTTTTATTGTACATTCTGTGAAAGTAAACTTTTGTGAAAAGAAAATATCAGACAAGAAATCTGTTATTAGAAAACCTACTCGTAGTGTGCCCTGACAGGGTGCCTAGCTGGCCACATCTCAATCTGATTGTGCAATATAATTTTAACAATAACTATAAAGAGCGTTCTGTTTCAAAATGCCGCTTTATGCAATGACATACACCTTATACCTAGTATGTCCAGACAGTATGGTCACCTGCTGACTTGGCACCATCCACAGGCAGCTTAACTCTTTAATAAGATTTAGACATTGAATCCAAGACAATTTTACTCCTGCTAAATGCAGTACAAAGTATATTTTTTTACAGTCTTTTGAAGTATAGAAAGACAGTGACTGTCCTAAAGCTAACACTTTCTGTGGAAACATGGAACAAACAATTGGGTTCCAGCTAGAACTGAATTAACTAGCACCAAACAGGAGGGGAGGAGGGGGAGATACCATTATAACACAATAAACAAGTCGAAGTGGCCCAAAACTACCACTAGATGTCAGCATATAATGGGACAAAAGTAACCTGATGCATTTCAATACAACACAGAAAAATTAAATGTAAGTGGTGCAGAGGCCAATATAAAGCGGATCTTGCAGTACATTGTAGCCTGCATATAATGTCTGGGCCCTCTCCCCCTTTTTAAAATCTCATAATGCTAGTGCTACAAACAGGGTTGGGACAAGGGGTGGGCAGGAGGGCCGACTGTCCTGGGCACTGCAGTTTCATGTAAGGTGGGGGAGGGGGAGAGGATTTGTGTTGGGAAGGGTAATTGGGGGGTCATCAGGGGGTAACAATTGTTCTAGGAGGGGAAATTGGGGGGGGTTCTAAGAATGGTGATGGGAGAGTGGATGGGTTTGGAGGAGGGAGGATTTGGGTTAGAAGAGGTGATGTGGCAGAGGAGGGAGGTGCTAGAATTGTAGGAGGGGATTCTTTTGTTTTTGTTACGGGGGGGGGGGGGGTGTGCTAGTAGGGATGATTGGGGGGTATTTGTGCTAAGAGGGGAAATTGGGGGGTTGTGCTGGAACCCCCCCCCCCACCACCAGAATTGGAGTGAGGATTTTGAGTGAGATGGGGAGGATGTGTACGTGGAGGAGAAATTTGAGGGGTTTGAAGGGTAGAGGATATGTGGTAAATATGTGCTGTTTTTTTTGGCGGGGGGGGGGAGCATTTGTTCTGGGGGGGATTTGGGTGATGGGGGAGGCAAAGATTTGTGCTGGGAGGGGGGATTTCAACAGGGTGGCAGATTTGTTAGTGTTCAATGTTTGCTGACACATTTTTGGGGGGATTTTTCAGCTTGGAATGATCACCCTGGTCTCTAGATGACCTTGACCCGGCACTGTAATGTTCGCTCTGGTCTCTAAATGACCTTGTCCCAGCATTGGAATGTTCACCTCGGTCACTATATGACCTTGTCCCGGCACTGGAATGTTCACCATGGTATCTATATGACCTTGTCCTAGCACTGGAACTTTTGCTCTGGTCTCTATATGACCTTGTCCCAGCACTGGAATGTTCACCCTGGTCTCTAGATGACCTTGTCCCGGCACTGGAATGTTCTCCCTGGAATGTTTGTCCTGGTCTCTATATGACCTTTTCCCGGCACTGGAATGTTCACCTTGGTCTCTCTCTATATGACCTTGTCCCGGCACTGGAATGTTCGCCCTGGTCTATACATGACCTTGTCCTAGCACTGGAACTTTTGCTCTGGTCTCTAGATGACCTTGTCCCAGCACTGGAATGTTCGCCCTGGTCTCTAGATGACCTCGTCCCTGCACTTGAATTTTCACCCCGGTCTCTAGATGACCGTGTCCGGCACTGGGATGTTCACCTTGGTCACTATATGACCTTGTCCCGGCACTGGAATGTTCGCCCTGGTCTCTATATGACCTTGTCCCAGCACTGGAATTTTTGCTCTGGTCTCTATATGACCTTGTCCCGGCACTGGAATGTTCGCCCTAATCTCTAGATGACCTTGTCCCTGCACTTAAATGTTCGCCCTGGTCTCTAAGTGACCTTGTCCTGGCACTGGTATGTTCGTCCTGGTCTCTAGATGACCTTGTCCCACCACTGGAACATTCGCCCTGGTCTCTAGATGACCTTGTCCCGGCACTGGAATGTTCACCCTGGTCTCTAGATGACCTTGTCCCGGCACTGGAATGTTCTCCCTGGTCTCTAGATGACCTTGTCCCGGCACTGGAATGTTCTCCCTGGTCTCTAGATGACCTTGTCCCGACACTGGCTATAAAATGCATGTGTAGAAATAGAAGTCGGGTTTATATTTTCTTTACCTCCATGCTCCTCATCCCTGGGTGTGATATTGCCATCCTTCGAGGAAGATTCTTGGGGAATGCAGAGAAGGTGAAATCTTGCAAGAAGACCCCACTGCGAAAGTAGCTTCTTATGAGAAATTCCCCAAAATCTAGTCAGAAGAAATTTAATGTCATCCTCGTCTATTGTAAACTAAGGTAAACTTTTGTTCTTTACAGGTACATTTTGGAATTACTAACATTAGGAGATTGTGAAAGCAGGAGGGGACCCTGACTATAAGTGGATACTGCATTTTAATGCAAGTTCCATTTAATCCATTCCAATCAATCCAACTAGGTAGACCCTTTCACTATGCCTTTGCACCCTTTTAAAGTGCCCATTGAATCATGAAAATCCTAATAGAGGATTGTAATGTGTTTGGCCAGATTCAGTCTAATGGCCTTTAACATAATGACCGACACCAATGGTATACCAGAATCCATGGCAAAAAATTGCAAATGCTGATGATGTATTTTCTGATCTTTTACCGAACAAACTTTATGACTTTATTCTCTGTTCTATGCAGATGTAAATGTAACTTGCATTCAAACGCATGTAACTTCCGAGAAGGGGCCCTACAATGTGAGTGTGAACATAACACCACCGGACAGGACTGCGGCAGGTGCAAGAAAAGTTTTCGCAACCGTTCCTGGCGTTCTGGCTCTTACACCCCAATACCTCATGGATCTCCCAATTCCTGTAAGTAATATGATTCAAATTAATATTTTTATATTGTGCTTGTCTCCTACTCCTTGGAAAACCAGATTTTCTGAGCTGACTAATATTTACTTTGGGCTAGATTCACATAGCCCGCCCTAACTTTGCGGCGGCGTAGTGTATCGTGTTTACACTACGCCGCCGTAAGTTAGCAAGGCAAGTACATGATTCACAAAGTACTTGCCTGCTAAGTTACGGCGGCGTAGCCTAAAGCGAGCGGGCATAAGGGCGCCTAATTCAAAATAGGCTGAGGTGGCGTGTTCTATGTTAATTTGTGATGACCTGATGTGATTGACGTCTTTTTGGAACGGTGCATGCGCCGTCCGCCTACATATCCCAGTGTGCATTGCGGCAAAGTACGCCGCACGGGCCTATTGGTTTCGACGTGGACGTAAATGACGTAAATCCCTATTCACGGACGACTTACGCAAACGACGTAAAATTTTCGAATTTCAACGCGGGAACGACGGCCATACTTAACATTACTATTCCAGCTATTTGATGGAATAACTTTAGGCCTGATAATGCGTTACATAAACGGCGTATCTGTACTGCGTCGGCCAGGCGTACGTTCGTGAATAGGCGTATCTAGTGATTTACGTTATTCTACGCCGACCGCAATGGAAGCGCCACATAGCAGCCAGCCTAAATATTGCACCCTAAGATAGGACGGCGCAAGCCGTCGTATCTTAGATAGGTTTAAGTGTATCTCTGTTTGAGAATACACTTAAACTTAGGTCGGCGCAGATTCCGAGTTAGGTCTGCGTATCTACTGATACACCGGCCTAACTCTTACTGAATCTAGCTATATGTCTTCTACTTTTACACCCAGATTGGGAGATGTCGTAATTTCAATACCAGGCAATTATTGGAGAAGCTTGGTTTAGCAACTTTTGCTGTTTAGGGTATATTGGATACTGTCAATGCAAATAAAAAATGACACGCAGTTCAGGTCCCTGGTGGAAGGTTTTAGTTCTCTATAAATTATAATGTGTCATGTAGTCATTTGAAAGAGAACCTAAGCTGGTCATACAATTGAAAGACAACACCCCTTCACTACATACATTTGATGTTAAAATCCCAGATATGGCCATATATTCCATCCTTGACTTTTGATATTTGGCTAGGTATTTGTTGATCTTATACATGGAAAGTGACCTTTTGATGGTCTAGGTTTCCAAACCTGTCTGTTTTAGGCAATGCTCTAATATCTACAGAGCAGGTCCCAAGTAACCATTTCTTTAGTACAGTGATCAAGATCATATGGAAAACCTTCCTTTTTTTTAATCAAGTAATTGTTGTTTCTTTTCTGAACAAAGAGTTATTTTTTTTCCATTTTATATACAAAAACACTAACAAAGAAAAAAAACATACATGATTCTTTTTTACTTTTTTTTTATTCAACCAGCCGGTTGAACAAAAAAAATGGACTGATTTCCCCATCCATACATTTGATGTGGATGAGGGAATCACTCCCACTGAGTTATTGTATCCTGCCAACAGGGAGTCTTCCCCTCTGGCATAATACAATGATCAGTGTTGCTGGCTATAGCTGGCCACACTGATCGTTTGAGAAAAACTTGACAGGTTCGTTGGACACAAGTCGACTGATAGGCCAGCTAGCCCAAATGTGGATCAAAATGTGTCTGGTCTCTGCTGAACCAGCTGGATTTCGATTCATGTATGGCCGGCCTAAGTACACGTGATGTGGCAAAGTTATTTAACAGACTGTAAAATCTAGTCACATAATCACTAAATGAATGACAGGTAGAGCAGATAACATACCAAATGCCAGTTGAGCCTGTATAAAGCCAGGGGAAATAGGGATAAACAGGCATTAACACATTAATCTCAGCAGGACAGCCAAGCTGGAGCTAAACTAAGAGCGTTCCACCAATATAAGGAGGTTCAAAAGGTCAAATTTTTCCTTAAAATAATAAACACATCATACTTACCTGCTCTGTGAAATCGTTTTGCACAGAGCAGCCTCGATCCTCCTCTTCTCAGGTCCCCCTCCAGCGATTCTGGCCCATCCCCATTGCAGAGTGCCCCCCCAGAGCACAGAGGCTGCTCGGGAGCAAGAATGCACAATTGCCCCCAAAGCAAGCCACTTGGGACACACAGGCCCAGATTCAAAAAAGACTTACGACGGCGTATCTCCAGATAGTAAGTAAGTCCGAATGGCCGCCGTCGTGTCTATGCACCTGATTCATAGAATCAGTTACGCATAGATTTGGCCAAGATACGAGCGGCGTAAGTCTCCTACGCCGTCGTATCTTGGGTTGCAATAAATTACGCTGGCCGCTAGGTGGCGCTTCCTTGATTTCCGCGTCAAATATGTAAATGAGCAAGATTCACGAACGTACGTACGCCCATCGAAATTAGTTACGCCGTTTACGTAAGACATACGCCGGCGTAAAGATAAAGCATGTCTCTAGGTGGCGCAGCCCATGCAAAGTATGGACCTCGGAAGTCGTTTTCGTAAGTCGTACGCGAATAGGGCTGTGCGTAAGTTACGTTCACGTCACAGGCATTGAGCCGACGTATCTTTGGGCGTAAATACGACGTGATACTGAGCATGCCCGCGTATGCGCCGTTCGTTCGGCCATGCATCTACATGGGGTCAAGCCTCATTTAAATACAACACGCCCCCTACCAGCCTACTTTGAATTACGCGCGCTTACGCCGGCCCATTTACGCTACGCCGCTGTAACTTAGGACGCAAGGGCTTTGTGAATACAGCACTTGCCTCTCTAAGTTGCGGCGGCGTAGCGGAAATACGATACGCTACGCCCGCGCAACGTAGAGTGGCCGTACGTGAATCTAGGCCACAGAGCGTGGCTCAGTCCCACCCCCCGCTCCCTCCTCACTGGCTGTGATTGACAGCAGCAGGAGCCAATGGCTCCAGCTGCTATGTCTCAGAGCCGATGAGAAGAGAGAGACTGGAAGAGCCTCTGCTCTCATGCACATTGCTGGATTGGCATCAGGCTCAGGTAAGTATAAGGGGAAGCTGCAAGGGGAGCTGCACACTGAAGGTTACCTTCATGCATAGAATTTTTGTGGGCACCCCCTGTGCTTTTTTACCCATTTCAATACATGAATAATGGAGGTACAGAAGAGGTCCATGTTTGTGCTATCAACATATAATACCTTGTAAGCATTAGTTGTATAGATCGGGGAACTAGGTCCTAGGAAAGAATGTCTACTATAGAAAACCTTCTTAATCACTGTTGGAAAAGTTCCAGGGCTAATGAACTAGTGGAGGTAAAAATATGATTAAACTGATACTTGAACATGAGCTTTGCTCCTGTGTGCAGTGAGATGCTTATTCATGCAAACAATGACCAATGTAGTCACTGGTTCTGACCTCCAGTTTCTTCATTGGTGTTTTTTTTATAACTCAAAATAGAAGTTTATTAAAGGTATAGAGAGTAACAAATATGCATCAAGCCTATCAAAGCATCAAAAAATGTATATTGTGCAACAGGGTCAGAGACCCTCATTGCAGAATACAATACAATGGAGAAACAGATAGTGACAAGTAACATACCATAAGGCCCCGTACACACGAGGGGATCTCCGCTGGAAACGGTCCGCCGGACCGTTTCCAGCGGAGATTCCTCCTCCGGATTTGGATCCGATGGCTTGTACTCACCATCGGATCAAAATCTGCGCGGAATTCATCCGCGGTGACGTGTCGCGCCGATGACGCGGCGACGTGCGCGACGCTGGAAGGTAAGTACTTCCACGCATGCGTCGAATCATTACGACGCATGCGAGGGAGGGGAGCGGACGGATTGATCCGGTGAGTCTGTACAGACCACCGGATCAATCCGCTGGTCCCGATTCAAGCGGATAGATTTCTTAGCATGCTAATCAATTCCAGCAGATAGATCCGGTCGTGTGTACGAGGCCTAAGACAACAATTTGTTGGCGTGACATAAGAAACATAAAATAAAATAAAAAATATGCTCAAGATGTAATCATTAACCACTTAAGCCCCGGACCTTCATGCAGGTTAAGGACCTAAAAAAGAAAAAGTGCAGCGCTAAGTATTCAGTGAAATGAATCAAAAAATATGGTAAATAATCAAAGTTCAGTGAAAAATCAAAGAAATTTAAAAAAAACACAAAAGAGGGGGACACAACCCCAAGTAATGTGACAGGTAAATAACCTGAAAGGCAGCTAGAAAGTGAGATCTAGCTGGATAATGTGTAATGTGAACACACCGTGATAAGTGAGGGGACACAAAAATAAATGATAATAAGAACCTCAAATGAAGTCCATATAATTTAAACGTGTAACTCCAAAATGTAAATGTGATAGTCCAAGGTCAAAATGGCCTATACAGTCCAAAGAAATATATATATGCAATGTATTTCCTTTTTTGGAGTTGGTCAGAAGTTCTTTGTGGAAAAGACCAAATGACTGTAGAGGAATGGAAGATGTTGTGATCTTCTCAGGTATGGAATTCAGATGTTCTTAATAAGCAGTTGGAACCTCATCGGCAATCCATAATAGTATCCAAATAAACAAGTATAAAGATGGGTACTCTTACCGGAAAGTGTGGACATACACGTCAGCGACGGTATGTCAAACACGCATGTACGAGCTCCTAGGCAGCCGTGATGTCAATGGGGAAGCTGTTTGATGTGCCAGCCTTTAATCCGCCAGGACGGGTCCAATCCAATGAGAGGAGACAGCTCGTGCAGGTGTGGTTCTCAGATGAAAGAGTGTAATATGCAGGCCAAACGTAGAAACCATGTAAGGGAAAACGTACTCACATAGTGCGGTTAATCCCAAAACAAGCCTTTATTAGGCATAGAAAATAAAAGCCAAAATAAACAAAAAACTGGATAAAAATATATAAAATAGATAAAAAAGTACAAGCCCAGTGAAAGACGAGTACAAGTGATCACAAGTAAAATATGGCGTAATGAGCAAGTAGCATATGAGCTATGTACCCGACATGTTTCGAGCGACAGAGCTCTTCAACTGGGGCATAACGAAGAGCTCTGTCGCTCGAAACATGTCGGGTACATAGCTCATATGCTACTTGCTCATTACGCCATATTTTACTTGTGATCACTTGTACTCGTCTTTCACTGGGCTTGTACTTTTTTATCTATTTTATATATTTTTATCCAGTTTTTTGTTTATTTTGGCTTTTATTTTCTATGCCTAATAAAGGCTTGTTTTGGGATTAACCGCACTATGTGAGTACGTTTTCCCTTACATGGTTTCTACGTTTGGCCTGCATATTACACTCTTTCATCTGAGAACCACACCTGCACGAGCTGTCTCCTCTCATTGGATTGGACCCGTCCTGGCGGATTAAAGGCTGGCACATCAAACAGCTTCCCCATTGACATCACGGCTGCCTAGGAGCTCGTACATGCGTGTTTGACATACCGTCGCTGACGTGTATGTCCACACTTTCCGGTAAGAGTACCCATCTTTATACTTGTTTATTTGGATACTATTATGGATTGCCGATGAGGTTCCAACTGCTTATTAAGAACATCTGAATTCCATACCTGAGAAGATCACAACATCTTCCATTCCTCTACAGTCATTTGGTCTTTTCCACAAAGAACTTCTGACCAACTCCAAAAAAGGAAATACATTGCATATATATATTTCTTTGGACTGTATAGGCCATTTTGACCTTGGACTATCACATTTACATTTTGGAGTTACACGTTTAAATTATATGGACTTCATTTGAGGTTCTTATTATCATTTATTTTTGTGTCCCCTCACTTATCACGGTGTGTTCACATTACACATTATCCAGCTAGATCTCACTTTCTAGCTGCCTTTCAGGTTATTTACCTGTCACATTACTTGGGGTTGTGTCCCCCTCTTTTGTGTTTTTTTTAAATTTCTTTGATTTTTCACTGAACTTTGATTATTTACCATATTTTTTGATTCATTTCACTGAATACTTAGCGCTGCACTTTTTCTTTTTTATTCTTTGTACACAATATTGTCTCTTGTTGGTGCTAGCTGCTACTGGTTTACAATATTTACAGTTAGCGCAACTTTTTTTCCTCATTTTAGCAGGTTAAGGACCTGGCCAGTTTTTGCGATTTGGCACTGTGTCGCTTTAACTGACAATTGCCGCGGTCGTGCGATGTGGCTCCCAAACAAAATTGGCGTCCTTTTTTTCTCACAAATAGAGCTTTCTTTTGGTGGTATTTGATCACCTCTGCGGTTTTTATTTTTTGCGCTATAAACAAAAATAGAGCGACAATTTTGAAAAAAAAATCAATATTTTTTACTTTTTGCTATAATAAATATCCCCCCAAAATATATAAAAAAAAAAAAAATTTCCTCAGTTTAGGCCGATACGTATTATTCTAACTATTTTTGGTAAAAAAAATCGTAATAAGCGTTTCTCAAATGGTTTGCGCAAAATTTATAGCATTTACAAAATAGGAGATAGTTTTATTGCATTTTTATTTATATATTTTTTTTTACTACTAATGGGGGCGATCAGCAATTTTTTTCGTGACCGCGACATTATGGCGGACACATCGGACAGTTTTGACACATTTTGGGACCATTGTCATTTTCACAGCAAAAAATGCTATAAAAATGCATTGTTTACTGTGAAAATTACAATTGCAGTTTGGGAGTTAACCACTAGGGGGCGCTGAAGTTGTTAAGTGTGACCTCATATGTGTTTCTAACTGTAGGGGGGCGGGGCTGGATGTGTGACGTCATTGATCGTGTTTCCCTATATCAGGGAACACACGATCAATGACACTGCCACAACGAACAACAGGGAAGGTGTGTTTACACTCACCTCTCTCCGTTCTTCTCCGGAAGAGCGATCGCGGGACACCGGCGGGCGCGGTCACAGAGCTTCGGACCGGGTCACGTGCACACGCCGGCGACCCCATGGCTGGGCTTAAAGGGCCACATACAGGTATGTGGATGTGCCCAGCCATGCCATTCTGCCAACGTATATTGGCATGAAGGGGTCCTTAAGTGGTTAAAATAAATGAAAATTTTCCTTTGGTGTATATCAAGCGTTGTAAGGCAAAAGTACAACCATAAGGAAGCTCTAGTCTAGGCCAACAAACACAATGACTTAGGTAGTTAGTGAGGTTGCCTGCCATAGTGATGAGCCAACAATGAGATACAGGAGGGGGAAAGCCAGAGCCATTGACCAATGAGAAATACCTATCTGTTCCAAGATTCCATGGGGCTGGACAGAGAAAAAAAAACTGGTAACCTGCACATCAGCTCTGTTCCTTTGCCCCAACATATTTAAATACTAAAATGGTTTGCTATAGAAACAGTGACCACTTTTGTCCACCTTTAGTGATTAGGGAGGCTGGCCCTCACACTGAGCCTATAGTGCAGCACAGGAAGGGGAATATTATTATTATTATTATTATTATACACGATTTATATAGCGCCAATGTACAGCACAAATACGATACAGTTCAATACATAAGGGACAGGAGGTCCTTGCTCGTAGAGCCTACATTTTAAAGGGAGGGGGGTGGTGGTAGTACAAAAGGTAATAGCTACAGGAGATGATTTGATGAGGGTGGCTTGGGCACAGTTCTTAGGTGGATGTGAGATAGGCTTCCCTGAATAAGTGTGATTATCAGAGACAACGACCCGAGAAGCCACCTTTATCAGGCCCCGTACACACGACCGAGTTTCTCGGCAGAATTCAGCCAGAAACTCGGTCGGAGCTGGATTCTGCCGAGAAACTCGGTCGTGTGTACACTTTTCAGCGAGGAACCTGTCGAGGAACTCGTCGGGCCGAAAAGAGAACATGTTTTCTATTTCCTCGTTGTTCAATGAGGCCCCGTACACACGACCGAGGAACTCGACGTGCCAAACACATCGAGTTCCTCGTCGAGTTCAGTGTGGAAGCCGCCGAGGAGCTCGGCGGGCCGACTTTCCTCATTGAACAACGAGGAAATAGAGAACATGTTCTCTTTTCGGCCCGACGAGTTCCTCGACGGGTTCCTCGCTGAAAAGTGTACACACGACCGGGTTTCTCGGCAGAATCCAGCTCCGACCGAGTTTCTGGCTGAATTCTGCCGAGATACTCGGTCGTGTGTACGGGGCCTCAGGAAAGTCGGCCCGCCGAGCTCCTCGGCGGCTTCCACACTGAACTCGACGAGGAACTCGATGTGTTTGGCACTTCGAGTTCCTCGGTCGTGTGTACGGGGCCTGAGAGATCCCGGGGCACCAGGTAGAACAACAGTCATCCAATACAAGACGTACTGATATCATTTTTTATTTTTTTTCTACCTACATGGTTGCTTTGAGGGCATCTTGCATTCTCCCGTACTCATTTAGAGGCTGATAAGTGAGCACGCATAAGATGTTGTGTCAAGCAGAGGAAAATTACAGACAGATTATCTTGTTAAACATTCACTAGATGCACAAAATACAATCACTTCAGAGATGATGTCCTCTTGGAGTTTTCCAAAGAGACCTCTGTTTTTTCCCCCCTCTCTCTTCTTCCTCTCATTCTTGCTTTAAACATCTGTACTTTAAATTGATCAAAGCTAAAACTGAAGCATTCAGAGGACTGTGACTGGGGTGTCACCGATACTGCGGAGAGAAGGAGGATTTCAAAGGGAACAAGCTTGTCAGATTGAGCCGGCCGTCTGTATCCCTTCAAAGGACCTGACAAAGAGACGCAGGGCTTAGACTGAGATCCTTGTTCTCTGTATTTTTTAAAACTCTCCATCCTCTGTCTTGCCCCTTCCCCGGGTAAGATTTAAAGGACTAGTAAGCCGTAGACAAAAGGTTACTTTATTTGAAATAGTTCCTTATAACATTTACTAATACTCTATGTTATAGGTGGAATTACTGATACTAGCAAAAAAGAGACTAGATATCTGACATTTATGTAACTTTGCTGTACAGATTATTATTTCTTACTATATAGTGCTTTACAGAGTGCATAGAAACAGATCTATCAGTCCTCACAGTGGAGAACTGAGCTGGGGGACCGGGGGGATTCGCCCCCGGGCCAGTGCTAATAAGTATGCAGAGTGGAGATATTTCACTTTTCAGACTTTGATCAGAGTGGGTGACTTTTGCTGGGCATTATATAGCTACCTTCAGCCATTGCTTTCAGATGTGTTAAAATAAACTGTCCTATAGGAACATAGGTGCTCCGGGTCTGTTAAACTGTCCTATAGGAACATAGGTACTCTAGGTCTGTTAGAGTGTCCTATAGAAACTTAGGTGCTCCAGGTGTGTTAAAATATCCTATAGGATTGTAGGTGTTCCAGCTCTGTTAAAACGTCCTATAGGAACATAGGTGCTCCGGGTCTGTTAAAATGTCCTACAGGAATGTAGGTGGTCCAGGTGTGTTAAAATGTCTTATAGGAACGTAGGTGCTCCAGCTGTGTTAAAATGTCCTATAGGATTGTAGGTGCTCCAGCTATGTTAAAATGTCCTATAGGAACATAGGTGATCCAGGTGTGTAAAATGTTCTATAGGAACATAGGTGATCCAGGTGTGTAAAATGTCCTATAGGAACATAGGTGATCCAGGTGTGTAAAATGTCCTATAGGAACGTAAGTGTTCATCTTGCCCACCAATTATTGTGGCACGGTTGACATCTCTGTCATTTCCATGAACGGTATAGTTGGTTGGTTCTCTCCTCCACCTCATGTTAAGTTCCCAGTCCTTGTTAAAATCTCCACCCAGGAGGTACTTTCAGCTTAATGTCCCTACCACATATCAACACATTTAGGACCAGTTTTCTAAGGAACAATTTAAAATGCCGGTGTTTTGGGTTTTTGGAGGAGACTGGAGAATCTGAATGAAATGCTCTCCAATACAAGAAGAGCATACTGGTCATATTTACATGTGGTTTTCACTGCTTTGCATGATTAAAACGTGTTTAGTTTGCATAGCCAAGGTTTGTGCCATGTTTATTTTAAGGAGGTTTTACATTTTTAGGCAGTAAATAGGAAATCTGTCCACATATGCCTTGGTAGGAAGCCTCCCACTCTGAACTGGTTGGCCTCTTTTGCAGTTAACCGGTAGTCTGGATTCAGAAATCCTTTGTTTTCTGCTCATATCTATCAATGCGGCAATGTTCAAGGTCTTCAAGCAGGGGAACAGAGAAAGCACATGGACATTTTATTTATTTTTTTATTAAAAAAAAACTTCAGTACAGCTACTTTGTAGAGTAAAAGTTTTTCTTGTCGTTAGAAGTATTGAACGTTTTGGATGTGATCAAATTTAGCATATCTAATTTGCTATAGTATGGTTCTGCAGTAATTTGACTAATTAACGTAAACTTTGTTCAGGTTTTAGCTATGATGAAAGAAACAAAGCACTTTGAAGAGTGGCGCTCCTTCTGAAGATTATTTTTTCCTTTACTTACAACATTTTTGGTCACGTAGTTCCTCAGGCTAACTCCTTATTTTCTCTTCCAGGTGCAGCATCAGGTTCCGCTCTCGGCAGTGAGTAGATCCCTGGAATGTCCTTGTCTTGTCCTTTCCATCCCATCTCCGTGATCTCATCTCTCTCCCTCTTCTCACCTCCCTGCATCCTCATAGAATGCTCACTGTGGTCAGCGGCTTGTTTTTTTTTGGTGTGTGCGCTCCTAGATGTGTGTGTGTGTGTGTGTATGTGAGACCCTCAGCTTGGTTTAAGAACCTGAAACCGAGAAAAGCTCTTGGAACATGAAAAATGGGCAAGGAATGTTTGCAATTTTAAGACTGGTGTGTAATTTTGGCATTGTAACACAGGTTCTATAATCAGAAAGACATACATTTCACATTTAGTATTTCACAATATTAGCACACAACAGCTGCAATTGCAAAATAATACCATGCTGACACTAAGGATCTCAGAACAATGGCACAATGACAGTGCATACCGTGGAATGGTGGCCCCATGGTATTCAGGGTCCAGGAGCAACAGCAATGTCTGCAATTCAACTCTCAATGGCACATGTACATTTGGGTATTCAGAACAATGGCACGTTGACATCTGGGACTGAGGTTTTCAAACATAAATAACTGTTCATTTCATTGCGAGTAACAGAGGCCAAGGTTATTTCTATAAACAGTGTTTCTGAATCTGTCTTCTGCTTTGCATAGAAAGCCGCCGGCATGACAGAAGTAGTGTAAAAATAAGCATTTCTTTTTAAAAAGAACAATAATGCATTTATATTTATATGGCACCAGTTTATACTATTCACTGTTTTCCTTTTTATTGTGACAGTTTTGTATCTGTTAGTTGCTTCTTGGTGAATTGGCGTAGTGTGTTTATTATTGGCTCTACAACGCCACCTTGTGATAGATAAAAGTAACTACAGTTTTTGACTTTGCATTGTTGCGATTATTATGCTCGGGCTTTAAAGGGGTGGTTCCCCCGAAATTCATTTAAAAAAAAAAAATCCTTTCTCCCGCTTAGTACATGTACAATAATGTACTCACCCGTCCCAGGAATCTAGGCGCCAGCATTCTTAATTCATCAGAAAGTAAACTTTATAAAATACAGCAATGGACGTTTCCATCTTAGCTCCTGGCATTCTGAAGCCCTATGCTGGAAAGAAATAGACACGCCCAGCCCCACTCAGACAGACCAGGAAGTCCCTGCTTCACAGACCATAAAGAAAGGTAAACAAACATTTTAAAAATGTTTGTTTGGCGAACGGTTTTTAGGCTAACTGTGCCCTTGTGTTTAAGGTTAAGTTGTTAGATAGGTGGAACCTCCACTTTAAAGAACAAAATTCTGGGTTTAATAATTAGCCAGCTTTATCCTAAACCAAGGATTTTCCCATATTTCACAGATTCTTCATTATAAATAAGGACTTGGTACTTTGATGCATATTACTTTAACTTGTGCTTCTGCCAGTCATAAAGTTGATGTTCATGTGTTAAGACAACAATGAATTTAAGAATGATAAATGTCTTAAGACTGGGTGTTTGTTAGTTAATCACAGTATTGCAAACATTTGTTGTATATGCTGTGTGTCTTTAACTATTTGAATTTGTAGGAGTAAAATTTCTTGGCTCTTCGATGGCCAAAAGAAAATCTTTCAAATTAGTCAATAGACATTGTTCTGTGTTTTGTGTTTCACTAGTCTCTGAGACAGCAAGGCCAGAGGTCACCACAGCCAGACCAACTCAAACAACTGAACTAACCACCACTCAAGTGACACTTGTGCTTGACATCACCCAAGGTTTGTTCAGTTACAATGAACAGGAGTAACCCCAACCCCTAAGTTGCGTCCACCACTGCTGACGCCATCCTTTTGTTGTCTTCACACCTTAGTACGTCTGAAGAGATTTTAGGATGCCACAAGATTAACAGAACTAAACTGCTGTAGAATAGTATTAAAGAAGAGATTTACTTTCCTAGAGATATAAATCCTGAAGTTTAGGGAACTTGAATTACTCTGGTCAATTGCATTAAAGCCAATTCACTGGCTGCAAATACTGGTGTCATATCGGTTTCGGAATGTGTGACTAGTTTTTTACACTGCTGATTGTGGACATGACCTAAAAGTCTATGGAATCACCAGAAGAGAAGGTGTCAGGCCCCGTACACACGGCCGAGGAACTCGACGTGCCAAACACATCGAGTTCCTCGGCCAGTTCAGAGGACCTCGGCGGGCCGAGAGCTCCCATAGAACAACGAGGAAATAGAGAACATGTTCTCTATTTCCTCGCCGAGGTCCTCGTCGGCTTCCTCGGCCGAAAGTGTACACACGGCCGGGTTTCTCGGCAGAATTCAGCCAGAAACTCGGTCGGAAGCTGAATTCTGCCGAGGAAACTGGTCGTGTGTACGGGGCCTCAGACTTGGATCATCCTAGTTGCAGTCAGCGGATTGTAGGATAAGGATTAAATGCAATTTTAGCTAGATTGAACGCTTTGGGCCAGATCCACAAAAACGGGCGTATATTTAGGCAGGCGTAGCGCATCTCATATGCGCTACGCCGCCGTAAATCAGAGTGGCTCCTAGGGTATCCTCAAAGAACTTGCTCCCATATGCGGGCCGGCGTAACGTAAATCTGTCGGCGTAAGCCCGCGTAATTCAAAGTAGGCTTGGAGTGGGCGTGTTGTATGGTAATCTGGTATGACCCCACGTAATTTACACTTTTTACCTAGCCCACATTCAGGCATATCTTGTTTTGTGGATACAAAACAAAGATACAACGGCGCATCGTAGAACTTACGGCGGGGTATCAATAGATACGCCGCCGTAAGTTCTTTGTGGATCTGTCCCTTTGAAATTACATTGACATGGTAAAGTTTTTTTGTAGATTTCAGTAATTGGTTTAGATCTACATTTAACATAAAGTAGATACTGGAGTGCCTCTATAACTTTTTTTAAGGGTTATCTAAATAGATTAAAATCTTAAACAAGCTAAACAGCCTAAGAATTAGCAGTATAGACTTCAGGCCATGCTAAGCAGGACAAATGAGAGCTTTCACCAAACCCCATCTTTCCAATGGAGTAATTACTTCAAAGACTTTCCCATGCATCAAAGTGCTGTACTTATGCCAAACAATTCTGAAGTTTTGTTGGCTCTAACGCTCGCCCTGTCCGTGCAAAAGGAAATTACAAAGTAATTCATCAAAGGGTAAAAAGGGCTGCTACAAGAAGTCACAGATTCATGGCTTTTTAATTCTTTGCCAAAACACAGTCAATTTTTAAAAGCAGTAAGAATCTCTATGCATTTTAAAAGGGATTTCCAGCCTAACTTCAAATATAAAAGTCATAGTCCACCAAAACTTAAAGCAGAGCTCCAGGCCGATACAAAAGACACAAATTAAGGCAGCTCTGTATTCATTGCTACATCCTCAAATCTATTTTTTAAATACATGCAGTATCGGTGCCTCAAATTTGTCATCTATCCGTCTCTTGCATATACAGGAGCACTCAGACTGGGAGAGCACAATTAGTTGTGATGCAGTGCAAGGACTCGGAGCATGTGGCCTGATATGGTTCGGGAGGGGCAAGTCAGTCTGCATGCTTGGATGGGGGGCTGGTATGGATTTTTGGGGGAACCTTAAGCCATTTTTTTGTTTTGTTTTCATGTCCTGCTTAAGTCATACCAGACCTGAAGGGCCTGGTATGAATTATAGGAGATCCCCAGTGCCAGGAATAGCACTGCTAAATGTTTCACTTTCCGTGCGAGCCTGTGATAAAATTAGGTGCAAAAAAAGCGTTCAATATTCCAAAATAAATTTAACACATATGCGTCATTTTAGATTTTTTTTTTTTGTTGAATTGCTAATACCATTTAAAAAAAACAATATGCGTTATTTTACTGCTAATCGTATACTGGTTATGTAGTTTTAGTGACTTGAGCCCTTTTGCCATGAAGAAAGTTTGGCTGTACTTCTCCTGTGGATCACAGGAGGGCGGTTCGTTCTGCTCTCCTGTGACCCATTTTCAGCAGGCAGTGGGCTCAGCAGGTCCAGGCTCGGGAAAGATCGCGACTATATGGTCCGGATCCGCCCACATGCCTGGATCGGCACCCAGCTCAGACTCTCAGCAGGCCGTTCCGGCCCCCTCTGCAGCCCAGCGCTCCAGTTAACGGGTGGGGCAGAGCAGTGAGTCAGTGACTGACAGTCAGCAGCTCTCTGCTCAGGGAGCTGTGATAACCGAGCGATTGGTGGTGTTTGATTGGTTCTTAGCTTTAGAGCCGGCGGGGGACAGATGCAGCATCAGACCGATGCTGCATTCACCTAGGTAAGTATGATTACATTTTTTTTTTTTTACATCCTATTGTGTAATTAGGAAGGTTTCTCTTTGTTTCTATACTGCACTTTCTACTACATTTTATACATATTTTTTTACAAAGTTTAAACAGTAATTACCTTGCTCAATTTGGCTGCTGTTTAAGGGTCAGGTAACCCGAAATTGATATTGCAGATACAGAGTTTAAACCACCAGCCAGTTTCCTATGTTTTAGGCACTTGATTGGTGAAATCCTGGGTCTTCACACCTGCTGTACCCACTTAGGGGAGCTAGAACAGGGTTTCTCAACTAGGGTTCCTATAAACCCTAGGGATCCTACAGAGGTTGCTAGGGTTTCTTTGAGCAATGTCCTGTAGGTAGGATCAGGAGTGAGATGAATATTCGCTAATAAGCGATTTCTGCCGTTTAGATTAGTTCCCACTGACACCATTGATCTTTTTAACTATCTGAAGAGGGTTATTGACCATAGGTGTAAGAAGCATTCTTCCAACTGAGTATCACTCTAATGCAGGGATCTCCAAACTACGGCCCTTCAGCTGTTTCGGAACTACACAACCCATGAGGCATTGTAAAACTCTGACATCCACAGACATGACTAGTTCCGGAACAACTGGGGGGCCGTAGTTTGGAGACCCCTGCTCTAATGTATCATGAGTTGTAGATATAGTCAATTTTATCAGGAGTTCCCTGAGACCGGAAAATTATTTCAAGGGTTCCTCTGTGTTAAAATGGTTGAGAAAAGCTAAGCTAGAAGATTCAACGGTGGATGTGAACACCCAAAATACCCATGCAGTGTTTGTAATTATGATAGTAAGATCTCACTGTTGGACTGCTCAAAATATTTTAGATCAGGCTTGGTTCGGGGCACTTTTGGATCAACTGATCCTTTAAGATATACAGCAGTGTGCACTCATAGGGTTCACGCGCACTGGGCATAAACATGCTGCTTATATAGGCTTTTGGTATTTTCTTTCTTCAGCCTGTATAAGCAGGTCTGTTAGTCTATTTTTCCATACATTTGTGAGTTTACAGGCATATTTTCAGAGAAGAGTTTTCAGGCAGAAAAAAAACCCCATCAGAATCGCATTTATGAGAGAAGCTTTCGGGCAAAAAAAAAAAAATGCTTGACATTTGTGCCACATGAAGTGTTTGGCATTTTCAAGTGTACATTGATTACAGTGAAAAATTAGCAGAGGGGAATGTTTTCGAAAAAACGCTTATAAAAGCAAATGCCCATAAACTTTTGTGCAATACGGGCCACTATGAGAATTTTTATTCTTCCAAAGATTCTGGCATTTTTTCAGTCACCGTATGTGCATGGACCTTCAAAGTGGTTTTAAAGCCTTTAAGCCAGTGGCTCTCAACCTTTATAGTGCTGTGACCCCTTGATAAAATTTCCCAAGTTGTGGGGACCCCTAACAATAAAATTATTTTTGTAGCGTGGGTTGTCGGCACCCGGGGCAAGACAAGTAATTTGGGCTCCTAACCCATGCACATTAAGTGCTCCCCGAGTCACTTCCACTCCTACAGTATTAAAACCCCTAATGGTACATTTTGGGATGTACCACTCTCTCTCTTTGTTCTCCTTTTAATCCTCTCTATTCTAATTTCCTGCCCCCCCCCCCATCCCTCTCTCTAGCCATCTTTCTTGTTTTTTCTCTTAATCTTTCTCTCTCTTTTTCTTTGTTCCTCCCCCCTCTTTTCCTCTCCCTTTCATGTATGCTCTATTTTTATTCCTTACTCCTTGGTGGGGGGATGGGATGAGTGGCAGTGCTGGTAGAAGGCTGGGAGAGTTGTGTGGGCTTCAGGAACAGCCCATGACTCAGGGAACCCTGGCAAATCGTCATTTGACCCCCAGGTTGAGAACCACTGCTTTAAGCATTCTCAGCATCAAGGTAAAACACCTTTTGTAATGAAGATGCCCCCCTCATACTTACCTGAGCTCTATCTTAATCCAGCCCTGTTCATGAGAGCAGCGGGTCTCTCCCTCCTCACAGTGCAGATTGATAGTAGCGGGAGCAATTGGCTCCTGCTGCTGTCAATCAAATGAAATCCTATGACAATAGAGCAAGCCCACTTGAGTACCCCCCTTACAAACAGCTTGCTACAGTGGGGACTCGGAGGTAGGAGTAGCCAGGATCGGTTCGGGACCACCGAAAGGGAGAATTGGGGCTGCTGTGTGCGAAACCATTACACAGAGCGGGTAAGTATAACTTGTTTGTTATTTAAAAAAAAAAAAGCAAAGTTTAACATCACTTAAAACAATATAAAATCACAAGTGACAGCACCAGATTGCTTCTGAGAATTTAAGGATTATATTCACCATGTTTCGGGACCATCAGTTTGTGAAAAAATATGGATAGAAAATAAAAATAGTTTGTAACATTTTGGAATATTTGTCAAAAATAAAATGTACTAGAAATTGCATAGTTCTCTTTAAATCCACATTAGAAGTTTCCTTTAGAATAGCTAGGCTGTGCCTTTTTAGATTAAGCCTAATGGTTTATATTTTTTTACCTTCTGGTCATCAGTGGATCGAGGTGTTCAGACTTCAGCCTTTACTTACATCCTGAAGACAGAGAAGAAAGAAGGTACCCCAAAGAATAGATAGAAGAGTCTGATGTAGTCTAGAATGTTCTAGCTTGTGATGATTCTTTGTAGTATTCTGCTAGAATTTAAAAACTCCTGTATGAAATTTCAAAATTTTAGATGAATTGTTAACAATGCCAAATTGAATTCCTTTGATAATTATGTAGAATTTCTGTTAGAATTCTTTAAAATTTGCTTAGTACTCCAAAACGTTTTAAATATAAGTCTGAACAAATCCAGTAAGAACTGCATGTTAGATGTTAAAAAATATTGTTAGTGTTTTCAAAAACATATTTAGCTAGATTCAGAGAGATTTAGGCGGGCTTAGCGTATATCAGATACACTACGCCGCCGTAAGTTAGAGCAGCAGGTCCTGTATTGAATTAGGCGGGCGTAAGCCCGCCTAATTCAAATGTGGAAGATGTGGGCGTATTGTATGAAAATTCATTGTGACCCCACGTAAATGACGTTTTTTACTAACGGCGCATGCGCCGTCCGTGGACGTATCCCAGTGCGCATGCTCCAAATTGCGCCGCAAAAGGCTCATTTGTTTTGACGTGAACGTAACTTACGCCCAGCCCCATTCACGGACGACTTACGCAAACAACGTAAAACGTGAAAAATTTTACGCGGTCCCGATATCCATACTTAACATTGGCTGCGCCATCTTTTTGGTGGTTTATCTTTACGCCTGAAAACGCCTCACGTAAACGGCGTATCTTTACTGCGACGGCCGGGCGTACATTCGTGAATAGGCGTATCTAGCTGATTTACATATTCTAGGCGTAAATCAGCGTACACGCCAATAGCGCCCAGCGTAAATAGGCAGCTAAGATACGACGGCGTAGGAGACTTACGCCTGTCGTATCTTAGCAATATTTAAGCGTATCTCAGTTTGAGAATACGCCTAAATATACGATGGCGGGGATTCGGACTTACGACGGCGTATCTACTGATACGCCCGTCGTAAGTCTTCATGAATCTGGCCCATTGTAGCTATCTAGACGCCTTGCTTCAACTGTAATAGTTTTAAAAATGTCAAAACCTCTGAATGCATTTTTTTTAGAATCTCTGAATTTGTTTGAATTCTGAAATGTCTCAAAAATCCATAAAGAAATTCTTCTATTCTGGCTTTGATTTTAATGATTTCTTAAGACTTTCTCATGATGGAACTTAAAGGGGTTGTAAAGGTTCGTTTTTTATTTTCTAAATAGGTTCCTTTAAGCTAGTGCATTGTTTGTTCACTTACCTTTTCCTTCGATTTCCCTTCGAATTTTTTTTTTTCTTTGTTATCTTTGTCTGAATTTCTGACTTCCTGTTCCTCCTCAGTAAGCTGTTCTGGCTGGCTAACCCCCAGCCAGAACGGCTCGGATGATGGGGGCAAGCTTACTGAGGAGAAACAGGAAGTGAGAAATTCAGACAGAAAAAAACATTTAGAAGGGAAATCGAAGGAAAAGGTAAGTGAACCAACAATGCACTAGCTTAAAGGAACCTATTTAGAAAATAAAAAACAAACCTTTACAACCCCTTTAAGCCAAAACCTTTTTTAATAGAGTGAGGAAGGATTAAAACCTCTGTCAGGTTTCTAATTTCTAACCATAAATATCAAAGGGGTGGAGGTTTGTAAATGATGTCTGTTGTGACCTAGCCAACATCCCTAACTAACACAAAATGCAAAGTTTCCCCTCAAGGGCGGGACTTTATAGGCATAAATTATACAACCATTGTAGGTTAAAAAGTATTAAATGTTTATTATACAAAGTTCAAAAAAAATCGAGAAATGAAAAAAACTGCAACAAATACACAATAATTCATAAAATGAACATTGATTGTCGTTCGGATCATTCATAGGTGCATGTGTTACATGGACATGACCATCCATATATGCACTAATGGTATGGACATGGAGTTAAAATGTGGCATATATAGATCCAAATATGATCTATATATGCCACATTTTAACTCTGACAGATGTCTTGGAAAAGCAGTCAGTTTTGCTTCCTTTTTCCTTGCCAATTACAGTATCTTTACTTGCTGTTCCTATACTGAACGAGCATGCAGTTAGCAGTAAAAATCTGGCAGAGGTTCTAATTCTTTTCTACTCTACCCATATCTAAAACAAAAAATTTTGTCTGGCGCTTCACTTTTACTAATGCAGAATATTATAAAGAATGCAACAGAAAGTTCTAAAACAGGCAGTGTACATGGAAAATGTTGCATAGCTAAAATCGTTGATACTTTTCCTACATGAGTAACTTCTCAACACAGGCTATGAATTTCCCTACAAGTCGCAGAGACCACCAACTTAAATACTAACTAAAAGTTATGGTGTTGCATAGTCATTAAACAATTGTGACTTCTTGCAAGCTTTTAGTAAATCGGATAAAATTCAGTTTCATCCAAAACCCTTCATAAGCTTCAGGGATGTATTTGAGATTCTTGTTCCACCAAGGAGAAGACTTATGTTAGCATTATCAGTTTTTTAGGGACAGTTCATCTATATTAGTTCATTCAGTGGCAGACATTAACTTGCCAAAGAAGCATTTGAGTCCTATGCAGTTTATGGCTATCGCTATATTTATTTGCATTTATTCATTTCATGGTGCTACCTGACTAAAGCCCAACTTAAAGGGCATTTAAACCTAAGAATAAAAATGTAATACATAGCAGATTACCAGTCATTATATTTTTCAGGTTAAGTACATTTTCAGCAAGTACTTATTGATCTTGCTAGAAATGCAATGTCCTTGTCACTTCTCATGAGCTGAACTGAAATTACAAACAATGGGCCAAATTCTCAAAACCATGTCTAAATTTAGGATTATCTAACTTATGTCATTTAAGTTACGGCGCCCTAAGTTGGTGTCGTAACTACCGTATTCTCAGTGCATTTGCGCACAAAACTGCGCCATCCTTAACTTAAGTTTCAATGCCTAAGGCGTGGTTATGGCAAGTGGGAATGAAGTGGGCGTGCTTCATTGTAATGAGCCGTGACCCCATGCAAATGAAGTGCCGGCCGTACTGCGCATGCGCGCACGAATCTGGACCTCAATGCGCATGTGCAGAACTTTGGTCAGCGCAATCAGTGAGATAGGTAAAAGGCCAAGCGTACTTAGTTTGAAGATCGCCCTGTGTCTAAATAGCCCCAGTCAAACACACTTCAATTGCAAAAGTATTTCCCTGTGTTCCCTTCCTAAAGCAAGTTGCTTCTGCTTTGAACGTTTGTCAGTGTTTGTTGGTAAGATTGTTTTGTGAGAAAAGTGTTTGTGGAGTTGGAGGGTATAGTTGGTGTTTGTTTTTGATAATTTGTTTTTTGTTTTGATTGTTTGCCTGTTTGTTTTTCCTAATAGTATTTTTTTGGTTTTGTTTATATTTTTTGTTTTCCTTTTTTGCCTGTTTGTTTTCGAATTAATAGTAGCTGTCTGTCTATTTTTTATTTTGGCTTGTTTGTATTTTCTTTGGTGTGTGTGTGTATTGTTGTTTGTTTGTTGGCTGAGTTCCCTGTTGCTGGGTGTTGTCTGTCATGGCTCCCAAGCGCAGGAAGCTAAATTTTTCACCGGCAGAGAAGCATATACTTGCTCAGGGCGTCATTAAATTTGGGCGATTTCTCCATGGCCCTGAGAGCCACACCACCACCCCGGCCAGGAGGAAGGAGATCCTTCAAAAGATCACCGATCGGATCAATGCGGCGGGGGGGGGGGAGACCAGGACCATCGCTGGAGTTCAAAAAAAAATAAATGACTTGAGGAGCGTGTCCCGGAACAAGCTGGCAACGCTGCATGCCCATACCAGGGGCACTGGAGGAGGGGGACCCTGCCCAGTCAGGATGAGTGAGGAGGAATGGGCAGTGGCCCAGTGTTTCCACCCACAGCAGGTGGTGGGCCTGCCTGGCTTTGACAATGATCCTCTTATGAGGACAGGTAATTTTTTGGAATTTCTATCTGGTGATTAGCATGTGTGGGTGGGGGAAGGGAAGATGTGCCAAGTGTATGGATCCAACAACCTGTGATTGTTTTGTGTCCTCCCCAGATGGCCAGGAGGTGGCAGCCCCATCAGCCCAGGAGGTGGCAGCCCCATCAGGTCAGGAGGTTGCAGGCCCATCAGCCCAGGAGGTGGCAGCCCCATCAGGTCAGGAGGTTGCAGCCCCATCAGCCCAGGAGGTGGCAGCCCCATCAGGTCAGGAGGTTGCTGGCCCATCAGGTCAGGAGGTTGCTGGCCCATCAGGTCAGGAGGTTGCAGGCCCATCAGGGCAGGCTGCTGCACCACCCCCAAGACAGGCTCATGCAGAGTCCCAAGAAGGGCAGGATTCGCCATGGGAGGGGAGTGCCCACAACTCCCCTAATTTGGATGTTGAGTGGGAGGAGGATGAGGGGGAGGAAGATGACAATATTCTGATTGGGCAGGAAATAATGATGGGCCAAGATATGACTTTTGAATCATCCCCTGAGGGAACCCCACAGGCGCCCAGAAGTCAGGCCACCATCATGGGTCGCCCCTTCCAACCCTCCTCCAACATGCAGCAGCACCCATGGCTCACTCCAACTCCTCCTCCAAGGCCACAAGCCTCAGGGGCAAGTAGGATGCCGACCCCTGAAAACGGGGGGGGGTTGGTGCGTCTGCCGGTCAGTCTGTTGAGGGACAATGTCCGGCAGACCCGCAGTCTGTCTGCAATACAAAAAACTATCAGCAAGGTGGAGCGCAGCCTGGGTGCAATGAGGGAGTCACTGGGTGACGTGGCCACCAACTCCGTGGGGGTCATCACCTGTTTGTGGGACCTGAGGAACGCCACAACAGGTGTGGCCCAGGAGGTGACTGCCCTCACCCAGGCTGTGCAGGCCAATACCCGGGCTGTGCAGGCCAATACGGCTGCCATAACTTCCTGTCTGACAAGGATAGCCGTTGCCTTGGAGGGAAGGCCAGCAGGAGGACAGACACCAGGGGAGGCTGCTTCCTCCCCTGTACAGTCCCCCCGCCCTCAAAATACTCCCTCCCCTGCACAGTCCCCCTCCCCTGAAAATACTCCCTCCCCTGCACAGTCCCCCCCCCCTGAAAATACTCCCTCCCCTGCACAGACCCCCCCCCGTGAAGATCCCCCAGTTGGCCGTGGCCGTCCCCGTGACCGTGCCCGTGCCCGTGGGCAGCCCAGAAGGAGCACTCGGCAACATCCTTAAGTTGCAGGGGTACTTTTTTTTTTTTTTTTTACACTGTACTTATGATTTGGTATATGTGTGTGAATGATGTGTGAATGTGGGGGGATGGCATTCCTGAAAACATAAGGGTGTCACCCTCAGTTTTGGTGGAGTAGGGATCCCCAGGACCAGGGAGAAGTCATCCTAGGTTCCTGAATGGTGTATGAATGCACAGTGACATAATTGGAGCCGTGGCGGGGCGTTACTGCTCCCAAGTACCAAAGGGGGGGGTACTTGGATCTAATCCAATTCTATGTGCATGTGATGTGTCTGTGCTAGGGACCACAGTGACGTGCATTCATGCATTCTCATTGTGAGATAATTAATGTGCGTTTTGTAAATCAAAATAAACATTCTGTTTGGCATATAAGTAATGTGCATTTATTTAGCAAAATAAAGATTTAAAGGTCACATAATCTCTGTGATTTGGTCTTGGCAAATCAAAAACAAAAATTGTATTAGGATGCATTTACTGGGCAAAGATGCCTTCAGACAGTTGTCTCCTGATAGCCTGGCCCTCAGCAGACCGGGTAGAGGGGTTTGGGGGGGGGGGGGTTGCCTGGGTGGGGGGTTAGGTCAGGAGATATCTCCACATGCATGCCCCTTCTTAATGCAAAATTGTGCAGTATGCAACATGCACCAATAATTTTGCACACAAAGTCTGGGGAATACAATAGTGTACCCCCAGTCTTGTCCAGGCATCTGAATCGTGACTTTAGCATGCCAAAAGTCCGCTCAACTATAGCCCGGGTCTGGACGTGCACCTCATTGTATTTTCGTTCTCCGGGTGTTTGGGGGTTCCGAAAGGGGGTCATCAGGTGGGGTCCCAATGCATATCCTGAGTCACCTGTAAGGGAAAAGACAGGAGAATATTAGTCATGCATGTGCCCCTTGTGATGTCTCCATCATGGGGGGGGCATACCTGACACCAATGTCACTCACCAATCAGCCAGCTGTCTCCATACACGTTCATCTCCAAGTCTCTGTAGATCTTGGTCTGCCTTAGTATGAAACTATCATGGCACGAGCCGGGAAACTTGGCACAAACGTGCCAGATGAGGCCATGTGCATCGACAATCATCTGGACATTGATTGAATGCCAGCCTTTCCTGTTTCTGAACAGGTGTTCAGTATCATGGGGGGGCTGGAGTGCCACATGGGTGCAGTCAATCGCCCCGATGATCTTAGGAAAGCCAGCAATATTATAAAAGTCTGTCATTGCTTGCACACGCTGGTCCTCCTGGGTGGGCATGACAAACTGATGGCTCATGCGCCGCAGTATGGCAGGGACCACCTGATGTAGGCATTTACTCATGGTTGACTGCACCATCCCAGCCACACCTCCAGATGCTCGCTGGAAGGAGCCACTCGCTAGAAAATGCAGTGTTGCCATAACTTTTTCCAGAGGTGTCAGGGCATGGGAACGTAGGGTTGGGGCGATTAGATCCTCATGAAGGAGTTGGGTAATCTCCAGGATGGCCTCCCTATCAAATCGGTAGTTGCCAATGACCTCATAAACTGGCATTTGCCAAATATCACGGCGTGGCCGATAAACACGCGCCTGTGCCCTCATCCTCCTCCTCTGTGCCCTCCTCCTCCTTTGTGCCTGTAAGGCAGCAAGTGCCGTCAAAATCATTGCTGGTCCTGGCATTTTTCAACAACAAACTTCACAACTAGAGCTGTAACTCCCTTCTGCAAACCCTTCCACAGCATGTGTAAAATTAGGGCTGGTTTTATAATGTGGAAATTTAGTCAGAAAAACTAACAGGTGCGCACAGGGCGGAAAATACGGCACACACACTTAATTCTGAGAATCGCCCTAACTCCCTCATTTGCATCTTTGCCTATCAAAAACAGCGGCGAGCCTAGCGTAATTTGCGCCCGGGAATGCGCAGGTGTAACTACTTTAAGTACGGCTGAAAATACAGAAATCTTTGCTTAAGTCATTTTGACGATCGCGCGCAAATATACGCGCCGTGTAAAATTAGAAAAATGGAGTTAAGTCTGCGTATCTCTTTTGAGAATTTGGCCCAATGTTATTTTCCATCCAAGCTATCTTCAGCAAACTACAAATTGTCCCATTCCCCATATGAAGGCGAAGAGAAGAAGACAGGTTTGTAGTCCAAATCAGGAGAGAAGCCTAGGGTAACAACGTTGCTTCTCCGTATATACAGTGGACTGAGTGAGCGTAGCTACCTCAGGACAGAAAGTTAATTAGCAGGTTAACAAGATGTAAAGATAAGAAAAAAATCTAAAAATGTATTCAGCCACCACATCTAAGGACTGGTAGGCTACAATTTTTTGCATTTTTGATTTTTGGTTTAGATGTACTTTAAACATCCACGTTGAGTGGCAGCCTTTAATAATCTTTAATAATGCGTGGTCTCTCTACAGAAGGACTCATTCATCAGCGTCATGAGTTTTCCTTTATCTTGACCTATTACATAAATAGTAAGTTTAAAAAAAAACGTCCATCCAGTTCAACCATAAAAAAAAAAAAAAAAAAAATAGAAATAATAATATCATACAATCCCATATACCCAATTCTATACCCACAGTTGATCCAGAGGAAGGCGAAAAACCCCAGCCGAGCACGATCCAATTTGCTACAGCAGGGGAAAAAATTCCTTCCTGATCCCCCGAGAGGCAATCGGAGATTCCCTGGATCAACTTTATCTATAAATGTTAGTACTCAGTTATATTATGTACATTAAGAAAGTATCCAGGCGATTTCTTAAAGCAATCTACTGAGCTGGCCAGAGCCACCTCTGCAGGGAGTCTATTCCACATTTTCACAGCTCTTATGTACACACGGTCGTTTTTCGACATTTAAAAAAAACGAAGTTTTTCAGCATGTCCAAAAAACAAAGTTTTTCCAACTTCATCATTAAAAACGATGTTGCCCACACACCATCGTTTTTGAAACATGATGAACAAAGCGCAGTGACGTACAACACGTATGACGGCACTCTGAAGGGGAAGTTCTATTCGCCTTTGGGCTGCTTTTAGCTGATTCCTTGTTAGTAAAAGACGATTTGCGCTTTTTTGTCTGTTGCAGCGTGATGAATGTGCTTACTCCATTATGAATGGTAGTTTTACCAGAACGAGCGCTCCCGTCTCATAACTCGCTTCTGGGCATGCACGGGTTTAAAACGTTGTTTTAGCCCACACACGATGATTCTTTACAACCCAAAAAACATTGTGAAGCCCACACACGATGATTTTAAATGACATTTTTAAAAACTTCGTTTTTTTTCATGCCGAAAAACGACCGTGTGTACGCGGCATTACTGTGAAGAAACCTTTCCGTATTTGGAGGTGAAATCTCTTTTCCTCTAGACGTAAAGTGTGCCCCCTTGTCCTTTGTGTTGACCATAAAGTGAATAACTCAACACCAAGTTCACTATATGGACCCCTTATATATTTATACATGTTGATCATATCCCCCCTTAATCTCCTCTTCTCAAGAGTGAATAGTTTTTGCGCCTCCTTTCATGTGCTGTCCATCAGCACGGGCTGCATGGACACCATATCCTCCAGTAAGCACCTAACATCTAAGGGCTCTTCTTGTGTACAACCGTTTTCGAAACGTTGACAGACATTTAGCGAAAATTTCACTTGTCTAAAAAACTGAGATGGTCTAAATAGATTATTTTGGCTCAGTGAAATGGCTTATACAACAGTATTGGCCCCAATGATAGGGGGCAACAATCAACTTCAACCTTCCAGATCAGGATGTCTGCAGAGGGCTGCATTAAGTCCATACACAAATAAATGTTTCTGATCAGGTGACAATTATTTCACATCTGTGGCTAGATTTAGGTTAATAATAGTGATCTGAGATTATATGGAAGCCTTAAACTTATCAGATTCTTCTGTGTCAGATTTCTCATCAGTGGACACAAGTTCCTCTGTTGCAGCCCCCTTGCAGGTGGGCTCCCCTCCCTCACGAAAATTTTACCACCATACAGAAGGTAGGTCCCTGCCAGCTTCTACAGGCTTAAAACAAATTTCCAAATAGTGAGACAGCTGCCTGCTGTAGCACCTCCTAGAGGTTGAGGCTTGCATAGCAGTAGTTAAAGCCTCAAAAATGCGTTAGCATGTGAACTTATTTTAAAGATTAATGAAAAAGGTGGAGGACACACTTGTAAGTCTCTGGGGTTTCTTTACTTGCTGAAAAAGACCATGCTGATATTTTTCCTCAGACAAATACTGTCAAAGCATATGCTGATGATTGTGTAATATTTATAAGTTATGTGACCTAATTAAAGCAGCAGGGGTAGACATTTTCTATGACCTCCAGTTGTAGTCGGGCACCACAGGCAGGAAATCTATTAGCATCATTTTTGTCTTTATAAAATACTATGCAAATAATATTACCATCAAAAAAAGGAGAAATCGCGTGCTTTCAGTCAACACATATCCATATTTTTGTATAAAATACATAAATGTATGCGTTAGCCATGGAAGTCATTACTGATTTAGATTTTTATACAACTGCTTCTATGAAAAATCAGCCATACATATTTTGCCTTCATATCTTCTCGTGAGATCTTGTTTTTAAGCATCAAAGGAGTTAATGCCATACAGCGCATGCACATGATGAAGAGCATGACGTCATTCACTTCATCTCGCACATAGACAGTTTTAGAATACAGCTTATGTATAGAATCTCCCTTAAAGCACTAGTGACATTGCCTTCTCAGGGGGCATCTATGTGGCCAGGGCGTTGTCACTAGTACCTTCATGGGAGAACCAGAAAGTGTGTGCAAAAAAAAATTTTTTTCTTTAAATCAACGTTAGATTATTTTAAATGCTGATGTTAAATTTAGTAAAAGAGGGAAATGTCTGCTTTAATTGAGTACCAAAATCACAAAACGATTCCCCTTTGCTTGGGTGCTGAGTCTAGGGATGTGTGATGCATTCAACCCTTTTTATAAAATGTCAATGGCCTTGCTGCCCTCCTCAGAATAATGGGTGTCCTTGGAACTGTAAAATATAAGAAAAAAGGAGGGCGCACCGACCTAGTGTTTTACCAAAAAATACATTTAATATAGGTAAAAACAGCAATGGTTATACTCGCATAAAAAATGGGATATACATGCATATCATGGCAACAGCAATAGCTGTTAACGATTTTGAAGAGGGTCCTGTCTCGAAACGTGTTAGCCACTCTGCAATACCGTCTGCTCCTTCAGCATCTCTGGTTCCAACTATAGACTCAAGAGAAACTGTTCGCTATTGCTGTTGCCATGATGTGCATGTATACCATGTTTTTATGTGAGTATAACCATTTATTTTTTAGCTATATTAAAATGATTGTTTGGTAATGCACTAGGTCGGTGCGCCCCTTTTTTCTTATATTTAATTGAGTCCCATACTGTTTTTTTTACTTTGTGTACACTCACCCACTGCTCTGTACACTCATTGGAGCAAAGCAAAATCCCATTGCGATGCATTGATGGGAGCCTAAGATGGGGGGTAGAGTCCTTAGCTGAATGCATGCTCCAGCCAGAACCACGTGAAGCTTACACCACGGTGGCAGGGGTGCAAATAGAGAGCGCGTATAAGTAGAGGAGGTGCACTTAAGTGAACTTGGTACTTTGACATGCATGAGTAAATCACAGATTCACTTTTCTCTTGGACTTGTGTCTGCTGATAGTTTCATTGTACTAATCTACACCAATCATAACTACGATATGTTAATAGGTGGCCTGACCCTGTATGTTTGACCTCTTACCACGCCAAAGCCTCCCAGCCTCCCAAAGCCTCTCACCAAAGCCTCTCACCAAAGCCTACTAATAGCAGTTAGTTTATTCTCTGCTCAGCGTTTCTAGCACTAGTAGTAATGAGAAGCACTGTGATCCCCTATCCTACGAATTTTGTGTTTATAAATTTAATTTTCCAATCTGTTTGTCTGAAGCCCCTCAGAGCTCACCAACACCACCAGTGCTGGAACCTAAAGTCCAGCGCCAGGAAATACCTGAAAAGATCAGAGGTATGTCTATTCTATGACTAAGCAACAATGACCATCTAAAGTTAAGCTGTTGAAATAATATATTGATGTAAAAAGGTCTAATGTGAAGTTCTTGAAAGAAGAAGACTTTCTGGCAATCAGGTTTAAAAAAAGAGAGAATATTCCTTTCTTTTGGACAGGGTTGAAAAGCCCAATTCAAGGTTCAGTGCAGTTCGAAGACCCCATCATTAAGCTCTTCTACCTTCCTGTTCCTGGCATAGCTGCGACTGGCAAAGAGCTTGGCATTGCGCCTAAAGCCTCTTACACACAATCGAATTTTCCAACGGGAATTGCGTGTTGACAGCCTGTTGGCAAAAAATCTGACCGTTTGTACGCTCCATCAGGCAATTGTTGTCGGATTTTCTGCAGACAACGGTCTGTTGTCGGATTTTCTGATCGTGTGTACACAAGCTTGTCAGACGAACATGCTCGGAATCAATGCTCACCAAACACGACATTAGCAGAAGGTGTCCAAAGGGTTGGAGCTCAAGAGCTGAAAATCTGTTTGTATGCAAGACAAGATTTTGGCCAACGCCCTTCGGACGAAAAGTCCGAAGCTTTGTCTGCGGAAAGTCCGATCGTGTGTACGAGGCTTAACATTTATCAATTTGTCACTTCTGCAGTAGAGCATCCACTAGAGAATGTCTATAATGACAAGAGAAACTATGGGGTAGATCCCCAAAGCGAGTACGCCGGCGTATCTACTGATACACTGGTGTACTTTCAAATTACCCGCGTCGTATCTTTAGTTTGAATCCTCAAACCAAGATACGACAGCATCTGGGTTCTATCCGACAGGCGTACGGCTTTGTACGCCTTCGGATTTAAGATGCAATACTTCGGCGTCCGCTGGGTGGCGTTCTCGTCGTTTTTCACGTCAGGTATGCAAATTAGCTATTTCCGACGATCCACAATCGTACGCGCGGCCGACGCATTCTCTTACGTCGTCTTTTTCCGGCGTATAGTTAAAGCTGGTATTTTGCGGCATATAGATAGACTTGCCATGTTAAGTATGGCCGTCGTTCCCGCGTCGAAATTTGAAGTTTTTTTATTTTTTTCGTAAGTCGTCTGTGAATCGGGATGGACGTAACTCATGTCTAAGTTAAAAAATGACGTCCTATCGACGTCATTTAGCGCAATGCATGGCGGGAAATTTTGCGACGACGCATGCGCAGTTCATTCGGCACGGGGAAGCGATTCATTTAAATGAAATACACTACGCCGCCGTAACTTACGGCGCAAAATCTTTGAGGATTCAAAAGAACGCCAGGTAAGGTACGGCGGCGTAGTGTATCTCTGATACACTGCGCGGATCCAATTCTATGTGGATCTACCCCATTGCTTTTAGCCAGTGATAGCCATGCAGCAGTTAAATCCTGGTGGAGCGTTGAGTCCCGACCTTACCAAAACAGTGAAATCTATTTTAGTTTAGCGTATGAAACAGAACATTTTCAGTGCATTTTGATTGGCTGTTATGGGCACTTTTATTCTTTCTCTTAGTTCTCATAAATTGCCCCAATTTTCTCTTCTAATTTAAACTAAAAGCAAAATGAGAGGTCAACCGGGGATTTTTCAAGTAAAGAGCTGTATCAAACTGTCCTAGAAACATCCATATGCATACTTTTATAAAAGTTTGAAAGTTGGGCTAGTCTTGTGTTGCCAGGGCAACCCACACTGACGAAGAATCATCCGTCAGTGATTGACTCAAATAAAACCACCAAACTAGGATATATTTTTAGACATTAAAGTTTGGATCCGCTTCTGTAGCAGTAAAGATTGTGAGAAAAATATCATTCTCAGAGCCGAGGCTAAATGTTAAACATCTGAAAGATACCACCAGCTTTGCAAGAAAAAAATAAGTGTCTCTGTTTTAGTTACAGGATTTCTGCAAAGGCTCGCTGCTGTCAAAATAATTTTCTTTTTGTCTTTGGAAGGGTTAGACCCCTGTCAGGTTTTCATTGCTGCATGTGTTCTTGCTGGTGAGATTTACCCTCACTTCCTGTCCCTGTGACAGCGTTGTCACCAGCACCGTACGTATCAAGTATTTTCAACTAGGACAAATATAGCAATGACATTTTTTATTTGTGGTTTTTAGTCTGTGCTATCAATAGAAATTTTATCTGGCTTTCTTTCCAAGTCACTAGAACAGTAAATAAGGGGAAATCTCACAATGGAAGCTCATACAACAATAAAAACATGAGAGAGTATCTAAACCCTCCAACCATGTTGTTTGTGATATCCCCTTATTGGTTAAAACTATAGACACCCCTCTTCTCTACTTTTTTGTAAATTTGTATATATGACTGAGACCTTATTAAAATTTCTTGGATGAAGCACGACTCTGTGTGACTCCATGTTTCCTCTTATCCAGTTGGTCATACTTGCCTCACTCCGCTCAATTAAGGGTAGCTAGTGTGTCCAGCCTGGTACCCTACCATGCATTTTTTTCTCCCAGCGCTTGTTTAAAGGGGTTGTAATTAGGGTTGTCCCGATACCACTTTTTAGGACCGAGTACAAGTACCGATACTTTTTTTCAAGTACTCGCCGATACCGAATACCGATACTTTTTTTTAAATGTGTCCCCAAATGCAGCCATGTCCCCCACAAATGCAGCCATGTCCCCCACAGATGCAGCCATGTCCCCCACAGATGCAGCCATGTCCCCCACAGATGCAGCCATGTCCCCCACAGATGCAGCCATGTCCCCCACATATGCAGCCATGTCCCCCACATATGCAGCCATGTCCCCCACATATGCAGCCATGTCCCCCACATATGCAGCCATGTCCCCACATATGCAGCCATGTCCCCCACATATGCAGCCATGTCCCCCACATATGCAGCCATGTCCCCCACATATGCAGCCATGTCACCCCATACCTAGATACCGCCGTCTAGTTAATCAGCGTGCAGGGAACATTACAGCTTTCATTTGAATAGCTGTCTGTTCCCCGCCGCGTATAGACACTCCCCCTTGCTCGGGATTGGACGGGTGATCTGCACTTTGATAGACAGATCACCCGTCCAATCCCGAGCAAGGGGGAGTGTCTATACGCGGCGCGGAACAGACAGCTATTCAAATAAAAGGTGTAATGTTCCCCGCACGCTGATTAAATAGGCGGCGGGGGCGTTGCGGTATGCGGCGACGGCGGTGGGGGGGGTAGTATCGGATCTGGCATCAGGGGCATTTGCGGGAGTACAAGTACTCCCGCAAATGGTCAGTATCGTTCCCGATACTGGTATCGGTATCGGGACAACCCTAGTTGTAAAGGTAAAATGTTCTTTTCCTAAATGGCTTCCTTTACCTTAGTGCAGTCCTCCCTCACTTACCTCATCCTTCGATTTTGCTTTTAAATGTCCTTATTTCTTCTAAGAAATCCTCACTTCCTGTTCTTCTGTCTGTAACTCCACACTTTAATGCAAGGCTTTCTCCCTGGTGGGGAGTGTCGTGCTCGCCCCCTCCCTTGGACTACAGGAGAGTCAGGACGCTCTCTACGTTGCAGATAGAGAAAGGAGCTGTGTGTTAGTGGGCGTCCTGACTCCCCTGTATTCCAAGGGAGGGGGCGAGCACGACACCCACACCAGGGAGAAAGCCTTGCATTACTGTGTTTAGTTACAGACAGAACAACAGGAAGTGAGGATTTCTCAGAAGAAATAAGGACATTTAAAAGCAAAATGGAAGGATGAGGTAAGTGAAGGAGGACTGCACTAAGGTAAAGGAAGCTATTTAGGAAAAATAAATTGTACCTCTACAACCCCTTTAAATACCATTTTAGTAGACCATGTCAGAAGGTTACAAATGTGTGAATGGTACTTGCAAGTTTCATGCAAAAATGTAACTTGCATTATACGCCAATTGAAGCTTTAACAAATTTGCAGAAATGTTACAGATTTTTTATATTAATTTCTTCTTCTGAATTGTTAATCATTTCTATGGGAATGGGTAAATTAATATGTAACAAATCCACAGCCAAGTGCAGCTTTGTAATTTCAGAGATCTATCTCTTGTTATTCATTGTGTATTACGATAGGTCGCTCTTGCCCCATTCGCCATTCTCTCTCATCACAGCTGATCAAACGTTGCCGGCAGACAGAGGGGCTGTTACCGTGGAAACTGAGGCCTTGCCGTCTCGCCCAGAGCTACAAGCACCTGTCCAATGGCATTTAGTAGCCTCGGGTCTCACGCAGGTCTAGGATGACTTGTAGCTCTCCATCTGTGGAAGTCAAAAGGCGAAAAAAAAAAAGGTCATTTGTGCATTAAAGTCAAATTATCCCTGAGGCCTTCGCCATGTTCAATGGCACACAGAGAATTTGCGGAACCCCTCAGATGTCAAATGAATACATCACACTTGTCGCCATGTTTGTGGCTTAGCATTATGGAGGACATTGGTTTTGTTTCATAATTTGTTTGTCTTTTTAGTTCTTCATTGCTTGCTATCGTCTTGTTATTACAAACTTGACAGTAAAACCTTGCAAGACCTGTCATAGGCCTACATTACATAATCACAAGAACTTTAATTTAAAGGGTAACACCACTTTTGTGTGAAAAAAATATAGAAAATTAAAAAACTATACTGTATATATAGCAAGTACAAAAAACATTTTTTATTATATAGCATGCAATTGCTACACAAACCATGTTATAATTTGAAGCCTGATGCGGCGTACACACGGTCATTTTTCGGCATGAAAAAAAACAACATTTTTCAGCATGTCCAAAAAACAAAGTTTTTCCAACTTCATCATTAAAAACGATGTTGCCCACACACCATTGTTTTTAAAAAATTATGAACAAAGAGCGGTGACGTACAACACGTACGACGGCACTCTGAAGGGGAAGTTCTATTTGCCTTTGGGATGCTTTTAGCTGATTCCTTGTTGGTAAAAGACGATTTGCGCTTTTTTGTTTGTGACAGCGTGATGAATGTGCTTACTCCATTATGAATGGTAGTTCCTGTCTCATAACTCGCTTCTGGGCATGCACGGGTTTAAAACGTCGTTTTAGCCCACACACGATCATTTTTTACAACCCAAAAAACAACATTTTAAAAAACGACGTTAAAAAATGCAGCATGTTTGAATTTTTTTTTTGTTGTTTTTCAGAAGCCGAAAAACGATGTGAAGAGCCCACACACGATGATTTTAAAATAACATTTTTAAAACCGTAGTTTTTTTTTCATGCCGAAAAACTACCGTGTGTACGCGGCATGAGAGCCGGTTCACACTGGGGTGACTCGTCAACCGGCAAATTGATAACTTACGAACAACTCCTACTTACGAACGGGACGTATCTGCCGTTCTGAGCATGTGCGGCCATTTTCGATGGCGGCGCATTCGACGGGACATCGTAAAATGGCGTATCTCCCATTCTGCGCATGCGCAGCCATTCGACAGATCCCCTTCACATCACAGTCCCCCTTTACATTACAGTGCCCCCTTACAGTGCAGTCCCTTTTTAAATTAATGTAATGGGAACTGCACTGTAATGCTGTGTACACACGATCGGAATTTTCGATGGAAAAAGTCAGACGGACTTTTTCCATAGGAAATTACGACCGTGTGTAGCCCCATCGGAGAAATTCCATTGGAAATTCCGATGAATTCCATTGGAGTTTAAATATAGAACATGTTTTATTTTACTCCAATGGAATTTGTCGGATTTCCGATGGGGCAGTGCACTTGCAGGACAGGAAAACAATTCCTGCAAGCAGCATCTTTGGGTCGTTGCTGGAGCAGTGTGTACACCTCTCCCCCACTGCCCCTGCCATTGAAATCAATGGGCAACGATGCCAAATCGTCTGCCAAGCACTCCAGCAGTGGTGCTTTGTGGGCGCTTTTAACCCTTTATTCGGCCGCTAGTGGGGGTTTAAAGCACCCTGCTAGCGGCCGAAAAGAGTCGCTATAACAGCGGTAAAGCGCCGCAAAAAGTAGCAGCGCTTTACCGCTAACACCATCCCTGCCCCAGTGTTAAAGTAGCCTAAGAGTGCACCGGGTGGTTATTATGAACCAGACCCTCTCATTCAGATTGTCTGTTTTTGTTTTTTAGAGCAATGAATGGTTGGAATCCACTACAAAGTTTGTTAAAATCCCTGCAATTCGCATCAGTCACCCAGAGGGGACTTTTTTTTCTCAATAAAAGTGGAGCTACTCTTTAAAGCCAACTCTACTTCTGATGAAGGTGATATTGTTTAGCTGTGAAGGAATGTTATTAAAACCGATAAACATTATTAATTACCCATTTAGTTTCTCTTATGTAGTAACTTCTAAACCCAAAAACTGGTGACTGACAATAAAAGGACAGAAGGGTATGTCATGGACGCTTTGATTGTTATTGGCAACATATTTTGTCAGATTTTTTGTGCTTTTATTTAAATTATTAAAGCAATATCAAATATTGTACAGCTTGTGCTGTTATGTTCACTTTGTCTGTATTTATAATATGCAGCTGCCCCTCCAACTTACAGAGAACCACCTCTGACTACTTCTACTGGCAAGAAACATTCTAAATCAGGTACTTGGCTGTAGGTATAGAGGTGGGGCAGAGGTTACTAACCAGTGTCAGCTTGTGAGCCACATGCAGGCATGATGAGTGCTGGTTATAAAATACTCATACAGAATACAAAAATAAAAATCACATTGATGGTACTGTTAACGCTGAGCTTCAAGAAAACAACGAAATAACACATATATGTGAACTGCTTTAGCTGCCAAACGATAGGTAATTCTGTTCAGGCTTGTGATCTGGGCACCCCTATTAAATAGCACAGCCAGGTCTTGGACCTCCCTGGAGATTAAAATGTAAATAAGCTTTGCCCAGTGATCGATCCATGCTTGTGACTGGACAAGGAGGTAGCATGCTTATTATCTCTCCTCTAATACAAGCATTTTCAAAAGCTCCCTGTTTGACCGACTCTTCTTGGAGTTGATGTGCGGTGATAATAGGAGGCTGATATGAAAACAAGTTCAGGTACTTATGGTAGTTTTTATTTTTTATTTAAATTAAATAAATAAGATGACCTTCGCTTAGATAATGCTACTTAAGTGCCGGCTAAGGCCCATATGAGACTCACAAGGAACTGGTTGGGGAATACCTCTCATAGGTCCCAGTGTTGGTCATTTTTACAGTCTGAACAGGTGATAGAGTATAAGAATGACCAACAAAATAGAATAGACCCAATTGATCATTTTGCTGTGATGGTAGCTGTGTATTCAGTACCTATCAGTAGTTATTCAGCCAAGTTGTGACTCATAACCAGAAAGTGTGTGGTTTTTTACCTTCAAGCATCCTCAAAGACTTTTATAGCACCTGAACCGACCCCGGCCTATGTCATCGATGCGTTGGTCAAGAATCCAAAAGGTAAAGGTTGTACAATGCAGTTGAGTCCTTTTTTGATTACAAATTTCTTTAGAAGGAACCGGTGGGAGAAACTTTAAAGTGAGCCTATGGTTAACTTGTTAAGTTAAAATTTAGCGTGAACCTGATCTACCCTAAAATGTTTCTAAGGCAAAAATGATTCTGAAGTACAGGCGTTTTGTAGCGCCCAAACATATGTGTGCTAGTATTAAAACCGAACCCTGTGTTACTGTGAAGCCCTTTAGAACTGTACATGGTGCCTCCTGTTCTGCCCAAGTTGAGATAAGGCCCTGCCCTTCCTGATACTAAAAATGCGAAAGGTCTAGCAGTTGAGAAGAGGCAAGGTTTAGCATCAGGAAGGACAGTTTGGGCTGGGAGACAGAGGTTTGGCTGGAGAGACTCGAGTAAGTGATGCAGCTTAAATGGATTTAATTGATTGATGAATTAAGTATGTTCAGAGCATAAAAGGCATAAGGCCATACATGGGTCGAATTTCAAAATAATTTTCTTTCGAAAATCTTATCTAAGAATTTTCGCACCATTAGTGGGCCACAACAACGGCTGATTTTTGTGAGGCCATCAAATTTGAGTGATAGGGCATGTTGGAAATATTTTGAAAAGTTAATGATTTTCTAACCAATGATGGGAAAATCGTATGAGAAATATAAATTGAAAAATAAATGCTCATGAGCACAAGAAAAGAAAATTCCAGGGAAAGAAAACAAGATTCTCAGGCACAAAAATAATTTTTTGTAACATCATGAATTTCAAAATCAATGGTGGCATCATTGGATTACAAAACGCACAAAATTTCTGATTGTATGGAATTTGAACAATGTAAGGCCTACGTAACACTGAGTACATTATAAGAAATGCCCTTTCCTCTATACACCTGCTATCTATGACTGCTTGGTCACTATGTTGGGACCACACTGTGCTGAGAGCAAAATCTTGCCCGACGTTGGCACATATGTGTGGTGTGTGTACATTAAGGCCCACAATCCTAGCCACCGAACATCTGCATCATATGATAGGCAAGAGGTGAAGTACGGTAACTACCCAAAGCCTTGTGGTCACGGCTAAAAAAATACCTGTGTTCAGATGTATTTAGAACTAATTTCTACATGCATCTCGAAGCATGCAATCTTTTACTATGACTGACTGAACACCTAGACCTTCAGCTGCATCTAGCTACATTCAATCTGGCTGTCTCTTCCTAAACTGGAAATGTCTGCGTTTCTGGACCATCTAGCCTGGTTTTATGCAGTGTAATCATGGCCACGTTTGTAAAAGCAAGAGAAAGTGATCTAGGAAGAATATGGTTGTTTTGGACAAAAAAAATTGGACCCACCTCTCCCCTGGTTGTGGACAAATTGCTGCTAGCCCAATTACAATTGTGAAAAAAGAGGAGGAATTGTCAATGGACTACAAGTGTGGTGATCATTGTACTTGTATTCCATTGAAAACTATAAGTCTGTCGGCCATGGTGGTGTATACGGCTTGTATTTCATGTATTCTTAGATCTCTGTGCTAAGCCTTCATAACCATGCAGAATTAAAAACAGAGTCACTATGGGTCAGAGGAAGCCCTGTGTACCTTTTGGGGAGGGGGGTCCGCTTGGCACCATGTTACACCCTAAATACAGATGTAAAATGGTGTAAGTTAGCATTTAAAGCACAGCTTTTTATTCATCAGTAGCATTCTATTTACTGCATGCAAAACAGTTACAGCTTCATGGACCCTGTTACAGAAACATTTTAGGCTAAGGTTGGTTCACATTTGAATTTTTTTCTAACATCTTAGTTTTATTGCTCCAGAGCTTGTTTACCCCCTTAAGCCCCATACACATGATCAGACCTTTGTCCGAACAAAATCACATCGGAATTCCAACGGAGTAAAAGAGAACATGTTCTCGATCTAAACTCCGACGGAATTCCTCGGAATTTCCAATGGAAATAATCCAACGGGGCATACACACGGTCGGAATTTCGATGGAAAAAGTCAGTCGGGCTTTTTCCATTGAAAATTTCAATCGTGTGTACGAGGCATAAGTCTTCTAATCAAAGTGTTTTGCTTCATGATAATAGTGACAACGGGGGGTCACTTGCTCGGCACAGGTGCCATTCGCAGAATGCCTTGTATTTTTTTTTAAATAAATGCAAGGCTTTCTATGATTGGATGAGGTGAAGAGGCAGAGCAGTGATGTCACAATCTCTACCCCCTCTATTCAATTGAACAAAAAAAAAATACAAGGTGCTCTGTTAAAGGCACACGTGCCAAGTGAACAAGCAAATTCCTGTGTTCACTTTGAAGAACGGCAGTGGCTTGGCACAAGATCCAGAAGACCGTGGCAATCTCTTTAGTAGAGTGATTCTCTGCTTCCACAGGGGTCCAAAAGGCATGGAATGCGTATACTTACATTGGTCCGAACTGGTCCAATGTTACTATGCAATAAAAATCAGACCCGGAGTTCATCTTTTTTGGAAAATGTTATCTAAATCAGGGAAAATCCCCCTTTTCGAGAGGTAGGTAATACATTCTGTTCACAAAGTTGTTTATTTCATGTCTTATTTATGTAATCTCCTAAAATGCCAGATGCATCCCGTTGATGGAGTAAAATGTAAGGCGTTTTGTTTTATATAACCTCAGATGTGGCAGCAATGAAGGATTGTTTTTCTACATGATTACATGCTAATTGGTTAAATAGTGTTGAGAAATTGTATCTGAAGATTGAACGTTGGAGTGTCTGTGCTGAAATGTTGGATCTGCATTTCCATGTCTTTGTTCATTTGCATGGGTTGTTGAATCTGTATTCATCTGCATGGTCCATTATCACAATGCATGTTCCCTTCCTCTCATTTACAGCATTCCTACACAACAAGTACATTCCTGCCCATTCATCTAATTCACACAAGTTGTTCTAATGCAGTGGCTCATATATTAAAGTATTTTTATCTGAATGTGTTTAACTGTAAAATGGCCTTTTTTGATTCATTGTTCAGACTGGCTTCTATTTACTTTGGGTTGTTTCCCTGATGTTTACCCACGCTATCTTACGCATTACCCAATAACAATGGTGTCTGTTATAAAAATAAAAATAAATGGTGTGCCGTGCTGTTTTCCCATATAGTGAGAAAACCCACAATTGCACCAATTCAATGTATCATACAAAAATTCCCTGTTATAATGTCCATACAATATCCACAATATAAGTGTTTCCTTAATAATGATAACCAACTGTTCATGCAGTCCAATGTGAAAAATGTGTTCAAAACAATACAAGTAAAATATTAGAATCATGAAATCCAAGACCTCGGCGGTCCAAGGCAGCAGCCACTGTTAAAAAACGGCGCGGCTTCTCTTGTTTAAAAAAAAAAACACACAGCGTGGCAGCATGGGTGGCTTTGTTTACACTGCGGGCTGGATAAAACACACAGGATGTGGCCGGCATTACGGGGTTTGGAGACCCCTGATCTAGCTCTTTCTCCCCTTGCTTTGCCATTCCTGGCCCTCCCCATTAATTTATTGGACTTCAGTTCTTTCATTCATGAATGCTCAGCATTACATGTGGATGTATCTCCTCCCCAGAGCCAACCCACTGCTTGCATCATGCTTGATGGCTCCTGAGCGGAGTACAGAAGCAGGGTGCTGTGATGTTTACAGGAAGCTATGTACAGCCCCCAACTGGCTTCTTCAGCCTTGTTGATGAGTGAGAAGAGAGGAACCGGGGAAAGCAAAAATTTCCAAGTCTCCTGGTAAAAACCTGAAAGAAATTCTAACCCTTCCATACGCAATCCAAAACTAAAGATATAGGGGCAAATCCACAAAAACGTAGCCTAACTTAACTTTTACCATTTAAGTTACACTGGCGGAAAATTTCTACCTAAGTGCCCGATCCACAAAGCACTTACCTAGAAATTTTCGGCCGTGTAACTTAAATGTCTCCGGCGCAAGGCGGTCCTCTTCTGCAGGGGGCGATGACAATTTAAATGAGGCGCGCTCCCGCCGTACTGCGCATGCTCGTGACGTCATTTTCCCGATGGGCAGCGCGCGAAATTACGTTACGCCGGGCTTTGTGGATTGCGACGGGACAATAAAGTTGCGTCAGGTAAAAAAAAAGTTACTCGCCGAAAAATAAAATTCTAAATTTAAAAAAAATAGCGGCGATCGAAAAAAAGGTCTGTTTTTACAAGGTGTAACTAGTTTACACTTTGTAAAAGCATCCCTAATTTTACGTATGCATACGCAAAGCGCCATTTCAACGCGAAATGCCCCCAGCGGCGGATGCGGTACTGCATCCTAAGATCTGACAGTGTAAGTGTCTTACAGATGTCAGATCTTCTGCCTATCTTTGGAAAACTGCTTCTGACGATCAGTTCCAAAGATAGGCACAGGGATACGCAGGCTGAACAGCAGTTCCGCCTGCGTATCCCTTTTGAGGATTTGGCCCATACATTTCGGCTAGAGGTGCAATTTAAAGTGGAATTCCAACCAAAACTTTTGTTACTTTTGTTACTAGTAGGGTAGTACCTCCGTCAAGGTTTTATGCCACTAATGGAAAGATGTCTCTGATTTATGCTTGACCACTCAATAATAAAAAACTGGCAGAGCATCTAGCCCTTCCCATTCTACCCCCAAAAAAGTTTTTGATGGTGTTTTTAACATTTGTGCTCCCCTGTCAGCATGCTCTATGCAGGGAACACTAACATTGCATGTGCAGCATTGTACATTATATTTTTTTCCCTTCCAGCAAAAGTAGATAAAAGTATTCTTTGGTCATATTTAGGGATTTAAATAACCTTTCTCTTAAAAAGATATCCTTAGGTTAATTACAGTATGTCAGAGTCCCTCTTTAATCACATTGCCCTTGCATATGAGTATCGCCACCACTTTCCCAGAATGCCTCTTCAGTCCCCCTCCTCAGCCTAGATGCTGGCCTCCAGCCATGCTGTAGGGAGATTGACACTTACGTGTAAGGTTCCCCACTGGTGTTTGATTAAATCTCGTAACATCGTTCAGAGCCTGCGGCAAGGTCATGGATCTGGCACAGTCCTCTCTGGATAGAATAATGCTTGATTGAAACATCCAACAGCTCCTCACATTGAGATGCACATTCGATTTTAACGACTTAGAGAAATCTCAAAATGACTGTGGCTCAGTGAAGTAACAAGATACAAGATCAATCACTAAATGCAAAAAGAGGTGTTATGTATGAAAGATGGGAGCATAAACTAGGCTTTACCTTTTATATGGGAATACCAGAGACCCCATCACCAACTTCAAAAACTGCAGGTAAAAGCACAGAAACAGTAATGCCCTGTACACACGATCAGTTCATCCGATGAAAATGGTCTGATGGATTTTTTCGTCTTTTGCATAAATAATTTTTTATTCACTTGCAATGTGCCTTTGAACTTGATAGGAAATATGACTACTTTAGCGAGAGTCAATTCCCTAGCACAGCCCCCTCCATACTTGCCTGTCATATTCCTCTCCTCTAATGAGGATGTCTAATTACGGTTTGTGCTGGCCTAGCTCCTCCACCCCTCCCCTCAACTTCCTACATAATGTAATTTTACATTTGTGAGGTGGGTTAATGCATGTGCATTAGGTCCCATTTTAATGACCATTGCATCAAGGCAGCCCATTAAAATGAATCGGCATTCAATGCACAAAAATGGTCCAAAAATTGGATATGTCACAAAATGTTTATTGGTACACACTATGGTGTCCTGCAATGTGCTTTTCCTTAGTGCTGGGATCTCCAAACTTTTCAAAGAGCCAGTTTACTGTCCTTCAGACTTTAGGGGGCTGGGTAGTGGTCAATTGGAGTAGAAAATGTCCCAGGCCCAGCTTCAGTGAGAATAAACATTGCCTCCTGGGACTACAGGAGGAGAAATAGTGCCCCATCATTGGTATCTGTGGGAGAAATATTGCCCCATCATTGGTATCAGTAGAAGTAATAGTGTCCCATCATTGGTATCAGTGAGGGGATGAGTACCCCATCATTAGCATCAGTGGAAGGAATAGTGACCCATCATTGGTATCAGTGGGAGGAGTAGCGCCACATTATTGGTATCATAGGGAGGAATGTTGCCCCATCATTGTTATCAGTGAGCAGAATAGTGTTCCATCATTGGTATCAGTGGAAGGAATAGTTGGCCCATCATTGGTATCAGTGGAATGATTAATTGCCCCATCATTGGTATCAGTGGGAAGAATATTGCCCCATCATTGGTATCAGTGAAAGGAATCTTTCCCCATCATTGGTATCAGTGAAAGGAATCGTGCCCCATCATTGGTATCAGTGAAAGGAACAGTGTCCCATTATTGGTGTCAGTGGGAGGAATAATGTTCAATCGTTGGACACAGTTTGGAGACCACTGCCTTAGTGCATTGGAGAGATTTTCTAAATAAATGACACAGCCATGCCTCAATGCTTTTAAAAGAGAAGTATGTTTTTTTAATTTGCCCATTATACTAACCTAGGTGGATGCAGCATCAGTGAGATGCTGCATCTGTCCCCCGGCATCTCTTCATTGAGAACCGAGCCACTGAACACCGCTGATGGCTCAGTTCTCTCACCTCATTAAGTGGAGAGCTCTCCTGCTCTGCTTCTTCTCCCTCACTGGAGCGCTGAGCTGTGGAGGGAGCGAGGAGCGGCCGTCTCAGCGGCTCGCTGAGAGGCTGAGACTGCCATCAGTCCAGGCACCTGGCGGATCCAGACTCCTAGAGTCAGGGATGACGCGCGGCCTGGACTGATTTGAATGACATCAGCAGAGAGCAGACTTTAGACCGCTCTCTGCTGATAACGGGTTACAGGAGTGCAAAACGAATTGCACTCCTGTGACCCAGAGTAGAAGCCCAGCCAAATGCGCTCAGGCTGGTGTTCTCCTTTAACATGCTGCACTTTACGGTAATGCTTGCAATAATGCATGAGTTTCTGCAACGCATAGATGGAAATTACCACAAATTTATGGTAACATGGTCTCTTTTATCCAAAAAAAAAAAAAAAAACATAGACTGTATTTAACTTTCCAAGCAGTGAACCTCCAGGAGACCCAGAACCTGGTAAAGACAGAGGAGGAAGAGCCTGTAACTGCAATTCAAGCCAAATGTTTTATGTTGGGAACCCTGGGAAGGGGTAAGAACTTCTCCCAGGTCTAATAGTTTGAGGTCTCATTGAGGAGACTTCCATTGATAAGTAATAGAAAATCTCCAACACAGACAGAAAAAGAAAAGAGGTGATGAGGTTTCTAGCCTTCCCCTACTCAACAGTATTTTGTTATACAGTGACATAATTACAGCTTCATCCCAGAGTGCTGACACAAGTTCCGGGTGAAGGGTTTGCCCAAGACTGGCACACTATTAAATTGACTATCGTCACTTTCTGTACATGACACATTCACTTGAAGCACTGAACATCCCAGGGTAAACAGGAGTCAGGTGGGTTCAATCTGACATACCTGTTTTTTCATTCTACAGATTGCGAATGCTACGGCCACTCCAGCCGCTGCAGTTTTATCGACTTCCTGAATGTGGTGACTTGTGTCAGCTGCAAGCACAATACCAGAGGACAGCACTGCCAGCACTGCCGGCTGGGCTTCTACCGTAATGTGTCTGCCGAGCTGGAAGATGAGAATGTCTGCATACGTGAGTCATTTTTGTAGTATCTTCTTGAGAGAACGAAAGCTAAATGTATATCTAAACAAATGTTTTTTTTGTAGCTCTGGATAGAATGAGGAGGGTTAGAATACCTGTCAGGGTTTGTTTTATTGTCTACAGCAGGGATATGCAATTAGCGGACCTCCAGCTGTTGCCAAACTACAAGTCCCATCATGCCTCTGCCTCTGGGTGTCATGCTAGATGCTGTCAGAGTCTCGCTATGCCTCATGGGACTTGTAGTTTGGCAACAGCTGGAGGTCCGCTAATTGCATATCCCTGGTCTACAGTATATTCTAGCTGGGGAGATTTACCTTCTGTCAAATGAGTGAAAATCCCTTTGTTGTTTATAGAAAACAATGTCCACTATAGGTGGCCAGTGTGTTTGTACGTGTGTGTATATACCATTTGTAATCGGAGTCCTCCCGACCCTACCTACCCAATGAACCCAGGCCTGAGGTGTGCCTTGGCCTGCCGTACAGTATACCTGAAAGAGGGCATACCCTGAATGCAAGAATGAAGTAAAACATGCCAAAAAGGAGGGCCGGGAGGGTGGGGACCAAAAACCCAGCCGACGCTGGAGAAGAGGAGGAGGTGGGCTATAAAGGCCCGGACTCCTCCCACAAATACAGGCTGGCCTGCGGCCAGCCTTCTTACTTGTAATCGGAGTCCTCCCGACCCTACCTACCCAATGAACCCAGGCCTGAGGTGTGCCTTGGCCTGCCGTACAGTATACCTGAAAGAGGGCAAAAAGACACATGAATAGGTATGACCAAAATGTATTTAATGCAGATAACCCAACTTAATCCAGCAAAGAAGAAAATGCCCTAACAACCTCTGCGTGCGGTTCCGGGATGTATCTGGTAAAACAAGAGGACCTCCACCGCCCCATGTGTTTAATGATGAATGGAGGAACGCCCTGTTTGGACGCAGCCGACGCCGCCCCAATCCTGAATGAGTGCCCAGTAAACAACTTGGGATTGTAACCCAACCGCCCCACCAGAATCCTAACGTGAACCAAAAACTGCTTTGTGGTTAACGGGGCAGAAGGGAATGGTAACAGAGGGCTGCTTGGCGAAGCTGAGGCCAGAAAAGCAGACAGAGCCTCTAGCACAGCCAACGGACAACAAGCCTGCGAGGTACCGTAAAACTTAACAACATGACCCCGACCAACCTGCCTAGTTTTGTTGTTGTTGAGCTGCAAAGCAAAATGATCATGACCCCGGCTGAGACTGCTCCTGGGTAGGAAAGAGGCCCGAGCACTAAAGCGGGTAACCTCCCCGGGTCTGAGAAAACCAAAAAAACTAAGATAAATGGCCACCTTAATGACCAGACTGAGCCCCACCCCGAACGGGGATGTGGAAAGCAGGACCGACATGTCCCGGATCATCTGACCAGTGATAGGCAATCTTGACGTCTGTGGCAAACCCCGATACTTCGTGATACCCCTTAGTAATGCCTTGAGAGGGTGAGCGGCAAAAATAGACGGAAAGGAAGGTTCAACTAGGGACCTGAAATGCTGCACCCCGGCTAAATAAGTTTTAATAGTACTGGCGGATAGTGACAAGACGCTATGGCAGTACGCCGCAAACGCCATGATGGCTTTGATACCCCACGGCCAACTGGATGGATGCATGCTGGAAAATCTATGAAATTGCCTCCACCCCATCATGTACACCTTGCGTGTGTTGCTGGCCAAAGAAGCGTTCGCCAAATCAATCGCCTGCAACCAGAACCCAGTCAATCCATGGTGAGAAGGGAAAACTGCGGGATAGACTTGCTCACTCGATCCGCCTCCGGGTGCTGCAAGAAAAATTGTTCGAACTTAAACCGGGACAGAGCATCTGCAGCCGTATTAAAGACCCCACTAATGAATTCCCCCTGAAAGTGAAACCTGTACTGCAAGCTCAACCAGACCAACCTGCGCATGAAGGCCATGATGACCAGGGAATAGGACCTGCCTTTGTTGATGATAGAAGCGGTGGCCAGATTGTCCGTAAAAAACACTACTGACCTCCCCTCCCACTCAGGCCCCCACACGACAGCCGCCGCGACAATGGGATACACTTCAAACAAGGCTGAGGTCTGCGCAAATTTAGGCAGACGAAAAACCTCCTGAGGCCAGGCTCCCGCCAGCCATGCTGACCCGTAAATGGCCGCAAACCCCGCAGAAGCTGCCGCGTCCGTGAACACCCTGGGGGACGAATTGGTGGGCTGAGGAATGAGTAAAGAAATACCATTCCAGTCCCGTAAAAACTGATCCCACATGACCAGATCAGCGCGAGCGTCCGCCTGCAAGCTGACCCGGGCATCACTGTCCTGGGACAATGGTAACAAGGCCAACAACCTGGACACGAACGCCCTACCCTGCGGGATGATTCGCATAGCATGGTTGAGCATGCCCAAGAGAGACTGTAATTCCTTCCTGCTGCAAACTGGAGAGCGAGCAACCGAATGCACCGCCGAGCGAATTCTCTCAAGTTTCACCTCAGGCAAGCTAGCCACCATGTGACCCGAATCTAACGTGATACCCAGAAAATTTATGACAGAGGCAGGACCTTCCACTTTGTGAAGTGCCAAAGGTACATTTAATTCAGCAAACAACTGCCTGAGCCCTTCCAAATCCTTGGGTGCCTGGTCAGAGTGCTCCACCAGCAAGAAATCATCCAGATAGTGCACTACCCCAAGACAGCCCTTGGAGTGTTCCAGGATCCAATGAAGTGCCTGCGCAAATATGTCGAATAAGCAGGGACTGCTACGGGACCCAAAAGCCAACTTGGTGGCAAAGTAGTACAGGCCGCGCCACTTGATGCCATACCATTGCCAGAGTGTCGGCCTGATAGGTAGTAATTTGAAAGCATCAGCTACATCCGCTTTGGATAACCAAGCCCCCCTACCCAACTGTAAGATGAGCTGAATAGCCGAGTCCACGGAGGAGTATTTCAAGGAAAACTCCTCCGCAGGGATTAGCGCATTCAGACTGGGAATATGTGAACAATGAGGTGCAGACAAATCATAGATGAGACGGTATTTATTCGAAAATTTTCCACATACAACCCCAATCGGGCTGACCCTCCATATGCCAAAAGGTGCCTCGCTGAATGGCCCAATGACAAAACCCTTATCCACTTCCACCCCCAACAAATCATCGACAAGGGAAGCATGCAGTGCTGCTGACACGAGATTGTTACATTCCCAAGTGACCGTGGGGAGAGCGATCAGACCCGTGTGAAAGCCGGATGAGAAGCCGTCCACCAAGAACTCCCTGATACGAGAAGATGGATGACCCTCGAGATAGGCACCTAGCGCCTCCACATTGACCTGACTTAGTCATGAGGAGGAAAAAGGTTTGACCCCACAAGAAGATTTAGGATGCGCCCTGAAACAATTCGAACAAACATGGAGAAGCCTGCATAAATTGTAATTGCACCCCGCGTTGTTAAAATTGTTGCAGACCTGCGACTTACCCAGAAAACGAACAGGTCTACCTAATTTGTCCACCTGTCCGGAAACCGAGGAAGCCACACCGGATGAGGCTCTGCCCACCCCTGAGGAACCCGGGACCTCCACCATGGGACACCACGTGGACGTATGCGAGGTTGACTGGCACGTGCTACACACCGGGGATTTCTGGTTGGCAAAATGTCTGCAAAACAACTCCATATCGATGTTGCTCCAGCACATCACCACCTGAAACTGGGCCCAAGTGGCTGCCGCTTTAGCCGAGAACGAACGATGGTAATCATAAAAGCTGCAGCCACCGTATTTGTGCGCCAAATCAACCACCTTGTGCATGTAGAGATCTAATTCCACCCTCCGGTCAGGACTGACTGTACATAAAATATCCCGGAAAATGCCAAACGCCAAGACAAACTCCGCCACATTAAGCTTCCGGTTCAGTCTAGGGTCCTTAGTTTTAAGGACCACTGAGACCTCGCCACAAGCATAGGACTTGTTCTCTGTGATATCCTGCGATGCTATCAACAGCGATGCCAAGTTAACATCTTTCCCCTCTAAAATATCCTTCCTAAGATTGGCGGGAATGAAGTGAGCAGGTGAGACAGACGGAAAAGCCGCCAACGGAGATGGTGCTGCCGCAGGCAAGGGTATGGCAGAATTACCTACAGGGGCGCAAGGAATCGCTGGTGCTGGAACAACAGGTACCGGAGCCACCTGCGTGCTAGCCGCATGAGCTTCCACCGCATCCATCCTGTCTTGAATCTGAGACATGGATGAAGACAAAGTATTTAACAGAGCGTGGATCTGTGTAAGAGAGTTCTGCACGGACCCCTGATTAGAGTCATCATCGGGGAGAGACCGCGAGGGGCTAGGGAACAGCAATTTGAACAATTCAGCTTTCCTGGCGGAGGCAGGAAACGCGACGCCCCTACGACGCAGCTCCGCCGTGAGCCTGGGCACCGTCCATCTCCTCAACGACTGTATGCTGCCGTGTTCCGAACCCCCAGAGCGTGACGGCGGGACCACGGATGAGCCCTCGCTCTCGGAAACATGAGACATACTGCACCTGAATAAAACAAACATATTGAAAGTACCATGCCGCCCCCCCGTGCGCCTTCCCCCCCCCCCCCCCCCACACCGCCTATCCTGAAAGTGCAGATGGGTGTCAACAAAGCGCGTGAATGAACCTGATGTACAACCACCGTGACTGAATGAAACGCACGAGCCCGAGACACCTGCCGCGCCAAGACAAGTAATTAAATAACGAAAACACTCATGGCTGAAATACCCACAGAACGTGGTGGGTATGTAATATGAGAATAAGACGTGAAGTGAAACGTATGATGTATGTCGGCCGAGAACCTGTATGACACGTACAATAAAATTCTGGCCCGTAAGACCTAAAGCCCTTGACCCTGAGCATGGCTAAGCTACCCGGAAAAGATATGAAACGCACCTACCGCTCTACGATAAAGAGCCGAAATCCACCGATCACGCCCACCTAAAATACTGAATGAGGACAGAGAACCGAACTTAAAACCCCTGTGACCAGCCGAACATGAGCTCCCCCCCCCCCCCCCCCTGAACCACAGAGACAAGGCTCGCCCTCCTCCCATAACAACCCGTCCGAACTCGCACGCACCTGTCGTTTACAGGGAAAGCGAAAGTCGAAGCGACAACAACCGTACTGAACAACACCTGAAAAATAATGACAGAAATAACATGCCATGACCAACGAATTTCGGCGTGCCGAGCCCCCCCCCCTCCCCCTCCTCCACAGGTAACATGCAAATACCTGCAAACACCTGCCGTAACAGGGAAAATAAGGCTTGCTACAATAACCACCGTGCTGACACAATACCTGTAAAAAGAAATGAATGAATAAAATGACAGAAACATTATGCAGCGCCACTATGATTCATCATGACCCCCCCCCACTCAGGTACTATGCCACTGCGCACACCTGACGTTTGCTGGATAAATGTGGAGTTTTGACCGGACAACCGACAACCGTACCGTGGCAAGCCCTGCAAAATAAATAACAGAAATGCCATGCAGTAACACCGTACCCCAACATGCCCCCCCCCCCACCCACCCCCCCACCTCAGGTCCCATGCAATGACTACGCACACCTGACGTTACAGGGAAACAGAGAGATTAGCCACAACGTCCACCGACCTGAAGAAATACCTGCAAAATAAAATGACAGACATGGCATATATACCTAACCAAACACAGAATGACCGCACCCCCCCCCCAGAGCAACGTAACTGTAGCTACCTTAACCCCGTGCTGCAGCACGACCTGGGAAAATATTACCACCGCCAACGCAAGAACCCTGTAACAGACCCCCCAAATGACCATATCTGTCCCAGCCAAAATAACAATATGTACCAATTGTACTCCTGCCCCCCCATAAACCCCCACATGCATCCCTGAACATGACTGCCCCTGTGACAGCTGACCTGTCTCCCACCGCCCCCCCCCCCGGCATCACCTGACCTACGATGCCCGGCCGAAAAACCTCCTCCCCATACACATGATGACAGAGCCGCCGCCGCCGCCGCCCCCCTCCCCCCGGGCATGCGTCGCCATGCCGCACCGAGGCCTTGTGGACCAAGCCCCCCACATAACCTCCGCCGTGTACCTCCGATACCCTTCTCGGACCGTGCATCCCTACCTGCTTAGCTCCACGAGGTGCCGCGCTGCACTGGGAGACACTACCTGCACGTCCGCGACCGGAAGTGACGTGTTTACAGGACCAAAAACCCAGCCGACGCTGGAGAAGAGGAGGAGGCGGGCTATAAAGGCCCGGACTCCTCCCACAAATACAGGCTGGCCTGCGGCCAGCCTTCTTACATATTCTCGAGTATAAGCCAAGGCACCTAATTTTACCACACAAAACTGGGAAAACATATTGACTCTAGTATAAGCCTAGGGTGGGAAAATGCAGCAGCTACTGGGTAAACAATGCCCATTTGCAGTCCCACTGTGCCCATTTGCAGTCCCACTGTGCCCATTTGCAATCTCACTGTGCCCAGTTGCAGCCGTACCTTTCATTACTAAAACAGTGTGTGTCTCCCGCTGTGTAATGCAGTCTGTTTGGCTGTCCATCTTAACAAAACCCCGCCTCCTCCTCGTCCATCCATGATAGAGGAACACTGATAGGATGCTGGAAAACTGTATCAGTGTTCCGCCTATCTCAGACGAGGAGGAGGCGGGGCTTTGTTACAATGGACGGGTGAACAGAATGCATTACACAGCGGGAGACACACAGGGGTAGATTCAGAAAGCAATTACGCCTGCGTATCCATAGATACGCAGCGTAATTGCTAAGTAGCGCTGGCGTATCTACTTTCTGTATTCAGAAAGCTAGATACGCCGACTGTAGCCTAAGATACGACTGGCATAAGTCTCTTATGCTGTCGTATCTTAGGGTGCAATCTGACGCTGGCCGCTAGGTGGCGCACCCGTAGTTGTCAGCGTAGAGTATGCAAATTGCATACTTACGCCGATTCACAAACGTACGTGCGGCCGGCGCTCATTTTTTACGTCGTTTGCGTACGTCGTTTTCGCCATAAGGCTGCTCCTGCTAATAGGAGGCGCAGCCAATGGTAAGTATGGACGTCGTTCCCGCGTCGCGATTTTCAAATTTTGCGTCGTTTGCGTAACTCGTTCGTGAATGGCGCTGGACACCATTTACGTTCACGTCGAAGCCAATGACGTCCTTGCGACGGAGCATGCGCAGTACGTAGTAAATTACACGCGCTTACGCCGGCCCCTTTTACGATACGCCGCCGCAAATTGCGGAGCAAATGCTTCGTGAATGCAGCGTAGCTCCAGTAATTTACGGAGGCGTAGCGTAAAAACGATACGCTGCGCCACCGTATCAGTGCGCGCCCCTACCTGAATCTGGGCCACAGTGTTTTAGTAATGAAAGGTACGGCTCACCCGAGTATAAGCCGAGGGGGACTTTTTCAGCCTAAAAAATGAGCTGAAATACTCGGCTTTTGCATCAGGAATTGCCTGAACGATTAATTATATTGAGTCATTTTTCGACCAAAGCAGAAATCTTTGAAAAACACAAATCGATTGATAGAAATACAGAATAAATATAGAATTTAATTAATATGTATTTACTAGACATGAATTCACAATAGATAGTTAGATTTGTGGATGGACATAGACAACAATCTTACATAAAATAACAAGATTGTATGCGACACTCACTAAGGTATATTGCTACGTATATATGAATAACACGAAAAGATCAATTTCTCCCAGTGGTCATAATAACCATGTATATTGATAACCCTCAGACAATAGTCTGTGTTTTACAAAGCCTGACAGTTATTCCCCTGCAGAAGGATTAAGTGTTAAACCATGTAAAAAATATGACGCTACTATAGTGCCAAACAAGAAATTATTAATATTGGAAAAATAAAATTAAAGAAAAATCTAAATGGCTATTATATTGGGGGGGGGGGAGAACAATCTAAGTATCACAAGAAATCAATAATAGATATATCAAAATAAGCAATAAAACATGAAAAGATCAATGTGCTATTATTACCCTCTCAAAATAGCTGCTGGCTTACAATGTTCTTTATCAGAGTCCCCTAAAATGGCTGCCTTTCCCAAAATGGTGTCTCGTCAGGGTGGAGCTGCGTCTTGGCGTCCTTGCAGTGTCAGATGACGTGATGATGAATGTCTCTCTGGATGGAAAGGTGTGTGCAGGGTGGCCAACCGTCAGTAAATTTGCAAACAGTTTGTAAAATCCGTAATTTTTGCATCTGTCCATAAATGTCCATTACAGACATACAGGGCCAGATTCATCAAGAGATACGACGGTGGATCTCCTGATCCGCCGTCGTATCTGTGAGAGCCGACGGTCATATCTGTGAGATCCCACGGTCGGATCTATGCGACTGATTCATAAGAATCAGTTCCGCATAGATCTCCCTTAGATCCGACTGGTGTAAGTGACTTACACCAGTCGAATCTTAGGCTGCAATCTCCCGCCGGCCGCTAGGTGTCGTCGCTTTTTTTTACGCGTCGCATATGCAAATGAGGAGAACCGCCGATTCAAGTCCGTACGCCCGCCCGTCGCTTTTTTTTAAGGTCGTTTGCGTTCGGCTTTTTTCGGCGGATAGCTACCCCTGCTATATGAGGGGTAGCTAATGTTAAGTATGGCCGTTGTTCCCGCGCCGAGATTCAAATTTTTACGTCATTTGCGTAAGTCGATCGTGAATACCGATGACCGCAATTGACCTACCCGCCGCTAACAATGACGTCCTAGCGACGTCATTTGGAGCATGCGCACTGGGATATTTCGCCGGCGGCGCATGCGCAGTTAAATCGGCGCGGGAACGCGCCTGATTTGAATTGTACACTCCCCCTAGCCGCGGAATTTGCATTCCGCCGGGGGGAGTTACGATCCGACGGTGCAATTTGCGAGGTAAGTGCTTGATGAATACTGCACTAGCCTCGCTAAATTGCACCGGCGGATCTAAAGATCCGCTGATCTACATGAATCTGGCCCACAGACTACACGTCCATAATGGACATTTATGGACAGATGCAAAAATTACGGATTTTACAAACTGTAAATTTACTGAAAGTTGGCAACCTTGGGTGTGTGTATGGATGACGTTCCAAATTGCGGGTATACCGTGGGTGGATGAAGTGTGTGTGATCCCTATGGCTTCTTATCCTTGTCCTAAATACCATTCTGAACAATAAGCTCATAAAAATTGTAATAAGCCTAGCCCAGAAAGTGTAACTTCTTTTCATTGGGTCATGTGGCTAAATATTAATTGTTTGTTCAAGCATTTCCTCTCTTAGCCACCAAGTGTCATTCTAGGACACGGGATATTTGCTCTAAATTATTCCTATAAATAAGCTGTTATAAGAATGTCCATTTTCTCATGGTACAGGCATGGCCATATGATATTTTTAATATATGTATGTATAGTGTTTAGGAGATCTGGTAACGCTAACTAACAACTAACATATGAGCATACATTTCTGATGCAGCAACATTTAACAGTAAGAATTTTTGATTATATATTCCATATAAAGCAATTGGAATACGTAAAATACTTAAAACAAACTATTAATTAAATCTAGTTATGTCACACAGACATATCCATATTACCGTATTTATCTTCATATAACGCGCCCCGGCGTATAGCGCGCACCCCCAACCTGGAAGGAAAATTCCTGGAAAAAAAAGAAATACTTACAGTTTGGATGCCCCTCGTCGGTGTCTTACCCAGCGTCCATTGGCGGCCTTGTCCAGGTCCGGCGTCCTTCTGCGGCCATCGTGGTGTCCTCCCCGCTTTGTTTTTCAGCCGATCCTCGCTTCCCACGCTGTGTTTGAACCACTCCGCCGACATATACCGAGCTCAGTACACTCGGGTATACTTGGGCAGGCTCGGCTCCTCTCGCATAAAGGACGTACAGGACGCACAGGACGTGACCGCGAGCGGAGCCGAGCCCGCCCGAGTATACCCGAGTGTACTGCGCTCGGTATATGTCGGCGGAGTGGTTTAAACACAGCGCGGGAAGCGAGTATCTGCGTATATCGCGCACCCACGATTTTAAGGGGAAAAAAAGTGCGCGGTATACGCCGATAAATACGGTAATACAAATAAACTGTAGTCATAATAACACATTTCTAGATAAATATATTTTTAAAGCCGCCATTGACATGAAATTTTCACCATATGTAGGTAACAATCCATACATACAAAGAAACCAAAAACAAAAAAGTTCAGAAATTAAGTTATGTGTAATAAACTGTAATAACACAGGGAAAAGTATTGAACACATGAAGAAAGGGAGGTGCAAAAAGGCTTCAAGACTCCAGCTGAAATCTATCGGTGATTAAAAAGAAATCCAGCCCCTTGTCAGCACAAATTAATATCAGCTGGTTCAGTCTCAACTGATAGCCTATAAAAAGGTGTCTCATTACCAAGGTGTCACACAAGAAACATTCCATGATGGTTAAAAGCAAGGAGCTCTCTCACAACTTTTTCAACCTTATTGTTGCAAAGCATACTTATGGCATTGGTTAGAGGAGGATTTCAAAACTTTTGAACGTTCCAGTAAGCACCGTTAGGGCCATAATCCGGAAGTAGAAAGAACATAATTTCACCATAAACTAGCCAAAACCAGATGCTCCTTGCAAGATTTCTGACAGAGAAGTGAAAAGAATTATGAGAGGAGTTGTCCAAGAGCCAAGTACCACTTGTGGGAAGCTTCAAAAAGACCTAGAATAAGCAACTACAAGTAATGCACTCAACCGCCATAGCCTTATGCACACTTACAGAGTTCAGAGTTCATAGAAGAGGCCCACCGAACCTTCAAGATTCGAAGACTGTTTGTGTGGAAGAATGGGCCAAAAATCACACCTGAGCAATGCATGCGACTAGTTTCTCCATACAGAAGGTTTCTTGAAGCCTTTGTATGTATGGATTGCATTGGTTGTTACCGACATGTGGTTAACATTTCATGTCAATAGCACCTTTAGAAATATATTAACCTAGAAAAATGGTGATGTGTTTCATACTTATTTTAATATAGATATATATATTCCACTATCAGACCTCAAAGACATGTGGCAAGTCTGTGGAACAGCAGGATTTTCACATGGGCACTTGGGAGCTATGTGCTTCTTCCGGACCAATTCACTAAGTTATAAACACAATGGGCCAGATTCTCAAAAGAGTTACGCCGGTGTATCTACAGATACACCAGCGTAATTCGAAAATCCCGCCGGCGTATCATTGTTTTGTATTCTCAAAACAAGATACCCCGGACTGAGGCTAGGATCCAACTGGTGTAAGTCACTTACACCGTCGGATACTAAATGCAAGACTACGCTGGCCGCTAGGTGGCTTTTACGTCGATTTCAGCGTCGCATATGCAAATGAGCCGAATACGCCGAATCCCGAACCTTTTGGCGCCGCTTTGCTGTAGTTTACGTCGTTTCCATAAGCGTAAGGTTACCCCTGCTATATGAGGGGTAACCTTACGTCGGTCCGCTGTATGCCATGTTAATTATGGCCGTCGGGGTTTTTTTTGGCATTTACATAACTCGTCGCGAATAGGGCTGTGCGTTCATTACGTTAACGTCACAAGCAATGTATTTTCGGCGTACTACGGAGCATGCGCAGTGGCCTACGTTTAAGGACGGCGCATGCGCAATTCGTCCGGCACGGGGGCACGCTTAATTTAAATACAAGCCGCCCCCTTTGAATTACGCGGGTATACGCCGGGCAATTTACACCACGCCGCCGCAAATTACGGAGCAAGTGCTTGGAGAATACGCAGGGCCGGCGCAACCACCAGGCGGACCAAGCGGCCGCTTGGGGCGGGCAGGTCCGCAGCCTGGGATGGGCGGAAAGATGACTTTTTTTTTTTTTTTTATTGTCCGGAGTTGCCGCCGCCCGGTGTCCCGCTCCAGGGCTCGAGTCCTGCGGGAACGGCGTCTGTAGAGGAGAAGGGAGGGAGAAAAAGTTTCACTGGCACCGCACTGCCCCGCCCCCTCCCCCGGCGAGCTGTTGCAGAAGAACAAAAACATCCAGGGCTGATCCTGGACGGGGTGCACTGGGACCCGCAGCAGCTTCCCCTGGTTGTTATCAGGGCTAGGCGCACGCTGGTCAGCTAAAGCGCATAACAACAAAGGCTCCGTGATCTCGTTATTGCCCGCCGGCCGCCACTGACCCGCCCTCCGGCACGCCCACTGCAGTTTCCAGATCGCCGCCCGGCTCCCGCTGTATCCAGTACGAGGGAAGAGAAAGTAAGTTATGTCCACCCCACGGTCCCCACCTCCTCCACATGTCCCCCCTGTGCCCACCCACAACACCTTCGTGCAGCCAATCCTGTGCCTGGAAGGGAGTGTGGGCGGGAGATTTCAAAGCAGCCAGACCAGTGACACTGTCCTAATGTCGCTGCTGCTGCCTGTGCTTCCAAATAGAATGCAGCCTGGGTGATCTCGATCTCTCCCCTCTCTCTCTTCCCTAAATGCTCCATAATCCTCCAGCCTCCCACATGCCATAATCCTCCAGCCATAATCTTCCAGCCTTCCACACACCATAATCCTCCAGCCTTCCACATGCCATAATCCTCCAGCCTTCCACACACCATAATCCTCCAGCCTTCCACATGCCATAATCCTCCAGCCTTCCACACACCATAATCCTCCAGCCTTCCACATGCCATAATCCTCCAGCCTTCCACACACCATAATCCTCCAGCCTTCCACACACCATAATCCTCCAGCCTTCCACACACCATAATCCTCCAGCCATAATCTTCCAGCCTTCCACACGCCATATCCTTCCAGACTTCCACGCGCCAAAATCTTCCAGACTTCCACGCGCCAAAATCTTCCAGACTTCCACGCGCCAAAATCTTCCAGCCTTCCACGCGCCATATCCTTCCAGCCTTCCATGCGCTATATCCTTCCAGCCTTATAAAAACGCCATATCCTTCGAGCCTTCCACATGCCATATCCTTCCACACACCATATCCTTCCACGCGCTATAATCCTCCAGCCTTCCACGCACCATAGTCTTCCATGCACCATAGTCTTCCTGCCTTTCACACGCCATAGTCTCCCTGCCTTTCATGTACCATAGTGATCCTATATTCCTGCCATGTCCAATAGTGGCAAAATAAGGTTTTGCCTAGGGTGTCAAAAATACTTACACCAGCCCTGTTGTAATGTCAGGTGGGAGCGTGACGCGGTAGCCTCCTCGGGGTGAAGGCATCTCCACATGGTGAGTGGGCAGCCCCGCAGAATGAGGCTGTGTCCACGTGGAAGGTGAACACTGAGGGCAGCTGGGAGCCCAGGAGAGAGAAGAGCTTCACAGCCTCCTTGACCCCCAAGGTGGTGCGCAGAAGCATCCCCGTAGTCTCAAAGCCTGGACTCTGTCTCCTCCAACGTCCTCTCTGCATCAGCAGTGAGTCCAGGAAGACAAGATCGAGCAAGCTGCCAGGGAGCTGCTGGAAGAAGCAGCAGAGCACCTCCCGGATCAAGAAGGTACTGGGCATCATGCACAGACAGAGACTTTCTTACAGATACAGACTGGGATGGGGACAGGGCTAGTGGTCTCTCTGTCAGTCCCCCCTCTCTCAGCCGCCCTCTCTGTCCACTACTCTCTCTCTCTCAGCCCCTCCCTTTCTCTTAGCTCCACCTCGCTTTCTCAGGCCCCTCTATGTCCACCACCCTCTTTCTGAGCCCCTCTCCCTCAGCCCCGCATTTCTCTCTCAGCCCCACCTCTCTCACTCAGCCCTCCTTTCTGTACTCTACCCTCTCTCTCATCCCCTCTGTCGCTCAACCCCACATCTCTCTCAGCCCCACCTCTTTCACTCAGCCCCACCTCTTTCACTCAGCCCCACCTCCCACTCAGCCCCCCTCTCTGTCCACTACCCTCTCGCTGAGCCCCTCTCTTTCAGCCGGTCTCTGTCCAATACCCTCTCTCAGTCCCACATCTCTCTCAGCCCCACATCTCTGTCCACTACTCTCTCTGAGCCCCTCTCTCTCTCTGTCCACTACCCTCTTTCCGAGCCCCTCTTTCTCAGCCCCTCCATCTCACTCAGCCCCACATCTCTCTCACTCAGCCCCCACATCTCTCTCACTCAGCCCCCACATCTCTCTCACTCAGCCCCCACATCTCTCTCACTCAGCCCCCACATCTCTCTCAGCCCCCTCTCTGTCCACTACCCACTCTGAGCCCCTCTCTCTCTTTCTCTGTCTCTCTCTTTCTCTCAGCCCCACTCTGTCCACTACCCTCTCTCTGAGCCCTCTCTCAGCCCCCTCTGTTTGGTGGGCACTAGTAGGCTGCATTTGGTGGGCACTAATAAGGCTGCATTTGGTGGGCACTGGTAGGCTACATTTGATGGTCACTGGTAGGCTGCATTTGACGGGCACTGGTAGGCTGCATTTGATGGGCACTAAGTAAGGCTGCATTTGGTGGGCACCACCTCTCACTCAGCCCCACATCTCTCTCACTCAGCCCCACATCTCTCTCAGCCCCCTCTCTGTCCACTACCCTCTCTGAGCCCCTCTCTCTCAGCTCCCCTCTCTGTCCGCTACCCTCTCTCTAAGCCCCCCTCTCTGTTTGGTGGGCACTGGTCGGCCTGCATTTGGTGGGCACTGATAAGGATGCATTTGGTGGGCACTGGTAGGCTGCATTAATCTCTTGTATCATTTCCGCAGTCTCTGACCATCTCCTATACTATGTCTGGGTTTTTTTTTTTAAAACAGACTTTCTAACAGAGGCCCTCTTTGTGTCCATTAGAGAGACCCCCCTCCAGGTCCAATTAGAGTACTCTGCTTCTCTTCCTGTATTTTGTTTATTGTTAAGAGATTGTGGGAGGATCCCAGGGTAAAGCTGACTCCTTAGCGGAGCATCTTTGTGTTTGAGTCGTTGCCATAGAAACATTTGTAAAGGGGGAGGAGTTAGTAAGGTGACCACACCCTTGTAGGGGCTCCAGAAATATTTCTGCACCCACAGGCATGTGACCCTAGGATCGGCCCTGATAACATCATTAGCATGTGACAAACCCGAGTCTCTGCTGCCTGACTAGTAACTCGACCCAGCAGGAGATCGTGGCCAGCACTAGCTAAGCTTCTCTTCCTTCCCTGCTGAAGGGAGCATGCTGGCTGCTTGTAATTTTTTTTTGTGATGGACGCTGATGAGCTGACCAGCCAATCTGCATGCACCTAGCCCTATCATGTGCATGCAGATTGGCTGGTCAGCTCATCAGCGTCCATCACAAAAAAAATTACAAGCAGCCAGCATGCTCCCTTCAGCAGGGAAGGAAGAGAAGCTTAGCTAGTGCTGGCCACGATCTCCTGCTGGGTCGAGTTACTAGTCAGGCAGCAGAGACTCGGGTTTGTCGCATGCTAATGATGTTATTGTATAAATACCAGGAAGCAGCATGGATGGGGGGTAAGTCACAGAAATTGTGTGTGTTACTGTGCCCCCCCCCTGCAGACTTTATTTAAACTCCTGTTTAAAGGGAAACCTGGCTGAGGTTGACAGGCTGGCATTGAGAAAATGGATGAGGATGACTCTGGGTGGATATGAGAGTTACATTGTGGAGATCCTCTTCACAATGTAACTCTCATCCCCACAGAGTCATCCTCATCCATCTTCACAATGCAACACAATCATCTTCATCCCCACCCAGCACCATCCATCCCTCTCTAACGCATCCCCTGCACGATCTATCCCTTTCGACAACACATCCCCACCCAGCACCATCCATCCCTCTCCACAACGCATCACCACAACGCATCACCACCCACGCCAAGCACCATCCATCCCACTCCACAATGCATCCCCACCCACCCCTCTCCACAACGCATCCCCACCCACGCCTAGCACCATCCACCCTCTCCACAACACATGGCTGTGGAGGAGGCGGGTACAGAGAGAGGTGGCTGTGGAGGAGGGGGGGTACAGAGAGGTGGCTGTGGAGGAGGGGGGGTACAGAGAGGTGGCTGTAGAGGAGGGGGGTACAGAGAGGTGGCTGTAGAGGAGGGGGGTACAGAGAGGTGGCTGTAGAGGAGGGGGTACAGAGAGGTGGAGGTAGAGGAGGGGGCACAGAGAAGTAGCTTTACAGCCCTCTCTGTACCCCCCTCCTCCACAACCACCTCTCTGTACCCCCCTCCTCCACAACCACCTCTCTGTACCCCCCTCCTCCACAACCACCTCTCTGTACCCCCTCCTTAAAATGACTAAGATTGTATTTTTTTTTCTTTTTTAATAATTATGAGGTGGCACTGGTGGGCAGTAATGAGGTGGCACTGATGGACACTAATGGGCTGAACTGGTAGGCAGTGATGAGGTTGCACTGACAGGCTGAACTGGTGGACACTAATGAGGTGGCACTGTTGGACACTGATAGGCTGCACTTTACCTCTCCACCCTAAACAATAACCTCCTCCCCAACCTAGATTTTCTGAGATAATGAAAAAAAAAATATCGGCCGCAAAAATCGGCCTAAAGTATCGGCCATCGGCCGCCCCAATTTTGAAATATCGGCATCGGTATCGGCCAGAGAAAAACCCATATCGTTCTACCTCTAGTCTGCACTGTAGGGGTGTCTGCATTGTAGGGGTGGGAGTCTGCACTATAGGGGTGTCTGTACTGTGGGGGTCTGCACTGTAGGGGTGTCTGTACTGTGGGAGTCTGCACTATAGGGGTGTCTGTACTGTGGGGTATGGGGGTCTGCACTGTAGGGGTGTCTGTACTGTGGGGGTCTGCACTATAGGGGTGGGGGTCTGCACTGTAGGGGTGTCTGTACTGTGTCGGGTGGGGGTCTGCACTGTAAGGGTGTCTGTACTGTGGGGGTCTGCACTATAGGGGTGTCTGTACTGTGGGGGTCTGCACTGTTGGGGGGTCTGAACTGTTGGGGGGTGTCTGTGTAATGGGGTCCAGAGGTGCAGGGTGCTATGTAATGTAAAGGGGTCCAGTGGTGTATGGTGCTGTGTAATGTAAAGGGGTCCAGTATGTTTTACATTTAGTAGTATGGTGTATATTATACTAAGAATTTCTGGTGTGGCGTGGTTACAAAAGCACAAATTAGTGTGTTTTTTTTATATAAAAAAATTATTGAAAGAAACATTTTTGCAAGGGAGGTGGGTGGCCGTTGGGGGGGGGCGCCAAAATGGAGCTTCGCTTGTGTTGGCAGAAATCCTTGCACCGGCCCTGAGAATACGGCACTTGCTCCAGTAAGTTGCGGCGGCGTAGTGTAAATAGCTTACGCTACGCTACACCGGAATCTACAAGAATCTGGCCCAGAGCAACTAAATGACAGCCAGGCATGTAGCATTTTTAGCAAGAGCTCTGGAACAGCAACACAGCCACTTCTACAACTGGTTCCCTTTAAATGCCCTTTTTACATCTTCTTTCTGGATGGGCTTTCATAAGTCCATTCACTTACAATTTTTATGTCTTTCATGTCTGCTGCTTGGGTAATTCACTCACTTGAATATGAAGACAAGCCATAAACACATTAGGGTTGGTGCATCAGCTGCAGAAAGCGTGCCTGCTGAGTAATGGCTCACAAGTCTTTGGTAATTGGATTACAATGTATCCTGTGCTGGTGAAGTCTCTGTCCAGATAAGAGCATTTGAGTTGATCGGAATATTCCAGCAATATATTATGTTGACTCTTAACAAACTCTTATCGGCACAAGAGGTTACTCACCATTACAAGAGTAATGTAATAATCTTTAAGTAGTGCTGGGGCTTCCCTGCTATCATCCACAGACACTTGTCAATGATTGATGTGAGAAACACACGAAGTGGGGCTTTTGCAGTAGCTGGGCCCTGACCGCCGCTGAGAAATATATATTGTAGTGATAGCATAGCAGCCATGTATTTTCTTTGACAAAAGTGGTGACCTGTGCTTATTCAGTGCAATGTGACAGGTTTCTCTAAAAGCTCCACACACCAACTGATACTTATGTTCCCCATGCTCCCCACCAACCTGTTTGCCTGAAAGAGCACCAAGTCTAATGCCGCATACACACCATCACTTTATGTGATGAAAAAAAAACGACATTTTCTGTGAAGTAAAAAACAACGTTTTTGAAACTTCAATTTTCAAAGACGAAGTTGCCTACACACCATCGTTTTTCTCACAATGTTCTAGCAAAGCGAGGTTACGTTCACCACGTTTTTCCATTGAAGCTCGCTTCATAACTAGCTTCTGGGCATGCGCGGGTGTAAAAACGACGTTTTAAACAACGTTTTTTGCTACACACGGTCAATTTCTGTGAAGTAAAAAACAAAGTTTTGAAAAACGACACATAAAATTGAAGCATGCTTAAATTTTTTTTTTCGTTTTTCAGAAGACATAAAACAACGTTTTCCCCCACACACGGTCATTTAAAGTGACGTTTTTAAAAACGTCGTTTTTTTTTATCACATAAAGTGATGGTGTGTACGCGGCATAACCCTATCCCCTCCGGTGTCACATGACACCTTTCAGGGGGGAGGGGGGTGCAGATACCTGTCTAAAGGTATAAGAGATGGACGAATTTGCCTAGGTTTAGTTTGCCAAGGGTTTGGGTAATCCTTTTTGGAATTCAGTAAATGTGACCTTGGCAAAGAATCCCACAGAAGTCTAAAGGGGTTCACCCGCTTTACCGCCTAAACAAAGGTGGAGTTACGCAATAAATGATATTTCTGATAGAGAAAATTGAGTACTGTCCGTGATACTTTTTTTATTTGCACTAACATACAATTTTTCAGGACAAGCTTTCGGGGTGTTACCCCTTCTTCAAGGTCCAAGCAGTACTGATTCACAAGTCTTTAGCTCTCCCTCTGTCTTATCTCACTAACTCTGATGTTATCTTTATTACCATTGATTTGTATGTGTTTGTTTTTTTTCCTTTCCCTCTGAGATTTTTTTCTTTTTTTTTTCCTTGTTTTGTTTTAACATTCTGCCAAAAAATTGGGAATCAGTACTGCTTGGACCTTGAAGAAGGGGTAACACCCCGAAAGCTTGTCCTGAAAAATTGTATGTTAGTGCAAATAAAAAAAGTATCACGGACAGTACTCAATTTTCTCTATCACAATTGCACTAATACGGCTACAATCACGTCAAGTATATTTCTGATACAAAGTTTTTAGTTTTTTTATGCAGAGCTATAAAATCAAACACAAATTTAAAACTTTTCCCTACAAACAGTAACATTAAATAAATATCAAAGGGAAGTAAGGAATGGAGAAGTAATGATTGGATTTGGATTTGCTCTAAGGAATATTGAAAATGTTTAATATAATTTTTGATGGAATTTACGAAAAATGGAGTAGCCAGAATGTAGGGAAGCAGCTTTTTGCATGGCAATGAATCCAGTTGGATCAGTTGGTTACTATGCACCGCTGCTGCGGTTTCTGGGTGCTTCAGTTTTGGTAAATTCTCCCCATTGTATGGATATGTCATTATGAGTATGTTGCTTCTTGAGACCAATCTCTAGCTAAAGGAATTCTTCTGTGTTTGCAGAATGCAACTGTAACCAGCAAGGATCAGAGCATGAACGCTGCAATGAAACTGGTGATTGTGTGTGCCGGCCTGGAGCCACCGGGACCAAGTGTGATGAGTGTTATCTCGGCTACCACTGGAGGCAAGGCTGCCATCGTAAGTAACATAAGATTGTGATACTTTGCAATGAGGGCAGGTTAAAAAGGATTATATGCTAACCAACCATATATTAGGAGTATTAAATTGAAATCCTTTTACAATTCAGTTTTATTGGGTGTACATGTGAAATTATCACCTCGGTGTAAATAATCTTAAAGCCTACTGTAACTCCCTAGTTTTGCACAGGGCTGTGAAAGCATAGAACATCTGTCAGGTTTTTATTTTGGTTTGAGTTCTTACTGAACATTTCCCCATACTTCATCTTGGAAAGGAAGATGACAGGAAATATGAGCAGTGGAGAGACAGACTGCAACAATTTTTTATTTGTTTTGGAAAATGAGGAAGAGTTATAACCTCTGCCCGGTTATATTTACTTGAAGATTGATGGTGCTGGAACCTTAGGTAGATATACTTGGGCGCTAATACTATATTTGCCAAAAACATACTAGTGGTATCCCAATGGGGTGTTTAGGTGATTGGTAGAAGGCTCTCATAAACCAAGGAACTGGAGCAGTCTTCTAACAGTCAGACTAAAATGAGACAGAGTATAAAGTTGACCATAAACCTAAGAAGGAGGTTAGATCCATGTTTGGCAATGGTGTCTTTGTACCTTCCCCAATCATTGACAGCTATATTACACTGAGGACATTGGGCCGTGCACAACTCCTGTATGTTTGTGTAGCACTCTCCTAGGTAGGTTCTAGGACAGTTTGATAAGTGTTAGGCCGCGTACAGACGAGCAGACATGTACGATGAAACCGGTCGGCCGGACCGTTTTCACCGTACATGTCTGCCCGGGGATTTCTGTATGGTGGCTGTACTCACCATCATACAGAAATCCGCGCGTAAACAATACGCGGGGCGTGTCCGCGCCGTCGCCGCGACGATGATGCGGCGACGTGGGCGGCCCTGCCAGTTCAATGCTTCCACGCATGCGTCAAAGTCATTCGATGCATGCGAGGGATGGCGGGCGCTCGGACATGTACGGTAGGTCTGTACAGACGACCGAACATGTCCGAGCGGGCAGGATTTCAGCGGGCTGTTTTAAAACAAGTCCAGAAATATTTGCCCGCTGGAAAAAGGCCCGGCGGGCAAATGTATGCTGGAATCCTGTCCACTCGGGCCTACACACGACCGAACATGTCTGCTGAAACTGGTCCGCGGACCAGTTTCAGCAGACATGTTCGGTCGTGTGTACGGCCCATTAGAGTGTTTCTTGATAGGAAAATGTAGTTGCTACACTGTAGGCAGTGCGGCCATATTTTTGAGTTGATAAAAGAGTAGTTTGGCTCACTTGACCCAGTGAGCTGTGATCGTTTAGTCAGGTCTGATCTGTGTGCTCTGTTGCTGCTAGTCTGCTGGATAGATCCCTTTGTATCCAGTCTACTTTAGATATTTCTGGATGATAGGTGTGGAGCTATGCAGATAGCAGCACTAATATCGGTGTAGCTCCAGCCTATCCCAGAGAAGCAGGCTTCGAAGGTATGCTGGGTCTTGTCCCAGAGTGGCGGAGTCCAGGCTTAGGGGAGCTTGCGGAGTCCAGGCTGCCATGAAAAGGCCAGAGGTGGGCAACCTGAGGGAGGAATGCTGAGACCCAGGTGCTTGGAAGAAGCTGATTGAGGGGAGCTGTCTGCTATAGATCGGTCTGTTATCACTAGAGGGCATCGCTTGAAAGACTGGAAGAAGCTCCATCTGTCCTTGGGCTTTTTGAGTACAGACATTAAAGGATCTTTGGGACCTTATGCTTTAGCTACTCCTCTGGTGCCTTGTTATAGTCAGCTGTGGGTCTGTTAAAGGTGACATTGGCTGGCGTCTTGTCCTAAAGGAAAATCAAGTCTTCAGTTGTACATACAGTAGTTATTATTTAAATAAATAAAATAGGGCTGTGGAAATTAACTATTAATTCATCGATTAATCTTCAATTTTTTTGATCGATCAAAATTTTTTTGATTGATCAAAATTATTTTGATTTGTACTCACCGGATCTCCGCCGGCTTCAGAGAGTTCCGTCGGAGATCCGGTGACGTGACGGCCACCGGCGGGGCTTGCCGTGTCCATCTGAAGGGCTCCTTTGCTGTGCCTTCATATCTGCATGTCGGCGGGACCTTACTATCTGCCACACGCAGGGGCTGTTACACTTCCCTCTATCAACCTGAGATTCTACAACCATCCACTGGGAGTTGTGATAGTTCCCTTCATGGGACATCTACATGCCGACGGACTGATGTTAACCCCTCCTCATCTGGATTCAGCAGTGGCATCGTTGTACACATTTTTATACCAGTATCATACTTGGCTACATGTTTTTATGACTGCGTTTGTTACCGTTTGGTATTACTCGCACCATTTTTACAGTTTATTTAGCTACATCAATTTTATCTCCAGTGCAATATTTATTTTGTTACCTACTTATAGACTATAAAAGTTTTAATGCTATTCCCATCAAGCGTTGGCCTTTGTGTGTTTTTTGTATCCTGCTATCCATTTTTCCAGTGGTTGGTAGCTGCACTGGGAATCAGCCTGCAAGGAGGTCAGCTGAAAGTAGTTGGATCTGTATGTGCGTTATAATTAATCAAAATTAGTCGATTAATCGATTAAAAGAAAATCGATTAGTCGAACACAAAAATTTTGATCAGTAACAGCCCTAAAATAAAACAACAAAAATAATATCCCCTGGTCTCTCTGGAGAGAGAATAAATAAGCCTGTTGTGTGCCTGGCTGCGGGGCAGAAGTTGGGAACACCTGGACAGTAATTCCTGCGGCTCCTACCGCATTTGCAATGTGACTCAAAATACAAGTTTCCTGTTTCAGAGACATCGTATTTCAAGGGTGAGACATTGTTTTTTTTGTTTTCCACAAGTGGTCTGTGGAAGAGGGGGCCTTATCAATGTATTAGCATAAGCCACACAACTGTTAATCTCTCTTCATTAAAGTATTTTTTTTTTCATTCCGGAGTAAGGGAGGGTGATAACCCCTGTCGTCTTTTTTTTCACCATCTGTGTTCCCTTGCGGAGATTCCCCTTCACTTCCTGTACCATAGCCAAACGGGAAGTGAGAGGAAATCCCTGCAAATTAAGGGAGTTCATTGGGGACCCCCAAGTCCCCATTGGAATATTTTCTTTAATTTTATGATAATGGAAAACAGGACAAATAGAGAGGGTGAATCTTCCTAATGAGGGCAGAGGCAGCAATACAAACTGACAAGCATTCTAATCCCTCTGCAGTATATCTAAAACAAAACAAAAAAGTTATACTTTAAGCTTTATTGCACAGAGTTCATTGAATCTCCCACTGAACTCCTCTGGATCCTTCACCCTCTTTTTCTTAATCATGTGTCTACTTTGACTAAACCCTAAAAGAGAATGAAACATGTCGGATGAGGAGCACAATGCAATAAAGCTCATTTAAAGAGCCATTGTGCATTGATGAGTGTGGTGTTGAAGTATTTACAGGCAAGAGACAGATCCCAATGCCAGTCACATCACCCCCACTGGTGAGTGCAGGTAGGGTTAAATGAACTGGTCCTTTGTTTAAAAAATATGAAGGACCACTGCCCTACACTTTGTCCAAGGCAAAGTTTTATTTTTATAGATTTTTTCTTTTTTTTCGTTTTTATCTCCACTTTTAATAAGCCTATATAAAAACAGCAAGTGAAAATTAAACAAAATAATATTAAGAGAGCTTGCCACCGTGTGTCTGTCTAGTCTCGGTCTATAATTCCCAGTGTGCTCTGGAGACACAGTCCTGCGAGAAAGACCTTTACTCGCAAGTGATTAAGTAACGCAGACACATTAAATCTGCCCAGGATGCAGCCTGCCCTTTGCTCTGCTGTGCTGGAAGATTTGTGTTATTTTGACCTTAATGAAAAGTGTTTAAATTATGTTTATATCAGCTGCACACTAAGATATATTCCAGAAATGTACAAGACCCGAATAATAAATGGGAGATAGATGTAGGTTTTGCCATTTTATTTAAAAACTATTACATTTATTTCAATAGAACATAAAGTCTTTACCAAGTAACTACAGACCTGTTAGTTTAACTGCTACAGCCAGAATGTACTGTACATGAGAGTTTGATAAATGACCATGTAATTTTTGCTAGAAAACAATATCAAGGATTGATAGCATAGGTTCGAAAATGGCCAATGTTGTCAAATAACCTACTTTCTTTTTATTAGAAAGCAAACTAAAACTTGTACAAAGGAGTAGATATACTTGGACTTCCCCAGAGATGGCTAATGTGTATGTTACAATCTTGGAGAATTTAGTCTGTAAATAGACAGAAAAATGTCTTAAAGACTCTAATCGGAAAGTAGTGATGATTAATGATTCATATGCTCAATGGTCTAACGTTATTAGTGGTGTACCCCAAGGTTGAGTGTTAAGACCCCCTCTATTTAGCCTACTTATACATTTTATATAGAGTTTAAGAATAAATATACCCTTTGTTTGCAGATGACACTAAGCTACTGGTATTTAGTGGCATAAAGTCCCTACAGTATGTCTCTTTCTGCCTACAAGCAAATCAGAATGAAGTGTTTGGTTTGATAATTATGCGGCAAATGAGGGTTGATAAATGTAAAGTTATGCACTTAGATACATCATACACTCTACGGAGGAGAGGTGGGTACAACTGGGGGAGTTAAAGGAGTTGACGATTGAGCAAGGTCTGGGTGTTCTGGTAGGTCATAGACATAATACCAGTATACAGTGCCAAGCTGCAGCTCCTTTAGTAAGCAAAATACTTTCTTGGATTAACCCTCCTGGCGGTATTCCCGAGCGTGACTCGGGGTGGATTTTTTGTGCCAAAATCGGTAACCCCCGAGTCACGCTTGGGGTAGCTATGCAGAGCCTGCAGCGCGCGCTGGCTTACCTCGTTCCTGGATCCAGCGATGCCACCTCGCTGTGTGAGCGAGCGGCACCTCGCTCGATTCACACAGTGTCCTCCTGTGCCGCCAATCTCCATTCCCTGCGACGTTACGACACACGGGGGGCGGAGATCGGCGCCAAATTCAAAAAGGTAAACAAACACTATACATATAGTATACTGTAATCTTATAGATTACAGTACTGTATGTAAAAAATACACACACCCCCTTGTCCCTAGTGGTCTGCCCAGTGCCCTACATGTACTTTTATATAATAAAAACTGTTCTTTCTGCCTGAAAACTGTAGATTGTCCATAGCAACCAAAAGTGTCCCTTTATGTAAAAAATGGTTTTAGAGCAGCTAGAAAACAGCGATAATAAATTATAATCACTTGCAGAATTGTGCGATAGCAATTTGTGGGGAAATTCGTCATAAAAAATAAATAATAATGACAGCAACAATTCTGCAACTGAGCAAATTTCAGTGATTTTGAGTTGATTACATTATTGAATAATTTTTATTAGAATTATATTATTATTTGTTATAATTATTTATAATTAATTATTTATTATATTATAATTTATAATTTTGTTTTTAAAAAAATGTCATACCCGGGGTGCCTATCAGACTCTGGTTTGGTCAGATTTAAGTGAGTTATTCCTAAGAATTACAGGCCTACAGTATAAAACGCCAAATTTCCTTGCAAATAATGGTACCGCTTTCAGCATCTTTTTTCTGAAAGAATCATGCCGCCAGGGAGGTTAAAAGAGGTGTACACTCCAGAGAGAGGTAGACATAATCTTACAAAACATTAGGATGACCTCACATACAATGTGCAGTTTATTTCTGGGCACCAACTGGCAAATACACCCAATACATCAGCTGTAAGTATGGTTGCAACATAATGCAGAGATACTGAATTTAGCATATCAATCAACCTGCCATGGAGAGATTACAGATACTACCTCCTGTCTAGTTTCCAACATGCCAAAATAGGAGGGAAGTTTTTTCTCGTGTCGTCGTAGTGTTGTACGTGACCGCGTTCTTGACGTTTGGAATTTCTGACAAAATTTGTGTGACCGTGTGTATGCAAGACAAGTTTGAGCCAAAATTCCGTTAGAAGAAAAAAAACACAGTTTCGTTGTCGGAATGTCTGATCGTGTGTACGCGGCATCAGAAGTCACTTCACACTCCTTTGTGAACTATAGTGATGTGCTGATACTGAACCTTCACTAGCATGCCTCACTAAGCTAGATTGGTTGACTTTCTAGATAACCTCTTTAGTTACAAAGTTTTCCATTCCCTTTGATCCTAAGGGTTAGGTTTTCAAGGCTTGTTCTTTTCCATGTATAAAAAAAGTGGCCACTGTTCCCACGTATGACTGGTCTTTGTAGGAGCACTGGTATTGCGACGTATGTCAAACAAATATAAGGGTATTTCCAAGTTCAAACTTACCAACCAGCCAGCGACATGGGAAACAGGGTGCCTTGGTGGGGCCTGCCGCTTACGTATTTGAGCTTGGAAATCTCCTTATATTTATTTTCCATGTATACCTGCTGCTCTTCCACCTGGACCTCTTTTTGTCTAGGTTCCCTCTGTGGACCTGTCCCATATAGGGGTTTTCCCCAATTTTCTGTTGATCACTTCAGGTTGTGGATCTTTTCTACCCTACATGGGAATGCTTTTTGTTCCACCTCTTTGGTAGGTCCTGGTTTATAAGTGTCTCACTTGCTTGGGTTCCCTTCCATATGGAAATATTTTCCTCTTGTTGTGACTTTTTTTTAACCTGGTCTTTGAGGATGAGGTTAATTCTTTGTGCTCTCCATCTGATTGTTTGGCAGGTTCCTCTATTTGGTAAGGACTTAGGGCCTAATCCACAAAAGAGATACGCCGGCGTATCTACTGATACACCGTCGTATCCCTGTTTCTATCTATGGAACTGATCCACAGAATCAGTTTCACATAGATAGGCAGAAGATCCGACATGTGTAAGGTACTTACACTGTCGGATCTTAGGATGCAGTACCGCAGCCGCCGCTGGGGGCATTTCTCGGCGAAATGCCGCTTCAGGTATGCAAATTAGCACTTACGGAGATCCACAAAGCTTTTACGCTTTGTTTTTTCTCCGTAAGTATTAGTTTGCCGTCGCAAAATTAGGGCTGCTTTTACAAGGCCTAAACTGTTTACACCTTGTAAAAGTAGACCCTTCTATCCCGCGTCGCTGTCATTTTTTTTTTTTATATTATTTTTCCCGCCGCAACTCGTTTTTTTTTTTTTACGCCCGTCGCGATTCTCAAAACCCGGCGCAACGTAAAACCACGCAAAGCACGTCGGTAAAATGACGTCGGGAGCATGCGCAGTACGTCCGGCGCGGGAGCGCGCCTAATTTAAATGGGACTCGCCCCATTAAATTAGGAACGCCTTGCGCCGGACGGATTTAAGTTACACCGCTCAAAATTTCTAGGTAAGTGCTTTGTGGATCGGGCTTTTAGGTAGAGATTTTTCGGCGGTGTAACTTAAATGGGAAAAAATACGTTGCGCCGGGTTTTTGTGGATTAGGCCCTTAGTCTCTTCCAGTTTAGATTTAGGTGTTGGTCCTTGAGGTGGCTCTTGGGTTGTAGGCAGTCCCCACTTTTCATGTTAGGCTTATTGGTAGTTGTGTTGTCCACCTCTCAGTTGGACTGCTTTTGGAGGGCCAACTGTGTTTGGATTTCTGTGTCTTTAAAACAACATGATAGGAAAAAAAAAGGTATGTGTTCTTACTGTAAAATCTTGTAAAAAAAATGTAAAATTTGTTCTTACAGTAAAATTATTTTCTTGGAGTTCATTGAGTACCGGTCCCACTCCTCTGTGTTTCTGGTCATGCTCTTGTTACTGCTTGCTACAAACTGAGCCACACTTGGAAGAGGAGGAGGTTTTTACAGGAGTAGGCTTACTATTTTCTGTTTGCTGGTGTCCAAACCTGCTGTAGGTAGTAGTAGTATAACCATACTGTACCCGAATACCTGTGTCCTTCAGTGGACTCAAAGAAAAGGATTTTATGGTAAGTACAAAATTGCTCTTTAAACCTCTACATGCACATGCATTTTGGTGCATTTTTTGGCAAAGTTTTGTGTAAAAAAATCCATATATGAAAAAAACACCAGGATAGAGCACCTCAAAGGCTACTATAGCAGTATAAATATAATTTATTGGACATGGATAATACAAAATACAGTACAAACCCATTGACAGAATCAGTCAGCTACCCAATGTGAGGGACCCCAGCCCCAAACATCCTCAGACCTCTCCCTCCCCCTTCCAAACAACTCTCCCACTCAGGAGGCCCCCTCCGCCCACTCCAGTGTCCCAAAAGGGTACCATATCACCTAAACTCCCCTTAAAAACCCCAGTCCTCCCCTCCACCAAATGATGAAAACCTCAAAAGACACTAAAAAGGCAGATGCCCCCGAAAAAATCCTGACCAGGCTAAAAAATACAGTCTGATCAAAATAGTTAAAAAAGAGAGAGACTCATACATGCAAGAACAGTTCTGATCTGGAATGGACCAGAACTGGATATTGAACTACCTGCTTCACGAGATAAATAGCCAGACATCCCAACCTGCAAAAACTAATTTAGTGAGGTGGCAAACTAATTTCAGGGAGTCGCCACTCTGCATCGACCTCCCCCCACGGGCCAAATATGTAATCGGCCCTAAACGGATGAGCCTCTTGTTGGCGTCCTGGTGCACGATTTCCGGGGGTATTTTGGTTGCGCGGAAGTAACGCGATGATGCGATATTACCTCTATATATAAGATATTATATATATATATATATTTATAAAGGATTTATGATAAGTTTTTATTGAACGTTAACAAAACATGGTATACAGTAATACAATATTTAAATGCCAGTTACAATATTGTAAAGAAGAGGGTCAATAAAACTGATAAGGCCACTGGAATGTGTATGTAGTGTTAGCCATGCTGCACAACAATGGTTTAACCACTTAACGCCCGCCGCACGACTATTTACGCCCGCAAAATGGCACGGACAGGCAGATGGGCGTATATATACGTCCTTGCCTTTCCGCGGGTCGGGGGTCCGATCGGGACCCCCGCTGCGTGCGGCGGGCAGTTTACCTCGGGGAGCGATCCAGGACGACAGCGCGGCTATTCGTTTATAGCCGCTCCGTCGCGATCGCTCCCCGGAGCTGAAAAACGGGGAGAGCCGTATGTAAACACGGCTTCCCCGTGCTTCACTGTGGCGGCGCATCGATCGTGTCATCCCCTTTATAGGGGAGACACAATCAATGACATCAGACCTACAGCCACACCCCCCTACTGTTGTAAACACACACTAGGTGAAGCCTAACACGTTCAGCGCCCCCTGTGGTTAACTCCCAAACTGCAACTGTCATTTTCACAATAAACAAATGCAATTTAAATGCATTTTTTGCTGTGAAAATGACAATGGTCCCAAAAATGTGTCAAAATTGTCCGAAGTGTCCGCCATAATGTCACGGTCACAAAAAAAAAACGCTGATCGCCGCCATTAGTAGTAAAAAAAGAAGATTTATTAAAAATGCAATAAAAATATCCCCTATTTTGTAAACGCTATAAATTTTGCGCAAACCAATCGATAAAGGCTTATTGCGATTTTTTTACCAAAAATAGGTAGAAGAATACGTATCGGCCTAAACTGAGGAAAACAAATGTATATATGTTTTTGGGGGATATTTATTACAGCAAAAAGTAAAAAATATTGTCTTTTTTTGAAAATTGTCGCTCTATTTTTGTTTATAGCGCAAAAAATAAAAACCGCAGAGGTGATCAAATACCACCAAAAGAAAGCTCTATTTGTGGGGAAAAAAGGATGCCAATTTTGTTTGGGAGCCACGTCGCACAACCGCGCAATTGTCTGTTAAAGCGACGCAGTGCCGAATCGCAAAACCTGGCCTGGGCATTTAGCTGCCTAAAGGTCCGGGGCTTAAGTGGTTAAGATCTGGTGTGGTGAAGACACAAAGCAGTATGAGACCCTTATACAAGGTAGGCTAAGAAGTGCCAGCCTGTCATAAATGGATAGACATCAGTATTCATCATGAAAGACTACAAAAGGACCCATTGGACAGAAATGGGTAGAAAAGGAGACAATGGGAAGGTGAAGGGCAGGCCCACATGGGCTTATAATCAAGAACAAGGGTAGGGATGCCTTCTTTATTACAAGTCAAATGGTAAGTAGAGATCAGTCAAAGTTTATTGGAAGGCAAATTCGTCATTCAGGGTTCATAAGGTCTTGGAACTCGCTGACTTGATTAGCTTGATTTTGGATAGCTTTAAGTACCTCTTTATTTGGGTTCAGTCCCACCAAATATGTAGTAGGGTGCCCAAGTATTTACTGATTTTAAGAAACACTGTTGGGTAAAACCCTCTTCTATCACCATTTTTAAGCACTGGTTATTTTTATGTAAAGTAATTTTGATATGTGTTCTCTTTCTTTCCCTTTATTCAGCCAATGTTTGTGATGATGAACTGCTCATCTGCCAGAACGGCGGCACCTGCCACCAAGGCCAGCGATGCATCTGCCCCAGTGGCTTTAAAGGGGCCCTATGCCAGGATGCCAAATGTGATTCCACCCACAGGAACTGTGACTCCGCCTCCAGCACCATGGTCATCTCAGTTTTACTCCTTGTCTGTACACTCTTACTGAGCTTGGAAGGCATTTAAAGCCCATGACTATGATTGGCTGAACACACTGCAGGAGGTGTCTATTTGTCACGTTACTCCCCTGTTAGGAAGAACCAAAAAAAAAAAATGGGGGGGGAAGTAATGATGGTAACGCAGCTTCTGCAGTGCCTTATCGCCTTGTGACCTGGGACTTACGAAGAAAAAGCCCATGGCATCTGTACAATGTGGAGATTATTACTGCTGCAGTCCTCAGGTGGAAGAAGTGACATATCCTTCGAAGATTTGTAGTGTGGCCCATATAACCTTGAAGGGACACCGTTAGTTGCAATACCTACCTGCACTTGGCCACCAGCTAAGTGATAAATCAAACAAAATGGATGTCACCTTAAGCCCCTCCCCCTCTTTTAAATTAGGGCGGAGATTTAGAAGGGTGACAGATCTTGCAAAGAGGGAAGGTGGATTCTAGAGAGGCCCTTTCTTATTATGATGCAGAAAATGGACCCTGTGCCAAAAACAGTAAATATACAAGTATAGAGATGGTTATAAAAGATGACCGCACAGGCATTTGTTACCTTTTGCGGGAGGAAGCATCTAAATCATAACTATTTGGCTTTGACTGTTTGCTGTTTCTTTGTGTGATGAGAATGTCTGCCTAAACTAACCCACATAGTGTTTTTCTGGGTGGTGGGGGGGGGGGGGGGGGTGGAGATGGGCGGAGTCAATTTCTTATTGTGCAATCCCACTTACAGACCCCCGAAGAAATGTTATTTTTGGAAAAAGAAGATACATAATACAGTTTTATGTTTTTACTTTTACATTTTAGTGTAAGATCTATTCATGTTCACTGTGACACGCAATTACTCTTTGTGCAGAAGAGAAGGGTTTAGGGTGGTTGGGGTTGGAGAGTTACTGGCACCTCTTATAGGGTTACGGGTTCAAAGGGACTGCTCCATTCAAGTGAAGCAGTTCAAATAGTAAACCAAGAATATATTTAAAAAAGGAATTATTGCAGGGCAGAGTATGATAAAGAAACAGATTCTATCAATATATTGTACAGTATATCCATTTTCTTTTTGTAGAAGAATTATTTTTGTTTCGATGTTATATTAAAAACACAGAGAGAGCGCTTTATCCCGAAAACTCGGACATGTTCAGAAATATCCAAAGTAAACAAATTGTGTATTAACATTGTTGTCTGTTGCTTTTCACTACAGTAGTTTTCATTTTAGTGGCCTCAAAGAATTTCTGTTCTTAAATTCAATTACACTTAAAAATGGAATCTAAAGTGAATTTTTAGTTAGTTTTAAGCAAGCAAAGGTGATTTCATGCTGGAGTAGCCATATGCAATTAGTTTAATTCAGAATTAGTTTTTTTTACGAATTTCGAAAAATTTGCTGATTCAGAAATCCGTTTAACAAAAACCTGTTTAATGTATTTTTCTGAATATTCGTAAATTCTAAGTTCCGAAAATTCGAAAATCTGAAATAATAACGAACTATTAAATTATAGGTATTGGAATTTCCTTTCAAATTTGGCTGTTGGTGAACGTAACAAATATGAATTCATCCAAAGTTACGAATTATTATCATTTATTATTAATTCGATCCGTTCCATTTGTTTAGATGTAACATTCGTTTTTTCGGATAATTCGTAACGTTGGATAAATTCATATTCATTACGTTCACTAACAGCCAAACTTGAAAGGAAATTCTAATACCTATAATTAAACAGTTAGTTATTTTTGGCTAGTTAGTTATTATTTAGAATTTTCAGATTTTCGTTCTTTTTGAATTTTTAGATTTTCCTTCGTATTTTCGGGTTTTCGAATTTCCGAAATTTCGAATTTGCGAATTACAATTACAAACGGATGACCCAAAAAACAAAGGAAAAAAAAGAACAAATGAAACTAAAATGAACTAATTTTTTGGCAGTGCATATGTATATTCTGGAGACATAGCAAATGTGCCTTCCTGCAACTCAGATTATTTGTCTTATACCTGAAACAGCAATGTCTTGGGATCATGTGAGCTAGGTTGGCATCTCTAAAAGGTGCATACAGGGATATATTAAACACAGTGCCCATAAATCTTTTATTAAGTGAATAATTATAAAGTATTTCGCTTTCTGTACATATGTCAATGGAAGGCACCTCACAGAGTTTAAAGATGTGTCCCAGAAAGCTTGATGTACACCATCACCCCATTAATGACAAGAAACAGGAATCAGGGCACTGACCACTACACTACAATGGTAGTATTAGACTTTGGTCCTCTGTCAGGTGCTTGAAGGACCGACACTGAACATGTTTCGGTGGCCCTAACCCTTCTTCAGAGTCCATTAGATGTCTTGGGCTTTGCCAGGAACATGGATAGACAGAATACTGCAGCATATGGTAGAATAAATAGGGAACACAGGTGAGTATGGGGGTTGCAAAAACACAAGACAAGCGCTGAATGATATAAAACACAATTCCACACATGAGGACTTTTGGGTATTAGAGGATCAGGAATAAAAATGTGACTGCGGAGAAAGGGAGGAACAAGAGTCTTCATTCATTCTGAAAAATACATTGTAGGTCTCTGTTGGTCAGGCCATTAACAGGTGAGCCCATTAATTTCACAATTTCAGATAAAAAGTGAAATCACATACTGAGCTACTGATGAAAAACCCCACAAATCATTAAGTCTAACTTTATCAGAGTTGTTTGTAAAATGCGCCTTTTATTGCATTAGGATGGTATCTCCCATCACTGGTTAGGGCTGTTGGATATGGCGAAACGCGTCAAGCTGAGGAGATCTTGTGACGGTTGTTTGCACGCCAAGGCAGTGTTTTTTCTGAACGATTTTAAAAGTTTTATTGTAAGTGTAATGATTTGGGATTTTATGAATAAACCTAGCAGTATTACACTATATACTCTGTTACCTTCGTTGCCATATGTCTAAATTGGATATCCGATCACTGTGAAAGCTGGAAAGGTGATATAGGATAGGATATAGGATATTGCAAGCGCTTTTAACATACCGGTGGAAGAAAGGAGCCATTTACATTTAATGATCACATCCAACAGGCCTAACCAGTGATGGGAGATACCATCCTAACACAATAACAGGCGCATTTAAAGATTTTTTCTGGTGAGTGGGGACCCAGGAGGGGAGCACGGAAAGTCACCTGAGAACCACACCAACTGCATATTTTGCACAAGTTCGGCACACTATACTGAATGGACTTTATATGATTGCACTTTATTTAATTGCGCTGAGCACTTTATATCATACTGTTAAGCAATTTTATATCACTGAATATGTTAATATAGGCAATTTATTTCTATATTCGTGTTTTGTTTATAGGAGCAGCACTGAGTTTAATATCTATTTGTATATTGTGTAACTCCCCATCACATGCTTTCTGCATCACCAATCCCATTCAAACTTACTAGACGGGTCTGAATTTGATTGTCGATCTTAGTACTGGTATTTTTTACATCAGCATCTCTGTATGTGAGAAGCAGCAAGGAGCCTTTTGGGTGTGTTCCAGTATCACAAGCAGGTGTGTTCCAGAATTACCAGATTATTGACAAAAGGCATTGGGGGCGAAATGTTGCACTACAGCCAGAATAAAACACTGAAGTACCTACTAAGTAAGCTCTGTTCCCTCTATACATCTCAAAGTAACATTTTCAAGTCTGGCTACCAGGGATGGGTCGAACACCCCCACCGGTTCGGTTCGCACCAGAACACCTCGAACAGGCAAAAGCAAACATGTAAGCCCTATTAAAGTCTATGGGGCACGAAAATGAAAAATCAAAAGTCCTCATTTTAAAGGTTTATATGCAAGTTATCGCCGTGAAAAGTGTATGGGGACCCGTGTACTGCCCTAGGGGACATGTATCAATGCAAAAAAAAAGTATTTAAAACTATTGTTTTTAAAGGAGCAGTGATTTTATTGATACTTAACGTGAAACAATAAAATTTAAATATTTCCATTAAATAGCGTGTCTGGGGGGTCCCCTTAGTCTGCCTGTAAAGTGGGGCATATGTGTAATGTATAGAACATGCCACAGCAGTAATGACATTTCTAAAGGAAAAAAAAAAATATTTAAACTTGCTCTATGTGGTATGGGCTGCAGATAGGTACTCCGGTACTTCGATGGGCTGCAGGAGGGAGGGAGTGTTCCTGCTGGCGTCATTTTACAATGCACCGGTGAAGAAGTGGTTAAAATCCATACAAGACCCAAAGGGTCCCCCCCATGCAGTTTTTTCCCCAATTTTTTTGTACAATATTTTCTTTTTCATTTAGCTCCCAGCTGGGAAGCCTTAACAACCTATTGACTGTGCACTTGGTGGGCGAACATCCCACTAAGTGCCCAGAAAGTTTGGGTGATGTTCAGACCAAACGTATTCTTGGCCCAAACCGTTCACCCATCCCAAGTGGTGCCTGAACACAGTAACCCCTCACAATTACTCTTGTTAGGTGCAGGAACGGGTCCTTCTGTTAAAAAATAAATAAAATGAAATGACATGCCCCTGTCAAACAGGTGCTGAAAAATTGGACCTTGGGTGTTGATGGCGCCTAAACACTGTAATCCCTCACAGTTACTCTCGTTGGGTGCAGGAACGGTCCTGCTGTTTAAAAATTGAAAAAAATATTGAAATGACATGCATCTGTCAAACAGGTGCAGAAAAAATTGGGCCTTAGGTGTTGGTGGTAGCCCTAAACCAAAAATATTACTGAAAGCTAGCATAATCAAGATTCAGAAACAGGATAGGCAACATAGGCAGTCTTCAATGGATCCCAAATGTCTAGAAAATTCAATCGGTTAAATCAGCATCAGGGGCTTGATGGCTGCTGATCCGGGACTAATTCATTCTGATAAATGCCAGCTTATCAACGGAGTCTGTGGACAGGCGCACCCTTTGATCCGTCACAAACCCTCTCGCAACAATGAATATCCGTTCAGAAAGCACGCCGGATGCAGGACAGGACAGGCCAGTAGCTTGAGTGCATATTGAGCAAGTTCTGGCCAGTGGTCCATCCTCAAAACCCAGTAACCCAGTGTATTCTGACTTGGAAAGGTCTCCAAGTCTGCTTTTGCCCCTAGATAATCTTGCACAATCAGCTTCTTCCTGTTCTTCATGACAACGCTATCTCCCTTTATCTGAATTTGCTAAGCTGTCTTTCACTTCCTAAAAAAGGTTGTCGGTCGTTCTTAGAAAGGCATGCCTCGACCTGCCCAGCCCCACCCCCATCCCTCCTATCCTTCACTGAAACAATCTCCTCCTGTTTTCATTGCCTCATTTTCGAAAGCAGCTTTTCCTGAGAGAGAGGGGAGGGAGAAAGAGAGGGCAGGCTTTGGAAGTAAGTTATGTTTGTTAGAAAATGTAAGATAGATTACAATGCAACATGCTGCAGATTTTCTACAGTGTAGAGCCACGTGGTTGTTTCTGCATGGCACTGATGGGTACTGTGATGGGCACTGTGTGCATGGTGTGGCACTGATGAGCACTGTGATGGACACTGTGTGCATGGTGTAGCACATGCCCAGCTACTGTGAACGGTGGAGGGAGCTGGGGAAAACATATGAAAGAAATGGGGTACAAAGGAACATTTTTGAAGTTTGGAAAGATACAGATTGATTTATATTGCTCATTACAGGTGAGTAATGAGTTTAAGGCTGCGTTTCCACTAGTGCAACTTGTCATGCGACTTTGTACACAAAGTCGCATCACAAGTCACAGCCCATTGATGTCAATGGCAACCATGCCCATCTATGCGAATTTGAAAATCAGCGACTTTGAAAAGGTGCCTGCTCTACTTTGATGTAACTTTGATCCAGACTGTAAAGTTGGAGCAAAGCTGTAATCAAAGTCGCACTCTAAAACTAGCTTTCAGTAACCACACCCACTGGCTGCTTTTAGACTCAAAAGGAAGTAGAATTGAAGTCACGTGACAGCACTGAATACTGCAAAATAAAGGTAGAAAAACTACGATTTTTTTATTTTGAGGCATAAGGCTGAACTTAGCTCACATTAATGATTGCTAGTGTTAGGTTTAAAGTGAAAGTCCACCCTAACACTTCTAACAGCCCTGGGCTCTGAGGACTGAAGAATTGTTGAAAGGCATCGTTCAGCTGGCCGCCTTCCCACTGCTCTTCCCCTGACTGCACAAAGCCTCAGAAACACGTTGTCCAGGAAATGCTCTGCAACTTTACCCTTTTAAATGTGGATCAAGATGAGTTGCCAGCCAGTAATGATCCCTCTCCTTGATACCACGAATCCTCTGGTCCTTTTGCAGGCTTTTCAGAATCAGGGGTCCTTGAGAGGAAAGGAAGTCCTCCTCTTCTTCCCGCTGTTCTGCCTCAAGTGCTCTGTCCATGATTCCATGAAGCATGTACTCCCACAGGAAGACTAAAGGCTCACCATCCTTGTGGCCTCCTCAAATGGTGACAGGACAGTGCATGCATCCTACATCAGTAGCCACTGGCGTGGCGAAAAGAAGCCAAGCTTCCCTGAGCCTGTCCTTGTGCCATACTCACAAGGTACTCATTGATGGCCCTTTGCTGCTTGTGCAGCTGCTGCAGCATTGCCAAAGTTTAGTTCCACAAGGTGGGCATGTCTCAAATGAGGCAGTTGGTGGGCAGGTTGAATTCCTGTTGAATGTCAGCCAGCCAAGCACTGTTCATTGTATGAACGCCTGAAATGGCCACAGACTTTTCTGGCCTGCCTCAGAAGATCTTGTAAGCCTTGGTACCTGTTCAAGAAACGCTGCACCCCCAAATTCAGGATGTGTGCCAAGCGTGGAACATGTGTCAAGTGTCTCTGTCGGAGGGCGGAGAGGTTGGTGCACAGTGGCGGCTGGTGAAGTTTTAAGATGGGGGGCGCCAGACTCCGCCCTTCCTTTTTGACCCCTCCCACTTGGTGGAAATGGGCGTGGTTTCATCGAAATAGTGGGCGTAGCTCTAAGGTGGTGTGGTTAGCATCTGAGATGAACGAGGGATGGAGGGAGGGCAGGCCCAGATCCTACACAACAATAGAAATATGTGCATTCTAGAAAGTTTAACAATCAGCAGATAAAGATACTTCAATCATCCCGGCACCATGGTTGTTATGGTGTCAGGATGATTGAAGTGCATTATTTATATTTATACATTGTAATTTAAAATGAAATCATTCAACTCACTCTAATGCAGAATCAGTGGGAGCCCCGAGCGTGTCGCCTGCCACCAGATGCTATCGGGTGTCCCCAGCGGAGTCCCTCCTTACATGCAGCCCTGTGTCACATCAAATGCAGCGCCTCTCCCTATCAATTTCAGCGCATGCACCATAAATTGCAAAACACTATATATTATACACAGAACCTACACTATACACAGAGAACACTATACACAGAGCCTACACTATACACAGAGCCTACACTATACACAGAGCCTACACTATACACAGAGAACACTATACACAGAGAACACTATACACAGAGCCTACACTATACACAGAGCCTACACTGGGCAACCCCCATAATTCCTGATGGCGGCCCTGTCTGTATCACTAGAGGACTTGGGTTTAAAAGGAGATCAGAGAGGCAGGGGTGTCCCTTCATGGTTTTACTATGGGGCCCCATCACATATAGGTAATGCTGTGGTTTCTCTTTTTTTGATTGGTTGGTTGTTACACGTTACAATAAGATGTCATTGGCTCCAACCAAGACTTTTATAGCATGGATTTACTTTTTGATGGAGAAAGAGTTGGAACTTCTGCCCAGTTCTGGGACAAGCTCATTTAACACTCAAGGTAAAAGAGCCAAAGTGCGTTCCCAGCCCCTGTGAGGCCCCTGTGAGGCTGTGGACTACTTGAGCAGCATAAGTTAGACCTGACCCTTTTTGCTCCCCACATCTGCTAGATCTCCCAAGGCAGTTTCCTCTTCTGCCTACCCCTTGGCCCAGCCCTGACAGGGAGCCTTGCCAGGAATTTAGTATCTCCTGAGAAAAGTAAAGTAATTGGTCAAGAAAACCCAACCCTGTGGACTGAGGCACAATTGGTTGTGGACGCGCAATGGCCGACTGTCCATAGAGATGAAATTCGACCAGCCAAAGATCTTCCTTTCAAAAGGTCCTTCTATAAACATATATGCTTGAATCGGCTGAGTGTCTATGACTAAGGAGAAAGAAAGAGAGTCTTGCCAAGGCCTTTCTTACCTCTTGGGTAAAATAAAGTTATTGGTCAGGAGAACCCAATTCTGAAGATTGAGGCAAAACTGGCTGTGGATATACGATGGACAAGGAGATTAAATCTGACCAGCCAATGATATTCGTTCTGAAAGTCTTTCAATAAACATCTATGCTTGCATTGGCCGAGTGTTCATGTTAATGGCAATGGAGAAGGGAATGGAGCCTTACCAGGGATTTTGCATCTCCTGGGAAAAGTAAAATGATTGGGCAGAAGAACCCAAACCTGTGGATTGAGGCAAAACTGGCTTTGTGGACATCTGATGGCCAACTGGAGACATGGAGATGAAATCGGACCAGCCAAGGATCTTCCTTTCAAAAGGTCTTTCCATAAACATCTATACTTGGATTGGCATGTGGACTGGTTGTGGACAGGTTTTGACCTGGCCCTCCCAGGATTTTAATTGGTATACTGTATATAATGCCTTTATCTGGTTAGAGGAGCTTGGCCTCCTCCTTCTGGGGTTCCACATCACAATGGTCTATCACAAATATCATCTGTTTGCTCATGTTAAGTACTGAGCTTATTGGATTGTTTAGGATTTCGTTGGGGAGTTCTGGCCTTTCTTCCTGTGACTTGGTGGAGGAAACGTCTCCCCAGGGGGGCACACTGCAGTTATCACCTTTGTGCTCTTGAATGACCTCCAATGGCAGCAGATCAGCACCCCCCCGGTGCCGGCTGAAGCCGCTGGTCTTTTTGCCACCGAGCAACGCCCCTGGTTGCAGGTCTACAGGAGGACACTTACGTCTGGTCTATGGATTGGTGTTTGTTTCCTTTCAGGTTCCCAAGGCTTTGTGTGGCAGTTGAATCATTCTAAAGCCCATTTGTTACTTTACCTAATCTATTTCTCCGGGGGTGTTGGTGGGGCCCCCACTGCTCCCATGAGCGATAAACAAACATTCGACTTCTATTTTTACCCTCGGCGAGGCCGGTCTCATCTGCCGCACTTCATCCTCACCTCTGCTCAACAAATAATAGTCACAACCGGGGGGGGGGGGGGGCAGCTTCTGTATGTCAGAAATCTGCTCTGTTACCCCTGACAACCGGGAGAAGAGAGAGCCTCTTTATCCCGTCTCTTCTTATATTGATGACTTCATTGTGAGGTGCCAAACCCTTTCTCTGCCAGATCAAGAGACGCATCAAAAGCTTATGTACCAAGATGACTATTTTTTTTTCCTATGCATTTGTTGCTCAGCATTTGTTTTGACCCTCAGAGTGTCTTTGTTAGAATATTTTCTTATTCTGAAATAGAAGGAACGTGTGTTTAAGAGGTGTCAGGAGGATAAATGCAGAAAAAACATGTCGGCCTGGGAAAACGTGTGGACCATGCAGAGTTCCCCGAGCACCCATGCAACAGGGCAGGGAATGGTGCTGTATGAAAAATGTTATCAAATACTTACTGTAATTTTTCCTTTCCTGGTGTCAACCCATGGCAGCATACATGTGGTAGGATCCCTGCATACTACAGCAATATGTCAGCAGCATACTGCTGACATATTGGCACCAGAAAAACCGAAAATTGTATCAAATTTCTTAATTTTCCTTTCCTGGCACCAATCCATGGCGGTATACATGTGGAAGTACGCTCCCATGTTGGCGCCAGGAAAATGGAAAATTGTTTCCCTCATTTACCAGAATTTTTATTTCCGGTCGCTAATCCATGGCGGCATACATGTGGTATGATCTCTACCTACTACAATATGCTGCCACGTCGATGCCAGGAAAACAGAAAATTGTATCAAATGCTGCAATTTTTCTTTCCTTGCACCAATCCATGGCGGAATACATGTGGAAGTACGCTGCCATGTTGGCGCCAAGAAAATGGAAAAATTGCATCATATACTTACAATAATTTTCCTTTTCTGTCACCAATCCTTGGCAACATACTTGTAGTAGGCGGGGATACTACCACATGTACAGGGCAGGACTTAGGGTGGTGGGGGCCCCTAGGCTTGAGTGCATTAAAGTTGTTGAGCTGGGGGGGGGGGTGCCTCTCACCTGTGCCGACAGCCGGGGCTACAGACTGTCATTAGCCCGGTTGTCGGCTTTCTTCCCTTCAGCAGCCACAGTCCTCCACACACCGCTCCGGTTCCTCCTTCTTCCGTTCTGCCTCCTCTTGCAGTGCGGGAAAATAAACCCTTTTGCGGGACTGCGGGAAGAAGCTGTCTGTGTGGGAATTCCCGCAGAATCCGTGCGTGTTGGGAGGTATGCGCAGGGCCGCCAATTTTGGGGCCCCTTACACAGCTTAAGGCATGGGCCCCCTGGAGGGGGGGTGCTGCCGCCTGAAATTGAGAAGCAGGGGGGGGGGGGGCTGCCGCAAATTGAGAAGCAGGGGGGGCCTTTACAAAAAAAAGAAGAAATAAAGATATATATATATATATATATATATATATATATATATATATATATATATATATATATATATATATACAGTACAGACCAACTGAAACAACTGAAAATATATTTCATATTCTAGGTTCTTCAAAGTAGCCACCTTTTGCTTTGATTACTGCTTGGCACACTCTTGGCATACTCTTGATGAGCTTCAAGAGGTAGTCACCTGGCACAGCACCCCATCACTCTGCTTCTTGGTCAAATAGCCCTTACACAGCCTGGAGGTGTGTTTGGGGTCATTGTCCTGTTGAAAAATAAATGATGGTCCAACTAAACGCAAACCAGATGGAATAGCATGCCGCTGCAAGATGCTGTGGTAGCCATGCTGGTTCAGTATGCCTTCAATTTTGAATAAATCCCCAACAGTGTCACCAGCAAAGCACCCCCACACTATCATTACTGATGTATAACAGATGGAATTCTTCCCACCTTACCCCAAATCCTCCCACCACTCCTTAACTATAGTAATTGAAACCACACCGGTGCTGGAGTTATAAAAGGCCGTAGCAGCCTATTTTATTAAACCAATATATATATATATATATATATATATATATATATATATATATATATATATATATATATATAAATATATATATATAAATAACACAATAACATAAAATCCCATAAATAACATAAACTCTGTTAACAAAACCATAAATCTAACTAGTGTTGGTCTAAGCAGGAACTCAATACCCTTATGAGGGGAAAAACCATAATGCACTGCGATACTAAGGCCCCGTACACACAAGAGGATCGATCCGCTGAAATTGATCCGCGGATCGGTTTCAGTGGATAGATCCGCTGGTGTGTACGATCCAGCGGATATTTATCCGCGGATATATTTCGGGCCGACCGATTTCCAGCGGATAAAAATTTCTTAGCATGCTAAGAAATCTATCCGCTGGAATCGGCTCCAGCGGATCGATCCGGTGGTCTGTACAGACTCACCGGATCGATCCGTCCGAACCCATCCCCCGCATGCGTCGTAATGATTCGACGAATGCGTGGAAGTCCTTATATCACAGCGTCGCGTACGTCGCCGCGTCATAATCGCGGCGACGGCGCGACGCGTCACCACGGATGGAATTCCGCGGGGATTTTGATCTCCTGGTTAGTACAACCTGGAGATCAAAATCCGCCAGAGGATTTATCCGCGGAAACGTTCCGGAGGACCGTTTCCGCGGATAAATCCTCTCGTGTGTACTAGGCATAACAGTGTATTGATAGGCCTCCTGCGGACGAACTGGCCCAGAGACAGCCCACTGACCGCAGTGCCCCATTACCACTTCCCAGCTAACCTCCGTTAGCTGGAAACCATTATCGGGACCCATAGCAACGATGGGTCCCCAAAACTCCTCCTTCTGACATATCTTCCCTCTCCTGCCAAGACCAACACCCGCCACTGCCACGACATCCAATGGATCCGATAACCTGTTAAAACAAAGCAAAACACACAAAGCAAAACCAAAGCAAAACATACCCCCAAAACCATTAAAATTAGGGAGGGTGGGTGGGAACTTTCCCCTGCACTGTGCTTGCCTCTGATGGGAGGGACCAGCTTGTATCTGCCTCTCAACCCCTCCCCTAAGAAACTCCCACAGCAAACTCCTCCAAACTTCACTTCCCCTGTTAACTCTGTCATGTCCACCCTGCGCATATGCCATTGCATTCTATTGCTCCGGGCTTCTCTCACCTCCTCCTCCATGCTTCACGGTGGGAACCAGGCACGCAGAGTCCATCCGTTCACCTTTTCTGCATCGCACAAAGACACGGGGGTGGAACCAAAGATCTCAAGTTTGGACTCATCAGACCAAAGCACAGATTTCCACTGGTCTAATGTCCATTCCTTGTGTTCTTTAGCCCAAACAAGTCTCTTCTGCTTGTTGCCTTTCTTTAGCAGTGGTTTTCTAGCAGATATTCTACCATGAAGGCCTGATTCACACAGTCTCCTCTTAACAGTTCTAGAGATATGTCTGCTGCAAAAGGTGGCTACTTTGAAGAACCTAGTATATGAAATATATTTTCAGTTGTTTCACAGTTTTTTGTTATGTATAATTCCACATGTGTTAATTCATAGTTTTGATGCCTTCAGTGTGAATCTACAATTTTCATAGTCATGAAAATAAAGAAAACTCTTTGATTGAGAAGGTGTGTCCAAACTTTTGGTCTGTACTGTATATATAAAAATGGGGGTAGCCATCCGGGGCCCTGGGGACCTCTTGGCCCTTTAATAAAAAGGAAAAAAGAAACCTCTGGGCCCTTTAATAAAAAAAATATAAAAAAATAAACATTTATAAAAAATACATAAAAAAAGGGAGGTTGCCATCCGGGGCCCTGGGGACCTCTTTTTTTTAAAGGGAGCCCCCTATTGGGCTGGGCCCATGGGCTTGAGCCCAGTCAAGCCCAATAGTAAGTCCGGCCCTGCACATGTATGTCGCCATGGATTGGTGCCAGGAAAAGAAAAAGATGGTATTTGATACAATGTGGTAGTATCCCCACCTACTACAAGTGTGCTGCCATGTTGGCACCAGGAAAATAGAAAATAGTTTCCATTACCGGTATTTACCATAATCTTTCTTTCCTGTCACCAATCAATGGCGGCATACATGTGGTAGTATCTCTACCTTGTACAATATGCTGCCACGTCGGCGCAGGATTTCATTTTTAAAATTGCGCAATTTTTCTTTCCTTGCACCAATCTATGGCGGTATACATGTGGAAGTACGCTGCCATGTTGGCGCCAGGAAAATTGAAAAATCGCATCATATACTTACCAGAATTCTCCTTTTCTGTCGCCCATCCTTGGCAGCATACATGTGGGGGGGGGGATACTACCACATGTATACCGCCATGGATTGGTGCCAGGAAAAGAAAAAGATGGTATTTGATACAATGTGGTAGTATCCCTGCCTACTACACATATGCTGCCATGTTGGTGCCTGGAAAATGGCAAATTGTATCATATACTTAAAAAATTTAAAATTGTTTCCATTATTTACCATAATTTTTCTTTCCTGTTGCCAAATCCATGGCCGCATACATGTGGTAGGATCTTTACCTACTACAATATGCTGCGACGTCGATGCCAGGACAACAACAATTTTTATCAAATGCTGCAATTTTCCTTTCCTTGCACCAATCCATGGCGGTATACATGTGGAAGTACACTGCAATGTTGACGCCAAGAAAATGGAAAAATTGCATCATATACTTACAATCATTTTCCTTTTCTGTCACCAATCCATGGCAGCATTCATGTAGTAGGTGGGGATGTATACCGCCATGGATTGGTGCCAGGAAAAGAAAATGATGGTATTTGATAAAATTATCCTGGTGCCAACATGGCAGCATACTTGTAGTAATTGAGACTGTCACCACGTGCATGCTGTCACGTTGGCACCAGGAAAATCTTATCATATACCTACCATAATTTTTCTTTCCTGGCACCAATGCATGGCAGCATAAATGTGGTAGTATGCCCTCCTAATGCATGTATGCTGCCATGTTGGTGCCAGGAAAATGGAAAATTGTATCAAATACTTACCATAATTTTTTTACAGGCGTCAACCCATGGCAGCATCCTTGTGGCAGGATTCCCAAATACTCCATGTATGGGGCTGCCATGTTCGCTCCAGGAAAACAGGAAATATCGTAATTTTCCTTTCCTGGCACCAATCCATGGCAGTATACATGTGCAAGTATTGTAAAAAAGTGTATTGTTATAGGCCCATAATACACAACTCAGCGCCTACTCCCACCTTTCAGAGGAACAAAAACAAAGAAATTGTTTACTCCACACAGAGTGTGGAGGAAACCAGAAAAAGCTGCCGTTTAAAAAAAAAGTGTCAGTGCCATGTCTTGGTTAAAGCATATAGCTATAACCCTTACTAGTTTAGTCGCTAAGTGCGACCCTCCGTAGAAGTCGCACTTAGCGACGAAACTAGTAAGGGTTATAGCTATATGCTTTAACCAAGACATGGCACTGACACTTCACTAAGGGACCCGGCAAGGGAGCTATACCATCTGCATATCAGCTGGGGATCGTGGTCAAACGCGCTGCTTCTCTGCAAAAGGATCGGGTGAAGTTACTTACTCTGCTAATTTTTTATATACTTTTTGTACGTACATTTTATGGGGGGGTTCTTGAAGGAGGGGATGTGGATTAAACAGAATTACGCTATGTTGGCATCTTTGTGTTTATTCATTTGCATCTGAGGCTGATCCTATAAGAATTGATTCCCCTATGAGACGGATATGACAGCAGTCTTCATAGCTATATCTTCAATCACTGTGAAAGGTTTGCTTGATTTATATCTCTGGTGAGTTTGAACCCCTGCAGGGTTTTTTCTCCTAAGGCCCCATACACACGAGAGGATTTATCCGCGAATACGGTCCAGCGGACCGTTTCCGCGGATAAATCCTCTCGAGGATTTGTGCAGATTTCCATGCGATGGAGTGTGCTCACCATCGCATTGAAATCTGCGCCGAAATCCTCTGGCGATGATGTGTCGTGCCGCGATTATGACGCGCGACGTGCGCGACGCTGGCATATAAGGAATTCCACGCATGCGTCGAATCATTACGACGCATGCGGGGGATCCCTTCGGACGGATGGATCCGGTGAGTCTATACAGACCAGCGGATTCATTCGTTGGGATGGATTCCAGCGGATAGATTTGATAGCATGTCATCAAATATTTATCTGCTGGAAATCCATCCCAGGGGATAAATATCCGCGGAAACAGATCCGCTGGAGTGTACACACCATAGGATCTATCCGCTGAAACCCATTCGCTGGGATTTTTCAGCGGATGGATTCTATCGTGTGTACGGGGCCTAACACGTGGTGGATTGCGAGTGCGGTGGATGGTGCATGACTTTTATCTCCTCTAAACACCATTTTGGACATTATATCTATATGAACATTGTCTTCAAACCATCTGGGACTCATTATCTGTCTAGTTGTACCAACTGGTGCTGTTAGTCACCTCATATCTAACACTAGCGCTGTTTGTATTTGCTTCAAGAAGGACTGTCCTTCCATTTTGAGTTACGAATACTTTTTTTATATACATGTGCAAGTATGCTGCCATATTGGCGCCAGGAAAATTGCATCATAGACTTATCATAATTTTCCTTTTCTGTCGCCAATCCATGGCAGGGATACTACCACATGTATGCCGCCATGGATTGGTGCTAGGAAAAGAAAATGATGGTATTGTATACAATTGTCCTGGTGCCAACATGGCAGCATACTTGTACACGGAGATACTACCACATGTATGCTGCCATTTTAGCAGCAGGAAAATGATAAATGTTATCATATACCTACTATAATTTTTCTTTCCTGGCACCAATGCATGTGGTAGTATCCCTGCCTACTACACGTATGCTGCCATGTTGGTGCCTGGAAAATTGAAAATTTTATCAAATACCTTTTCATTTTCCTTTCCTGGCACCAATCCATGGCAGCATCCATGTGGTAGTATCCCTACTTACTACATGCATGCTGCCATGTTGGCACCAGGAAAAAAGAAAGTAAATTTCCTGATATTATTGGAGTGAACCCCAAGGATGACTGTTGAGTAGAGTAATGCCGCGTACACACTATCGGAAATTCCGACAAGAAAAGTCGGGTTTGATCTTTTGGTCGTAAATTAAGTCGGAATTCTGTCGGAATTTCCGCCAACAAAAATTTGAGAGCTGGTCCTCAAATTTTCCGACAAGAAAAGTTGTCAATTCTCATCGTCTGTATGCAATTCCGACGCACCAAAAACCATGCATGCTCTGAAGCAAGTCAACGCATGTTCGGAAGCATTGAACTTAATTTTTCTCGGCTCAACGTAGTGTTGTACATCGCCACGTTCTTGACGGTCGGAATTTGGTGTGACCGTGTGTATGCAACACAAGTTTGAGCCAACTATCTGTCGGAAAAAAATCCATGTTTTTCTTGGTGGAAATTACGATCGTGTGTACGCTTCTTTAGAATATTTTTCCTCTACTTTACTTAGGTAGATGATTACATAAAAATCGTGAAAAGCTGTTTTATTTTTTTTTTTAAATACTTTAGCATCTGCTCAGTCCTTGAGTAGTACAGTAAGAAGATCTATCGGTGTGAAGCAGTGATAGCTCACTGGGTAAGAGCTGTGATTGCTCTGCTGGACACCCTGAGTTTGAATCCATGTGGCCCCATGTCCTGGGCAGTGCCTGATGGTGGAAAATGTTTGCGGTATGTATGTGTGTATATATATATATATGAGGGGGTTAGCCCATAAAACACCAAAGTTTGCTTTTGCAACTAAGTCACTGTCACGTCTTGGTCCCAGGACATCTTCTCCTCCTCCTACTTCAGTTTTCTATTTGGACCATTTTTATGGAAGGTTTTTCATCTATTTTCCCCGTTTGGACTTAGAATACTTCTCTCTATTATCTCTAGTTTGGATGATGGGACTTGGAATATTTCTGGTATTTCGGCTTGTACCCCATGTATAGGAAATAGAAGGATGAGAACATTGGTTGGCATGTCCTCATGGCTCAGGTAGTTGGGTCGCTTATAGTCTGTGGAAAGTTCTGGAGACATGTGATTGAATCCCGGGGATGGCAGCTCATTATTTCCTTTGTATTGTTCAATGGGGGTGATGACACTGAGACCCATCTGAATCAGACATCTCCAGCCTGGTAGGTGGCTCTGAGGGTTGGTAAGCAGCAAGTGCCCCACAGAGGTATTGAAGTTGCAGGTTCAAGGCTCGGTGTCCTTTTATTTGATTTCAGCAGATTAATACCTGAACTATGAGAAGGAACAGCTTGGTGTCTGAGTGCAGGTGATGGCTCAGAGAGTAAGGACTCAGACTGGTGTGATGAAGGCTGTGAGTTCTAATCCCTCTGGTGGAGGTTAGTGAATTCTGGGTGCTGTGCAGTTCCTGATCTCCTGTTGGTAGAAGAGGGTAGTGGGGAATGTTTCAAACCCTCTACTATATCCCACCAGTAAAGTCCTTCCACTTTCTTATAATAACAGTAGAAAAATGAACAAACAAGAAAATTGCACAGGTGGCAAGCTATCACGGTACCACACTTGTATTTAGAGAGAAACCCATTCTTTAACACATGTTTGTAGAAGATGTCTGCATGTCGAAGTGCTGTGGCCATGGAGAGGATTGGAACACCTGAATCCAATGATTTGAAGGGGTGTCCCAATACTTATGGCAATATAGTTTATTCTCCTCTATTCCGGATGGTGGGACATAGAATATTCTCCTTTATTCTGGATGGTGGGACTTGGAATATTCTCTCTCTATTTTGGTTGACGCGACTTGGTGTGTTTTCTCTGGTTTTGCTTGTACCCAATGTATAGGAAATAGAAGGATGAGAACATTGCCTGGCAGAGCCTCATGGTTCAGGTAGTCGGTGTGTCTATAGTCTGTGGAACATTCTGGAGATATGTGATGGAATCCCGGGGCTGGCAACAAGTTTTTTTCCTTTGTATTGTACAATGTGGGCGATGACACTGAGACCCATCTGAATCAGACATTTCCTCCAGCCAGGTAGGTAGCTCTGGGGGTTGGTAGCCAGCCAGTGACTCCACAGAGATTTTGGAGTTGCAGGTTCAAGGCTCGGTGTCTCTTTATGTATTTGCAGCAGGTTTATTAATCTGAACTATTAGAAACGAGCACCTTGATGTCTGAGTGCAGGTGATGGCTCAGAGAGTAAGGACTCAGACTGGTATGATGGAGAACATGGGTTCAAATCCCTCTGGTGGAGGTTGGTGAGTTCCAGGTGCTGTGCTTGATTCCCTGTTGGTGGAAGAGGGTAGTGGTGAATGTTTCCAGCCCACTACTATGTCCTGCCAGTATGGGGTTCAAGTACTGTGTTGTACCTGAGGTGGCTATATATATATATATATATATATATTGGGGAATGGGTTGGTGTAAGACAAAATTAATTTTTTTGCTAAGTATATAATTTTGGAATGGGCTGCCCCGGTAAGACAGCCCATTCTATTTATATATGTTGCAGTGATGTCACAGACCATGGACGGAAGAAGCATGATGTCCACAACCTAAGGTGATGCCCACACATGTTACAGGCAAGTGGGGACCTGGGACTGGAGCAGACTGGTGGGTCGTCTATAGCCTCCAAGCTTTCGCTCAGCGATTTGAGCATGGGTCTAAGGTCCTTCCATCACTGAGTGACTCTCATCTGCCCAACTCACTCAGAGATATGAACTTGAGTCAATGCTGCCTCTTTCAGTGATTCCTTCCATCTAATTCACTCAGAGACTTGACCTGGGGACAATGGGAATTGAACTCAAGTTCATGGCGCCCTGGTTACTGCTCTTATCCACTGAGCTACTTGCCTCTGCTCAATGATCAGTGTGTTGGTTCTACTATTTCAAGAATAAACTCCCAAAGTCACAAAGGAGTAGAAAAAGTCAAACAGCATGAGCTGAGACTTGAACCTGAAACCCTGAGGTTATGTCTGAGTCTCCAGCTGGCTGCTAAACCCCAACACCAGAGCAAAGCTTGGGCTTGGCTGTTTAGCAGGTGGGCCCTCAACATCAAGGCTTAGTAAATCAAGTGTTATTAAACAAAATGTGATCCCTGACTTCTACTAAATAAAGAGGTCTGCGATATACACACCAATAATTTTACAAGCGATCTAACCCAGGTGAATAAAAAGTGGGACTTAGAATATTTTTTCTTCTAGGTTAGATTCCCGCCCTGAGGTCACCAGGCAGCTCTTTAGACACCATTTGATCACATATTACTTATAGTCACTGCTGATGGTGTGCCAAGTCATGGAGTGGCTTTCAATAGTGGCCATGGATCAATGGCAGGCCATCATACCAGGATTGAGTGGAATGGATGAGACTCAGGCCCCGTACACACGACAGAGGAACTCGACGTGCTTGGCACGTCGAGTTCCTCGTCGAGTTTTGGGATGAAGCCGCCGAGGAGCTCGGCGGGCCGCCTTCTCCCATAGAACAACGCGGACAACGAGAAAATAGAGAACATGTTCTCTATTTTCTCGTCGAGCTCCTCGGCGGCTCCATCGAGCCAAAACTGTACAGACGACAGAGTTTCTCGGCAGAATCCGGGTTTTGACCGAGTTTCTCTGTGAATTCTGCCGAGAAACTCTGTCGTGTGTACGAGGCCTCATCGTTCTCATACTCAGCACACCATCAACATTGACTAAGAGGAATCAGCGATCAACTAAGTCATGGAGTGGCTTTCAATAGTGGACTTGGATCCATTGTAGGCCACTATACCAGGATTAAAGGGAATGGACGAGACTCATCGTTCTCAGACTCAATTGATCACTGATTCCTCATAATCAATGTTGATGGTGATTTATGGTGTGCTAACTCATGGGGTGGCTTGGGATCCAAAGGAGGCCATTATAGCAGATCCCAGGATTGAGAACAAATGAGACTCATCGTTCTCAGATTCATTGGATTTATATGTCAGGCGGTGTATTGCTGTGGCTTTGGCGACAAGGCGGTTTCGAATCCCAATGCCAGACATAGTTTATGACTGATATGGTCAGTAGAGCATATAATTGCTTTCTATATGGCGGTCTTATAGCAGGAGATGGCTCTGTGCTGGTAGTAGATGGTCTGTAGGGCTCCAGTTTTGGATGATGAGGTTGGGAAAAGCAAGATTCATAAAGACACGGGATGGCATCCCCCTTTTCTTTTTTTCGTCAGCATCCAAAGCCCCTCCCTGACCTCTAAGGGGCCCAGTGGTCCCCAGATGGCATCCCCTTTTTCTTTTGTCAACACCCAAAGCCCCCCCCCGACCTCTAAGGGGCCCGGGGGTCCCCAGGCATCCCCTTTTTTTGATCATCGGCACCCAAAGCTCCCCGACCTTAATTTGCAGCGGCAGCCCCCCCAGCTTCTCAATTCGCGGAACCCCCACGCTTCTCAACTTGCGACACTCCCCCCCGCTTCTCAATTTGCGGCGGGACCCATGCCCTGCGCACTATATACAGTGCACGCTATACACAGAGAACCGTATACACAGAGCGCATGCTATACACAGAGAACCTTATACACAGAGTGCACACTATACACAGAGAACACTATACACAGAGAACATTATACACAGAGCGAACACTATACACATTGTTATTGTTTAGGGTGGAGAGGCAGGTTATTGTTTAGGGTGGAGAGGCAGGAAGAGGGGTTATTGTTTAGGGTGGAGAGGCAGGAAGGGGGGTTATTTTTTAGGGTGGAGAGGCAGGTAGGGGAGCCGTTTTAGGGTGGGGAGAGGTAGGGAGGGGGGCTATTTTTTAGGGTGAAGAGACAGGGGGGGCGGGCGTTTTAGGGTGGGGACTGGGAGAGGTAGGGAGGGGGGTTATTTTTTAGGGTGGAGAGGCAGTGAGGGGGGTTCTTGTTTAGAGTGGAGAGACAGGGGGGGCCGTTTTAGGGTGGAGAGGCAGGGAGGGGAGTTCTTGTTTAGAGTGGAGAGACAGGGGGGGCATTTTAGGGTGGAGAGGCAGGGAGGGGGGTTATTGTTTAGAGTGGAGAGACAGGGGGGGCATTTTAGGGTGGAGAGGCAGGGAGGGGGGTTCTTGTTTAGAGTGGAGAGACAGGGGGGCCGTTTTAGGGTGGAGAGGCAGTTTGGGAACCCCACAGGCTCTGCAGCAGCTGAGAAGAAGTGAACAGAAGTTGGGGGAGGGGAGCCAGGCTCACGGCAGGACACAGTACACACTAAGCGGGTGGAGCAGTCTAGCCGCCGTGCAGAGGAGTCTGACTGGACTCTGGGGATGGGAAGCATGTTGCCGGGAAGGAGTGACAGTGAGAGAGCTCAAATCCGATCCCTGCACCCAGTCACTCACCTTCTGCTGCTCTGGTTCCTCTGCGCTCAGGCCAGGCACTGCACCCACCTGCCGCACCTGTGATCGCTCCCTGCCTTGACTTGAAGTTGTCCTGTTCACTCACCTTCTGCTCTGGTTCCCCTGCGCTCAGGCTAGGCACTGCACCCACCCACCCACCGCACATGATGGGATGCATGTTGCCGGGAAGGAGAGTGACAGTGAGTGAGCTCACATCCCATCCCGCACCCAGTCACTCACCTTCTGCTGCTCTGGTTCCTCTGCGCTCAGGCCAGGCACTGCAACCATCCGCCACACCTGTGATCGCTCCCTGCCTTGACTTGAAGTTGTCCTGTTCACTCCAGCCTGACTCCAGGGAAGTGACGCGTAGTGCTGAAAAAGCACTGCCCACTCGCAGTCCGTTCCAATGAAATAAAAGGAACAAGAGCCAGGGACAAATCACTGGAGAGTGGGAGTGTGTGCGGGCGCACAGCTTGCGCCCTGCACACGCCCTAAACACGGGCAAATCAGCTTCCCAGCCTGCAATCAGCTGATTGCAGGATGGGAAGCTTCCCATAGACTGCCGCATGTCCGGCGCCTAGTCACTCTAAAAGTGACATTTTTTTTTTACAGCTTGGGGGGGGGGGGGCGGCGCCCGAGCGCCCCCCTATGGACGGGCCACCACTGTTGGTGCCATTGTCGCATACAACCATTCATGGCTCAAGCTGGTGTGGCGTCAACTACCTCTGAGCCTGCCCCTGCAAGGCTGATTAAATCTCTGCCCCAGTGTGGCTCCTTTCCCCTAGACCAAATGAAGCACTGCATGGCAACTTTTAGCCTGACTGCTTGTGTAGCCCCTTGAACGTTTAGGGAGCACTGCTGGTTCAGAGGACAATTCAGCAGAAGAGGCCATAGCGGAAGAAAAAGAGGAAGGGGTGGAGCAGACAGATGAGGCAGAATCACCACCAGCTTTTTGTAGGCGTGGTGGCGGAACAAGCTCCAGCACTGAACCCTGTCCTGCATCCTTCCCAGCTGCCAGCAGAGTTACCCAGTGCACCGTGAAGGAAATGTAATGTCCCTGACAATGCCTGCTGGACCTTGAGTCAGCAGTAATGTGAACCTTGCTGCTGATAGCCCTGTCTAACGAGGCCAAAACATTGCCTTCCACAGTACAGAGCTGGAATGGCCTAACGCAGTGGTCATTAACCCTGTCCTCAGGACCCACTAACAGGCCAGGTTTGCAAGATAACTGAAATACATCACAGGTGATATCATTTGCTGCTCAGTGATTGCAGTATTCTAGTCTGCACCCCCCCCCCAAGGTAATACATAAAACCTGGCCTGTTAGTGGGCCCTGAGGACAGGGTTGATGATCATTGGCCTAACGTGAAAAGTAATTTATTTTTTTGGCCTGCCACTGTTGTATAGCACATTCCACAAATTCACAAAAGGGGCAAAGTCTACCAGATGAAAAGGCAGCAGTTGTAGTGCTAGCAATTTGGCTAAGCTAGCATTTAGATGCTAAGAATGTGGATAGCTGGGACAGTATTTTTTTTTTTTTTTGCAGTTAAGAAACTGGGGTAGCAAAATTTGCTTGGTAAAATCAATAGGTGGTGTACTGCTAGCAGATTGGGTGAAAGTACTTGCCCCTTGTACTTAAACCCATTGCTATACCATTATTTCTCTCAGTTCAGGTTTTTGAGAAGACTTGAGGTATAGTAGGGGTAGAGAGTCCAGATGAAGAGCGAGGAGAAGTCTGCATTTGTTTTATGATGTGGGTCTTTCAGGTGCAGTTGCCAATGGACTGGATGGCAGGTCGTCATATGTCAAGCAAGTGGTGCTCAAGCAGCTGGTGTTCTGGCCACGCTTGATCTACTTCAGACAAAGATTGCAACAGCAACATTGCGGTCTGCTGCACGTGCTGAAAAAAGCCCACGCCAATGAACTTTTGGAAGTCAGCGGGGAGTCATCAGTGCCCTGCACTTGTGGAGCTCTGTGGTGTGATGCAATAGGATAGCTGCCCTTAAGCCGGCCCCTGGAGGACATCTTGTCTCAATGGAGTTGTGCCTCCTCCTCCTCCTCTGTTCTCTCTCGGTACCCAACAGTCAGTGACCATCCCCTCCCTTCTTGTCACTGGAGCAAACTTGGCAGTATGATGCAGCTAGGGGAGCATGACTGCTAGTTTCTTGCCCTTCTTTGGCACCCCCTCTCTCGGCTCACATTACTCCCTTCCTCAACCGTAGAACCCAAAATCAAAGCATTCAAATTGCTGTGCATCCTCCAGCAGCATGTAACCAACACTATGATCGAATAATTCTGACTCTGTGCATGATGGTGGGGCTACGGAAAGAACTAGCTGTGGACAAGGAGCCAGTGAAATAGGCCGGTTTGGCAGTATGAGCCTGGGTGACAGAGGATGAGGACAGCTTAGTTATCCACTCCACCAACTCTTCTGCATATGGTTCAATAACACGGCCAGCAGCTGGGGAAAAAAAGGACACGCATGCCCCACCTGTAGAGGATGTACCACTTTTCCCTGTAGACACAGAGCCTGCTTGCCCTCTTTTAGTGGCCTGTGAGCGTCTTCATCTCCTTCTTGGCCTTCCGGACATGATGGGGATTTTTTGGGTCGATTTTTATTCCTTTTGCTTGGTGCACTATAAACCATTTTATTATTGTTTTTTTTTATCTTTGGGGGGGGGGATTTTTATAACTCTTTATTATAGAGTGTGGGAAGGGAATATGGTGCTGGGGTGCAATACTCTTGTGCTTGGTGCACTATAAACCGTTTTATTATTTTTTTTTTTAAATAAACAAAATAAGAATGCAGCAATTGTGGAGAATTTATTTTCACTGCCTCTGCAAAAAAATAAAAAATAAGAAAGGCCAAAAAAAAAAAAAAAAAAAACTGTGATGCAGAAGGAAGACCACCTGTGACTTTTTTTTTTGCTGCTGTTGGAATTTCTTTTTTTCAAAAAGCCCAAGAAAAAAAATGGGTACCACTGCTGACGCAGAAAGAGAAACACCTGTAACGCAGAAGGGGGGGGGGGCAGCAATTATGCCCTAAATATCATTTGTGCTGCTGTGCCTCCGGAAAAAGAAAAAGAAAATCAAAAGTGTACCACTGCTGTGCTGACACAAAAGGAATAACACCTGCAACAACAGAACCTGATACTGCAAAAAGACAAAAAAAAACTAAATATTTTTATTTTATTTTTTCAGTGGCACCACAACACTGTGTTATTCGCACTGCACTGTATTATATACACTGCACTGTATTATATACACTGCACTACAATGAGTTATTCACGCCTCACCACACTGTATTTTATACTCTGCAATGCACTGTAGTATTCTGCACTGTGTTATATACACTACACTGCCTGCACTCTATATATTCTACACTTACTACACGCTCTATCCACTAACATGCCTACTCTATCTCCACTACAACACACTACATACTGCCGCCGTGTAAGCAGCCTTATATAGTGAGGGCGTGGATTTAGCCCTTGAGCCATGATTGGCCAAAGGCACCCTTCTTTTGACCAATCATGGCTCTCACAGCACATTGCGCTGGTTGACCAAAGCATACTGGTCAGGTGCATGCTTTGGCCAATCATGAGCTGTCAATGCACTGCGATCTTGCAGTACATTATGGGGCACTCCACGACGGGGGAACTTCCCGCAAGCAACCCATATGAACAAACACCCGATGTTCAAGCCAAACTTACATTCCACTCGAACATCGGCCCATGCCTACTGGCTACAGTCTACCTCTAATAAGTGCAGCCTTCTAGCCAACAGAATAGAATTTCAGAGCACCTAACTGCTCTGAACACCAAACTAACTTTTGTCTATTTCTGAAGCTGGTAATGCTGCTAATATGCTAATGATCTGGTCTGCTAAAGCAGACACTAATTGCCTGTGCCCACCCTGCACCTTGCTGTAAGATTATCAATATTCAACAGGTGCTATACTTTGTACTTACAGTGCCTTGAAAAAGTATTCATACCCCTTGAAAATGTATCACATTTTGCCATGTTACAACAAAAAACATAAATGTTCAGTATTTTATTGGAATTTTATGTGATAGACCAACACAAAGTGGCACATAATTGTGAAGTGGAAGGAAGATGATAAAAGGTTTTCAATTTTTTTTTACAAATAAATATCTAAAAAATGAGGTGTGCATTTGTATTCAGCCCTCTTTACCCCTTCCTAAAAAGTGGAAAGAATTGCCTTTAGAAGTCACCTAATTAGTAGAGTCCACCTGTTTGTAATTTAATCTCAATATAAATACAGGTGTTCTATGAAGCCCTCAGAGGTTTGTTAGACAACCTTAGATAATAAACAGCATCATGAAGTCTGAGGAACACACCTGACAAGTCAGGGATAAAGTTGTGAAAGATTTGGGTTATAAAAAAAATATCCCAAGCTTTGAACATCTCATGGAGCACTGTTTAATCCACCATCCAAAAATGGAAAGAGTATGGCACATGAGGGGGCATAATTATTTAAGGCAGGGCACAGTGAAAAAAGAGGGGGCACACAGATGTAATGGGATCACACTGATGTACGGGAAGGCGCACTGATGTAAGGTGGGGGCACACTGATGTTAGTTGGGGATACACTGATGTAAGAGGGCACTGAGGTAAGGGAAACATACGGATATAAGAGAGGGGCACACTGATGTAAGGAGGACATACTAATGTAAGGAGGGGGGCATGCTGATGTAAGGAGGGAGGCACACTAATGTAAGGTGGGGGGCACACTGATATTAAGAGGGGATACACTGATGTAAGAGGGCACACTGAGGCAAGGGAAACATACTGATATAAGAGGGGCACACTGATGTAAGGAGGACATACTAATGTAAGGAGGGGGGCATGCTGATGTAAGGAGAGGGGCATGCTGATGTAAGGAGGGAGACACACTAATGTAAGGAGGGGGGCATAATGGTGTAAGGAGAGGGGTATAATGGTGCAAGGAGCGGGGCATAATGGTGTAAGGGGGCACACCGATGTAAGGAGGGTGGCACAATTATGTAAGGGGGCACATTAATGTAAGAAGAGGGGGCCCACTGATGTAAGGGGGAAGGAACACTGATGTAAGGATGTGCCCTGGGATCAGTGGGAAGGGCCCCGGCCAGGGTAGAGAGGTCCTTCAAGGTTTCTTGCAAAAAAAATACAACAAAAATAGGCTTTGAGGTAGAAATGTCCAATTCAAAGTGATAACTAAGGATGCACTCTGGCGTGTTCACACAGTCCACGTGCAGAGCCCGCCAGGAAGTCGGCACCGCGCTGTGTTAATCATAGGCAGGGAGACATTGTCCGGATGTTCGGCTACAGAGATCGAGAAATGTTGCACTGCCTGTGATTAGCGCGGTGCCGACTTTCTGGCGGGCTCTGCACGTGGACTGTGCGAACACGCCGGAGCTCATCCTTAGTGATGCTTAGTGATAACACACTGACCAAGGAATCTCTTGATAAGAATTCTTAATGTGAAACAATCTGGCCAGCACCATACCAATACACTCACAAGTGAAGGTGAAAAAAACAGCGTCAAACAGTTCGTCCAATAGAGAGCCTTGGCGAGAGACATCCGTGCTTCAGAGTGAATGAGAAGACCGCTGAATGGCTGGATGGGCCAGCTCCACAGACACAGGCTCATCAAGCAGCTGCCGACAGGCCACAAGTGAGCCGAAGAAGAAGGCCAGCAGGGCTGTCTTAATGAGAGGGCACACCTGGGCATTGCCCAGGGGCCCCAGCTGCATGGGGGGCCCCTGCACTTTCCCCAAAGCAGCTGGTCCTTAAACCTACGCTGCCCTAAAATTGGGAGCCCCATGATGGCACTGAGAATGATGGATACACAGGGGAGGCAGGCTGGCAGCGGTGCACCATGCTGTGCAGAACCATACCTATTTCACAGCCAGCAGGGAGGGGCAGGGCCAGAGTGCCAGTGATGCTCTGACCCCGCCCCATGCAGCTTGAATGCTCGGGACTCGAAGACATGCGGGGCAGAAGCTGGAGTGGGAGCTGCTAAGTCGGTAGCACTGAGAGCCTACCTGCGGAAGTAGCATTGTGGATGGTGTCATGGTGAGCCAAGCAGTCCAGCACTGTTTGCACTAAAAGACTTGGAATGCCCGTTGGGATACTCCCTCCTCCTGCCTGCTTGATTGGTATAGGCGAGTCCAGTGCTGGAGGTGGGCACAGTGCCAAAAGTTTACATAGACTGTATATCCACTGGAAAAGGGGGTACTACATGGATGGAATAATGGTGCTGAAAGATATCAAGGGTGTATGGGGTAAAACAATGCTGAGAAGGGGTCTGGGGTGTATAGTGCTGGGGGGGGGGGGGAGTATATGGGGTGTAGAGGAGTCCAAGTTATAGGGGGTATCTGGGGTGTAGAAGGGTCAGAGTGATGGGGGGATATCTGGGGTTTAGAGGGGTCAGAGTGCTGGGGGGATATCTAGGGCGTAGAGGGGCCATAATGCTGGGGAGGCATCAATCTAGCAGATATATTATTTGCACAAGACAGCTTTGTTACTTTTATGTATGTAGTATTTTCCCACTGTTTCTTTGCTGTACAGAATGATTGTTCATGTAGTTAATGCGGCGCTGCACCCAAAAGGGGAAGCTTCGCTTGTCTGTCTCCTACCTACTTGATGTCTGTTTACCTGCACTGTCTCCATTGTAGGGGCCCCAGAGCATTACTGTGCCCAGGGGCCCATGATGCTATTAAGACGGCCCTAAGGCCACGCCCTCTGAAACATGTTATCCTGACAACTACAGCATCCTCTATCAGTTGGCTTCACCAGAGCTCTCCCTGGGACAAGTGTTGTAGGCGTCCTACAGCCATCTCCTGACCGCATTTTTCTTCACTTGCGGCCTGTCAGCAGCTACTTGATGAGCCTGTATCTGTGCAACCAGCCCATCCAGCGGTCTTCTCATTCACTCTAAAGCATGGATGTGTCCCTCGCTAAGGCTCTCTATTGGAGGAACTGTTTGACGCTGTTTATTCACCTTCAATTGTGAGTGTTTTCATTTTATTCTTTCATATCCAATAAAATACATTATTGCACCATGAGCCTGTGCGCTCATATTACCTTAGGCTACTTTCACACTGAGGTAGGGGGTGCATTGTTTACCATCATTTACCCTAATTTTTGCAGCACTATTCAGCCACTAGCGGGGCACTTTTAACCCTTACTAGCGGGCCAAAAAGGGTTAAAACCGCCGCTGCAGCAGCACTTAGCCGGCACTGGCCGTTGATTTCAATGGGCAGGGGTGCTTTAGGAGCGGTGTATACACCGCTCTTACAGTACCTCAAAGATGATGCTCAAAGGACTTTTTTTTACCGTCCTGCCAGCGCACCGCTCCAGTACTCAGACTTTCACACTGGAGTGAAAGGAGAGGCTCTTTCAGGGAGCTTTGCAGGCACTATTTTTTAGCACAAAAGCACCTCGGTGTGAAAGTAGCCTTATGTTTTTTTGCACCAGGGCCCTGAAGGTTCTAGGTACACCTCTGGGATACCGTAATTAAACAGGGTGGCTCCACAACTTTCTCACAGCCCGTGCTATTCTTCGACAATCAACATCTACAGCTCCCATTGTGATTGGATTTTATCATCTCAAGATGTGAATTTAAATGCTGGAGTATCTTCCTGACAATCACTGGAACTGAAGATGTGATTTGGTAAGCATTAAAGAACAAGCCCAGCTCAATATAACAAACTACTACCAGGATCACCATGATCTTGATAAAGGATAACTTTCACTAAACCACAGTACACTGCTACCATCTAGTGGATACTTTACAGAATGCAGCAAAGTAACAATAATAGAACAAAACACAATTTTCTGAGATTGGAAGAAACGTAATCTTTTAGTACCAAAACATTACTTTACAAAAATAAACAGACCTTTATGGGCTAGTTTACACTTGCTTCAAAACAAGGCTTCGGAAACACTTTGTTAAAGCTCTCTGAACGCTAGTCAAAGCTCCTGTAACTAAATAAAATGGTTAGGTTACAGTCCTATTGACACCTGCATTTGATTGGTGCTTCCATAAGGCTTTGGTGGGGGCTTCAAGCAAGCTTTGCCATAGACTTCAAAGGTGGCTTTAAAGATGCTTTTAAGTACCACTGAAGCTACATGGGGTATTATTTTTTGTAGCAAAGCCAAAACAAAACAAAGCAAATGCAAGGTTGTGACATCAATCTCACCTTCACTGAGATCCCTTCATTGGTTGCCAGTAAAAGACAGAATCACTTTTAAGGCACTCTGTCTGACACATAAGTGTGTTCAAGGAAATGCCCCCCCAATATCTATGCGAAAAATTAAAATGTCACAACCCCAATCGCGTTCTGCGATCCACCAACCAAAATCTACTCCAGATACCCAAAGCCAGACACAAGTCCAAAGGGGAACAAAGATTTGGAATCCAAGGACCTAGACTATGGAACGCTCTACCAACCAGCATCCGGTTGGAGGTGAATTACCTGGCCTTCAGAAAAAAACTCAAAACCCATCTTTTCTGAGGGCAAAAGTACAGTAGGGAAATGATACTAAGCGCCCAGAGGCGATTCAGTTTGCATGTGTTGCGCTATATACATTTCTCACTCACTCACTCACGGTGTAAACAGGACCATTTTATTTAGTAACAGGGGCTTTGACTGGCGTTCAGAGAGCTTTAACACATCCTGTCCGAAGCCTTGTTTTGAAGCAAGTGTAAACTAGCCTTTAATGCATATTGAAGCTGAAGCAAGTGTAAATGAGCCCTAACAGCGTATTTTTAGATGTAATGTTAGTCAAAATGGATAACTGCCTAACTGCCATTGCTGACATGTTTTGAAACAAAGGTTTCCAGAACCAGTATGTCACAGTACATGTTGGCATTCATGGTTCCCTCAATGAACTGTAGCTCCCCAATGCTGGCAGCACTCATGCAGCCCCAGACCATGACACTCCCACCACCATGCTTGGCTGAGGGCAAGACACACTTGTCTTTGTACTCCTCACCTGGTTGCTGCCACACACTTCACACCATCTGAACCAAATACGTTTATCTTGGTCTCATCAGACCACAGGACATGGTTCCAATAATCCATGTCCTTAGTCTGCTTGTCCTCAGCAAACTGTTTGCGGGCTTTCTTGTGCATCATCTTTAGAAGAGGCTTCCTTCTGGGACGACAGCCATGCAGACCAATTTGATGCAGTGTGCGGTGTATGTTCTGAGCACTGACAGGCTGACCCCCCCCCCCCCCCCCTTCAACCTCTACAACAATGCTGGCTGCACTCATACGTCTATTTCCCCAAAGACAACGTCTGGATATGACGCTGATCCCGTGCACTCAACTTCTATGGTCGACCATGGGGAAGTCTGTTCTGTTAAACCACTGTATGGTCTTGGCCACCATGCTGCAGCTTGGTTTCAGGGTCTTGGCAATCTTTTTATAGCCTAGGCCATCTTTATGAAGAGCAACAATTCTTTTTTCAGATCCTCAGAGTTCTTTGCCATGAGGTGCCATGTTGAACTTCCAGTGACCAGAGTGAGAAAAATAACTCCAAATTTAACACACCTGCTCCCCATTCGCACCTGAGACCTTGTAACATTAACGAGTCACATAACACTGTGGAAGAGGAAAATGGCTAATTGGGCCTAATTTGGACATTTTCACTTAGGGGTGTACTCACTTTTGTTGCCAGCGGTTTAGACATTAATGCCTATGTTGAGTTATTTTGAAGGGGCAGCTAATTTATACTATTAATTATACATGCTGCTGTCACATGAAAAGATACAATAAAAATATTTACAAAAATGTGAGGGGTGTACTCACTTTTGTGAGATTATGTATATACATACAATTCTGTGAGTTAGAGGGATTCTGTGCTTGCACCTTTGCCAATCAGCGGCAGCTATTTTACACTGAGGGGAATGGTACGCACAACTTCCAAATGTTTTTTTTTTTTTTTTGGACACTCTGAAATTAAATGGTTCTCAAAGAAGAGACTTGAATTTGAAAGATCAGAAACTTTTTTTGATCTGTGAAAGAAGGGTCCCCCTCAATTTACTAGCACAGGCACAACTTCTAGTCTCTTCTTTCATTGAGCTTTATTGCAATATTCATTATTTAGCCCATCAAACTCCAAAGGCACTTTTACCCTCTTTTAGGGTTTAATGATACACTATGACAAGAAGAGGGTGTCAGAGGAGGAGCACAATGCACTGAAATGAAAGACTAGCCATTGTGTGCCTATGTGTGTTATTTCCAGGGAAGAGACAGATCCCATTGCCAGTCACAGCACCCCCTGCTGGGGAGTGCAGACAGGGGTTACAAAGTATGAGGACCACTGCTCCACACACTGTCCAGAACAAAGTAGAAAAAAGGGGTGTTTTTATTTTAACTTTAAAAAATATATATAATAAATAAAATAAAAAAAAGTCAAATGGAAATGATACAAAATAATATTAAGAGAGCTTGCCACCATGTGTCTGTCTAGTCTTGGTCTATAATTCCCAGTTTGCTCTGAAGACACAGTTCTGCTTGGAAGACCTTTACTCGAAAGTGATTAAGTAACGCAGACACATTAAATCTGCCCAGGATGCAGCCTGCCCTTTGCTCAACTGTGCTGGAAGATTTGTATTATTTTGACCTTAATGAAAAGAGTTTAAATTATGTTTATATCAGCTGCACACTAAGATATATTCAGAAATGTACACGGCCTGAATAATAAATGGGAGACAGATTTAGGATTTGCTATTTAAAGTGGTTCTAAACTCAGACCGTTTTTTACTGTAAAGCCCAACTCTGGGCAGTGGTGGACCGTTCCTAGTCTATGGGGCTTGCTCTGTGCTTAATTACATCAGGAACAATCCACAAATCAAGACCACTGGAGCGCCAGGTTACCAGACCAGTCTTTTCCTGGGAGGATCAGAGGTTTAGTAAAGTATATCTCTACCTTAGACAAAAACAAGCAGTTAACCCGAGCAGTGTGGGTACAGCCCCACTGCACGGGAATTTTTTTTTTGCCCCGAGTTGGGTTTTAATGCATTCTTGGCATAAGGGTAAAATAACCTTCTAATACCTACCTGCCCCCCCACCCATCCTTAAACACTTACCTGAGTGCTCTCACAATTAAGCTCTGTGCCTCTCTGCAGCTCTTGCTTGTTGCCGTGAAATCCTGTGAAGAGGGAGCAAAGGGCATGGCCAAGCTATGCTGTTGTGTCTATGGATGCACACAGCCTGGCTCAGTAGGGCTCCCACACAAGTGCCTCATAGCATGCAACTTTTTGGGGGGCACCCACAAGAAGAAGGTGCAGAGGAAGTGACAGCTCTGTGCAATACCATTGTACAGAGCAGTACTTGTTTTTAATCTAGGGGAAAAAAAACAGTACCTTTACTATCACTTTAACTTAAAGGACTATTACATGTAATTAAATAGAAAATAATGGATCAAAGCCTTTACTAAGTAACTACAGACCTGTTCGTTAAACTAGTGTAATTGGGAAGGGATTTAAGAGTTTTATAAGACCATGTCGTTTTTGGTAGAAAACAATATTATAGGCGATTGCATTAATTCACAATAGAACAAAGTTGTCAACCCATCCACTTTTTTTGAGGAAGTAAGCAAAAACTTAGAGGAGTATATGTGAATATCAAATACTTGGACTTCCCCAGAGATGACTAATGTGTAAATTAAGGTCCGGGCTCATGAAGACAGTAGTCCATTTTACCTTGCCTAGATCCTTACTCCACTGAAAGTAAAATATTTGTAGACTGGGTTCTCGTAGTTACATTTTTTTTCAGTGCTACCCAACATTTTTATGTTTTAGATTGTTTCCCCCTCTTCTCTTTTATAATGAACCTTGTTGAGAGAAATAACAGATGTAGCACAAATACATTTTAAGGGGACTGTAGGGAGCACATATGTGGAACCATGTAGAGTTCTAATGGTCACCATTATTACAGCCCTTTATAAGTCTAATATAATGTGTCTCCAGCGTATGAATCCCCAAAAACTCCTAAAGCATGTTCAGAGAGTAGTGATTAGTGGTCTAAGGGTGTTAGTGATGTACCCCAAAGTTCAGTATTGGGACCCACACTTTTGAATCTATTTATAATGAATATGTTTTTTATTAAAAACTACCATTTCTGTGTTTGCAGATGACACAAAGCTTTGTAGTGGTATAACGTGTATACAAGATGTCTCTCCAACATGATAAATGTAAAGTTAGGTATTTGTGGAATACAAACATGCACACATCATACATTCAAAAGCTGAAAAAAAAAAAAAAAAAAAAGGGATTGTATTTTCTCATCCAAAAAATACTAAACATACAATAAGTGCAACCTGAACTCAATCAATCTAATAATAATAAATGCCTATTCAAATCATCATAGATGAACCCCAAATAAACAAAACAAATCCTTGCAGCTGATACACTATATAGGCGATTTCACCAGACTATCCACTATATTAAATACACTTGCTTACAAAAAGTATTAAGACCTGCCTGCCTTTACATACACACATGAACTTTAATGGCATCCCAGTCTTAGTCCGTAGGGTTCAATATTGAGTTGGCCCTCCCTTTGCAGCTATAACCACTTCAACTCTTCTGGGAAGGCTGTCCACAAGGTTTAGGAGTGTGTCTATGGGAATGTTTGACCATTCTTCCAGAAGAGCATTTGTGAGGTCAGGCACTGATGTTGATGAGAAGGTCTGGCTCGCAGTCTTTGCTCCAATTCATCCCAAAGGTGTTCTATCGGGTTGAGGTCAGGACTCCTCCACCCCAAACTCGCTCATCCATTTCTTTATGGACCTTGCTTTATGCACGGGTCCAAATCATTTGGTGGAGGGGGATTATGGTGTGGGGTAGTTTTTCAAGGGTTGGGCCTGGTTCCAGTGAAGGGAACTCTTAGGGCGTCAGCATACAAAGACATTTTGGACAATTTCATGCTCCCAACCTTGTGGGAACAGTTTGGAGATGGCTCCTTCTTGTTCCAATATGACTGTACACCAGTGCACAAAGCAAGGTCTATAAAGACAAGGATGAGAAAGTTTGGGGTGGAGGAACTTGACTGGCCTGTTCTATCAGGTTGAGTCCTGACCTCAACCCGATAGAACACCTTTGGGATGAATTAGAGTGAAGACTGCAAGCCAGACCTCCTCGTCCACATCAAGGCCTGACCTCACAAATGTGCTTCTGGAAGAATGGTCAACCATTCCCATAGACACACTCCTAAACCTTGTGGACAGCCTTGCTAGAAGAGTTTAAGCTTTTGTAGATGCAAAGGGTGGGCCAACTCAGTATTGAACCATATAGATCAAGATGGGATGCCATTAAAGTTCATGTGCGTGTAAAGGCAGGTGTCCCAATACTTTTGGTAATATAGTGCATAGCATAAATAAATGCAGCACCACTTATATCCAAAGCAATACAGTGTGAAAAGTGCCACAATAACATAACATTTTATTATTTTTCAGCAGAACAGCCTTATACGCATAAGTCCCATATAATTGTGACACACACCACTGTGTGATAAGTGATTAAAAATTATTTTCACTTCATCAAGTGACAAGTGCACCTCCACCTCTGGGTCCTCACCTCCAGACAGTGCAGTGACAATTCTGGATTATTTTAGTGCTGTGTGCCATGTGCACAGAGAGCGTTCCAGTACACACATCGTTGCTGCTCTGCACGCAAAAGGTACCTGCACCAGGGCATCCTTCAAGTGGTGGTACCCATTGCCAATTCTCTCCTCCTGCCCCCAGCTGCACAACTAAAAAGCGGTACCCTCTTCACACGCACACTCTCTCGTCTGCTATTCAGCATAGAGCAGTGGTTCTCAACCTGGGGTCAGGACCCCCTCGGGGGTCGAATGATGATTTGCCAGGGGTCACCGAATCCTGGGCAGTTCCTGAAGCCCACACCACTCTTACCAGCCTTTTCTTGTCCGCCCAGCTGGGCTGTTTCTGTAGCCGTGGTCGCCCACTCAGCCTCTTTGCATCCACCCATTCAGTTCATGGCATGGCTGAGGGGCAGAGACTAGAGGTCAGCTGACTGGTGAGGAATGTGAATTGATAGGGGCTAAAGTAGACAATATCTCCTGATTTCAGCATAGGTGTCACTGCTGTGAGACACCACAAAGTCTGAGACAGTGAAGCCGGAGACACAGATGACCTTGATCAAGAGCACCCAAGTTGGCTGATCAGAACTACTCCCAGCACTGCTACTCATCCCATTCCCCCCACCCCCACCAAGGAGTAATAGAGGAATAAAAATAGAGACTACATGGAAGGGAGAGGAAAAGATGGGGTGTAACAAAGAAAAAGGGAGAGAAAGACTAAAGCCCTGTACACACGACGGGATTCCCGAGAACCTGCTCGGTAACTTTCCCTGTGTACACACGAGAGGTTTTCCCGTTGGGAAAACTGTGGGGAGAGCTTTGGCTGGGAATCCCGGCTGTGTGTATGCTCCCTTGCAGTGTTTCCCAATAGGAAAACTGCCGGGTTTAAAACCGCCGGTTTAAAAAAGGAGGTTCTCTATTTTCCCGCCAGGATTTCCGGCAGTTTTCCTGTTGGGAAAACTGTGAGGAAGCACACACACATGTCCGGTTTTCCCGGCCAAAAGCTCTCTTGGCAGTTTTCCTGGCAGGAAAACCGGTCGTGTGTACGAGGCTTAAGAGAAAGAACAAGAAAGACGGCTAGAGAGAGGAATGGGAAAAAAACAACAAGAAATTAGGATTGAGAGAGAGAGAAAAGGGAAATAAATTAGGAGAAAGAGTGGTACATCCTAAAATGTACCACAATGGGTTTTAATATTGTACGAGTGGAAGGGACTCGGGGAGCGCTAAATGTCCATGGGTCAGGGGCACAAATCACTTGTCTGGCTTTGGGTGCTAACAACCCACGTTACGGAAATAATTTTACTGTTAGGGGTTCCCGCAACTTGGGAAATTTTATCAAGGGGTCACGGCACTAGTAAGGTTGAGAACCACTGGCATAGAGGAAGCACCTGCTGCTGCTTCTGCTTGCAAAGAACAATGTGGAACTCCTGTCTGTTACTACTGCTCGTTTACAGTGACCAGTCATCTCTGGTTGCCTGACTTTTACTAGCACTAGCTGCCTGGGTGTGTGAAAACCTGAGACCTTGGCTTCTACTTGGTAACCTCTAAGGGCACATTGCATGCAATCAGGGGATGGGACCCTGTCCTGTGTTGTGTCCCTAATTACATTTAGTGCCTTTCTGGGCTGTAACCAGCCTAAACATCTAATATTTACCTTTTTTCTCTAGGCTCTTTCGATCTTCCTAAGCTCAGTTGGTTGATTGATTTTGTCTGTTACTCTCTCTATTGATCACAAAATATGCAACATTTCAGAGCCATAAATCAACTCTTTCATCAGACAGACAGCGACAATTAGAGTGCAGACACAAGATCAATATAAAAATTACAAGAACCAATTGGAGAAGAGGTCCCTAGTAAACATTCAGTAGGCTCCCCACAAACAAAACACACTATATATTGAAGAAAAGGAAGAGATGGCGCAAGAACCAACTAAGTAATGTCTGTAATAATGCTTTTTACTCCCAAAAATGGTCAAAAAGAGAGGGGAGGGTAAATATAGTCAATTTCAGTATACACAGGCGGCAGCAGCCTTAGGACTGGAAACAAAACTCTAGAAAACAAAAATGAAAAAGGAACAAGGTGTGCCAGACTGAGTGTAGTATTTAAGAGTTCTTTTAATTCAACAGACAAGCCAAATGGCTACTCAGAGAGAAATAGAAATATTCAGGCATGTAGGTAATACGGGGTCACTATGTGGTCCACAATATGAGGAGCTGGGTCCTGGCGATGAGGTGACAAGCCGCAGGAAGATGGAGCAGCTGTGGAGCCTCTGTAGATGTCCGAATGGCTGGCTCGGCTGGATGACGTACGATCTCAGTAGTGTCCGGAAACGCGTGTCAGCGTGGAACGCAAACTCCGTGAACCGGAAGTGACTATGCGACCAATGGTAAATAAATACTACACTCAGTCTGGCGCACCTTGTTCCTTTTCTATACACTATATATTACCAAAAGTATTGGAACACCTACCTTTACACGCACATGAACTTTAATGGCACCCCCGTTTTAATCCTGAGGGTTCAATATTGAGTTGGCACACCCTTTGCAGCAATAACAGCATCAACTCTTCTGGGAAGGCTGTCCACAAGGTTTAGGAGTGTGTTTATGGGAATGTTTGTCCATTCTTTCATGCCTTTTATCAGTTTGGTTGCCCTTCTCTGTACTTTCTCCATTTCCCTGATATTGTTTTTCAGAACTGGTGCCCATAACTGAACTGCATATTCCAGATGAGGTCTTACTTATGATTTGTACAGGGGCAAAATTGTATCTCTCTCTGGAGTACATACCTCTCCTAATACAAGAAAGGACTTTGCTCACTTTGGAAATCGCAGCTTGACATTGCATGCTATTATTGAGCTTATGATCTACCAAAACCCCCAGATCCTTCTTCACTATGGATCCCCCCAGTTGTACTCCCCCAGTATGCATGATGCATGCATATTCTTAGCCCCCAAGTATATAACTTTACATTTATCAACATTAAACCTCATTTGTCACATAGTCGCCCAATGTAACAGAGCATTGAGGTCAGCTTGTAAGTTAGAGACATCCTATAAGGATGTTATTCCACATAGCTTAGCTTGGTGTCATCTGCAAAGGCTAAAATGGTACTTTTAATCCCAGACCCTATATCATTTATAAAAAGATATCAAAGCAAGGGTCCCAACACTGAACCTTGGGGTACACCACTGATAACCTTAGACCATTCAGAGTAAGAATCATTAATCACTACTCTGAATTCTGTATTTTAGCCAGTTTTCAATCAATTTACAAACGGATATTTCTAAGCGTGTAAACTTTACCTTATACATTAGCTGTGTGTGGGGAACTGTGTCAAACACTTTTGCAAAATCTAAATATACTACATCCAAGGTTTTACTTCTTCATAAAAAGAAGTCAGAGTTGTTTGACAACTTCTGTCTTTCATGAATCCATGCTGTCTGTTGCCTTACTTATTTTTTTTCCAGCAAGAACTCATCTATGTGGTCTTTTATTAATCTCTCCAGTATATTCCTAACTATAGAAGTTAGACTAACAGGTCTATAGTTACTTGGTAAAGACTTTGATCCTTCTTTAAATATGGGCACCACATTGGCCCTACGCCAATCCATTGGTACTATTCCAGTCATTAACGAGTCCCTAGAAACAATTGCTTTGAAATGACAGAGCTCAATTTTTTTTTAGGATCCATGGGTGGATGCCATCCGGTCCAACTGCATTAATCCACCTTTTATTCTGTCTAAATATTTCTAGTCCATATCACTTTTGAGCCATTGTGGATCATTTGGGGCTGTGTCACTACCACCCCCATTATGGACATGGGCTCCCCCATGCTCCTTTGTATACACAGAAGGTGAAGAAAGTATTTAATACATTTGCCTTCTCTGTCCCCAGTCACCCACTCCAGATTATTTTGTAAAGGGCATACATGCTCAGACCCGACCTATATTATTAATGTATTTGACACATTTTTTGAGGCTTGTTCCATTTTCTGCAATCGGTCGTTTGTTTTAAATTTTTGCATCCTTGATTTCCCTTTTACATATTATTTGTAACATTTGAACGGTGATAGCATTCCTTTATTTTTATAAAACCTTTTTTTTTAAATCTCTTTTCTTATAGTTTATAGCTTTTTTAACTTTGGCCGTGAGCCACATAGGTTTTATTTTTAGCATTTTAAACTTTTATGCCCATGGGAATATACATTGTAATAAGTTCACATACAGTCTTTGAAGAATTCCCATTTCTGTTCTGTGTTCATCAATGCCAATATTCTCTCCCAGTCCAAGTCTTGGAAAGCAGCCCTCATTCTTGGAAAATGTTCTCTCTTAAAGTTAAGTGTTTTTTTATATTTCCCATGTTAGCTGCTTACAGCCAACATTAAATTAAATTGTTATGGTCACTGCTACCCAGATGTTCTTTTATAGGAATACTAGCTGAATACCCGGCGTTGCCCGGTCTTCCTATCTTAACCTTTTGGGGAGGAAAATCATAGTAATATAAATATACCCATCTTTTATATAAGGGTGTAGGTAAGGGTTAATTTAACTGTCATATATTTTTATTTGGCATATAAGTAATATGTGTACCAGGTATTATTGAAATATCTCCAGGCGTACAGAAGTTATGTGGGAACATACATTTCCCATTGATTTGCATGGGACTTTAAACAAAAACCCCGACCCTCACAAATGGGGGTAGTTAAGGGATAAATTAACTATCCTATAGTTTAAGTGGACATATAAGTAACATGTGACCAAGTGTTATCGAAATATGTACAGCCGTTTGAAAGTTATGAAGTAACATGTATTTCCCATAGAGTTGAATGGGACTTTAAAGAAAAACCCCGACCATGGCAAATGGGGGTGGGTAAGGGTTAAACCACCTATCCTATGTTTGTTTCTGACATATAAGTAACATGTGTGCCAAGTTTCATGTTAATATCTTTAGCCGTTTGGACGTGATGCTGGAACATACATACACACATTGAGTTTTATATATATAGATAGATTGGTAAAAAGCGCTGCATGGTTTAAGATTACCAGGTCCAGCAGCATGTCATTCCTAGTCGAAGCCTCAAACTGGACCATAAAATTGTCTTGTAATAGGTTTATACATTTTTTCCCTTTAACTGTTCCAGCAGTGAATTTTCGGGGACTTAAAATGCCACATTATTATCACTATCCCAGCCCTTGCAGCTCTTTCTATCTGTGCAAGGAGCCGAGTACCCACCCCCTCATTACCACTGGGAGGTCTATAATAAACTCCAATGATAACCTTTATAGTATATACACCCATGTACACATTTCCACCTGGCTGCTTCAGACTTATCACACTCAAGCAACTAGGTCCTCTTTCACACTCGCTTTGAGATCACTTCTCACAGAGACAGACACCAACACCCCTCCGTTTTACCCTGTCTTTTCAAAAGAGAGCATAGCCAGAACCATTAATAGCCCAGTCATGTGAAGAATGAAGCAAACATTCAGCAATACCAATTAAATCATAGTTCTCATGCACCAGAGCTTCCAACTCACCTATTTTGCTTGGCAGACTTCTGGCATTGGTAAAAACTGTAATTCATTAGCACATTTTATTTTAGTAAAAAAAAAAAAAAAAAAAAAAGTATAAATTTCCAATTGTTTGCAACATGGGAACCTTCATATCACATGCCATAGCCCCCCCATCTTTCCCTATTCCACCCACCAATAGGGGCTGACCCATAATAATCTAATTCACCCTCCCATCCTGAACCCTAGTTTAAATACTTCTCTAGCCTTCCCATAAACCTCTCCCCCAGCACAGAATACCCACTTCAATTTAGGTGCAAACCATCTATAGCATATAAGTTGTACCCCAATGGAAAGTCAGCCCAGTGCTCTAAAAACCCAAATCCTTCCTTCTTACACCAGGTCTTTAGCCATGCATTCAGTTCTCCAATCTGCCCAATTTTCCTGTAATGCACATAGCACATGCAAGATTTTAGACTTTCACCTTGGAGGTCCTTCCCTTTAACTTGCAGCATAGTTCTTTAAATTAGTTCTTAGGAAGCCTCCACTTTCCATATACAGTGGGGATCGAAAGTTTGGGCACCCCAGGTAAAATTTTGTATCAATGTGCATAACGAAGCCAAGGAAAGATGGAAAAATCTCCAAAAAGGCATCAAATTACAGATTAGACATTCTTATAATATGTCAAAGTTAGATTTTATTTCCATCATTTACACTTTCAAAATTACAGAAAACAAAAAAATGGCATCTGCAAAAGTTTGGGCACCCTGCAGAGTTAATATCTTGTACTGCCCCCTTTGGCAAGTATCACAGCTTGTAAACGCTTTTTGTAGCCAGCCAAGAGTCTTTCAATTCTTGTTTGAGGTATCTTTGCCCATTCTTCCTTACAAAAGTCTTCCAGTTCTTTGAGATCTCTGGGCTGTCTGTCACGCACTACTCTTTTAAGGTCTATCCATAGATTTTCAATTATGTTGAGGTCAGGAGATTGTGAAGGCCATGGCAAAACCTTCAGTTTACGCCTCTTGATGTAATCCCCCGTGGATTTTGAGGTGTGTTTAGGATCATTATCCATTTGTAGAAGCCACCCTCTCTACAGCTTTTTTTTACAGATGGCATCAAGTTACCATCCAAAATTTGCTGAAATTTTATTGAATCCATTTTTCCTTCTACTCGTGAAATGTTCCCTGTGCCACTGGCTGCAATACAACCCCAAAGCATGATTGATCCACCCCCATGCTTAACAGTTGGACAGAGGTTCTTTTCATTAAATTGTGCCCTTTCTTCTCCAAACGTACCTTTGCTCATTCCGGCCAAAAAGTTATATTTTAACCTCATCGGTCCACAGAACTTGTTTCCAAAATGCATCAGGCTTGTCTATATGTTCATTTGCAAAGTTCAAACGCTGATTTTTGTGGTGAGGACGTAGAAGAGGTTTTCTTCTGATGACTTCCATGAAGACCATATTTGTACAAGTTTTTTTTTATAGTGGAATAGTGTACCACAACTCCAGTGTCTGCCAGATCTTTCTGGAGGGATCGTGCAGTCAAACGTGGGTTTTGAATTGCTTTTCTCACAATGCTGCGAGCTGTTCTGTCTGATAATTTTCTTGGTCTTCCAGATCTTGCTTTAACTTCCACTGTTCCTGATGACTGTCATTTCTTAATTACATTCCGAACAGAGGATATTGACATCTGAAAATGCTTTGCTATCTTCTTATAGCCTTCTCCAGCTTTGTGAGCGTCAACTATTTTCAGTTTCAGTTTTCTAGACAACTGCTTAGAAGAACCCATGGTGCCGATTGTTGGGGCAAGGTCAGATGAGTCTGGGCATTTAAAACCCTTGAGATTGACATCACCTGGTCTTCCCAGACGATGATTGAGAACAATCCATGACACTGGCAGGTCTCAGCTTTGCAAAGGGGGCAGTGCATGCTATAAATTCTGCAGGGTGCCCAAACTTTTGCAGACACCATATTTTGGTTTTCTGTAATTTTGAAAGTGTAAATGATGGAAATAAAATCTAACTTTTTTTGACATATTATAAGAATGTCTAATCTGTAATTTGATGCCTTTTGGAGATTTATTCCAATCCTTCCTTGGCTTTGTTATGCACATTAATACAAATTTTTACCTGGGGTGCCCAAACTTTCGATCCCCACTGTATTCTGTCATTGGTTCCAACATGGACCATGCCCAGCCCCTCCCAATAATTTATCAACCCACACCACATGCCGAACCCTGGCACAAGTCTCCACTCCAATTCATCTCAAAGGTGTTCAATCAGGTTGAGGTTAGGACTCTGCAGGCCAGTCAATTTCCTCCACCCCAAACTTGCTCATCCATGTCTTTATGGACCTTGCTTTGTGCACTGGTCCAAATCATTTGGTGAAGGGGGATTATGGTGCGAGTTTTTCAGGGGTTGGGCTTGGCCCCTTAGTTAGTGACGAAAACTTTTAAGGCGTCAGCATACCAAAACATTTTGAACAATTTCATGCTCCCAACTTTGTGGTAACAGTGTGCGGATGGCCCCTTACTGTTACAAGATGACTGTGTATCAGTGCACAAAGCAAGGTCCATAAAGACATGGAAGAGCACGTTTTTTTTGGGGGGGGGGGGTCTTGACTTGCCTGCACAGATTCCTGACCTTAACCCAATAGAACACCTTTGGGATGAATTAGAGTGGAGACTGCAAACCAGGCCTTCTCGTCCAACATCAGTGCCTGACCTCACAAATGCGCATCTGAAAGAATGGTCAAACATTCCCATAAACACTCCTAAACCTTGTGGACAGCCTTCCCAGAAGAGTTGAAGCTGTTATGGCTGCAAAAGGGTGGGCCAACTCAATATTGAACCCTACAGTCTAAGACTGGGATACCATTAAAGTTCATGTGTGTATAAAGGCAGGCACCCAATACTCATTGCAATATAGTGTAGATACAATTTTGCTCACCACTTGCAATCACCAGTGCTCAGATCCCCACATGCTCCAGTATGTCTAATAAGAGTCACTAGAAACACACAAGGCAATTGTTATGCAAAAACACAAAACGAATTCCAGAAATAAATAAAGAAGGTTTGCTGCTGTAGCACCCTTCTAGTTAGGCTGCTAGATAAATCTTATGTGGCACCTGCTGTAACCAGATGAGCATACTTATTTTGGTCTGGTCTTTTCAGGACTTCACAGCCTGGGAGTTTGAATTCTCTCTCTTCCTAAACACCATAAAGCTCTTCTGGAAGCAGGGCAAAGTGATCAAATGATCAGTCTGAATAACGAATACTGAGCTGGGGGGGGGGTTTATAGAGGCAGCTTGCCCCCCAAGACCCCTTTGGACTGGATGCTGGATTACTTTACAAGAGGCTGAAACTATGGACAACAAAACCATGGTTCCAGGATTCTGCGAGTAGAACCTCCTTTCTGTTCTGCACCTTAAATCTACTTCATGGTCCCCAGCCGTGAATCTATAGACTGTTCCAATCTAGCTGTACCTGTGCTAAAGCTTCTACATGGTCCACAGCCATGAACCTATAGACCAGACATCACTAAATGGCAGACTGCGGCCCATCGTGGTACTGCCCTTTTTATGAGCAGTTCTGGCTGGATAAAGGACGGGGGCTGCCCTAGTTAACAAGCAGGTGATTGGTTGCTAGGCCTCCCCTGCATCCTAGCAACCAATCAACAACTTGCAGGTCCTGGCCACTGAATTAGGGGGAGGTTCAGAATAGTTACAGGGGGGAGCTTAGGAAAGTAATGGGGGGGCTAAGGATAGTAATGGCATGACAGTTATGTGGGGTGCGGGGGGAGAGCTCAGGACAGTATTGTGATACGAGACTTCATTCACGCATGTGATTTTGCAGGCTCCCTAGCCACAGAGATGGAAAACAAAACTCCACAGCAACCTGTAAACATACCACCACCTCTTGGGAGCAGCAATGGACCAGGGATCTCCAGCAGGATGTGACACTCTTATCGTTACTGTCTGCCTGATAAAGGGCTGATTTATTGCTTCAAAATGTGGAATTTTTTGGCGCAAAAAAAAAAAAAAAAAAAGAAGAAGAATAGGGCTCCTGTATCTCATCTACATGGTCAACTGGGACCAGTTCTGATTGTCCTCTACCTTTTCCACGGGTGCACTTGCTACTACTTGGGGCATTGGCTGGCTCCTGTCTGAAAAGCCAAATACCTGCAAAATTCAGCCAGATCAGGATTTACAAATTTCCAGCCTTGGTTACTATGTGTCATCAGTAGGCAAGGAGACCTTGCTATAAAGCTGTACCCTTAAATTCCATGTCATTGAACAGGGGTTTAACCTCTTCTCACATGGGAGTGTAGGGCATTGGGGGGGGGGGGGGGAACGTCCATCTTGGCCACCCTCTGAGGGGTTTGGGCTATGAGCAGGCCTGCGGCCTGTCTCAGTGAACCAGAGATTCCCTAGCTTGAGACTTCAAATGACTGGGGTGGCCCCTCCTTCCTAGTTTGTTGGACACCATATAGGCTTTTGTTTCTTCACCTCAAGAAAGTAGTAAGAGTGCACTCTGGGACGGGGGGGGGGGGTAGACTAGTCCCTGCACAATGCTTAGAGTATTAGCCTAACTCATCTCCTCTAAGATCAATGCTTAGGAACCAGCTCTCCTCAACTGGTAGACCCTGCGTCAAAAGGAGTGGTTTACACCAGAGGTGCACATCAGACCCTATGCGGCAGGTGGAGATCATCACAGGAGGGCCCTGAATCCGTCTGGAATGTAAGCAGGTGCAACACCATAGTTTCTTGTGGCAGGTAACCTTTGTCATGGATAGAGTAAATCAATAGTACTCTGGGACCTGTCCACCTGAGAATCAGTCTTCCTCCCTTGTCTAATCTGCAGCCTATTGAGGAAGGTCCTTCAGCTGTACTCCCCTGTTCTGCTTTTAATCAGGTGAATTGCTTGTGGTTGTTCTGCTAGGTATCTGTCAGGGACCTGCTGGAACAGAACAAGGGCTTTTTTGCGTGCATGAATGCATTCCTATACAGACTGGACAACAGCAGCTATGCGTGCCTGTGCACCGGGGTGCACGCACATTAGCGCTACTTGGCGCCAATGAGCCTTTAAAAAGGACAGCAGCTTCACTGGTACATTGCCGTTTGATCTGCAGCTCTGTACCCAGTAACCTGTTGCCTACTACCTGTACCGACCTGGCTCTGCTTGACCACCGTTAGCTCCAATCCTGACCTTCGGCTTGCCTTTGACCCTGCCTAATCTTCTGTTTACCTGCTGCCAGACCCGGCCTGTTTATCTGACCACGCTCCAGCCTGCTGTGTTTAACTACCTGATTCCCTGCTCTGACCCGGCTTGTCTGACCCTGCTACTGCCTGCTGCTTTGCTCTTAACTGCTTCTGCACCTAACCCGGCTTGTCTCACCCTGCTCCAGCTCGCTGCCGATTCTGCACCCACCAGCTCTTCAGGCTGCGGACCTGCAGCCACCTCTGCGGTCACCTGCAGTTCCAAGCCATCCCTGGAAGGTCTTCATCCTTCTGTGCCAGCTATTCAGGCACTCCTACCTCACTGTCCCCACTCCAGTGACTCCTGAGCCAGGGCTGCAAGAGAGGTCTCCTCCTACAAAGGCAGGCTCTACTACAAGGTACGCTCAGTGCATAACAGTATCCTGTCCCTTGCTCCACAGCTGTTAATTTTTTTTTTGCTGGACGTGAGGACATGAGAAGCTTCTTGGACGCATTGATTGTGGACAAGGTTAGGCAGGCTTAGCAGGTTTATTTTGAATGGCCCTAGTGACACCTCGGGGGTGTTCGAGACAATGTATTTGCTTCATTCTCAGTTCTTGCTTGTCAATACTATTTCACCAGTCTGAGCCTAAGGTTTAACTTCCATTGCTGCCCATCTGTCATTTTGATTTGTGTGATCAAAACATTTGGTTCTCTAGCATTGTCAGGAGTCACTTCACACTACTTTGTGAATTACGGTTATGACTTGACACTGAAAATTCTCTGGTATATCTCAGGTTGCTTTCAGCCATGAGGTTCTGCACATGTGAATGGATTTCAGAGCCGTTCTGGAGATTTGTATCAGGATTCCACACAAAAGAAGGCCTTTGAACGAAGGAACATCTTTATTTAGAATAGTGAGACGTTTAAGATGGAGACGGCAGGATCTACTAACAGAAAATAAACATTTTTGTGAACGCTTATCCATTGGATAAAGCTTGGCAATGATTTGAGGGGTAAAAATCTTTCCTGGATTGACTCAAATCATGAACAATAAAATCTGTTGATTTAGAAAGTCTCTTTGTATCCAACAGAACATGGCAAGGGTGTGGGTGATTCAAGTGCAACAATGCTGAGACACTTGTGTACAGCACCAGTGAGCATATCAACCTTGGCAAGCATATTGATAACCCCTGTGATAAATCCGCGCTGAGTAAGGCTGCTGCCCCCCTGGAGTACCAGTGAAGGGGTCTGAAAATTAGTATAATATGTGAACGGGTGTAGGTGCTGCCCGCTAGTGTTTGGTGTATCGATGGTTGAATCCAATCCTACGTTGACTGTGTGGCAAAAGGCAGATCTGGATACTGGTGATCCCACAGATGTATAGTAAATAAATTGTTGGGTAACCACAAGTTGGATAAGCTTATATGGTGTATAAGCTCCCGTTAACCATAACATCAGATGCAAAGGCGTCTGGAGCCTCCTCCATCACCATCTTCCCAGTGGGGTCTGGGAACAGTCCCACAAGGCACATTTAAAAAAAATCAAATGATCTGAAAGCTGCAAGGGAAGCCACAGTGGTTATAGTGGTTATACAAGTAGCAATGGAATATTGTTTGAGGAAACCCAAAGACAAAAATTAAATAAACGTTTTCTTCTTAGAGCAGAAAAATGTCTGTTCACCTAAGGTAATAAAAAAAAAAAACTAAGGCTTGCTGGGAGTGGAAGGGTTTATACACAGCTGCCATTAGAGCTTAGTTTTCCAGTTTCAAATCACCTAAATGCATCTTCATAACCCAATGGTCTCATACTTAAAAGGGCCTGTGTCCTTTAATCTACAATTAAGAAATTACATTGTTTCATTAAGAGAGAACCCAGACACCCAACTTTCTGGGACACTAAAACGCAAACATAGTCCTCATTCCTGTTCATAGGGTAAAGTCCACAGATAGGAATGGCATACTTTGCTTGATGTTTATTGGACAATGAATATTCGGTCTAACACCATACATTATAAAGCCAATCAGAATTAAACGCAAAGCAGCACACCCAAACCTTATACAATGAATATGGTCATGTCCATACATCGACATGTTTTGGTTGAACTCTCAATATATAAATAACACCACAGGGGGCACTACAACCCCATAGTCTTTAATATGCTTATTTCACACCACAATACCTTGGGAGGATCCTTGACAAGACTAGCGTCCCTAGATGGGAACACTACTACACACTGAACTTAAAGGGGTTGTAAAGGTTTGTTTTTTATTTTCTAAATAGGTTCTTTTAAGCTAGTGCATTGTTGGTTCACTAACCTTTTCCTTTGATTTCCCTTCTAAAGAGAACCTTTACAACTCCTTAAAAAAAAAAAGTTACTCTTGCTAAGGGCAATAAAAAAAAAAAAAATTGCTTCAGTTAATGCTAATAGATACAGTGGGTACCAAACAGTCTAAAACCATCAAGTACAGTGACGGCGAACCTTGGCACCCCAGAGGTTTTGGAACTACATTTCCCATAATGCTCAAGCACTCTGCAGTGTAACTGAGCATCACGGGAAATGTAGTTCCAAAACATCTGGGGTGTCAAGATAATAATCTTTTTATAATTTTTTATGTTACCTGGACCGCAACAACTAAATAAAGCCTACCAAGATGTTACTTGGTTGGATGATCACATGACCTGAACCTTCTATACATCTCAATATGAAGGTTTATATGATGTACACAAATCCATGATCCCTGAAAACTCTATGAATGGCGTTTTAGTTTTTAATTGTATACCAAATCTTTTCACTTTAATATTATAAAATATAATTCACAATCTGACTTAATAAAAAAGGAACAAAGTTTGTCATTTATTATATTTACGGCAAATGGGAACTGTGATGTGGACTTTCCAATATGATCAACATGGAAAACAAAACTCCACAGCTACAATTATAACAAACAAAACAAACAACAACAAAAGAAAATAATCAAAGTAGATGCTTTATAAAAAACAGGCAAGTGGACTATAGCCCTTGCAAACAGGATTAACGGACATGTCTGAAATGTCTTGAATGTTGGATATAAAAATCTAGAAGAGAAATACATTTGGGGCATATTGTATAACTAGAATTTTCTTTCGAGTGTGACTAGAATTTTTAGGTTTCAAATATTTACAATTTTGGTGACTACAACAATGTTGTAAGAGCTTAGACATTCATGTTAATTACAAAACTTACATCCTGAAAGATAACTTTGGGAAATCAAGCTCAAGAGTGAGTGCCTATTTTATATAAAAATCTTGAATTGGGTATTTGTGCACCTTCATAATCCTGCCCCCCCCCCCCCCAAATGAACATGAAAATAGCCGAAGCACACAAGTGCTTTTGTTTTATCTTTCTCTTTTGGTTAATTCAGGGAAAGACAAACAGAACAGTATTAGCATAGTCAGCAACTGTACTCCCTGCAGTAATGGATTTCGGTCTATAAAGGCAGCCCATACAGAAGTCCGTTTTTTTTTTGTTTAACCAGAAGATTAAATATATATATATATATATATAAATATATATAAAAAAAAAAAACACAACTTATTTAAGGTGGATCAGGAAATCCTTCTGCTAAGTTATTGTATTCTGACAGTGGAGAGAATTATCCATTAGACAACACTGATGAGCGCTGCTGGCTACAGCATGAAAGGAGAAAATCCAACAGAGCAGTTATACAGAAGTGGATTTGTGGATCCAAAGGGTGTAAAAAAAAAGACGCTGAATGAGAGCGGTATAAAAATAGAAGGGCATGTCTAAACTTAAAAAAAAAAAAAAAACACAAATTAAGTGCATGAGTAAAAATGTAATTTTTCGATTTGTTTTAGACAACCGTGTGCAGTTAAATTAGGATTGCTCAGTTTAACTGGAAGTATAGTATCTAGTCCCTTCTCCAGCATTTGAAGTCAATCTGGTCATGACGGAGGTCATTCAAAAGGAGTACATGATGGAGGAAAAAAAAAAAAAAGGAAAAG